>NC_060140.1:218325370-218953495 GCF_021461385.2 Schistocerca piceifrons | reverse complement strand
AGCTGGGATTTTCCCGCACGACCATTTCAGGAGTATCCGCTAAAACATCAAATCTCCGACATCGCTGCGGCCGGAAAAAGATCCTACAAGAACGGGACCAATGACGACTGAAGAGAATCATTCAACGTGACAGAAGTGCAACCCTTCTGCAGATTGCTGCAGATTTCAAGGCTGGGTCATCAACAAGTGTCAGCGTGAGAACCATTGAACGAAACATCATCGATATGGGCTTTCGGAGCCAAAGGCCAACTCGTGTACCCTTGATGACTGCACGACACAAATCTTTACGCCTCGCCTGGGCCCGTCATCACCGACATTGGACTGTTGATGACTGGAAACACGTTGCCTGGTCGGACGAGTCTCATTCCAAATTGTATCGAGCGGATAGATGCGTACGGTTATGGAGACAACCTCATGAGCCCTCCATGTCAGTAGGGGACTGTTGAAGCTGGTGGAGGCTCTGTAATGGTGTGGGGCGTGTGCAGTTGGACTGATATGAGACCCCTGGTATGTCTAGATACGACTCTGACAGGTGGCACGTAAGCATCCCGTCTGATCAGCTGCATCCATTCATGACCATTGTCCATTCCGACGGACTTGGGCAATTCCAGCAGGATAACGCAACACCCCACACGTCCACTATTGCTGTAGAGTGGCTCCAGGAACACTCTTCTGAGTTTGAGCACTTCCGCTGGCCACCAACTCCCCAGATATGAACATTATTGAGCATATCTGGGATGCCTTGCAACTTGCTATTCGGAAGATATCTCCGCTCCCTCGTACTCTTACGAATTTATGTACAGCCCTGCGGGATTCATGGTGTCAATTCCCTCCAGTAAGACTTCAGACATTAATAGAGTCCATGGCATGTCGTGTTGCGGCACTTCTGCGTGCTCACGGGGGCCCTACACGATATACCTACACGATGTACCAGTTTCTTTGGCTCTTTAGTATATATCGCCCACAGTGAGTCTCGTCTTCGGTGCCCGCGCTCTGAGGAGAAGCAAGAGCCCCTTACGCAGAGCGCTACCTCTACTTCTGTTAAACAAAGGTATTCTGATTAACCACATAGTAATCCAGTTAAACAATTCGGAAGTTCTCGCAAGTCTGGAGCAGAGTGTTTCAAGTCCCTATACAGGTTTCTATGGTTTCTGTTGCCGCAATCTACATCGGAACTGTGCCAGGATGATTCTATGAAAATTCCGTTGCCGTTTCCTGTCCCATGTTTGTTCAACTACGCCTGTGCTCCAATAGCACCAACGTTATCAGGATGCTAAAATGAAGTCTTTTACTTCGTCCCCCTTTCCTGCCATGAGCAAATAAATCTGTTCGTGAAGCAGAATAAATTTGTGGATTTTAGAAGCACTTTGTTCTTCCAAGGGCCATTAAAAATCAATAGGAACAGTACTTAGCCGACGTAGCCAACATGTAAGCTCCCCACTATGTGTTTCTGTATGAAATTTAGCCCAAATTTATCTCCTACTATATAGAAGTCTACGTATTGCCAAAACTATGTACCCACAAACTGTTATTCAACTTAAATTCGTGTACTAACCTTTGACTAAACATAACCTAATTTGAATTGAACTGTAACTGTCTGAATACAACTTGTCTTTATGTTAAATGCGCAACTGAAGCTAAACAATTATCTGGCTCTAATCAAAATTTCCACTTACCTCGAGTCTTGACAACATTGTTGCATATTTCTCGAAATCACAACAGCAAACAGCGAGCAGCCATGGGGCTGAGCTAGGTTTCTGTTTTTAAATAAAATTTCCAAACAATATTCAAACTGTTGCATACCGTATGCAGCAATGTGGGAACGCGTGATTATCAAACTTCTGTAAAAAGGCGGATGAGGAGACTAACTATTCCTAAGAAATGATATTTCAGCACTACGATTTTAGAATGAAATATTTATTCAAAAAGACAGGGCAAATTTTTGCGGCCGGCCGGTGTGGCCGAGCGGTTCTAGGCGCTTCAGTCTGGAACCGCGAGGCCGCTACGGTCGCTGGTTCGAATCCTGCCTCGGGCATGGATGTGTGTGATGTCCTTAGGTTGGTTAGGTTTAAGTAGTTCTAAGTTCTAGGGACTGATGACCTCAGATGTTAAGTCCCATAGTGCTCAGAGACATTTCAGCCATTTGAACCAAATTTTTGGGTGATCTTCACGTATAACATTGGTCTGAACAATACTAGGCTTAACAAGGTGAAAAGTGATTGCAAAAGGGTACAATGTTAACAGATAATTTCTATAAAAACCAAACAACTTAATCATTTCATATCTTAATGCATGACTCACGGAAGTAGGCTGGTCTTTCTCTCAGCTCTGAGCAAGTTAACTAGCTGACAATAATCATTCCGACAAATTATCTGCGCAGTGCTGTAGTCTTACCTCAAACTTCTTCTCTTCAAAGATAATAACATTATTCAAAACTATTTTCTTTTCGCCCTCCATTATATTCATCATATTCATCCTTGCTACAATAAGTTTTTCTTCATCAACAGATAGAATCACAATTCAACACAGAACTATTGAATACACCGATCACCTACTACACTTCAACGAAGTGCACTTCAACGAACTCCATGTGCAGTGATCGCAACTGTTGGCAGAAAGTTAGATAGAAGTTAGTGAATTGTCTCGCAAAATAGCACAATATACTCGATATCCTTTTCTTTCTCATTCTTTGTGTAGAAGCCCGGCCCTAGGGCCAGTGGCTAAGCGGGTAGCACATAGGTGTACTTTAAGCCCATAGGCTACGTTCGGGTCGCTTGGTTTTTCCATGTGATGGATGGGGCCAGTGCAGTACCAATTTTTTTAGCGCGTGGGGTTTGGGGCGAGGAGGGGTAGTAATCCTATTCACTGACTGTAGAATGGGTAGGGGGTAAGCAGACTGTTCACTGATTTCGTTTAATATGAATTAGACGTACATCTTTCAGCAAACTGTTAAGCATACATGTATATCGATAGTGTGGAAGATGTGTTAAGCAGTCAGTGCCGTGTTGTTCTACAAAGAGAAACAATTCGTAAATACTGAAAGTCGCAAATAAGAGCTCTGATTTATAGGTCTTCCTTCTTGGAAACAGTTTGGCTATTTTAATTCTGAAAAAGACATAACCTAGCTGGGAATACATTAGTTCTACTTTGAACTGTCTTATAAACATGAGTTAAGACTTACTGTAGACCGCAATATCAATCGCCCACACATAAATCTCTTTATTATTATTGTTATTATTGTTACTGTTTTAACCAATTAAAAGAAAAAAGGAAAACATAATTATTTTGAAACGGAAAATGGATTATATTTGCTTCCTTTAGACCACATAAATTTACATTAATTTCCGAACGTAGCTTTCTTTTCGGCAGTTCAGGAAACAAATTGTTTCATGTCATCCTTAATATTTATTTTCTGGACCCTGTTGTTGTTGTGGTCTTCAGTCCTGAGACTGGTTTGATGCAGCTCTCCATGCTACTCTATCCTGTGCAAGCTTCTTCTCCCAGTACCTACTGCAACCTACATCCTTCTGTATCTGTTTAGTGTATTCATCTCTTGGTCTCCCTCTACGATTTTTACTCTCCACGCTGCCCTCCAATACCAAATTGGTGATCCCTTGATGCCTCAGAACATGTCCTACCAACCGATCCCATCTTCTAGTCAAGTTGTGCCACAAACTTCTCTTCTCCCCAATCCTATTCAATATCTCCTCATTGGTTATATGATCTAATCTTCAGCATTCTTCTGTAGCACCACATTTCGAAAGCTTCTATTCTCTTCTTGTCCAAACTAGTTATCATCCATATTTCACTTCCATACATGGTTACACTCCATACAAACACTTTCAGAAACGACTTCCTGACACTTAAATCAATACTCGATGTTAACAAATTTCTCTTCTGTAGTCATGAAAATGGAGGAGGACTAGACTGATGTGTCTCGAGTGTGTCGCTGTTGGTCTGAAGCAAGGATTACGTCGTCGCAAGGCGCTGAATGATTTATCAGAAGATGCTGACGATAATGCGACTGGAAATGATGAGGCAAATAGCTTCCTAAAATAATTCTTTGACCCCCATCACGTTCAGTACTAATTTGTCATACAACAGAAGATTCATTCTAGGTTTTTACACCAGCAGTAATGGTTCGCAGCACTTTGAGCTGTAAATGCGGCCTATCCAGGTCAAAGGTTGTTGTGTGTACTCCAAGAAACTCTTCCAGATGACATGTAGATTGCCTATATGTTTGGGAGGACGTAACATGTATATTTCCAAGTTGGAATAGTGGCTTTAGATCCTCTTGGTTGAACCTTCGACCAATCTCATTCAAAAAGAGATCAAGAGTTTGAAACACATCTTTCTTAACTCTTAGTTCATCAAATAATTCTGCAGGAACAATGTATTTTAATCTCGATGTTTTTCTCGGCCGCGAGATATGTGGATCTTTCTGATTTAGGTTCTTAAAATAATCTCGGCCTTTCTGTAAAAGCATATCAACAGCTTCCGCAGTCATAATGTTTCCAAGAGCTGATTTAAGAACGTCTACAGAACGTTCCACTACAGCTGCATTAAAAAGTGGCTTCTCTAGAGATCTGGTAAGTTATTCGCATAGTCCAAACACTCCAATAGTGACTGTCATATAAAAAATAGGTTTAAACTTTTCAACTCGCTTTCGTCTTTAATCGAGTTCTGTGTGTTACTTTGGTCAATGCCTTCTGGACCCGATCATAGCTTTCCCCGAAACGTTGCAAAAATTTACTTTTGCAGCCAGTCGAGTTGAGCATACTGGTATCAGTCGTTGAACTTATATTTGTATTTGTCTCGTCGATATGAGATGATGGCCAACATCCACGTACACGCTTATACTTTTGTTGCTTCCGGATTTATCTTTGAGCTGTCTTTCCTAGTTGCCAAACCATCGCGCGATGTATGATTGCTTGTTTAAACTCTCCGTAGTGAAGATCCAAACAATGATAATTGCAGTCGATGTAACAGCTCTTAGTTTGGTCTTGAAGGGGAATTGTCTTCAGATTTTTATTCTGCCCAGATGTATAAGCTGCACCAATGAAACAACGGGTGTGCAGAAACTTCATTCCTAGTGAGAGTCTTAGAAGGATGTCTTTAGAGGTATTAGGCGGTGTTTGTGCCCTGGGGCCCGGCGAGCTGTATAAACCCAAAAAACTTATATTACTGAGAGAGTTTCAGGGTCGACGTACCGTGCAGTATGTGTGGACTGCTCTGGCCAGTCACGTCCATTGTTCAGTACTCCATAATACTGTAAAGTGGACAATTTTTTATTTGCAGCACTATGGCTCATGTGAGCCGTAACTTCCAGTATTTCGTTTTGTGCCGCTGGCGCCAGCCAAGTATCCCGGCACTCCAGTCTGTTAATAAGTTCTGGCAAATGGCTCTTCCTCACATCGAAAAGTATCTTGAGATTTCCGATGACCATTTCATCATTTCTCAGTGCATTTCCTGTTCGATCCAGGACACTGACTGAACTGATAATTACTAGTAAAGCGGTTCTAAAATACAGAACATGGCAACAGTCAGCAGCTGAAGAATGATGGATACAATGGGAGTCATACAGCCAAACAGTTGCAAGCCAAAAGGTGGTTCAAAGCTTTACCTAGGTTTGGACAGATATAAACCTGAAACTTCCTGGCAGATTAAAACTGTGTGCCGGACCGAGACTCGAACTCGGGACGTTTGCCTTTTGCAAGCAAGTGCTCTACCAACTTTTTTTATCTCATTTTGAACGTTATGGTTCGTTGCATTTGTTCTGGGCGAACATCACATGACATCCATTGAAGTTCATCGTTGATCCGTTCACCCCGTATTTTTTATTACGGAGGGCAGGTATGGCGGTTCTATGGGCTACCCAATTACGACTCACGACCCGTCCTCGCAGCTTTACTTCCCCAAGACATAAGGCAAAGGTCGCGATTTCGAGTCTCAGTCCGGCACACAGTTTTAATCTGCCAGGAAGTTTCATACCATCATACACTCCGCTGCAGAGTGAAAATACATTCTGTAGATATATACCTCTCTTCCTCAGACGAAGCAATAACTGCGTAAAAAAAGAAACGAAGTCGTAAGGTTTAGTCAACAATAAAATGATCCATATAAACGCAATATGTGACACGTATTATTACTTTTTCTGAGGAAGACAGGTTAATATCTGTAGAAATCTAGGTAAAGGTTTGAGTAAACTTTCGACGTGCAACTGGTTGGCTATATGATTCACATTGTCTCCGTAAAGTGGTCCTACCTTTCTCCTGACCGGCCAGTACAAGTCACGCGACTTGGAAGATCACATGTTTGCTACTTTCACGTTGCTGAATGACTTCGACGGACCCTCGATGAAAAGACTCTTCTCGTCTATTTTCAACTTTTCTATAATTGTTTTTATTCAGTTACAGAAACCTTCTTTTAGAAAAGTTATTTCTTTCTGGGGTCCTCTGTTACTCACTATGTGGCTAGACCTAATGCAACTTTACCAGAGAACAGTGTCACTCTTTTTCTTTTGAAAGTGGTGACTGACAAGACACAAATTATTCCGATGTACAAGATCTTAACTTCCTTCGTGGAAACGTATGATGGGCCAGAACAGAATGAAGTGGGAGTTGAAAGACGATTAACATCGACACACAGTAGCTTCAAAAATACGACAATTTGATTTAGTCGCACGCAAGGACTGTTGTCGATGGAAATACTAACTATGTATTTTCAGAAGTGCAGTGTCATTTACAGCTCTGGCCCTGCCTGTGGATTATGTATATCTTAAGTGAACTGGTGAGAGGGGGGAGGCATAAACCGTACCCCACTTCATCCCGCACTCCCCCCCCCCCTCCCACTTTAAAGTAGTGGTGCAAGTGCTCCCCCCCTCCCACTTTAAACTAGTGGTGCAAGTGCTCCCCCCCTCCCCCCCGCACCACTTCATTTCCTCCACCCCACTCCCTGCCGCCAGTTGATACGCTGTTGAATTGTGTATGTGAGCAAGCCTTCGTATTTTAGCCCAGACAGCTACCAGTAAATTAGTCTGTCAAACGCATATCCACCGAAAATCGACAGTCGCGATGCGGAGATACATAACCGCAGAAACGAAACTTCATAAATGACATATTGATAACAGTCGTTGCTTCATATCACAGTATCAGCATACAGCATGCGAAAGCAGCACTAGCGTAGATCAGCACTGTCGAATACGTCCCTTTGGAAGCTGAACACTCTCTAATGACCGCGCTGTCGATGATACATTAAACTGTATATTTTTCACTTTCTTACACCAGAAAATAAGGAAAATAAACAATATGAAACGTTTGGCTGGATACCACGAAATCAATGTATACACATGCAAAAAAGGAAGGAGAGAGTTTAATGAATAGTTACTGCCGAAAGGGTAAACCCCAACTTAAATATGCTTTCATATCACTCGACCAATTTTATCTTCAGGAGGCTATTTTCAGCCTTGCTTACTGTCAGATATACAAGTGAGACAGGGCATGTAATGAAAATAAAATGTCTGGTGTAACCTGTGAGACAGGCAGCTCTTTTTACTAATTCAATAATTAACCAATCACTTATCACTTCATAAGAGTGATTTTGAAGTTGCCTGGAGTAACACTTAACGAACAAGACATGCGACGCGTCTCCGTTGATAAAACTCTAAATTACAAGTTATACGTTTAGACAATGAAAGAGCAGTTGTCAGCTTAAAGACTATCTCGAGCACTGTACTGCTTTATTAACTATGAACGTGTTGAAGATGGTATGTATTTGCTTTCTCATGTTCAACTTTGGCAAACTAAAAAAATGTAAATATGGTATGGCATTGTTCTCCACGATATGCTACGGGGTGGATTCAGCTGCTTGTCGGAAAGGGTGTTCTTCCTCCGACCACATTGGCCTGTTCTTTACGGATATGTGAGAATTGTGTCATACGTGTATGTGTGAAGTATAGCTTAGTGTAATGGATGCGTGTATAGAGTAGTGTTGTATTTGTGTTGTATGATGACTATGTTAGAAGGCAGAGGATGGAACACAGTGCCGGTACATAGCCTACTACACCCAAACAGCACCAAGGGCAAGGCGGAGCTTATCGGCCCCATTCGACGGACGGATCACGATCAACAGTGTCACGTTCCCTCCCTTCATAATACATTGCAGAGAGGTTTGGAATACAATTCAGGACTTTGGTGCAAAGTCTAGTGATCAGAAACTGTACGCTACATCTCTCCTCCTCTTGCCATCCAAATAATGGCATTCAAAATTCGATCCAGCGCATCTCGACTACGGAGGCGAGTTCTGACACGGCTACATAAAATGAATGAACGTGATGCTGTATCTTCCTAACGTAAGCCTGCCTTTCCTCGAAACCTTAACGGGGTGACAAGATGAGAAGCTCCTGAACGAGCAATAGCAGCGTCTTGTCTAAACGCCTTGTATCGAGTTGCACTACTTGCTGCTCCAAAAGTCTTCAGCACTGCATTGGTTTGAAAGTATAGTGGTTAACATTCAACATCATTGTAGGTGGAAGATCATTAACTCGTTTGCAGAGCAGAATCATCTTCATACAATGTACATAGAAACACATTAATTCACCCTAGAACATCTCTCGCAGAAGACAGTCCACGTCAAAAGTGTAATCTAAGTGAGTAAGCGCACCACGAGTAAATAACTCCATCCAGACGAAACCGGCAGGCAAGTCCACATACAAGATATGAACTATTTCTGGTACTTAGCACCGCGGGTTTCGAATCAGCGCCAGACGCCATGGAATTCGATGACCACTAGAGGTGTCTGCAGCAGTCGTGACGTACGCCGTGGCTGCGTGCGCTCCTGGCCCCGAACCTAGCGTGAAGGCGCCACTGTGGAGCACGTGGTCCCAGCGACCAATAGCGACATACCCTGTTGTGTATTTAGGCGCCTGCCTCTCTCAGCGAAGCAGTCTGGTATTCGCGTTGAGTCGGTTGATATCTCGCTTACAGACATCGTGTTTATGTTGCGTGTGCTTACTTCCCGTTTACAAATGGACGTTGTTTTGATTTCTTGAGGTTCTCTCTTGTGAACCCGTTGCTTAATACTTTGTTGTTGATCTTGGTGTCTTGCTCGGTTGTCCATCGTCGTGTTTGTCTTTCCATTCCCGTTCGTCTGTCTTCTTTGTTCGCGGGCCCCTCCTGTTAGGTTCTGCTGCGTTTTCGTTAGCGGCAACCCCGCGACCATTCCTGTCGTGGCTACATTTTGGCGACGAGGTAAATTGTAGAAGTCGCTAGCATGGAGGCTAAGTTGGTCTGTCTTCTAGAGAAACAGCAGCAGCTCCAGTTAGACATCTCACAAAAGTCGATGCGGTTGCTAACGGACAAAGTCAATGCCCAGGACGCATTACCACAATAGTTTCCGAGCCCTCTGGTGTCCGATGCTTTCCCGCATATGCGTCGTCCCCACCATTTAATGGCGCTAAAGAAGACTGGGAAACATACTTACATCGGCTGAAACATTTCACAGCTTTTAAAGTCGCGGATGACCCCTTGCTGTGGTTGCTGTTTCTGTCTTGGACCCCCCCAGAAAGTCTTTCTTCTCTGCAAGTTGTCACACTTGTCCAAACCTGTGGCTCTTTCTTTGCAGGAGATACGCCTTTTGCTGGCAAACTATTATTCACAGCGCTACCACGTGGTCGCCTCTCGGCTGGAGTTCCACCAGTACCACAAACAGCCTGGTCAATCATATCGTACATGGGCCACGCAGGGTACCAGCCATCGATGCAATTTTACATGCACCATTCGGCAGTGTAAGGCTTCATATGCGGGCTCCCTGGTCCGGTATGTCGTGGTTCAGCTGGCTCCCGATCCTGAGAGCCGCACTGCGGCGGTGAAACTCGATAATCCCTCATTGGAAGAGATTCTCCGCATTGCCCACGCATTTGAAATTGCTCAGGTAGCTAACGAGCACCTCATGGCGCGGCCACAAGTGGAGGCGATCGATACGTCTCTGCAGGTTCCGCCCTCGCGACGTTGACGTGGCCCGGCCCACAGAGGCCAGCACCGTCGGGACTCCTCTTTGTCCAACGTCTCTATGGCATCAGAGCCTCCGGTCGCGCCTCGTCGCCGGTCGTGTAGCCCCCTTCCATCTTGCCCACAGTGCTTTACCGCACACTCTCGAGCTGATTGCCCCCACCGCTGGATAACGTGCACGCTGTGTGACAAGGGGGGCCACATCTAATCTATTTGTCATAGTCGCTCGACTCGCTCCCATCCTGCCCCTACTGAGCATAGGATACAGTACATGCTCTGCAATCGGTCGTCCCACTGGAGGTCCCATCTACACCGAAGCTATTCTTCACTCTCCGCCTTTTTATTGAGGATGTCAGTTTTCAGGTCGACACTGGGGCCACCGTCTCCCTGATTAATATTGCGACATATACCCGCCTGGGCTCCCCTGCGTTGTCACCTCCCTCTCGGCGTTTGGTCGCCTACAGCGACGGTTCGTCGTCCAAGCGTCATACAAACATGTTCCCTGGCTCCTTACCCTATTTGTCGCCGACCATCCGTCGGATTCGAATATTTTTTACCTGGATGCGTTCCAGCTGTTTGGCTTTTCAATTTCTGATGAAGTAAAGGTCATTTCCACGGCTGTTCCTTTTCAGGACTTGGACGATCTATACTCGGCTTTTGCATAATTGTTTACAGTGGATCTCGGGTGTGCTTCACTTTTTTAGGCACACATCACACTTCAGCTGGATGCGCAGGCTCGCTTTTTCTGGGCCAGACCCATTCCGGTGGCCTCACGGCCAGCAGTCAAGCAGGAACTTGAATGGCTCCAGGCCGCTGACATCCTCGAGCCTGTGACATACAGTGCTTGGGCGACACCATTGGTGGTTATACGGAAACCCAATGGGTCCCTCCGGCTGTGTGGGGACTTCAGCCCTACTGTCAATGCTCAGACCTTAGTACACACTTACCCCATTTCCCAACAGGAAGACTTTCTCGCCAAGCTTGCGGGCGGTGAGTACTTTTCTAAGATCGACCTGGCTGAGACATATCACCAGTTACCATTGGATATCGATTCCCAGAACATCATGGTTATCAACACACCTTTCGGATAATACAAGTACAAGCGCTTTACATTTGGTCTCTCTTCGACGCCGGCAATTTTCCAGTGGGTCCTGGAGCAGCTTACACAGCCCATCCCAGCCTGCATGAATTATCTGGGTGACATCTTGGTCACCAGGCGTTCCCGCCAGTAACATTTGCACAACCTCGGCGCCTTATTTCACGCTCTGCAGTCTGCAGGTTTACACTGTCTACCGGACAAGTGTTGTTTTTTTCAACCGGAAGTTGAATACCTAGGCCACTGGTTTAGCAAAGATGGCATTCGCCCTTTGGATCGCAATATCGCGGCCATTGAGGCCCTCCCTCGTCCCAAAGGACTTATCTGAACTCCAGGTCTTTTTGGGCAAGTTATTACTTAAAGTTCTTACCTGAAGCTGCCTCCATTGCTCAACTCCTCAATCACTTGCATCGCAAACGGGTGAATTTCGATTGGACTCCTGCCTGTGACCAGGCTTTTCTCCGTTTAAAGACGATGCTGAAGTTTGCCCCATGCCTTACTCGCTTCTCTCCAGACCGCCCCTTGGTTGTGGCGACTAATGCGTCGACATACGGCATTAGGGCCGTCCTCGCACATTGGAATACCGATGGCTCAGAACAGCCCATCGCTTACGCATCTAAGAAGTTAACCCCAGCACAACGGAACCACTCCCAGATTGAAAAGGAGGCCCTGGCGATAGTGTTCGCCGTACAAAAATTTCACATCTATCTCTTTGGTGCAACGTTCACCCTCCTGACGGATCATAAACCCTTAGTTACGTTTTTCGGACCCCTCTCTCATCTTCCAGAGATGACGGCTCAGTGTCTCCAGCGCTGGGCGTTATTTTTATGGAATTACACTTACACCATCCAGTATAAACCCACCACCCACCGTGCTAACACAGATGGTTTGTCACGTCTCCCAGCAGGCACCAATCCTGCGTTTGACCAACAGGACGTCCTCTGCTTTCGCATTGATTCTGCCTGCCAGGATGTGCTGGATGTCTGCCTCTTATAGCTGCTCACATTGTCACAGCTATGCACTGAGACACTATCTTGCAGCAGGTTCTCTGATTCATGGTCCACGGCTGGCCCTCCTATATTACTCGTCGGATGTGGACTGACTTCAGCCCCTGTCCCACAGGCTCTCCATGGTCGACTGTGTTCTTCTGTTGGGCGTGGAGTCGGATGCCCATCGAGTGGACATCCCTCCAGATTTTCAACATCACGTGCTCAGTTTATTACACTGTGGGCACTGGGGTATGTCCCACATGAAAGTTTTGGCTCGCCGGCACCTGTATTGGCCCAGAATCGGTGGCAATACTGACTGCCTGGTCCGCGGGTGTACTGTGTGTGCGCGTCACTAGGCAAGCCCCCCTCAGTCATTCACACCCTGGCCTGTGCCTCGTTGGCCCTGGGATCACATCCATCTCGATTTTGCAGGCCCGTTTTTGGGGTCCATGTGGTTACTTATCATTCCATGTCGCCCACATGGCATCCACCACCACAAGGGCCACACTCATGACCCTGGCCCAGGTTCTCACCATTGAGGGCCTGCCTCACACATTGGTCTCTGATAATGGCCCCCAATTCACAGCATCTTCAAGCCAACTGTATCAAAAATATGTGTCCCACCTTTCTACCCTTCCTCCAATAGCACAGTGGAGAGGCTTGTCCGCAAATTTAAACAACAGTTTGCAAAGATGGTCATAGCATCTCCAACCACGTCGACCCTCACCCTGTTCTTGAACACGTATTGCACCATGCCAATTGACGGACATTGTCCATCAGAGTTCCTCCATGGGCGACAGCTGTGGACCCTGCTGAGG
Organism: Schistocerca piceifrons; assembly: GCF_021461385.2. Taxonomy (NCBI): domain Eukaryota; kingdom Metazoa; phylum Arthropoda; class Insecta; order Orthoptera; family Acrididae; genus Schistocerca; species Schistocerca piceifrons. Next base: position 218,940,585 of record NC_060140.1, on the reverse strand, counting down.
CCATCACCCTCGCACCCCTGCTCCTGACCCTCTCAGCGTAACGCCCCCGGCGCAGCTGTGTGGTCCTGTGTGTATGGGAGCAAGGCAGGTTGGACACCCACCATAGCAGTCACAGTGCATCAGCTGCGTGTGATGTCAGTGCAGACGTTGAAAGGGTTGGAGCACTGCTATCATAACCAGTACCATCCGTGTACCCTCGCGGGACTCCTGGCGCCGCTTTCTCCTACACTCCCACCTTCTGGTACCGACATGGTCCTCGAGTCACCACCACTGCCCCTGGTTGCTGCCTCCCCACGAGCCTGCCGCCGGCCCTTCCCGCCCCCAGGTAGATCAGAGGCTCCCTCAGATGCCCTGGCCTCTGAATCAGCCATCATGGACACCTCAGACGCCCCTTCCTCCCTGACAACAGCAGTTGAAGAGCCTTAGTCTTCTCCCATCTGCCGCCCACTGTGACACCATCTGGAACATTTTCGCCCCTACGCACAAGTTTCAGGCGGGAGGGATCTGGTACCGAGCGCCACGGGTTTCAAATCTGTCCCAGACGGCATGGAACTCTATGACCACCAGAGGTCTCTGCAGCAGTCGAAACGTACGCCGTGGCTGTGTGTGCACCTGACTCCAAGTCTAACATGAGGGCGCCACTGTGGAGCATGTGGTACCAGTGGCCAATAGCGACATACCCTGTCGTGTATTTAGGCGGCTGCCTCTCACTCAGTGAGCCCTCCTGCCTTGTCTTTCCCCTTCACCTCCTACCCCATCAGTCTCCTGCCTCTTCGTACCTGCTGATGCTCCTACTCTCTTCATCCCGCTGCCTCCCCTGCTGCCCCTTGCTCTCCCCTTCTTTTCCATCCTCTCCGACCTCTCCCTCGGCAGGTCCCACCTGGCAGTTTTATACTTCATTGTGTGTGCTCCAAGTGGGTTTTAAGTGTGTTGTTCTGGAGTGCTTTTAATACTGTCGCCGACTTTTAACCTGTGCAAGTGCATTCAGTGTCTTCTTTGTGTTTTAAGAATCGCCAACTGTGTTTTTTTAACTTTATGGTGACTTTTAATTGTCCCCTCATGAACGTCTCCCTGTCAGTGCATTTTTACCTCCATTATCTCCCCTTACTCTGTCTTATGTTTCCCTTTTCTATCGCCTTATACATGTAACATTTTATTCTGGTTTCAGTCGTCATGTCACTCGGCTGAAGAGCGGCGGATTGTGCCACTGACAGCCCCCCTTGCCCATGTGGGGCAGGCGAACGAAATCACAATAAAGAAATTAAAAACTCAGCGAGGCAGTCTGGTATTCGCGTTGAGTTGGTTTATATCTCGCATACAGACATCATGTTTACATTACACGTGCTTACTTCCTGTTTAAAGTGGACGTTGTTTTTATTTCGTGAGGTTATCTTGTTAGCGGCAACCCCGTGACCATTCCTGTCATGGTTAGAACACTATTAAGCAAACTACATTGCCTGACAACAAATGTGAGGCACCCAGAAGGGGCGAAGGATACAACATTACACTTCACGGGTTGAAAGGGTACGTATGTTACTTGCGTGATGAGAAATTCGAGTCATATCTACAAAGAACTTGACAATATGAACTACTTATCACTACGATGATAGACCCTCTCTGTTCTCGATCCATGCACTGATTCGACTGGGAATGATATCCGAATACCGTTGTATCTACTCCTGAGACAAGCTGACCCAGAACTGCTGTAACTGGTCCTTGATACAGGGTATAGGCAAAATAATGTGAACAACTGTACTAACTTGGGAATGGTTTATTAATAAGGGGTTGGACCCCCATTTGCGCGCAATACAGCTGCGATTCTTCTTGGAATACTGGCACATAATAATTGTTTATTCTCCAATGGGATGTTATGCCACTCTTCGATCAGATCCTCTTACAACTCCTGTAGTGATGAGGGAGGCAGAAATATGATCCGGAATCTGCGCTCCAATAGCTCTCACAAGGGATTGTCAATGTTAGTCCGGGGACTGTGCTGGCCAGGGAAGACGCTGCAGTTCAGTTACATGCTCCTCATACCACGATTGTACTGTCCTGGCTGCGTGAATGGGTGAATTATCGTCCTGAAATATGGTATCATTGTTGGGGAACAACATTTGAATCATGGCCTTGCACGTAAATTGTTCACATAATCGTTGGCTGTAACATGGGCTTTGAGAGTAATGAAAGGACCAGCAGAATAACATGATATGGCAGCCCACATCATCACATCTCCACATCCAGCTTAATCGTTGGAATCAAGGAATGAGGATTGTAGGCTTCTTTGTCGCTCTCCAGACGTAAATCCGGCCTGATGTTGCAAATAACGAAAACGTTGACTCGTCGGACCGTATGACGTGTTTCCACAGAACAGCCATCCAGGATTTATGCTCCTGACACCGTGTTCTACGCTTCTTTGCGTTGGTTGGCTTCGGTAATGATTTCGGTATAGCAGCTCGTTCAGGAATATTCGTTTTATGGAACTCTCAGCGGACAGTATCGATAGGTACCGGATTTCGAAGATGGCTGTTGAGCCTTGCAGTCACTTTAGCCGCCGTAGTTTTGTGTTGTTTTGACGCAATTCCTGTTAGCGTACGACGATTTGTCATTTAGTTTTGATTTGCGCCCACTATTACGTTTACGCGATGAAGTCTTTCCACGTTTCATGTAGGCTGTCACGACTGTAGAAACAGTTGCTCTTGAAACATTTAATAAGTTGCCTGCCTTGGTTACTGATGCCCCAGCTAATCGGGCCCCCACTATCTGCCCTCTTTGGAACACTGTTATACCTTTCATTGCACGTCCACCTCTGCTTCTGATCGCAAATACTAAGTGTGCACTACTCGCAAATAACCTGCAGTGATGCCTAGTCCGTACTGAACACACACAGTCCAGTGCGACACGTGCCTTACCTGCGTTGTTGACTGTCAAACACAATCATTCCGTTATTAGCGCTGTTCACGTTATTCTGCCTATCCCATGTTTCTTTCATACTGGCATTGAGATGGAATGGACGCCCGAGGTGGGCCCCGCACATATTCTATCGGGTACAGATCTGAGGATCTTGCCGGCCACGTGAATACCTCAGCACCTCGCAGAGAGTTCATAGAGATGCGTGCCGTATGTGGAGGAACATTGTCCGGTTGAAAAATGCCACCATGATACTGTTTCATGACAGGTAACACACTAGGATACCGTTGTCATCAGTGCGCATCAGTCATTACCAGAGATGACCTGAAATCATACTCAAAGGGTCCCAACACCATGATGCCAGGCTGAACCTCTCCAAAACAATGGAAGAATAGGACCTCTCGCCATGTCGCCTGCATTCTCGCCAACGAGTCGTGCAAAGCCGCAATTCATCGCAGAACACAATGTGACGCCATTCATTAGGAGTCCATGTTCCCCGTTCACAGCACCACTCCAAACGCAGCCGTTCGTCTTTTGGTGCAAACAGCAGACTGAGCATTGGATGGTAATTCCCTAGACTGGCTGCTGTTAGTCTCCAACCAATGGTGCGGGATGATGAAAAATGTTGCAGGGAGTCCATTACATTTTCTCAATGGCAGGCGCATTTATGAAGCGGTTGCAGTGTGTTTGGTGCACAACACGGCGGTCTTCCCTTATGGTGGTCAGATGTGGTGACTCGGAACCTTGACGACGAGTTCGCCGTCGCGTTCTCATGCAGTCCAACACTGGGCCACTCTCAGGACCGAATGACACACAAATCTCTACAGGCGATTCGACCAGGCAGCCAAACGAAGACTCACAATGAGGCAACGTTCAGACTTTGTCAGGTGCTGATAACGGCGTCTCACACGAGAACGTGGCATCTCTATGTTCTTCACAGTGATCATTCAATATCTGACCCTCCCTGCGGGTCCGGGGTAAGAATAGGCCCGAGGTATTCCTGACTGTCGTAAGAGGCGACTAAAAGGAGTTTCAACCGTTTCGGCCTTCCATGTGATGGTCCCCCTTGGGGTTTGACCTCCATTTTTCAAAATTCTACAGAATTACGAGCCTTTTGGGGAAGGACACCTTACGTGGTGTACCACTGGTCCTAAGTGCACTAAGACCTTGGCACTCAGCGTTGTACCGGCGTTGTAACCATACCCACTATTCCTCAAATTGGGCCTAAACGCCTGATGGGTTGTACAAGCTACGCCCATAGTGCGTCCCCATCTGCACCTACGATCATGATGGACTTTCCATGGCACCAGAAATCCAGCACGGTAGCCAGCCCGTTGTGGTGGGGTCGTCATGTACCCTCTAGGTTGTAGCCCCCTGACAACACAGGGATCGTACTGCCGATACCTGAGCTGCATCCTCCCCATGTCGGCCAAGGAGTAGATGCCCGTCTCCTTGGGGCATCAGGACTCCTGGCAACGGTCATCCTGCCAGGTGGCCCTTGCTGAGGCTGGGTGGCGCCCGTGGGGAGAGCCCCTGGTCGGAGTGGGTGGTATCGGTGCGGACGTTTCGCAGATGAAACGTCAACACGTATCAGGTCGCTCTGCAGCCGAGTCTTTCAAAAGAAAAGGTACCGTTTCTAGTTCTGGTTCTCCTGCCCTTTCCCCCTTGGCCACTCCCTGGGAGGAGGGACAGGCCCGCCGGCTTGGGGCGAAGTACTTCCCCCGCTATTTGGTCTCATCTCGAACCGATGGGGGGACGTTCGCCACCTCCAAGCCCATGTTCTTTGTTCAGCACATTGAGGATATCTTCGGGGAAATCGAGGCTCTCAGTAAGATGCGTTCGGGGTCCGTTCTTATAAAGACCACCTCTGCCACACAGCGGCGGCGCTCCAGGCGTGCGACCGCCTAGGGGACATCCCAGTGTCCATTGTCCCACATCTGGCACTAAATACGACGCAGGGGGTTATTTTTCATCGTGACCTCCTGCTACAATCTGATGAGGAGCGCCGAGGCGTGCATTTCGTCCGGCGCGTCCAGCGCGGCCCCAAAGACCGTCGCATCGACACCGGGGCCTTTATCCTCGCCTTCGAGGGGGACGTTCTTCCGGAGAAGGTAAAGGTGATGTGCTACCGGTGCTACGTGCAACCTTACGTCCCGCCTCCTATGCGCTGTTTTCGGTGTTTGCGCTTTGGGCACATGTCGTCACGGTGTGAGGCTGAGCCCCTTTGTGGCGATTGTGGACGTCCTCTTCGTGAGGAACATACATGCACCCCACCACCTCGGTGCGTTAATTGTCCTGGCATCCACTCGCCTAGATCCTCAGACTGCCCCGCATATCAGAAGGAGAAGAAGATACAAGAACTCAAAACTTTGGATCGGCTCTCTTATTCTGAGGCCAGGAAGAAGTATGACCGCCTCCATCCCGTGCCGCTGACGACTTCGTTTGCCTCAGTTGTGTCCACTCCTTCCGCGGTATCCTCACCCCTATCCTGTCCCCCCTCCGCCTCCTCCACCCATCAGGGGGCTCTGCCTCTGCCTCCACCTCCCAAATCGTTCCCTTCCAAATCCTCCTCCCCCGTGGTCCCCACCTCCTCTGCCCCAGGGGCCACCCTTCCTCCTCCTCCTCTCCCCCCGCCACCTGAGAAGCGATCCTCTTCTCATGCGTCCATCGGGGAAACGTTCTGGACCCCAGCTTCCGAGGTCCGGCGTTCCAAAACGGACCCTGCGCGTGAGGACCTTCTTCGGGTCCAGCCCACCATCCCTGTGCCTCCTCGGCCTTCCAAGAAGGCCTCCAAGAAGTAGTCTCTATCCCCCTCTCCACCCCGGCGCATTTCGTCTGACGCTCCATCCGTGAGTCGCTGCTCCCGGCCGTCCTCAGTTTCGCCGGGACGCTCTGCTGCCAGGCGCTCAGCTGGCCTCTCGTCGGCAAATGATGCTGCCCCTCCTACACAACCAGGGACAGCGGCCGCAGCTGGCGACGACTCGATGGAACCGGATCCGCCTCCCGCCGGTTGTAGCGTTGTTCCCTCGCAACCTGGCCCTCCGTGGCCGTTGAGGTGACCAGCTCATACCCCGTCTCGTTCCCCCAACTTTTTGACTAGCGATGGCCTTGTTACATTGGAACATAAGAGGTATTCGATCTAATCAGGAGGAATTACAACTGCTCCTCCGCCTGCACTGTCCGCTCGTCCTTGGCCTCCAGGAAACCAAGTTGCACCTGACTGACCGTATTGCCTTTACCCACTATACCTCGGAGCGGTATGACCTCACCCCTGTGGACGGTATCCCAGCTCATGGTGGGGTCATGTTGCTCGTTCGGGACGATGTCTATTACCATCCCATCCCATTGACCACCCCACTCCAAGCAATAGCTGTCCGTATTACTCGTTCTGATTTTACTTTTTCAGTTTGTACCATCTACACTCCACCGTCATCTGCTGTTAGTCGGGCTGACTTGATGCACCTGATCGTTCAGCTTCCCCCGCCGTTTTTTATTGTTTGGCGACTTCAATGCCCATCATACCCTTTGGGGCTCTCCTGCATCCTGTCAAAGAGGCTCACTCTTGGCGGATGTCTTCAATCATCTCAATCTTGTCTGCCTCAATACTGGCGCCCCGACTTTCTCTCGGACTCTACTCAAACCTACTCCCACTTGGACCTTTCTATCTGTTCTACCACTCTTGCCCGTCGGTTCGAGTGGTATGTCCTTTCTGACACCTATTCGAGTGACCACTTCCCCTGTGTCGTTCGTCTCCTGCACCACACCCCATCCTCACGTCCTTCGAGCTGGAACATACCGAAAGCTGACTGGGGACTTTACTCCTCCCTGGCGACCTTTCCGGACCACGATTTTCTCAGTTGTGACAGTCAGGTCGAATACCTCACGGCTGTTATCATCAATGCTGCCGCACGTTCCATTCCTCGTACTACCTCTTCTTCACGTCGCGTTTCCGTCCCCTGGTGGAACGAGGCTTGTAGGGACGCTATCCGTGCTCGACGACGTGCTTTACGCACCTTTCGCCGCCATCCTACATTGGCGAATTGTATTGAATACAAACGACTCCGAGCGCAATGCCGTAGAGTCATCAAAGACAGCAAAAAAGCTTGTTAGGCCTCTTTCACCAGCTCCTTTAACAGTTTTACTCCCTCTTCTGTCGTATGGGGTGGCCTGCGCCGGCTGTCGGGCATTAAGGCCCACTCCTCAGTACCTGGCCTGACCTCAGGTAATGAGGTCCTTGTTGATCCTGTGGCTGTCTCCAACGCCTTTGGCCGCTTTTTCGCGGAGGTTTCAAGCTCCGCCCATTACCACCCTGCCTTCCTTCCCAGGAAAGAGGCAGAAGAGGCTCAGCGACCTTCCTTCCACTCGCTGAATCTGGAAACTTATAATGCCCCCCTTTACTATGCGGGAACTCGAACATGCGCTTGCACTGTCCCGGTCCTCTGCTCCGGGGCCAGATGCCATTCACGTTCAGATGCTGGCACACCTTTCTCCGGCGGGCAAAAGCTTCCTTCTTCGTACCTACAATCGCGTCTGGACCGAAGGTCAGGTCCCCATGCGTTGGCGTGACGCCGTCGTTGTTCCTACACCCAAACCCGGGAAGGATAGACACCTTCCTTCTAGTTACCGCCCCATTTCTCTTACAAGCTGTGTCTGTAAGGTGATGGAGCGCATGGTTAATGCTCGGTTAGTCTGGATTCTTGAATCTCGACGGCTACTTACTAATGTCCACTGCGGCTTTCGTCGCCGCCGCTCCGCTGTTGACCACCTTGTGACCTTGTCAACATTCATCATGAACAACTTTTTGCGAAGGCGCCAAACGGTAGCCGTGTTCTTCGACTTGGAGAAGGCTTATGATACCTGTTGGAGAGGAGGTATCCTCCGCACTATGCACAGGTGGGGCCTACGTGGTCGCCTGCCCCTTTTTATTGATTCCTTTTTAACGGATCGAAAGTTTAGGGTACGTGTGGGTTCCGTATTGTCCGACGTCTTCCTCCAGGAGAACGGAGTGCCTCAGTGCTCCGTCTTGAGCGTAGCCCTTTTTGCCATCGCGATCAATCCAATTATGGATTGTATCCCACCTAATGTCTCGGGCTCTCTCTTCGTCCATGACTTCGCGATCTACTGCAGTGCCCAGCGAACATGCCTCCTGGAGCGCTGCCTTCAGCGTTGTCTAGACAGCCTCTACTCATGGAGCGTGGCAAATGGCTTCCGGTTCTCTGAAGAGAAGACGGTTTGTATCAACTTTTGGCGATATAAAGCGTTCCTTCCGCCATCCTTAAATCTCGGTCCCGTTGTTCTCCCATTCGTGGACACAACTAAGTTTCTAGGGCTCACGTTGGACAGGAAACTGTGTTGGTCTCCACATGTCTCTTATTTGGCGGCCCGTTGTACACGTTCCCTTAATGTCCTCAGAGTTCTTAGCGGTTCATCTTGGGGAGCGGATCGCAGTCCTGCTTCGCTTGTATCGGTCCATAGTCTGATCGAAGCTGGATTATGGGAGCTTCGTCTACTCATCCGCTCGGCCATCCCTCTTACGCCGGCTCAACTCCATCCACCATCGGGGGATACGTCTTGCGACCGGAGCCTTCTATACTAGTCCTGTCGAGAGTCTTTATGCTGAAGCTGCTGAATTACCATTGACCTACCGGCGCGACGTACTGCTGTGTCGGTATGCCTGCCGGCTGTTGTCTATGCCAGTCCTTCTTCGCCGATTCTCTCGACCGTCAGTACGGGTTGTATGTGTCTGCCCTGCTGCCCCCCGGAGTCCGCTTCCATCGCCTGCTTCAACAATTGGATTTTGCCCTCCCTACCACCTTCAGAGAGGGTGAGAGCCCAACACCACCTTGGCTCCAGGCTCCGGTTCATATTTATCTCGACCTCAGCTCACTCCCGAAGGATGGTACTCCGGCTGCAGTGTATTGCTCACGATTTGTCGAACTTCGTGCTCGACTTGCCGGTCACACCTTTATTTACACCGATGGCTCCAAAACTGACGATGGTGTCGGCTGTGCCTTTGTCGTCGGGGCTGCCACCTTTAAATACCGGCTCCTCGACCAATGTTCCAGCTTTACGGCCGAGCTTTTTGCTCTCCATCAGGCCGTTCAGTATGCCCGCCGCCACCGCCATTCATCGTATGTACTCTGCTCTGCCTCACTCAGTGCTCTTCAGAGCCTTGGAGCTCCCTATCCGGTCCATCCCTTGATTCAACGGATACAGCAGTCCCTCCATTCTTTCGCTGATAATGGTTCTCCTGTCAGCTTTCTGTGGGTTCCCGGACATGTCGGAGTGCCTGGGAATGAGGCTGCTGATGCTGCAGCCAAGGCTGCAGTCCTCCTGCCTCGGCCAGCCTCCCATTGTGTCCCATCATCTGACGTTCGTGGGGATGTATGTAAGAGGCTTGTGTCGTTGTGGTGGGATGCTTGGTCATCCCTCCAAGGAAACAAGCTCCGGGCAGTAAAACCGCTCCCAACTGCTTGGACAACATCCTCCCGAGCATCTCGACGAGAGGAGGTCCTTCTGACCAGGTTGCGGATTGGGCATTGCCGGTTTAGCCACCGCTACCTGCTCTCCGGTGACCCAGCCCCGCAGTGCCCTTGTGGTCAGGCATTAACAGTGCGCCATGTTTTATTGTCGTGTCCCCGTTTTAGTCAATTTCGTGTTGTCCTGTCCCTGCCATCTACTTTACCAGATGTTTTAGCTGATGACGCTCGAGCAGCTGCTCGTATTCTGCGTTTTATAACTTTGACTGGCTTGTCCAAAGACATCTAACCTTTTTACTTATTTTATCTGCATCCTTGTCAGGTCCTTCTGGTGTCCCCCCATCCCCTTGAGTTTTACTAGATTCCATGTGCTCTAACAACAGTGACTGGGCGCTAATGACCTCAGTAGTTGAGCGCCCTTAAACCCCACCAAAAAAAAAATTCAATATCTGACGCTGTTCATTCCTTTTATATGCCCTAACAGGTCTGGTAACAACACCAGACACGAACAACACTAAGGCACTGTGGTCGCCGTTCTACTTGTCGGAGAGAATTGCAACTCTACATCATTTACATAGGGGCGATATTGTGTGCGTGAACGAAGTCCAGTTCACACGCACTGATTTCATTGTTGCAATATCTGTGTCGTTTTTTTGTATCTAAAATACCTTGTTCTATATTTTTAAAGTGATTATTTTATATGACCGTGTTGTAAAACTCTTATAACTTTCTTACTTGAAATAAAAAGAAAACCATTCACTGGGAATACTGTTTTGAAGTTCATCACTAAAAACGCTTTTGAAAGAAAATAAATGTCTAGATGATATATGTAGATGAAGCAGAAAACTACCTCGGCTTATGTCACAATGTGCTATTAACAAAACAACCGCAATTTTTATGGACAAATTCATTAATTTATAGAAGGGTCTCTGTGACCCAGATGTGCATTCTACGTAAGAAATTTAGACCTGTACAAAGGGAGGGTTAAAAGTAGCTTCAGGAATTGCCAGACAAAGTACTATTACTCTTCATAATATACAGTGTTTATCATAAGTAATAGCGAAAACTGACACTGGTAAATGTACACGACAATAGAAGCAAATATTCCTGTACACATGGATCATTTTTAGGTGATTGCGATTATGTAATTACGAGCCACTTTTTCAAATGGTTCAAATGGCTCTGAGCACTATGGGACTTAACATACGAGGTCATCAGTCCCCTAGAACTTAGAACTACTTCAACCTAACTAACCTAAGGACATCACATACATTCATGCCCGAGGCAGGATTCGAACCTGCGACCGTAGCGGTCCCGCGGTTCCAGACTGTAGCGCCTTTAACCGCTTGGCCACCCCGGCCGGCCACTTTTTCAGTACGAAATATTGTCCTAGTGAAAGCAAATGTACTTGAAATATAAACTTTTTAATTACGACTCTATCTAATTAAGCTTGAATTCCATTCTTGATTGGTGTATCACATTTTGGTATGAACAGTAAGACATTTTGCCGGTTTGTGGTACTGCAATTTATTTCCGCCTTTCGTATACAAATTTATTAGCATTTTATAAACTGTACTCGTATACTATTATCGTGAATCACTGCGTCCTTATACAAAAAGTAATTTCTGTATTTACATCCTATGCTGATGTATGTCCCTGGATGTGCTTTTCCATTAAATGCTTCTTTCACGTCTTTTAGCTGGCTGAAAAGACACGGCAAGCCGTGCATAGAGCTCGAGATAGTCGGTATCCGCATCGTCTTGGGTGATCAAGTGATAGCGCGGACGAGTTACTCGCGTCACGTATTCGGCGTGGGGTCGAGCGCTACAAAAGCGTATCCTGCGCGCTTGCTATTCTGGACACTCCCATTTAAGCCTCTACGTGGAAAGGCGAACGGCTGCCCCCCGCATCGACGTGGTTAGCAAGCAGCTACCGAATCTGCATGCCGATGCGTCGCAGCATCGCGGTTGTTGGCGAAGAGCTACAGGCACGGCGTCAGTACTCACGATATAAGTCTACTGTAAATAAAAATCGTCCTCTATCAGATGGACACAGTGTTAGTTTAATGAGGAAAACTGTCTACGCATGTTGTGTCATCTGAAAGGACATTTTTATTAATATAGTGTGTAATTAGAATTAAATCTTTACTTGCAAATACTGCGTTACATCACTCCGTTTTCATAGCTAAAGTGATGTCATTATTTCAGGTTTACTAAGCGACCATATTACTAATTAAAGTATTGAATTAATTGAAATAATAGCACAGTGTTAACAGAAAAGACAATTTTGAGTACTTCTTCACACCGAACATATAGAGCATATTGTATTAAGCTATTTAAACCAGATGGCAGTTATAAGAGTCGAGGGGCATGAAAGGGAAGCAGTGGTTGGGAAGGGAGTGAGACAGGGTTGTAGCCTCTCCCCGATGTTATCCAATCTGTATATTGAGCAAGCAGTAAAGCAAACAAAAGAAAAATTCGGAGTAGGTATTAAAATCCATGGAGAAGAAATAAAAACTGAGGTTCGCCGATGACATTGTAATTCTGTCAGAGACAGCAAAGGACTTGGAAGAGCAGTTGAATGGAATGGACAGTGTCTTGAAAGGAGGATATAAGACGAACATCAACAAAAGCAAAACGAGGATAATGGAATGTAGTCGAATTAAGTCGGGTGATGCTAAGGGAATTAGATTACGAATGGGACACTTAAAGTAGTAAAGGAGTTTTGCTATTTGGGGACAAAATAACTGATGATGGTCGAAGTAGAGAAGATACAAAATGTAGACTGGCAATGGCAAGGAAAGCGCTTTTGAAGAAGAGAAATTTGTTAACATCGAGTATAGATTTAAGTGTCAGGAAGTCGTTTCTGAAAGTATTTGTATGGAGTGTAGCCTTGTATGGAAGTGAAACATGGACGATAACTAGTTTGGACAAGAAGAGAATAGAAGCTTTCGAAATGTGGTGCTACAGAAGAATGCTGAAGATTAGATGGGTGAATCACGTAACTAATGAGGAGGTATTGAATAGAATAGGGGAGAAGAGGAGTTTGTGGCACAACTTGACAAGAAGAAGGGACCGGTTGGTAGAGCATGTTCTGAGGCATCAAGGGATCACAAATTTAGCATTGGAGGGCAGCGTGGAGGGTAAAAATCGTAGAGCGAGACCAAGAGATGAATACACTAAGCAGATTCAGAAGGATGTAGGTTGCAGTAAGTACTGGGAGATGAAGAAGCTTGCACAGGATAGAGTAGCATGGAGAGCTGCATCAAATCAGTCTCAGGACTGAAGACCACAACAACAACAACATTGTATTAATGATCCGTTACACCTGATTTCCAGTGACAGGACGCTACATTCGTCGGTGCGGTACTTGTAATCTTCGGTAATGTTGTGAAAACCGTAGATAAATGCACATAGTTAAATACAACCTAAGAAAGAAAGAAGAAATAACAATGCACCAGGAGAAAATTATTCAGATAGGTCGCAAATTGGTACTCATACAGGTACCGACGGAAAATGCAAAACTGTAAACTTTGACGGCCGATGGATGTGTGACACTGCAGTGCAATTTCACCGTGAAGTTGGCAAGGAGAGTAAGCGGAGGATATGTAGATACCAGGGCATAAAGTCGTTGCAAATTTCATTCCATTTACTCAGTTGGACAGAAACTATTCCTCGCAGACAGGCGAAGTGAACAAGTGTCAGCATTTGAGAGAGGCCGTGTAGTTGGGACCAAAGAAGACGGTTGGAATAATCGACGAATCGCTCGACATGTGAGTAGCAGTAATGTCACTATGCGACGACGTTGGCAGGAGAGGGTGAACCATGGCCGACCCAAAGTCATGAAAGTGGTCATCTAGAGAAACGACAGAACGAGAGGACCGAGCAATCGTCAGAGAGGCACTCAGAGCCCCAGCTTCACCATTATCATCGATCCGGCGTGCAACTGGCGCTTTAGTGGCCACAAAGACCATTAATAGGCGGCTTACAGGAACGGGGTTGAGCACACGGCACTCCTTGCGCCGACTACCATCGATCTCTCTACATCAATAAGCCTGTTTGCAGCAGTGGCGAGCGCATATTCAGCCAGAAATCTCGTTGACTGGAGTAGAATTGTCTTCTTGATGAGTCCCGCTTAGAACTGAGACTCGCTGAGAACTGAGGGGGTGCCGACAGGGTTTGCAAGCGCGACATTCAGTTCTGCAGTGACTTTTGCATCTGTCATCCTCTTATTTTTCGTCACAATCCTCTTCAATGAACGTTTGTCACGATGACTCAACACACACATTCGTCCACGTTGTGACTTAGCGGATGATTTTGTTTCGAATTCCCTGTATTAAGTACTATTATAATCCTTCGACACGGTGCCTCTTGAAACACCATACACCTCGATTACCTAGGTTACAGACGAAAGCAGCACACGAGCACCAACAACTTGCCCTCGTTCGAAATCACTTACGACAGAAATAATGCACTCACAACTCCAGAAAGCACTTGTTCTGGCCTCGACTGACATATGCAACGTATTGAGGGCAATGCACAGATGCTTTTCGTGGTCAAAAACAACGGCACAGTCTGCGGGCTTGATTGGCATCTGCAGTTATCTTCAAGCGTGCGTTTCTACCGGTGTTTCAATGTTTGTGTCCAACTGCTGAAGTTAAAGCTTGATGTGTTTCTGTAGTTTTCGGTCTTTTTAACTGATGCAAGACGTTCAGTGCATCGACGGCCCAAAGAGGAGTTCAGCTCTCAGTACATGGAGGATGTTCAAGCTAAAGATGTTTCTGTGGTTTTGGAGGAGGGGGGGGGGGTATTTTTCGTACCTTGACGTAGGAGGCCCACTCACTCAAATAACCATTAACATAAACAACTACGATGATCATCGCAACATTGTCAGTGACTTACGTGTGCCATTTTTTCTACACTTACATGATGAGTATGTTGTGGACGCTTCCGCCTTTCCGTATGATGACAGCCGCCCTCACATGGCTGTACAAATACTTTCCTGTTTCGATTAACACTCTGGTACCCTACCACGCCACGACTGGTCCGCTAAATCACCAGATCTTTATCCCATGGAAAACGTCTGTGACTATTTGCGGCAATAGATGAAATGAAACAATCAGCACCCAGGAAATTTGGTTGCCCCAACTAGATCTAATCATCAACAAGTGGCTTGAACTGGGCATGATGTACCTGAAGAAACTTATGGACTCCCTTCCTCGCTGAATTGAGGTCTTTATCACGCTTTGACACTATGGAAAACGGTATTAAAGTGGAGTTGCGACTAATTCGTTGTCAAATGTGCTTGTCAATTTAGTAGCAAATGATTAAGTATGGAGAGCAAAATTCTGACTGTTGTCTGGGGATAAGCGTGAGGATTGAAAACAATGATGAAACAGCAACTCCAATGAATAACGTGGGAGAGAACGATGACTCGTGGTTGACCACTACTGATTTTACTGTACTGGTCATCAAGAAACCGTTTACTAATGACGTTGCTACACACCCTTGTTGTGTGGCCTGCTTGGAAAACACAGGTAAATGCCAAGTGACATCATGGGTAAAAGTACCAGGTTCAGCACTCTTTTCTGTTATGCACACAACTATTCCTTCTCTCGCTTGCAAGTCAAGTGGTCAATAGCTTTTTAGTCTACAGTAGTAATTTAGCTTCTGAGTCAACAATAATGATTGGTGGATGATATAAAATGTTTGAAAGAATGACTCAATATGTCGCAGTCACACTTCAGGTTTAGGATTTTAGTGGGTGTGGGGACTGAGAAGAGAGGGTGTTGGCTGGCGGGGGGAGGGGAAGGGGGGCGGCGATATAAGCGCAGGAATCGAGTTCGAGAACCAGTGAGGGTGGCTGTTATACACCGAATAGTGTCACCTTGAAAATCTTTATTGTTCATGATTTCACAACACGGATTTTCTTTTCCGAGGCAGCAAAAGGACGCAGTGTCACAACCTGGGCATGATGTGGAATATGAACACAGTACTCTGAAGGCTGCGGGTATTGGCGCATTTCAGGAATCAACAGCGTTGTTGCACAGGTAGCCACATTGGAGGCCTGCAGGTAAAAACCTACAATGGTTTCACTAACAACGAGTGTGTCACACCTCAGCGCTTAGGCGTGTACTAACGACATACCACGGACAGTGTGTGTCTTGAAGGCAGAAGTCCAGGACCTCTATCATCAACACAGTCTACAGCCAAGGAGACGATTCTTAGATGCCTTGCTCTAAGAGTTGAAGGCGGTGGCTTGCACTCACTTGGTACAGCCCTTCACCAGAGGAAGGCCAAGCTCATCTATCTGCGTCTTTTATCGGTCACAGATGTGACCAAACAGCAGTGGCAGCTTGCAGCAGCCAAATGCATACACAGTCAGCTGGCAGCCGTCTCAGTCGCGAAATTTCCATGCAGGCAGCAGGCAGCACATCACAATTTGCCAGCCAAGATGCTAGTGAAGCAGCCATTTCGTCAGACGGGATAACCAGACACTGAGACTGAGGCTTCTGAAACAGGGGTATTTAAACTGGACATGACATCTCGTGGCAGCGACACGGTCATTTCCCCTCATTAACTGAAGATGTCAGTGATCTTGTCTCCATTGCAGTGTCTTAATTATTGTCAGTTTTTCTCGTCTTAGTAATTTTCATCTGGGATAGGGTGTCGTATAGCGGCTAAGCTCGGATGTTATAGATTATTATTCCATATTGCGTGGCTCGCGGAGAGACAGTTTGGATGCTGTCATATTGCACTGTTTGCACTACTCACTTATAGTTCAGCTCGTTGTGGTAAAATGTCGTGGGTAGCGTCCTGCCTTCTGATACAGTGGCACTCTTTGTGTGTTCCAGATTCCGAATGAGACACATGGTATGAGCCAGACCTGGTTCTCTGCTGTCTGCACCAAGCAATAACTTTGAAAATTTATATATGCCTCCAGGAACTGTCGTGCAACTGTATCCTCACCGCTCACCAAGGACGAGAGAAAGGCACAAAAAAGAATGGACAAAAAGAAAACATAGTATGACCATATTTATAAATACAATAGGGTATTACAATTTTGGATTCCGCGGGCAAGAGGAGCGGAACGACAGTAAAACTATTGTGTGTAGGATTCGTGAAGGATGATCACATATTAAATCAAGACACTATGGTGACACCACACTGATGCGTGCCAATCTTTCCAGGTTAGGAAAGACTTCGCGATGTGAGATGCAAGTTAGGAGATCTAGCAGCTGATCTGCGAAACTGGACGATGTGCAATGAGAAGAGCGACCCAGAGTGCTGTACATGATCACTTCACAGGGAAAGCATGGCACAATCAGAAGGAACTGCCGTGGCTTAGCCTACAAAATCAACAGACCGTAAATGAGTTCCCCTGATAGTGAACAACGTAAAGAAATTACGAAAGCGTACGAAATTAAGTGCATACCACCCGCGGGTGAGTTAGAAATGACAAAACCTGTTAGAAACAAGTACACACACATTTTAACTGCACTCTAGTGAAATTACAGGGTTTTCTACGAATTCAAGGCCAATTTTCACAATTCGTTCTACACCATTCGGTGCCAAGCACCTATAGCGAAAGGAGAAGCAGTCAAAAGGGAACTGACACGCATGCTAGAAAATGGTGTAGTAGAACTGACTCAGTCATTTTTGTAGCACGGCTTTGGTTGAAGCGCCCGCCGGAGTGGCCGAGCGGTTCTAGGCACTACAGTCTGGAGTCGCACGACTGATACGGTCGCAGGTTCGAATCCTGCCGCGGGCATGGATGTGTGCGATGTCCTGAGGTTAGTTAGGTTTAAGTAGTTTTAAGTTCTAGGGGACTGATGACCTCAGAAGTTAAGTCCCATAGTGCTCAGATCCATTTGAACCATTTTTTGGTTGAAGCCTTGAAGGATGGTGCTGCAAATGTGGCATTAGAGGCAGCAAAAATGAATAGAATACTGGCATACGAACAAGATAGGCCAGAGATCATGGAAGAGTTGCGCAAGAAATTTAATGAGGTGCACACTTTAATAAGTCTTGAGTTTAGGGCCGGATGCGGGTAGATCAGTGTGATGGTGCACTGTCGTTAATACACGGCCTTTCTCTATAGGTGGTGGACCTACAAATATATCTGGTTGACGTTCGAACTTGATGTTTTAGCTTCTGCATACATGTGAGCCATTTGTAATGTGTTAGGCTTTGATACGTCAAGACTGATAACAGTTAATATAGACAATACGTCAATAGAGGAGAAAACTACGGAGAATGCAGCCGTATATTAGGAAGAACAACGCGCGCATTTGACGAGAGTTGATTCACGGTAAGTTGAGGAAATCGGTGCACATTTCGTCTCCTCAGATGACATCTTACACAACCTTGAAAAACACTAGGGTCTCCAGGAAACGACGTGCCTAAATCTGTGTATTAGATATATGCTTTCATTTAATAACACAAGTTGCATGAGATGTTTGCCAAACATCAAATCTTCAATGCACAGCATTTGAGAACACTCACGGGACAGTATCTATCGAGTCCGAGACAAGTTTCAGCAAATTAAGGAAGAACTATGCAGTGACTCTATTCTGGCTCGCCAAAATCTACTGCAAGGTTCCATTTACCCACATATAGCTCCTTACACTCGTGTATCTCCGGTGACGACCACAGCAACTTGAACAAGTAGAAACAAACGTTCGATCGTTAAACACTGTGTTGATTTATTCCTTACACTGCATGTTTGGGAAGGTATCATCAGATGTGTTTAAGTGAAATATTTGGATTAGTGAAAGTAGTTAGTTTAATCAAAATTTTCAAAATGGTTCAAATGGCTCTGAGCACCATGGAACTTAACTACTGTGGTCATCAGTCCCCTAGAACTTAGAACTACTTAAACCTAACTAACCTAAGGACATCACACACATCCATGCCCGAGGCAGGATTCGAACCTGCGACCGAAGCAGTCGCGCGGTTCCGGACAGCGCGCCTAGAACCGCTAGACCACCGCGGCCGGTCTATCAGAGGTATCAGAACGTTTATCGCTTATAATTTTTTACTCGGTCGTTTCCGGGTTAGGTCCCTTACCTCAGATTGATACATTTACCCTTTTCCATCACCCCTGAAAGTCTGCATCATCGCGCAATCACAGGCGGTGTACCGTTGCTTGTAATGCTGTAAAGCTATGTTTTTGTGGTCGTTCTTGTATGATGTCGGTGATGTAGACCAAGCTGGTTTCCTATGCTTGAACTACCGTGTATGTCTGTGTTGCCCGCCCGGTTAGCCGTGCGGTCTAACGCACTGCTTTCCGGGCGGGAAGCCGTGCCGGTCCCCGGCACGAATCCGCCCGGCGGATTAGTGTCGAAGTCCGGTATGCCGGCTAGTCTGTCGATGGTTTTTATGGCGGTTTTCCATCTGCCTCGGCGAATGCGGGGTGGTTCCCCTTATTCCGTCTCAGTTACACTACGTCTGCGGCTGCTGCGCAAACACTTTCTCCAAGTACGCGTACACCATACTTACTCTACCATGCAAACATTAGGGTTACACTCGTCTGGTGTGCGCCGTTCCCAGTGTGTGTGTGTGTGTGTGTGTGTGTGTGTGTGTGCGTACGTGTGTGCGGGGGCGGGGCGGGGGGGGGGGGCACGGGGGGCCTAGCCGCACAATAACTCTGGGTTCAGTGTGGAGCGGCGGTGGGGTTGTGAACCACTGAGGGCTACGGCGGGGACGAAGCCTCTCCATCGTTTCTAGGTCCCCAGTTCCGTGCAATACAATACAATACAATGTCTGTGCTGAATGTGAACCTGAACAATGCAAGTAGTGCGATTACGCAAATGCTGTCTGACAAAAAAGAGCTGCTAAATCCAACTGCAAATAAGAAAGGAACAAGCAGGATGCAGGGAAGGTCGCTCTTGTATTGACCAGATAAACACCTTGAGAATAATAGCTCAAAATTCATATGAATACCAATACCGCGTCACGTGCTGTTTGTAGACTTTGAAAAGGCTTTCGGCAGTATGATTAGAACAAAAATATGGAGCTCACTGCAAACTTTTAGAATTCCCAAGAAAATAATTGCTCTTGTTCACAGATGTCACTAAACCCGTCCAAATATGTAAACAACCATGCATGGGCAGTGTCTATTTGACGGTGGGGGTCCGACAGCCGATCAGTTCCAGCCATTCCACCAGGAAGGAGGTACAGGGCTCGTCTTGTCTGTATTTCAACCATGTCTAGATGGTCAATAGCGCGGTTCGATCGCTTCCGCATTGTTACTTTGTGCCAGGAATGCCACTCAACAAGGGAAGTGTCCAGGCGTCCCGGAGTGAACCAAACCGATGTTGTTCGTACATGGAGGAGATACAGAGAGACAGGAATTGTCGATGACATGCCTCACTCAGGCCGCCCAAGGGCTACTACTGCAGTGGATGACCGCTACCTACGGATTATGGCTCGGAGGAACCCTGACAGCAACGCCACCGTGTTGAATAATGCTTTTCGTACAGCCACAGGACGTCGTGTTACGACTCAAACTGTGTGCAATAGGCTGCATGATGCGCAATTTCACTCCCGACGCCCATGGCGAGGTCCATCTTTGCAACCACGACACCATGCAGCGCGGTACAGATGGACCTAACAACATGCCGAATGGACCGCTCAGGATTGGCATCATATTCTCTTCACCAATGAGTGTCACATATGTCTTCATACAGTCGTCGGAGAAGTGGTTGGAGGTAACTCGGTCAGGCTGAACACCTTAGACACACTACCCAGCGAGTGCAGCAAGGTGGAAGTTCCCTGCTGTTTTGGGGTGACTTTATGTGGAGCCGACGTACGCCGCTGGTGGTCATGGAAGGCGCCGTAACGGCTGTACGATAGGTGAATGCCCTGCTCCGTCACACAATGCAACCACATCGGCAGCATATTGGCGAGTCATTCGTCTTCTGGACCAACAGTGCCTTGATGAACTTGTAGACAGTATGCCACGACGAATACATGCATGCATCAATGCAAGAGGGCGTGCTACTGGGTATTAGAGGTACCAGTTTGTATAGCAATCTGGACCACAACCTCTGAAGGCCTCGCCGTATGGTACAACATGCAATGTGTGGTTTTCATGAGCAATAAAAAGGGCGGAAATTGATGTTTATGTTGATCTCTATTCCAATTTTCTGTAGAGGTTCCGGAACTCTCGGAACCGAGGTCATGCAAAACTTTTTCTTATATGTGTATGTGTATGTGAAACATAGAAAGTGACAAAGCTGCTAATCCATAAGCTGTAGACATTCAGCACAGAAGTCTGAGGAACATCTTGATCATATGGTGGCCAAATGCCATCTCTAACGTAACGCTCTGGGAAAGAACCACCCAGAAGCCAATCGAGCTGCAGATAAGAAGTTGGAAGTGGAGATGGTTAGAACATACGCTTAGGAGACCAAATGAACATATTATGAAGGAAGCACTTTATTGGATCCCGCAGGGACGACGGAGACGAGGCAGGCCCAAAATGACGTGGGACGATCAGTTGAAGCAGAAGGTCAACAGCAGGGTATAGGATGGGAAGAAGTGAAACACTAGCAGGAAACAGAACGAAATGGCGATCCTTTATTGCAGCCCTATGCTCCACATAAGGAGTTAAAGGAGTTAATAATAAAATAAATCCAACTCCAACTGAAACTGTATAACTGTATTGCAATTAACTTGTACCAGAAATAATTTGAAAACTTAAAACTGTACACTAAACAATCTGTCCAGTGAAAATCTGTACTGTGCAGTTCAGCGAACAACGCTACAATGCGTGACGTTACAGTACGTGACTTGCAGTTCCAATACACAAAGCTAACAGAATTAAGATTCTACACAAATGTTGTACAATGCTCCTATAATAACGCCCTATGAATTTACGTATGCAAACTCACTAAATAAAATTCCCAACGTTATATGATGAACACGCGAATGTAACACTTCATTGTAACAATAAGAATGTCTGCATAAGAAATGAAATTTCAGCTGAACTTTACCTAAGCTGATTCTAATCATAATTTTGGAATGCAATACATGACTGAATGATTTACTGAGTCCTGACTTCAATGTTAAACCGGCCATAACAAATTCTGATGACTTACCATGTGGCAACAGAAACTTCGTACTGCTCGAAAGTAGTGAATATTAAAATACAGCGCAGCAGAAAACCAGCTAAAGAAAAGAAACCTTGCCCATTTCAACACAAGGAAAAGCAGCTATGCTAAGCATATCAGGCTTTAGTTTTGAGCAGTTGTGTTCTGCTAAGTGCAGTGCAGCGACACACTATTACAGGACAAAATTTTCTAGAGGGGACGGTGGTATAAACTCGATTTATTAAATGATTAAAATGGAGACTATCATTTAGAACTATATTATGAACCTCATTCCTTAACAATTACAATCACTTCCACAAAAATTCTAAGGCGCTGCAGTCATGGACTGTGCGGCTGGTCCCGGCGGAGGTTCGAATCCTCCCTCAGGCATGGGTGTGTGTGTTTGTCCTTAGCATAATTTAGGTTAAGTAGTGTGTAAGCTTAGGGACTGATGATCTTAGCACTTATCAGTTAAGTCCCATAAGATTTCACACACATTTGAACATTTTTTCCACAAAAATAACTTCTTACAAAAATATAGTTAGTTAATAGAATTGTAAAAGAGTGGAGAAAATAGAAGTCTGAGTGCAAGTCATATGAACAAATAAATTTGCATAATCTCGTCTCGACATTCGGACTTACTAATCCGAACCAATAAAGAGGAAATTGCCAAATATTTTCCTTTCTCATTCTCATGATAGATTACGCTCGAGCAAGCATTGCAGCTGAAATACTACCTAAAATCTCCACACTTCTCAAATCAATCTTTACGAAATCGTATTTCCAAAATGCGAAAAACTCTGCATTTGCATCTCTGTATTCTGGTAGTTATTTTCAGGTCACACAGTAGCCGACTTCCACAATTACTTCTCTCTGAATGCTACTGGCAAAGACAATGCTATTGACAACCAAAGGTCACATTGCTTGTACTCAGAAACTCGGTGGCGTAACATATCGATTGTTGAAGACTTCTGTGTGAAAAATAACCTGTGTACAAATATTAAGTATGACACGTCGAAAAAAAATTCAAATTTACATCACTTTCATTGAATACCAACAAATAAGCTAGAAATCTTACAATGTAAATTGGCGGAACGAAGCAGACAACTCTGACTTGACTCAGATTTTTTTCCTTTAATGCTGGCAGCAGCGTAATACGCCGCTCGGCAGCCTACAGATAAAGTTAAAAAACATAATGAGGAGACATAACAATAAAAAGAGGAAACAAAACGATGACTGTTTAAAAGTGGTACATGGCGAAAAAGTTGTGAAGAAAACATAAAAAAGGAGGTCAGTGATGCTGATTAAAAACATTTAAGAAACAGGCAGGCACAGTTAAAAAACACGACGTCAGTCTGGTTTCTGTTCGCAGCTTTTAAAAAAGGAATGCACAACACTGAACACTCACAGAAAACTCTGCACTACAGAGTCCGAACGCATATGGGTATGGGGAGGGGATGGAGGACCCAGACAGATGAGGGGGGAGAAAGTGGGGAAGTCGAGGGAAGGAGAGGGCACAGAAAAAAATGGGGAGAGCAGGGCAGGCACGAGAAAGGAGTGAGGAAGACTGGAGGGGAAAGAAAAAGGGCTCGCAGGAAAGAGAATGGAGTCATGGAGTGGATAAGTGGAGAAAAAACAGGATGGAAAAGGGGGGGAGGGGGTCTGACTCAGACAATGTGTGAAAACTTTTATCTCTAAAAGTGGCTTTTAGCACAGCCTCTAATTCCCTCATTTTATTTGGCCTCTTCTTCCTCACAATGTATAACACCTAATATAACCTTCGACATATAGTCTTCTATACGCTTGTATCCATAGCTGCAATCAGTTACTTGTAAGACACCTTTTTCTACATGATGTTTTTATTTTAAACTAGAACATCACACCAAATGCGAATATTGTCACACTTTTTGCTATCTTAAGGCACCGATGCTCTTTCAAGTAACAGGGGCTATTCGCTATTTGGCAGTGTCATCATTTTCGCATCTCAAATACAGTTCATCATGATTCAGACAATTTGTAAATTACATACAAAAACCTTCCTTGTAAATCAGTGTATCTCTTAGCGAAAACCAGATCAAAATCTCCACAATAGTTGCTGAGATTAGTCTGCACATACAAGCGGACATAAGGAGGTGACTTGAATTTATATATTTAGAGAAGATAAATGCGTTATTTCGGCCCCACCCCCCACTTTTATAAGGCACTCCAAATCCTAGAAAGCCACACGCTCCGCCTTGCCTGCCGTATCTGTCTTCCATCCCCCACACGTCCTGTATGACCTTATCCCCTTCCCCCACCTCCCTTTTCCTCCAACACATCCACATCCTTTACACTGTCCGCAGGCTTGATCCCCACCCCCTGTTGTCCTCCTGTCTCTCCACCCCCCATCTGTTTCCCTCCCTCTATCACTGTATCCCTCCCTCTGTCCACTTCCACACCATCTCCTTCATAGGGCAATTTCCAGGACGTTCCCATCCTCGATGATGAACTTCACCGTGACATCTACCCTTCCTACCAGCTGTAGCCTGGCCTTGTTCTGCCTCCTCCCCAGGGCCCCCCTTTTCCTCTCCCCTCCTTCCCCCAGAGCGGCTTTTTCCCTTCCCTTCCCTCCCTGAGTCTGCACCCTCCTGCTATTTCCCTTTCCCATCCTTCTCTCCCTGGCCACCTTTAGCGCGCCCCCACACATCTCCCCCTCTCTCCTCCCCCCCCTCTAGTACCGCCCATCCCCCTTTCTTCCCCTCTCCCTCATTTCCATACCCCTGGCAGATCCTCCCAGTTTGTTCCTCGTCTTCAGTGTGCTACATCAGTGTTGTTTTCGGTACTGTTCTCCAGTGGTGTCAGGAGCTGTGATTTTAATCATGTGCTGGACTTGTACGAAGTGTTGCTGTCTGTGATTGTTATGTGCTACGCCACCCATTGCAACTTTTATGCTCCAGCCATACTTCGCCTTGTGTTCCTTTTAATTGTCACAGTGTTTGGTTTTTTATGTACACTTTTTATATTTTTATCGCAATTTTTACAGTTATCCCTTTTGTATGCTATCTTCCATTATGTTTCCCCTTTTATATGTCTGTTTCGCCATATTTTCTCCTTTATGTTGCTTTAAATGTCTCCCTGTTATCTACTGTCTCTCGGCTGAAGAGCGGCGCCTATGCTGCTGCCAGCCCACCCCATATGGGGCATTGAAATTCAATAAAGAAAAAAAAACGCGTCAGTTCATTTTCATAGTTATTTGTTTCTCCCACCTGTACATTATCGAATGACAGCACGCAAAACTTACATTGTATGTCTACAGCACGATGTGATCAATGCAGCAGTGTGAAAAGAATAATATTCAATGGAATCCCTAATAAGAATTAAAGACAACTGCAGCACATATGGGTATAACAATTACAGATTTGAAGCCAATTAAAATAAAAAATAACCTCTGGCAGGAACATAACTTCTGTCAAGAAATTTAACTAAAAATATCTGTACTACAAAAGTAGAAGATGGAAAAAAACAATAATAGCGTTACAGCAGGGTAGGCAAAGTCGAAACAAGCGAAATATTCCAGATAACCATAGGTCGGAAGTGCATCCTGTGGGGCTATGGCTGTGAAGGTGATGAAGTTGCACTAATTGAAACGGCACGCCATAGCGACGAAATAGCTGGGAACACGGGAGCTTTATATTATTTTAGCTCACTGAGATGGAGAATAACAAATTATAGTTTGTTTCCCACGTTAAAGAAACATTTTTTCTTTTTTAAATAGTAAAGGATATATTGGGTTTTCCTCGATCATAGGAGGTACATTGAGTTAGTAATGCAACACGTTTTTTTTTTTCGGAAAGCAGGTTGGTTTTATTCAGGATTCTAATACACCATTCTATTCCCCACTCTTTTGTCAAAAAAATCCTGTTTTTCAACATAATCTCTGTTGAATGCAACGGCTTTGTCACTTCACTGGGAGGACTTGTATGGCCAAATGGTACCACTCTGCTTGTCGTCGTCAGAGCCATCTCCTTGCTGCATCAATAACCTACCCATCACTCACGTACTGGTTCCCATGGAATTCATCCTTCATTGTGCCAGACAGATGGAAGTCGGAAGATGTGAGATCCAGGCTGTATGGTGGATGAGGGAGAACTCTCCAATAAAGTTTTGTGATCTTCTCTCGGGAGCACGGGTAAAGCCTTGCGTCGTCATGGAAGAAGAGAAGCTCGTTTGCCTTTTTGTGGCTACAAGCATGCTGAAATCGTTTCTTCAGTTTCCTGAGGGTAGCGCAACACGCTTCCAGGTTGAACGTTGCACCATGAGGGAGGACATCAAACAGAATAACAGCTCTGGAGTCCCATAAGACTGTCACCAAGATTTTACCATCTGAGAGGGGTGCTCTGAACTTCTGCTTCGGAGGAGAGGTGATACGGTGCCATTCAATGGACTGCCGTCATGGTGCTCGACAAAAATTGTCACAATCAGTCTTGTAACGCACAAGCATTCCACACAGATGGTCTTTTGTTGCTGTTGTAACCTCCCCACAAAAATTTTAAATGATATTATTTTTAAATGCTAATGCACATTGAGCTAAGTGTAACCTCTCCACTGAAATTTTAAAAGACAATATTATTTAAGAATGCTAATGGACATTACGCTAAGTGTAACCTCTCCACTGAAATTTTAAATGATATTATTTTTAAATGCTAATGCACATTGAGCTAAGTGTAACCTCCCCACAAAAATTTTAAATGATATTATTTTTAAATGCTAATGCACATTGAGCTAAGTGTAACCTCTCCACTGAAATTTTAAATGATATTATTTTTAAATGCTAATGCACATTGAGCTAAGTGTAACCTCTCCACTGAAATTTTAAAGACAGAAATAATAAATGAATGGGAGCCAAACGTAACCTCCCTAGCAATTAAATTTAATGACAACAAAAGTGAGAATCGCAATCTGACTCAAATATAAGTTCTTCACAAAAAAAAAATTAAAGTCCATTCAGTGATAAGAAAATCTCAGTGATAATGATAATTCAATTAAACCGAAATATCGGTCTTTGGCCCTGTGCAAAAATCAGAATTAAATTCTTACCTCATTGTAACTGGTAGTCAAATTTCTGCTCTTATTCTTGCGCACGGCTTGGAGGAACTGCATTGCAAATAATAATATTCTTTTTTTTTTTGTAATTTAACTGAAACTTTTCTTTAAGGGAAGTGGAACGAAATCGTTAGTTCAATTAAATAAATAAAAATTATTATTGGGGCACTTGTTCAAAATTAATTACAATAAATAAACTTTACATTATCTGATGGTTACCTACATTAACAATATACCTCATTCAGCATCTTGACCAGTGTTGCCGACAGACTACATCACACAACCGCACTGGCTGCTACTACTGACCGACTGCTCTGCACGACGACTACTAGCGTACTCCACGACGACTACTAGCGTACTCCACGACGACTACTACTGTACTGCACTGCATGACTACTACTAGCGTACTGCTCGCAACACTCGCGCGGTCAAGCACAGACTAACTACGATAAAAGGCTCTCTGGTCAAAGATTTTAACGTGCCTCACCATCGCTGCTACGTTACATACGTGTTTCACTGTTCATTATCTTCTGTTAAGTGGCAAGGAACCCAGTAAACACACACACTAACTGCTGGACGAGTGTATCAGCAGTATCAATAGATACGTCCAGTTGAGCAGCGAGATAGTTATTGTGTGATCCGTGGATCAGCTCGAATGACAGTGTCCGCAGCTTCCAAAATTTCAGGAGTCACAACTGTGTGCGGCTGGCCAGCATTGTTCCGGCGTAACGACAAGCGCCGGCACGAAGATCAAGAGGGCTGTGACATGACGTCAGCCAATAGCACGCTGACTAGGACGTCACCACGACAGGAGCGGCTTCTGCACGAAGATAATAAAAGCGACACGCCACCTAGCCTCGGGCGCACCATAAGAGCCGGAGTAGAAGACGAGCAGTGACATTAATGATAGCAGTGACTTATGAACATGTGTTATTATCTTGCATGGAAATTGTATGTAGCGAAGGACACTGATCATTTGCATGTCGCCAATTGCTTGCGACACCATTGTAGCTCCGCTAAGTACTGTCAATTCAATTACTATAATAAAATCCATTAATATTATTTGGTTGTATGTTGTCTATCTGTCGGAGAAAACAGTTTCCTAGGCATCCTATATTACACGTCTTGGCAGGATTCCACAAGCATGTGGGACATTCGACAAGTTTACACGATCTTGTTGCGATGACAGACGCCTCGCCCAGTGACTCACCATGCTATTGTTCACCGTCATGTCTCCATAGATTTTCTGCAAGTTCATAGGAATATCTGCCAAGAGAAATTCAGTAACAGCTCTCTGCTTGGAACACATCTCCGTTACAGACGCCATTTTTAAGGCTTCTTCTTCTTCTTCTTGCGTTACAGCCTCTGTAGGCTGCGTTTTACCCTTCTTCTCCCAGAACCTCTTCATTCTTCTCTTCTTCTCTCCCGCTCTTCTACCGAGATCTTCAGTTTCCATTTCTCCTGTGGGCTCCACTGGTGGCACTCTAATCTGTTCCTGTATTCTTCTCTATCAATGATCTCCGGCATATTGGTCAGTGTATATTTGTTCCTCCAATTTTCCTTTCCTTCGAACTTGATGTTCCAACCTGTCATTCCGAAGTTCAAGAACCCACTTGGTTCCTGTCTTTCCCCTTGTCCTCCCTGTTGTTTCCCACTCTCTCTTCGTCATTCTGTCCATACTCATTCTAACTACATCTTCAGCAGACCTTTGAGTCTGATTTCCCCGGATATTGTTCTCGTGTTCTGGTACAATTCTTCCCTAGGTCTTCACATCCACCTCTCTCCACCTCTTTTGAGACCTAGTATTTTTCTCAGTATTTTTCTCTCTTCTTTCTCCAGTTGTTCTGCCCCATTTCTTCCTACTGTCATCGTCTCAGCAGCATATAATACTGCATTCCTCACTATTGCCTTGTAGTGGCTTATCTTTGCCTCTGTGGATATATTCTCATTATTGTATATATCTCTCGTCATACAGAAGGCTGACCTCATCTTCTTTATCCTCTCTGTTATTCCCTCCTTGCTCCAGTTCCTTCCTGTTATAAATTCTCCCAGGTATTTAAATTTGTCCGCCATTTGCACAGTGCCTTCTGGTGTTTCCCAGTCTGCAGTGGTATTTAATTGTCTTGTTATAGGCGATCCTCAGTCCCACCATTCTGGCTACCTTACTTAAGTTGTCGAGTTGTGTCTTTGCGTCTTCTTCCGTCTCACTTACTATTGCTATATCGTCTGTAAAGGCTGGGCAGTCCACTTGAGCCCTGTTATCCTTTTTGTCCCCCACATGGGTCTTTGGTATACCCATTTCCTCGTTTATTGCTCTCCACTGCCTGATCACTTCGTCCAGTGCTATATTGAACAACAATGGTGACAATCCAATTTTGAAGGCTACGTATAGCGCTGCCAGCTGTCGGAACTTCATGAACCTACAACGCCTGAAGCAGCAATATTCCATGATGATGTGTCTCTCAACAAACTCCGCATTTTTCACCGAAACTGGCAGAGAAAAAAGTGTGTTGCATTACTTATTGAGCACCCCTCATACAATTTGTTTCTCATGTTGAAGAAACATGGCTTTTTAATGCGTTTTAAAACGCATTAAATAGTAAAAATATACTGGATTTTTCCAGGATGATACAAATCTTCAGGGACGATGAAAATGGACATGTGTATCAATTTCAGACAACCAGAAGCGGTCCAGAAGCGACTGAGTCCAAACTTACAAGTGAAAAAGAGAATTTCATATCTAAGAATTTTTGGAATGAATTTATTTATAGGGGTTGTACAAGAATATGGAAATATGGCAGGTGCATCTTTGCACTTCCATACAGATGCTCGTCAAGTTAACAGGTTTCGATCTGGCATTTCACCACCAATGGCACCATGCCATGTCCTCAATACGTTGCAAGTGTCAGTCATGCTCAGAAGACAGTATTTTTGTGATATTATGTGAATGTGTGGTGTCAGTTCGTCCGCATATGTTCTGAAGAACAGACATCGCGCATTCACGTAACTGATACGCCTCGATGGGCTATGGATTGACACTTACCACTGCAGATGCACATTTACGTTCGACCTCCAGTGGGAATCTAAAAGTAGCGAGCACGGAGTACATGAAAGAGGACTGCAGAGAAATGGTGGAGGTAGGTGGGAGTGCGGCTCGTCCGAAAAGTGTGTCGAAATAATCCGCGCAGTTGCGGTTAACACTGTGTCCTAGTGAGCAGGAGATCTCGGGTTCGAGTCTCAGTCCGGCACACATACGAGGTGCAACAATAAAGTAATGAGACTGATGTGGGAAAAATATGTTGCTTACCGTTTTAGTCAAGTTTAGTGTTGTCTCCTTCAAAGTAGTTCCCTTCTGATTGCACACACTTTTTCCAGTGCTTCTGCCATTGATGGTAACATTTCTGGAACTTATCTTCTGTAATATCCTCCAAGACCCTTGTCACAGCTTTTTGGACATCTTGTGTTGTTTGAAAATGGTGTCCCTTGACTGCTGTTTTGACTCTTGGAAATAGAAAAAAGTCGCACAGTGCGATATCTGGTGAATAAGGTGGCTGTGATAGACTGAAATTTGTTGTGAGGTTAAAAATTTCAGTACTGACAGAGCAGTGTTGGATAGCGCATTGTCGTGATGCAGAATCCAATTATCAGCAATGTTGGCACGCACACGAAGAATTCTTTTCGAAGTCTTTCTAAAATTTCTTTGGTTAACTGTTTGTCCAGGGGGCACCCACTCTTTATGAACAATTCTCTTGGAATCAAAGAAGCACACAAGCATGCACCTCACTTTTGACTTTGAGATGCGAGCTTTTTTGGTCTGGGTGATCCCTTTGAGCTCCATAGCGAACTTCGGCGTTTCGTCTCTGGACTTGACTGAAAAAAACAACTTTCATTACCAGTGATAACACGGTTCAACAATTCTGGATGGATTTCCGTTTGCTCTAACAGATCGGCTGCCGCATTTTTCCGTGTTTCTCGCTGTAGTGGTGTGAGATTTTTGGGGACCATTTTTGCACAAATCTTTCTCATCCCAAGATCTTCAGTTATTATAAGATGAACCGTTTCTCGGTTGATGTTCAGTTCTTCTGCAATCATTTTCACGTATAATCTTCGATCAGATCGTAAGAGTTCACACACCCTGGCCGAGTTGACATCCGTCCGTGAGGTTGATGGTCGTCCACTGCGGACTTCATCTTCAACATTCGTTCTGTCTTCACTAAACATTTTATGCCAACGAAAAACTTGAGCTATTGACACAACCTCCTTTCCAAAAGCCTCCTGGAGCTTACTGTAAGTTGGCGTCACGTTGTCACCCAATTTAATGCAAAAAGAAGTGGCATACTGTTGCGCAGTTTTATGCGGTTCCATTTCCGTGACGAGAGAGACAAACACGTGTTACCTTATTACATCACAGCTCACAACTGAGCAGTTGCATCGATGTGCTGCTTGGACTAGAAGCAGCTTATAGACCAAAGTCAAAGATACTGTGCCTACGCAAGCCTGCAGGGTTGCCACATCTTGCAAAGAAAATCAGACTCATTACTTTATTGTTGCACCTTGTATTCACTCGTCGCCGTTTGAAGTCCCGATGCAGCTGATATCATCAGTTCCTTCCATTTCCTTTCTTGTCTCCCCCCTCCTTTTTCATTTTACATAATAGAACACAGTATTCTGTGTAGCTTTGAGTGAAGCTAAGTGGATTCGAAAGAGGGGAAATTATTGGTTCTCGAATGTTGGGCGCATCCCAAACAAAGGTAGCCGAAGTGGAAGGTGTTTCAAGAGGCACCATATCGAAGATTTATACCACATACAGCGAAAGCAGAAAAACATCATCTGCTAAATTACAACACAGACGAAGCTGTGCATCAAGTGATCATGACGGACAGTCATTGAAGAGGATTGTAACGAAAAATAAGGGACGACAGCTGCAAAAGTCATAGTGGAATTGAATGTCGTACTCAAGAACCATGTCACCACCAAAACATCGTGCAGGGAACCCCAGAAACAGAGAACTGGAGTGTGAGCTGTAATTCCAATACTGTTCATCAGTGATGCAAATGCCCGTAATAGGAAAATGTGTTGCCAAAGCCGTAGAACCTAGACACTGGAACAATGGAAAGATATCATTTGGTCAGATGAGTCCTCTTCCACGCTGTTTCTACATCTACATATATACTCCGCTAGCCACCAAGCGGTGTGTGGCGGAGGGCACAATTCGCCAAAATCATATTCCACCCCCCCCCCCCTCTCTGTTCCACTCGCGGATCGCGAGAGGGAAAAATGACTGTCTGAACGCCTCAGTACGAGCACTTATTTCCCTTATCTTTGAATGGTGATCATTGCGCGATTTGAAAGTTGGTGGTAATAATATATGCTCTACATCCTCGGTGAAGATCGGATTTCGGAATTTAGTGAGCAGCCCCTTCTGTTTAGCGCGCCATCTATCTGCAAGTGTGTCCCACATCAAACTTTCTATGAGATTTGTAACACTCTCGCGATAGCTAAATGTACCAGTCACGAATCTTGGCGCTCTTCTTTGGACCTTCTCAATCTCTTGAATCAGGCCCAACTGGTAAGGGTCCCATACAGGCGAACAATACTCCAAGACTGGACGAACTAAAGTATTGTAAGCTATTTCCTTTGTTGAAGGACTGCATAGCTTCAGGATTCTACCAATAAACCGCAAATCTAGAGTTCGCCTTACCCGTTACTTGCGTAATCTGGTCATCCAACTTCCGTCCCAAGACTGATAAATGACGGGGTTTCAGTGATGATTTGGACAACCATGACGTGGTATTCCATGGGCTCCACGGTTACTCTGCATGGTCGCTTTATACCCAAGGATTATGTGACCATTTTGGCTCATGAGGTCCATCCTGTGGTACAATGTTTATTCCGCAATGGTGATGAATTCCACGACGATATGGCCCTTGTTCTCACGGCTCGTACTCCACTACTGGTTTTGTGAGCACGAGGAAGAATTGGTCGGATCTGCCCTGGTCATCATAGTTACCAGAGGTCAATATAACTCAGCCTTTGTGAAGCACTTTGGAGAGAAGGAAGCGCTATCGCTATCCACCTCCAACATCGTTACCTGAACTTGCCACTATTTTGCAGGAAGAATGGTGCAAGATACCCTTGAATACCATACAAGACCTGTATTTATCCGTTGCGAGATGACTGCCGGAAGTTTTGAATGCCGGAAGTTTTGAATGCCGGAAGTTTTGAATGCCGGAAGTTTTGAATGTCGGAAGTTTTGCATGCCGGAAGTTTTGCATGCCGGAAGTTTTGCATGCCGGAAGTTTTGCATGCCGGAAGTTTTGCATGTCGGAAGTTTAGCATGCCGGAAGTTTTGAATGCCAACAGGTTTTCCTAAACCGTATTAGGCATTGTAGAGGGTTGTGTTTTTGGTATTTACATATTTCTGCCTACCCCCTGTATGCGCTACTTGCACCAGATGTGGGATTCACAACATTTATTCGAAGTGGTTTCCTCAGTTTTCTACTTTTTCTGCGGCCGAATTCCGTTTGCTTTGATTTAAATTACGTAAAATCAAGAACAGTGAAAGTGACGAAGAAGTATATCACAAACTACGTGGCGGGCACATGCAAGGCGTTGTCATTAAGTTTTAATATCACCTGAAAAAATAAAACTCCGTAATTAATTTCGGTTTATTTGCACGTACATATCTACAATCCTGACAGTACCCCAGCACGCCGCTTGAGGGATCGAAACAAACTGACGCAGTCCGTTGATAACGTGAAGAATCGTGCGGTATTTCATTTTCAGAATCGTCGAATATGTTACAGCTGCGACTTTGTCTTTTTTAACGAAGAGACCGGCTCACTGGCTGAGGGTAGCCACGTGAGAGGCACGTGGTGCTGAGGCGGCGCGCAGTGCGTCGTTGCCTCGCTGTCGCTTGTACCGTTCTTGCCCCAAGCCTCCCGCATTGTGTGGTCCCCCGCGTGTCTTCACGTCTGTCGGCCCTGCAAAAATAGCCATGAACGCCTCTGTCATACTGCGACACAGCGACGATACTGTCCTGTGAGGAGTAGCTGAACACTCGTGTTAATGCCCTTTTCAGAAGTAACATCCTGTGTTCCGCTGAATTTCCTGCTTCCACAATTACTGCTTAGATTTTCTACACAAAGCTCATAAATCGTGTAACAGAAATAAATTGTTTGGTGAAGGTCAAATATGTTTATTCGCTGAGGTTCAACAAGCTGTTTCGTAACCTCACTACGGTCATTCAAATTATATGTACAGGGTGTAATAACTATAAGAGCAGATATTTCTGTTGGTGTCTGAGGACGGTGTACCGAACAATATTAGATCACTACTTACGTCATTTGCAGACCAATAATTATAGCTCTTACTGGTCGTATGTTTTTGTGGTGGGTAGTACCTGCAAGTGCACGAGGCAAGGGCAAGCCATGACTGTATGTTTTCCCCTGGGCAGCAGGTCAGGTGTTGAAGAGTGGATGCAAAATGGTTAGTATGTACTGACTGGTGTAATCCATTTAGTCCCGTAGTTACAACTGGGCAAAAAACACAAGGTCGCAAATATTTTTACATGTTTGTGGGAAGACTGTTCGATGCAGGAAAAACAACCAACACACTGATTTGTGTACATGTTCAGGTACCACATATAAAAATATCTTCACTTATACCAGTTACATCCCGTATTTAGGCCTCCACCGCCTCTGTAGCCAAGGTCGCTAACACACACTTGTGCAGTGGCCATAGAACTGGAAGTAGCCGGTTCGGATCTTGGTGGTACAATAAATTTTCGTCGCTAGTATTTCGTCAGCAAGGACTGTGTAGGTGTTGTTCCTGATCGCCAGACTTTGTTCAAATGTCCTGAATTGAACTCCAGGTCTCTGCGATTTGAGGGCATGCGAAGTTGTTGATGATCCGTCCCTCAGATCGGGACGTTATGCTAGGGCGCCAGACAGTCCCCTCGTGATATTTGAGACGAGTAGGTTATGCGCGGGCACTCTCCGTTCATCCATTCCATCACAGACATGACACTGTGTGAGCACTTACCAAAGTCATCCAAACGACACACTTCCCAACAGTTTGGAGAGGAGCATATAAGCCACCTTTTATTAAGAGAATGTCCCACACGTTGCTGCGCGCTATAACAATCGTAGTGTATATAAGCAAAAGTTTTGACTTAGCATTCCTATTTCTCTAACTACACTACTGGCCATTAAAATTGCGACACCACGAAGATGACGTGCTACATACGCGAAATTTAACCGACAGGAAGAAGACGCTGTGATATGCAAATGATAAGCTTTTCAGAGCATTCACACAAGGTTGGCGCCGGTGGCGAAACCTACAACGTGCTGACATGAGGAAAGTTTCCAACAGAGTTCTCATACACAAACAGCAGTTGACCGGCGTTGCCTGGTGAAACGTAGTTGTGATGCCTCGTGTAAGGAGAAGAAATGCGTACCATCACGTTTCCGACTTTAATAAAGGTCAGATTGTAGCCTATCGCGACTGCGGTTTATCGTATCGCAACGTTGCTGCTCGCGTTGGTCGAGATCCAATGACTGGTAACAGAATATGGAATCGGTGGCTACAGGAGGGTAATACGGAACGCCGTGCTGGATCCCAACGTCCTCGTATCACTAGCAGTCGAGATGACAGGCGTCTTATCCGCATGGCTGTAACGGATCGTGCAGCCACGTCTCGATCCCTCAGTCAACAGATGGGGACGTTTGCAAGACAACAACCATCTGCACGAACAGTTCGACGACGTTTGCAGCAGCATGGACTATCAGCTCGGAGACCATAGCTGCGATTACCCTTGACGCTGCATCACAGACAGGAGCCCCTGGAATGGTGTACTCAACGACGAACCTGGGTGTACGAATGACAATGGATCCAGGTTCTGTTTACAGCATCATGACGGTCGCATCCGTGTTCGGCGACATCGCGGAGAAACGCACATTGGAAGCGTGTATTCTTCATCGCCATACTGGCTTATCACCCGGCGTGATGACATGGGGTGCCATTGGTTACACGTCTGTCACCTGTTGTTCGCATTGACGGTACTTTGAACAGTGGACGTTACATTTCAGATGGTTACGACCCGTGGCTCTACCCTTCATTCGATCCCTGCAAAACCCTACATTTCGGCAGGATAATGCACGACCGCATGTTGCAGGTCCTGTACGGGCCTTTCTGGATACAGAGAATGTTCGACTGCTGCCCTGGCCAGCACATTCTCCAGATCACTCACCAATTGAAAACGTCTGGTTAATGGTGGCCGAGCAACTGGCTCGTCACAATACGCCAGTCACTACTCTTGATGAACTGTGGTATCGTGTTGAAGCTGAATGGCCAGCTGTACCTGTACACGCCATCCAAGCTCTGTTTGACTCAATGCCCAAGCGTGTCAAGACCGTTATTACAGCAAGAGGAGGTTGTTCTGGGTACTGATTTCTCAGGATCTATGCACTCAAATTGCGTGAAAATGTATCAAATGTCAGTTCTAGTGTAACATATTTGTCCAATGAATACCTGTTTATCATCTGCATTTCTTCTTGGTGTAGCGATTTTAATGGCCAGTAGTGTAGTTGGTCATCAATGACAAGTGCCTCATAACTGTGTTACATTAAATTTCTACAATATACAGATGACAAATGGGGGAACTAAGAGCAATGTTTCTTCTTGCTCTGCTCAGTTGAACAGAAACTGGCTTAGTACATTCCCTTCTAGATATTCAACTGTAATAGTGGACCGTGTGCACTATTGGCATTCAATATAAACTGCTGATAGCGTGATGT
Source organism: Schistocerca piceifrons (assembly GCF_021461385.2). Taxonomy (NCBI): domain Eukaryota; kingdom Metazoa; phylum Arthropoda; class Insecta; order Orthoptera; family Acrididae; genus Schistocerca; species Schistocerca piceifrons. The sequence goes on along the minus strand of NC_060140.1, from coordinate 218,904,226 downwards.
TCTTTCGTTACTCAGAGCAAATTGTAACTATGTTTTCTCCCTACCTAATCCTAAAATCTATGTAATTGGCGTAATTATAGTTGAAACTTCTTGGCATATTAAATGTGTGTGCCTGATCGGGACATGAGAAGTTACTGATGAAAGTAAAGGTTCAGGATCGTATCCCTGGCTGGCAAACAGTTTTAACACTGACACTAACAATACCAAACCATTTTCCATAATGCGCATTATCGTGGGCGAGGGAGGGGGATGGGGGTGCTTTATCCTCAACCAAAAGCAAATTTTTGAAAACCAAATTCGTTAATTACTGTTGAGTTATATTAACAATATACTTTTTAAAGATGCACTGGTCTGTTACTGGGGTCCAGAACACGAAAATATATTTTAGCACACGCTTACCAGCATCAATGCACTGCTAACAACAAAATTTTTAGGTTTAAGTTTTACTGAAAATTTTTGAACTCTTAAATGTGTCATTGCAGAAAGGTGCCTTAGTCACTTGAATTTGAGGAACAACAGAAACTTGTCCAGTTCAATAACTAAGGAATATACGACTACAGAAAAAAGCACTAGTTAATTTTCTGATAAAATGAAGTAGATTTTGTATAGTCAAGCTCGATAATGAAATAATTTAGCGTAAAAAATACACAAAATCGGATGACTTAGATACTTTTCTTTATTGAAAATATTAGGCGCCATTTCCAAATGAAATCATTTTGCAGATTAACTTTGTTGCCTGAAGAACATTGTATTTATACACATACATTAATAGGATAACATCACAGGTAGTAAAACATAATTTCAAAAAATATTATTTCAGTTTACTGTACACGCAAAATCAAAAATCTGATAAGGTGGCTTTGCATTTACTTGATAACACTTTGCCTATAGGGAACCTAACAGCTGTGCTTTATCATTTGCAAAATATTAAGTGTCCCCATGTGGCCAGGATATAACCTCTTCATAAAAGCTCATATATTCTTTAGGGATATACCGTGGTACTTTCCGGACATTTCTGTCTTACTCAGTTTTATAGGAACTTTATCGTATTGATATAATGCTTGAGTGGGAAATGTATGTGGAACAACTCTTCCTGACTGATACAGATCGAAGGTGTGTTCGATCAATCAACCAATCCAGGTGCTTGGTACAAAACACCCTTTAATTTTCGACGAATACTTGAAATAACTCAACTGTGATACACTGAAATTCTGTTTTCTCTCTCTAGAAGCACATTGTGTTTCTAGGGATACCGGCATCTTCTTATAAAATTGAAGCTATCATTTGGTAAAATCCTTAATATCACTCGTTTCAACCGTTTTCAAAGTAATTGCGCCGGTTTTTGAAGATGCAACAATAAGCTCGCAATATTCATAGGGCCTGTAAATCCTACCTCTCTTCTTAAGAGCACGTTTTATCATCCCAAACTTCCAGTCACATGGCAAGAATGAATATCTTCTTAATGGACAGAAGTGGATAACAGTATCAAACAGATTCAAATTGGTTAAAGCAAAGCAAAACCTTACAAGAGTGTTATTCTTATTTTGTCCACTAAGTTGTCGCTACATAGGTCTAATTCTGATGTGTTCTTTGAGACACATAGTCAATAGAATCATTAAGGAATGAAACCACTTTATTTCCCTGTCCCTCGCGTTACACACAGAAATGTGTTTCTTCTGTCTTCAAACTGGGAATGGAAAACACATTGTTGGATAACTGCCTGAAATAGAAGATATCTTGAACTGGTATTACTGGCAGCTATAGGTTCTGCGCGAAGTGAAACACTAGGACCACAGTGTTTTTATTATTCATACATTTTTCCTTGCTTTCCTTTAAAGCACTGTAAAATTTATTACTTTTTCTTTTGTAAATCATTAGTTCAGCTACTGCTGCCCGTTTGGCTGTTTGATTCAGACTGGGGTTTGTAACTGCATTGTTTAATTCCTCACAAACAGAGCACACGTCTACTTGTGGGCATCCAAACCACAGTGAAAGTTTTCATGGAAGCATCTGTTTAAAAAAATATAGTTTATCTCAGTATTTGAATGTGTCTCTTTAAAGAGTGAATACGTGTTGCTCACAGGCAAGAGCGCATCTAAATAGTGGATTATTTTGCCAAAATAATGACTTTGCTTCTCTGGAAACATTTCAGTATGTTCCTGGATAAGCCGCAGGTGCTCTACTTTTATAGCGTTTCCACTGGATCCCTTTGCCTTTGCATCATGTGGTAACTGTCCCAGTAGTAGCAATCTGCGAAGTCTTCTTAGCGTTTATCAGACACGTTGTATGAAGAGAAGAAGGCTTTCCTGCAAACCTGCACTTTTTTCTCACACAACAATACATTGTATTTAAATGCGTTGTCTCTCAGATTTGGGTCTTACCTGAGTAGTCTGTGTTGTGCTGGATCCACCACTTCGCTCATTCGCTGCAAACGAAGATTCTGTTCATCCTTTGTGTTTATCGTATAGAGAGTTAAGAATTTTGCTTCCTGTTCCTCTTCAGTGAAAAATCTCAAAACATTTCTTGCAACATCTGTAAAATAAGAAACCAAAAACAATCATGTAAAATAAATTGTCATGTATAGCTTTTCATACCTAAACTGAGAAGCTGTAACATCATGTTATTACTTGGAGCAAAGAACTCAAATTTAGTATGGTTCTAAATTTAATTTGTTTATTCTTATTGTGCTTTCAGGTATTGAATACTGCCACCGCGACCAATACTAATATTGACAATTGAACATAGTTGTACAAGCAAAGACATACAACTGAATCTACCCTTACGACAATCTGAAAAATCGGTCTTCGAACAATGTCTCGCTACTGAATTTTAAATTATTCACTTCTTACAACGTCCTCTTTCATTTTCTTAGGAGAAACATCAACCACAGTCTCGTTTTTCGTCATTGTGAATGTTTTGACGATACTAGCGCTCACGCGTGGGAAAGCTGTGAAGTACCCAAATCAGTGAGTTAGGAACCTATCTGCAATGCAGTTCATATTTTCGTACAGGATTTGTCGCCCTTCCGATATCAAAGACACAGACACCTTTGGGTTTAGAATGTGTATCTATATGCATGGATGGTTACATCTCAGTTCCCCCAGAAAAGTGACTTAGATAGCTTCCTGCAAAGACACATTCATTTACGATATCAGATAGAAGAATTCATTAAAAACAACAAATATTCTATTCAGAATTAAAAAAAAAAAGTAATTGACTAGACTACAGTATTTTCAAAAGGAGAATATAACGTATCTTCATCCCCCCCCCCCCCCCCTCCCGTGGTACTGCGAGGTTTAATATATCAGGAGTTTCCAATAAACGCAATCTCCGTTGAAGAATGAAAACGCATTCAATAACCATATTTATATTTCGCACATTCTGTGGTCTGGGTTTGTGGAAGACGTAAAACTGGATGTTAAAGTGTGTGGCGTTGAGAAGTTCTGCGTATATCGTAATGCTGCTGTTTTGTTTTCGCGTTGCACCTGGAGACGACTTTTCCAATAATCGATATTCAAGATCACTTTTCTGATACGTAATTTCGTACTTGGAGGAATATGTGCGTTCTTGAGCGCCAGTTTCTAATTATATTTTGCTGATAATTATACGCACTTGGATTTAGTTGGTTTTGCATTGAGTTTCCTAATTATTTATAATATTGATTTCGCTCTATAAAGGCAATGAGTTTCTTACATTTAGTTGTTTTTACACTGTGGTTCGAGCTTAAGTAACAGTTGTTAGTACATTTTGGCCAACGACGAGTTCAGAGATTCTGCTTTCACTGCTGACGAAACTAGCGTGCTTCAAACTGACGTAACTTTTAAAATATTTTTAATGTTTTTCATCATTAAACTTTTTACGTTGAACCTTTCTAATTACCTTACTTTCACAGGAACTCGTCCAACATATCAACGGCAATGCATCTTGCATCTGTACATCTAACCACAACCATTTATTTGAACACTTGATGTATTGCATTATGGTAGGGAGTGCTTAGAATAAAGTCATCCCCTCATTAAGAATCCCACGACTATACTCTTTAAACCCAGTACATGATTTACAATTATCTTTACATACACAAATATTTTTCCAAGATTTTTAATGTTAGTTATAGTTGCAATATGGCGGCGTGACCACTTTTCGGCCTACTCTCATAGCTTGGTGACTCGTGTTCCGTTGCTTTATGAAGGGCTCAGCTTTTTCAGGCAGCAAGTGGGGACATACATAACACTGACATATGTAGGTTCACCGCTTAGTATTTGTTAACTAACAGCCGCTTATACGGTTGCGGATGACGTGATGTAGGCTGAGAGAAACGACAACAGAAAAATCACATAAAATATGCAGCAAACAGCGACAACAACTCTTAAAAACATGCCGTAACATACAATAAATAAGGTAGTATGAAAGATTCACAGAAAACTATATTTCAAAAAACGAACAGTAAAAATTTAATAATGTGTTACAGTGTTTGTATAACTATGCTATGGGAATTGCCTTACTTTTCGTATCGTTTAAAGGTCAAGCAAAGGGCTTAATAAGCCAGAGCACCATTATGAGCTGGAAAAACCTTTATTGGAATGTCTTTACAACACCAGCCACAAAGATGATACAATGCACTTATTTTCTGATGAACGACATGGATGCTGGCTTAACTGGATGCGGCTATTGGGGAATAGAACGAAGTGTAAGTTGAATGGTGACAAAATCTTGTATTGCTGACATCACAAATTGTTTGAATTTTTTAATTGTCCTAACGTAAGCGGAGAATCATTTGGTAGCAAACGTAGTGGACAAGTCTGATGCTATCAAATAAAAATTAATCCTGTGGAAAAATCAGTTTCAAGTTCATGACATAGCTCAAGGCAGTCATTCGTTGACCAGACATGACTGAATGCTTTTCAATAATTGAAACATCTCAAAGAAATCGAAAGACATTGTACAACTGAAGATGGATTTTGATTTATTTGTCAGACCGTTTTCGCTTTTCGCTACTAATGTACAGCATTACGAGGTGTGGCTAGAAAAAAGCCGAACTAGTACTGGTGAAACAATAAAACGAATGCAATAAGGCTGCAAGTCGCGTGGCCTGTCACGTGACTCCCGCTCCCCCTACTGCTCGAGTTTCATCTGCCTCCTGCACTCAGTCTGCCCGTGGCGTCTGTTTTAAGTAGTTGACGTTTTGTCTGTGCGTCGGAAAATGTTGAGTGTACAGAAAGAACAGCGTGTTAACATCAAATTTTGTTTCAAACTAGGAAAATCTGCAAGTGAGACGTTTGTAATGTTACAACAAGTGTACGGCGATGATTGTTTATCGCGAACACAAGTGTTTGAGTGGTTTAAACGATTTAAAGATGGCCGCGAAGACACCGGTGATGACACTCGCACTGGCAGACCATTGTCAGCAAAAACTGATGCAAAAACTCTTACCTCAATAAATTACACTCCTGGAAATGGAAAAAAGAACACATTGACACCGGTGTGTCAGACCCACCATACTTGCTCCGGACACTGCGAGAGGGCTGTACAAGCAATGATCACACGCACGGCACAGCGGACACACCAGGAACCGCGGTGTTGGCCGTCGAATGGCGCTAGCTGCGCAGCATTTGTGCACCGCCGCCGTCAGTGTCAGCCAGTTTGCCGTGGCATACGGAGCTCCATCGCAGTCTTTAACACTGGTAGCATGCCGCGACAGCGTGGATGTGAACCGTATGTGCAGTTGACGGACTTTGAGCCAGGGCGTATAGTGGGCATGCGGGAGGCCGGGTGGACGTACCGCCGAATTGCTCAACACGTGGGGCGTGAGGTCTCCACAGTACATCGATGTTGTCGCCAGTGGTCGGCGGAAGGTGCACGTGCCCGTCGACCTGGGACCGGACCGCAGCGACGCACGGATGCACGCCAAGACCGTAGGATCCTACGCAGTGCCGTAGGGGACCGCACCGCCACTTCCCAGCAAATTAGGGACACTGTTGCTCCTGGGGTATCGGCGAGGACCATTCGCAACCGTCTCCATGAAGCTGGGCTACGGTCCCGCACACCGTTAGGCCGTCTTCCGCTCACGCCCCAACATCGTGCAGCCCGCCTCCAGTGGTGTCGCGACAGGCGTGAATGGAGGGACGAATGGAGACGTGTCGTCTTCAGCGATGAGAGTCGCTTCTGCCTTGGTGCCAATGATGGTCGTATGCGTGTTTGGCGCCGTGCAGGTGAGCGCCACAATCAGGACTGCATACGACCGAGGCACACAGGGCCAACACCCGGCATCATGGTGTGGGGAGCGATCTCCTACACTGGCCGTACACCACTGGTGATCGTCGAGGGGACACTGAATAGTGCACGGTACATCCAAACCGTCATCGAACCCATCGTTCTACCATTCCTAGACCGGCAAGGGAACTTGCTGTTCCAACAGGACAATGCACGTCCGCATGTATCCCGTGCCACCCAACGTGCTCTAGAAGGTGTAAGTCAACTACCCTGGCCAGCAAAATCTCCGGATCTGTCCCCCATTGAGCATGTTTGGGACTGGATGAAGCGTCGTCTCACGCGGTCTGCACGTCCAGCACGAACGCTGGTCCAACTGAGGCGCCAGGTGGAAATGGCATGGCAAGCCGTTCCACAGGACTACATCCAGCATCTCTACGATCGTCACCATGGGAGAATAGCAGCCTGCATTGCTGCGAAAGGTGGATATACACTGTACTAGTGCCGACATTGTGCATGCTCTGTTGCCTGTGTCTATGTGCCTGTGGTTCTGTCAGTGTGATCATGTGATGTATCTGACCCCAGGAATGTGTCAATAAAGTTTCCCCTTCCTGGGACAATGAATTCACGGTGTTCTTATTTCAATTTCCAGGAGTGTATAACAGGCACAATAAAGACGACCACAACCTTCTGGTTATCCGCGCTGTGGAATACAGCTCCTCCCCATCTGCGACAAGAGAAGTAACTCACAGAGAACTCAAAAAGATCGAGAATAACCCTCTTCTACAAATCCACCAAGATAACGCCGACAGCGAGAGAACCATACTGCGCTACAGACATCCAACTCTAAACACTACAACAATTTTTGATGAAAATGGATCGCTGGAAAGAGGAGTGGACCGAATAGACACCTCATGCCTTTCTTATTTCGCCTTTGGACCACACTACCCGGATTCAACAAGGCTCAGAAAATCTCATCCGCCCTAAGTGGAATACTGGCAAGTGCGATTTTGGAGCAGGTAGGCAAATCGTAAACGTATAGCTGAAGACTGTCCATTGACAGCGTTTATTGGTGAACGCTCCGAGTTCTTGCACGCTACTGAAAATGTGGTAAAATATATCACCAATATGGACATTCGGCTGCAGTTGTTTTTCTGTATATTTTATAGTTTTATGTATTTTATATGTTTTATATTGATTGTTTTTTATATGGCCGGTATGTTCTATATGTATACTTAATATTTGTATTGTACACAATTTTTATGTAATTTATTCGTGTAATGCACTACGCCATACCCTAAAAAATAAAATAAGTACATTAATTTGCTTTCGTCTGGATTTCTTGACCTCCGCACAATTTTCCACATTTTCTTCCCTACTTAATAACATGATGTGTATTTCTCCGTTCGCAATAGGAGCAGTATTTCATAGACAATAAATATCGTCCGTAATCACACTATGATCGATGTCAATGCCACCTACACAACGTAGCACGCTTTCATTATCGAGCGATGTCGCTAGAGATAAGGGCTGTGACATGAGAACCGTGTAATCTCTGTCACATGTTTGTGTGTCGCAAGCTGCCGAGCCGTGAGCCACGTTCAGTTCTTCACGTAGACTAAAAGTACCACCACGACTTAGCAAATTTTTCCTTCTTTTTTACGTTCTTCGATCAAAATCCCCAAGTTAGATCGCAAAAAATATGAAGTAAAATAGTCTATGTCTTTCCTAAAACGTAAGGACCGAAAAAGAGATAAACCACGATAGAAAACAGGCCACTTTGGAAAGCGTGTTACATGTCCAGAAATAAGATACATTATGTGGAATGGAGATAAAAGAAATGTTTCTGCTGAAGGTCAACCAGAAAACTCTCACACGGTGACGATCAGTTTATTCCAAATCAGGAAACGGTTGAATTGTTACCTCGTATTTCTCTTGTCTCTGCACCATGTGGTGCACACACACTGGCCTAGTGAATAGCGTCATGTGCTGTAGCGAATATGCCAGCTGGCAGAAGCTAGTTTCTCCCATCAGTACAACGAATCGGTACATATAACACTGTTTGTTCGTATTCTGTTTAGTGTGAATGAGATTTGGAGAGGCTTGTTGAATCCAGGTGGTGTGGTCGAAAGACATATTACTGCATGGAGTGCCTATTTGGTCCACTCCTCTCTCCACCGATCAACTGAGCTAAATACATTTTTATCAAAAATTATTGTACTGTTTAGAGGTGGATGTTCAGAAATGGCTCTGAGCACTATGGGACTTAACATCTGAGGTCATCCATCAGTCCCCTAGAACTTAGAACTACTTAAACCTAACTAACCTAAGGACATCACACACATCCATGCCCGAGGCAGGATTCGAACCTGCGACCGTAGTGGTCGCGCGGTTCCATACTGTAGCGCCTAGAACCGCTCGGCCACCCCGGCCGGCGGAAAATTTGGTCCTCACGTTCAAGAACGAGTAGCCGAATTAACTGGAAAATACAGAAATGTAGTCGTGTCCTGCACGAAATTCGGCAAGTTCACGAAACTGATGTACGAAGAATTTTTCCGTTCTGTAATACTTCCATACGTGGGACAGAAAAATTTTTTGTATAATGTCGACTCGTGGGGACGGCAAACTGATTCAACTGTATTCGCTCATCTATTCACTGAAGTAAGAAAAGCGAGCACCTGCACCCTAAAAGTGGTCCCACCAAAGTGCACTCCTTATTGCTAGCCCCGCGATGTTTATTTTTACCGACAGGTGAAAAACTTCACGAAAATTATTCAGAATGCTCCCGACTTGATGAAAGATAATAGAGAGATCGCTTCTAGGGAAGATTCGATAAAATTACATTCGCTACTCCTACATCAATTCAGCGCAAGACGGCTGCTTTCATAAAATGCGCGTGGTGCTGCGAAAATTTGTGCTTCGGTTGTTTCTATGATAAGTATCACCCACGATATTGTTCTGGCACATCAAGCAATGTGGACGATGAAAAATAAGATTTTGTAATATTGCATGACAGAAAAAATTAATAACTGAATACATCCTTATAATTTCGCACACCTTACTCTGTTTGTTGATATTCTTTGAAATAAAACTGAAAAATTCGGATGATTTTGAAAAAAAAGAAAAGAAAACCGATCGAGCAAAATTCGAACACGGTACCTCCAACGCAGCAGCCGTGAACCTTTTCCACTGTGCTACGCTGACTTGCTCGGAATATTTGTAATGTTACGGAATACAAAGCACGCAATGAACTTCAAAATCAATTTTCTCAAAAACCAAGGCCCGTCGCTAAAAAACCAGATAACCAGGTACTCAGGGTAAGTGCCTCTACAACATATTTGAAGCACATCAAAATCCTTGATTTACAGTATGGAGGGTCCCCTTGTTAGTGAAGTCTTAGCAACTGCGATTCCTCAACGTAACTGCTCAATATGTCCGTTACGACATCTGCGACGAAGGCCGCCTCCATTGGTCCAATAACTACATAAGTGCTTGTCGATTCTTGCTAACGGTGTTCTCAAGTCTCCCCCCTGTTAAGCCATTACCGATCTCTTCTATTTTCATAACTCATCCCCCACACTCTAGCAACACTAACAGTCTTCTGTGCTTGCATTGGTGAGTTTATTCAGCTGGTGGTGTTGCGTTATTGCCATGTGTGCATCTATAAGGTTACATTAACTGTATTGTAGAACCGTTGCCGGGAAATAGGCCCCATTTATTTATTTATTATTCACTTTTTCTCGGGCACAGTGAATACAAAATGTTTTGTTTGTTCTTGCTCTGTGTGTTGTTGATGGAACAATATAGTTTTACATGAAATGTATTCGCAGTTGCGAATACGAACGGCCGTCAGCTGTGTAAGGGAATGACGGCAGTGAAAAATCTTGCTGGACCGGGCTTCGAACGCATATTTCCCGCTTTAAACGAACAGTCACCTTGACCACTTTGGCTATCCGCGCACGACTCACAGCCAAACTTCCATATGTCGTCGTTTCTGCGTCACAACCTATACACACATTATGTGATTCCCGTACAGGGGAGGACATTTTAACTGAAGGTCGCTGCCAGATATCGGCGGATAAGTAAGATATTGCAGTGACTGTGCTGTTAAGAAAAACGATGCAACGATCCTTCGGACATGCAATCCATGTCCGAGAAAATATTGCATCGTTCTTCTTAACAGCACAGTCACTGCAATAGTGAATATAGTTTTGATTCTAACAGTCTAATTAGGCACTTGCCTGCTCAGTTTGTTTGTTGTGGCCTATCTAATATTTCTGACTTATGTGACTGGGTTTCTGTCAGGATCATTAAGAATCTAATCGCCAATTAATAACAACGAGGTTTGCGCCTTTATTCAGCAATAATTTAAATTGTTTTCAACATTATAGACAAGAGTTCCTAACCATTGCGCGCCAAGAAGACAGCGTAACACTACACGTGGTCCCCTCACCATTTATCTACACTACTAGCCATTAAAATTGCTATACCACGAAGATGACGTGCTACAGACGAGAAATTTAACCGACGGGAAGAAGATGCTGTGATATGCAAATGATTAGCTTTTCAGAGCATTCACACAAGGTTGGCGCCGGTGGCGACACCTACAACGTGATGACATGAGGAAAGTTTCCAACCGAGTTCTCATACACAAACAGCAGTTGACCGGCGTTGCCTGGTGAAACGTTGTTGTGATGCCTCGTGTAAGGAGAAGAAATGCGGACAATCACGTTTCCGACTTTGATAAAGGTCGGATTGTAGCCTATCGCGATTGCGGTTTATCGTATCGCGACATTGCTGCTCGCGTTGGTAGAGATCCAATTACTGTTAGCAGAATATGGAATCGGTGGGTTCAGGAGGGTAATACGGAACGCCGTGCTGGACCCCAACGGTCTCGTATCACTAGCAGTCGAGATGACTGCCGCATCCGCATGCCTGTAACGGATCGTGCAGCCACGTCTCGATCCCTGAGTCAATAGATGGGGACGTTTGCAAGACAACAACCATCTGCACGATCAGTTCGATGACGTTTGCAACAGCATGGACCATCAGCTCGGAGACCATGGTTGCGGTTACTCTTGACGCTGCATCACAGACAGGAGCGCCTGCAATGGTGTACTCGACGACGAACCTGGGTGCACGAATGGCAAAACGTCATTTTTTCGGATGAATCCAGGTTCTGTTTACAGCATCATGATGGTCGCATCCGTGTTTGGCGACATCGCGGTGAACGCACATTGGAAGCGTGCATTCGTCATTGCCGTACTGGCGTATCTCCCGGCTTGTTGGTATGGGGTGCCATTGGTTACACGTCTCGGTCACCTCTTGTTCGCATTGAAGGCACTTTGAACAGTGGACGTTACATTTCAGATGTGTTACGACCCGTGGCCCTACGCTTCATTAGATCCCTGCAAAACCCTACATTTCAGCAGGATAATGCACGACCGCATGTTGCAGGTCCTGTACAGACCTTTCTGGATACAGAGAATGTTCGACTGCTGCCCTGGCCAGCACATTCTCCAGATCACTCACCAATTGAAAACGTCTGGTTAATGGTGGCCGAGCAACTGGCTCGTCACAATACGCCAGTCACTACTCTTGATGAACTGTGGTATCGTGTTGAAGCTGAATGGCCAGCTGTACCTGTACACGCCTGTGTTTGACTCAATGCCCAGGCGTCTCAAGACCGTCATTACGGCCAGAGGTGGTTGTTCTGGCTATGATTGCTCCGGATCTATACACCCAAATTGCGTGAAAATGTAATCACTTGTCAGTTCTAGTATAATATATTTGTCCAATGAATACCCGTTTATCATCTGCATTTCTTCTTGGTGTAGCAATTTTAATGGCCAGTAGTGTATATTCATTCCGATAATAACTGACTACGTCGATACGTACGAAATATTGACAACTGAGTACCATTCGCAACGATGTGGTATGAACTCAATGTCCTGAAACGTTGCAGAACAAACAAAGACGAACCTCAGATCGCTGCCTATAGTACTTTACAGATGTCGCAAATCTCCAGCGACCATATTCTCGGATGACATTCCGACTCTTTGTCGTCTACTAACCGTTGCAGTGGAGTTCGTACACTTCCAACAGATACTAATGACGTCACCTCATGTATCTTCTACTGCAGTCCGATTCATGAACGACGGCAGTTCGAGCAAGTAGAGCCACAGACGGTGACTCCATTGTTGCCGGGTCCAGGCGACAGTTGCGGTGTGCGTCCTCACGTGCTTTGCGCTTAAAGAAAGCGTGTATCCTCCAAATTATGTCTCTCGCTTTCTTTTGTAGAATTTGTCGCTTGCAAGTACCATTAACGATGGCAACTCAATAAGTGGAATAAAAATTTTCAATGGAGAAATAACATAGCCAGTCGGCTGTAAATAATTGTTTAATACATTTACCTACGTTTCGACACCTCTAAGGATGTCTTGATCAGAATGAAAATTTAAAGGTCCTATAAAATAATGCATAGAAAAATAAGCTTCACAGAAACACTAGCCAAGATGAAAAATGTCATAGCATAGAAAGCTTATGTTATGTTATGTGAACCGGGGACCTAGAAACGACGGAGAGACTCCATCCCCGCCGCAGCCGCAGTGGTCCGCAACCCCACGACGACTACCGCAGTCCACTTCAGCCATCCGCCGCCCCACACCGAACCCAGGGTTATTGTGCGGTTCGGCCCCCGGTGGACCCCCCCCCCCCCCCTCCCGAGGGAACGTCCCACACCAGACGAGTGAAACCCCTATGTTTGCGTGGTGGTTAATGTCGGGCGGATTCGTGCCGGGGACCGGCGCTCCTTCCCGCCCGGAAAACATAGAAAGGTTACTTACGTAAAATTACATTGCGAGAAGCCAGTAGTCAAAGTTTAGAGCAGACATGCTCAAGTCAAAAATTAAAAGCCTTCGAGCCTTTAAAGGAACATCAGACTGAGCGACCCAGTGGTTTACATTGCTGCTACGAAAATAAGTTGTGCCACCTATCGGGCGAGGACAGTGACGTATGCTCATCTGAGGCATTATAAGAGAAATAATCGAATTAAACAGCAGTTATGAAACAAAATTCAAGGAATGAGAGCTTTTTGAGAATACAAAATAGTCAAGTAAATGACATACAACTAACATCCACCTTTCAGACCTTCCTGAAATACTCATTGCGTAAAGGACAGAGTATTGCAGAATATTTACACAAACAGCTGCACAGTCCGAAAACATCTGCAGGAAGGGAACTCTAGTGGTACACATCTGTAAGATATGTGAAGAATAAGATATTTTGGAAATAGAGGCAGGAAAACATAGTAAAAAATAAAGGACTCAAAAATCCCCCAGTGGTGGATTAAAGCCATTGGAAAAATTTTTGTTTCGTAATTGTAAATGTTCGTTGAGGATGAGGCTATAGTTCTTAGAAATATGCTCCAGCTCTTTAAGTACGTCGCGTATGTGACGTTTCTTTCTTTCCCCTGTGCAAAACGAAAAGTTCTTCAGCACTTTTCGGTTTGTGACCTGAAATTAACAAATGGTCAGCCGAACTTGAATTATGTACGTTAGTGCCTCTTCCAATGAATGTTCCTTATATCAGATACTGTAGGATCTCCCGCTTTGTCCTATATAATATACAGACACGATCACAAGTGATTTTATAAACTTCTGAACTTTGTGTAGGAGCAAGGGTGGACTTGAGGTTGTGAATAAGATATTTCTGCAAGTTATTATTAGTGGAAAAGGCAACTTTGCATCCATACCTTTTTAACTAGAAGACTACGAATTCTATAAGAAATAGAGCCTAAGTATGTACTAACTCACTCGCTACAATCACCATTATTGCTCGCAGAAGAACGTCCAGAACAGTACTGAATGCTCATTGGCTGTCGCGGAATGCATGACGTAGGTGCGCAGAACAGACCTAAACTGGACCGTCATCGTTCCTGACTTGAACTGTAGTACCGACCTTCCCGTGATACCAAACTTGAGAGTCCGCTCTTTTTAAAATCAGCCGCTTTCAGTTTTCTTTCCAGGCGCTTGGGACCGAAATAATTCTCTGTATAGCCAGCACCTGCCGCATACCTTTATCAGAGCATCACGTGTCCTCCACGTGAACCAGGTGCGCTTGTTCGCACGGTTCAATGAAGGTCTAACCAGAGGACCGCGTCTGCTCCTCACCAACGACTTCGTCTAGATGCGTAGGGCTTGGCCAGAAATGCAAGTGAAAGAAGTGGCAGCTCCAGAAGGTCAACCGTTTAAAGAAAATAGCATTTTTGTCGTGGGTCGGTCGAGGCAACAGACATTTACTTATTGTATGTTAGCCTGCTTTACAGGCGCAACGAAATGAGTAACTTGATGGTCATGGGTTCGAGACCCTATACGGAAACTTCTTTTATTTTCATTTTTTACGTTAATTACATTGCATATAAATCGAAACAATGTTAAATACGTTGTACTTATTAATGTTTTCGTAAAAGGCATGAAAAGAAAAGGCAAATGAAAATCTGATTTTTGAAATAAATTTACGGGAATGGATTATAAGGAGCACACGAGAACGTCGTAGATAATATTAGATACTTTTATTATCTTGGGTGATATTCATCGTGAAAACAGGAGAAGCGTTATAAACGCTGCATTTTTATAATTACGTTATTGTTTTAAAGTTTATACAGAGAAACAAACTTGATTTTCATTTATAAAAGCTTGGCGCTCATCATACAGTTTGACAGCAGACCACGTGTAACACATCATTTTGCCAAATACATTGGCTAGGATAACTGGTTATGAATGATGGAATGTATTTTGATGCTGTCTTCTGAGTATGTGATTTCTTTTTCTCTCTCGATAAGACAAAGCTTTTCGATCAAATTTTTTACCTGACGATAAAAACAGACATCGCATGGTCGGGCAAGCGGAGTGCATTTGAGGGGAATCACTTTAAAACTGAACGATGGAAATCCTTCCTCATTTTGGAAAACCTCGTAGCATAGTTGTGAATTTCTTTGTTCTCCACACGACTCAGTTAACGGAAGAAACTTGTTCTCTGCACGTAGGCCTTCATCACACCAGTCAAAAGAATTTTATATAAGGTTGTTGTACTTTTCCCGGATCCTGAGGAAGTAATAACGACATTTCTATATTTTACCGCGTACTCATCTACAGTTTTTTGAATCCTTAGTCCCAGACGGCCTGTACGTCCTTGTAAGCATACGTAGACTGTTGGCAATAACTTTTCGGAAAGAGTTATAGACTATTGCACTCTATCCGAGTGGATTGCTTTGTCAGTATTTCAGTTTATGTGTAAGTTACGCAAAAACTGAAAATTAAAAACAAAATTCCGCATAAGGACTGGACCTCACGAACCTTGTATTACCGTTCCTTACTCTTCCTGCTGTGCCAACCGTTGTCTACAAACTTTAGTAACATAAATGACTCATGCCTCGCCCAACCCGTTTCAAAAACTGCTAATTTTTTTCTTAACGCTGTGCCATCTGGAGTTCCCACTGCCATCACTTTCATTTCTGGCCAGGCCCTGCATATACCATGCATTAGGACGAAATCGGTGATGAGTAGGCGCTGTGCCCTCGTCAGTGTTCTAGTTCACCATGTGTCAATATATTCCACATTACTAGAAATTGTAGAGGGAAGTTACAAATAAGTAAATAAAACTTTTCGTGGAAACATACGTAAAGGAATGACTCGTTTACATGTTGCAAGAAAAGAGGAACCAAATCAGCTTTTTTATTTATTTTTTTATAGCTCTTACGCTAATATTAGCACTTCTTGCCTAATATGATTGTGCTCACATGCTACGAGGCACTTTCAATAAGTAATGTAACACAATTTTTTCTCGGCCAGTTTCGGTTGAAAAAATGCGAAATTTGTTGTGGGACATCGTCGAATATTCCCGCTTCAGCTCCTATAGTTTCATGAAGTTCCGATAGGTATCGGCGCTAAATGTAAACTTCAAAATGGCGTCTGTCGCGGAGGTGTGTTCCAAGCAGAGAACTGTCATTGTGTTTCTTTTGGCGGAAAACCAGAGCATCGAAGATATTCGTAGGCGCTTGCAGAATATCTACGAAAACCTTGCAGTGAACAAAAGCACGATGAGTCGTTTGGCTAGGCGTCTGTCGTCATCGCGACAATGTCGCGCAAAACTGTCCGATCCCACCGCATACCAGCCGGCCGCACACGGCTGTGACTCCTGCAGTGTTGGAACGTGCAGACACTCTCATTCGAGGTGATCAACGGATCACAATCAAATACCTCACTTCTCCACTGAACGTATCTGTTGGTAGTAATGACACACTCACCCACCAGATGCGGTGCTCAGAGATGTGTGTCCACTGGTTCCTCGCCGCCTATCAAACGACCATAAAGAGTAACGAAGGACCCTCTGTGCGGAAGTGCTTGCGCATTACGAGGCTGATCGTGACAACTTTTTGTCGAACATCATCATAAGCGATGAAACATGGGTTCATCATTTCGAACCGAAATAAAAAGGCAATCCATGGAGTGGCGCCTCACCGTCTCTCCTCGAAGTAACTTGTAAGTCATAACCCCCAGCCGGCGACGCTCTTCTGTGACTCTGAAGGAGTTATTCTGTTTGACGTCCTCCCTCTTGGAGCAACAATCAACACGGAAGCGTACTGGGGTACCGCCAGGCAATTGAAGACACTACATTACGTAAATTTTTATTATTATTTAACGCATTAAATAAACTTTACAGAGCCGGCCGGTGTGGCCGAGCGGTTCTGGGCTCTTCAGTCTGGAACCGCGCGACCGCTACGGTCGCAGGTTCGAATCCTGCCTCGGGCATGGATGTGTGTGATGTCCTTAGGTTAGTTAGGTTTAAGTAGTTCTAAGTTCTAGGGGACTGATGGCCTCAGATGTTAAATCCCATAGTGTTCAGAGCCATTTGAACCAAACTTTACAGAAAAGGTACAAATAGCTAAAGGGGCTTACACACACACACACACACACACACAGAGAGAGAGAGAGAGAGAGAGAGAGAGAGAGAGAGAGAGAGAGAGAAACAGGGGGAACGATAAAGAGAGAGAAAAGTAAACAAAATTCAAATTCGGCGCCAAACTCACTCGGGAACAAATGAACGCCAACGGGTTGGTTGGTTGTTTGGGGGAAGAGACCAAACTGCGAGGTCATAGGTCTCATCGGATTAGGGAAGGAAGTCGGCCGTGCCCTTTCATAGGAACCATCCCGGCATTTGCCTGGAGCGATTTAGGGAAATCACGGAAAACCTAAATCAGTATGGCCGGACGCGGGATTGAACCGTCGTCCTTCCGAATGCGAGTCCAGTGTGCTACGCCAACGGGGTTAGGAAACAACATAGTACTGTCCGCATCTTGCGAAGTAAAGAGGCGTTTATCAAGAAATAAATTACATTAATATGTGTGTGCAGTGTCCTCAGAATCCACAAGAAGAAGGATCAGTTGCAAAAACACGTGAGGTAGTAACCAATGTATACGCAAAACATTTTGACACGCGAAAAATCATGTTTTTAAAAATCAAGGGATGTGTTAAATCGCCGATGAAATTTACATTCACATCGTTTGGTTTGCAGATGACAAGCTATCAGTGCAAGACACTATAGACTTTGTCTTGCAAAATCACATAATGTAAAAACACGGTCAGAAGCAAAAACGAACAAAAACTTTCTTTAGACCTCACTTTGTTAAATCCATTATAACCTAAAATATTTTCAATTTTTACAGTTTTTCAGTAAACGAAAAACCCACTGATGGTGGCTCAGAGGTGCTAAAACATGTTTAGGTAAAAAGAGAAAGCAGTGTGTTTGCTAAAAGGCGGAAGCCATATCCTATAATTGAAGGAATGACTTCAGCAAAGTGATCAAAAATGGGTCTGAGCACTATAGGACTTAACATCTGAGGTCATCAGTCCCCTAGAACTTAAATCTACTTAAACCTAACTAACCTAAGAAGGACATCACACACATCCATGGCCGAGGCAGCATTCGAACCTGCGACCGTAGCGGTCGCGCGGTTCCAGACTGAAGCGCCTAGAACCGCTCGGCCACAACGGCCGGCGCAAATTCATCGCCACAAAAATTTCGCCTTCTTCATTATAACGCAAGGCCTCACACGAATATGTGAAAGGAGCTCACAGAACTTCATTGGACTGTTCTTTCTCATCCACCCTACAACCCGGACCTCGCATCTTCCGTCTTCCACCTGTTTGGTTTGGCCCAATGAAGGATGCACTCCATGGGAAGCAGTACGTGGATGATGAGGTTATCAATACAGCAAGGCGTTGGCTCCGACGTCGACGAGTAGCGTGGTAACAAGAGGACGTACAAGCCCTCCCAATAAGGTGGCGTAAGGCTGTCACACTGAACAGAGATTATGTTGAAAATTAGGGTTTTTTAGCCAAAAGAGTGGAGAATACTTTGGTGTATCGAGATCCTGAACAAAACCAGCCTGCTTCCAGAAAAAAATGTGGCTTTACTTATTGAACGCCCTCTGTAAGTAAGATTTTACGTGGAATAAAAGAATGACTATTTTACATATTGCAATGAAAACGGAACCAACTCAGCTGTTTTTCAACTGTTAGGCTAATATTGATATTTCTCATGTAATTTGATTTGACCTCTTGGTACATTTACCTCATATCAGATAATATTCTATATATTGAAGCTGGTATCCCTGATGTTCGTTCCCTCCTCGCATTACGCAGAGATAGCTTATTTGCTACACAAAGCGGCAAGGAGGAAAATTAGAGTTCAATGACCCTCCATTGGCGATGTCATTTCAGACGGAGAATAGGGTCATGCTGGAAAGGAAATCGACCGTGTCTTTTACAAAGGAACGATTCCGGATTTTGCCTTGAGCAATTTAGGAAAATCACGATATGAACTCGACTGAACTTGCTTGGCGCCAGCTGACATATGCGGTGTGTGGTCACAGGGATCAAACTCACACGCCGGACGACTTCCGGAGAGCCGCCGTCGAATATTGGGGACGGGTTTAAGCAGCCGCGTTTCGTCTTCCTTGAGGACAGCATGCCATGGAGGGTCCTAGTATACTGCAGTGCACGGGTTGCGACAACAGTGCACTGAATGTTATCGAGTAGAATATTTGATTTCACAGATGCACACTTTGGACAGAATATTGTTATTATGGTTATCATTTCGTTATTCTTTTAGCCCAGTATTGCTTCATTCTTTCTAATGTTGCTTTCCTTTCTTCTTCGGAGATTTCAATCGTTCGTTTGGTTTTGATTTTGACTAGGAAGCACTCTTCTTCAGTCTTTTTTTTCTGTTTTACCTGTAGGCATATATCCGGTGATTTGGAGCTCTTTAACACCTTCTCCGTTTCCTTATATCAATTTGGTTTCGCTTTCGCTTTGTTTTTTTTTTGTGCTTAGTCTACTTAAGTTCAAAATGGTTCTGAGCACTATGGGACTTAACTTCTGAGGTCATCAGTCCCTAGAACTTAGAACTACTGAAACCTAACTAACCTAAGGACATCACACACATCCATGCCCGAGGCAGGATTCGAACCTGCGACCCGCGCGGTTCCAGACTGTAGCGCCTAGAACCGCTCGGCCACCCCGGCCGGCAGTCTACTTAAGTTCATTGTCAGGATGGTTCTACAAAAATCAGTTCTTTTCTTCAATGTGTCTGAGAGTTTCTCGGTTATTTGGTAAAAGATTTCATTTATGATACAGAACACAAACAGTCATGTTGGGGGAACATCTGCAAGTGAGCATCGTAATACTCATAGAAATCAGCACTTTAGTTGTGGGGTTTTTATTTTTAGATTCGCTACCAGTTTCCGGCTAGCAAATGTTCATCATTGCGCGCAATTACAGAAAACAAACAAAAGAATTGAGCTAAAAAATAGTCTTTGCCTACCCTTGGACGCATAAAATAAAACGAATGAGCACTATCTTATATAACATTCTAATAGCGGTCGGGCTAGACACTGCGAAAAGCGAGAAAGGAATACGTCGTTATACCATGGCGACAGCTAATAATAAAACAGAGAAAGTGGGTAGGTGAAGAGGCATGGTGTAAGGTAAGAACCACAACACTTACGTCGTGTGCTGCTATCTCAAGCTCTGAGCCAAGTGGTGACACTATGGCCACGGGTTAGGACCGCTGGATGCGAATCGCATGAGACCTACTATTCTGCTACATGTATAACCATTAAATGCAATGTGTTTATCAATTACGGCAAAAGTTTTAAGGTTCAGTTAGTTTTTATTCCGTGAAATTTTAAGAATTCCGCTGTAATTCTGCATACTTTTAATGGTTTTTTTTTAACTTCTGATTATGGCGTAATACAGAAACCCTGTTAAATGTGTAGCCCCTAGCTTGCGCCTAGCACTTATAAAACGAACTTTATTGTTCATTTAGCTTTCATTCTTCACAGATCTCTTCAAGCTACTATCTTTTTATTTAGTGGTTTTTATCACCTGACCGTTTTGTTTCCTCATATTAATGTGCTCATTACACTTTTCTACGTGCCTTTCGATTCCTTAGCTTAACTGTAAAATATTTTTTCTCTAATACGCTTTAAAAATCGTCAGTTTGAATGTTAACGGCCGAGCCAGTCGGTCCCATGCCAATCGCTTCCAGTCGTACTAACACGTGGCCATAGTGCTGCCACTCCTAAGTTTATCAGCTTAGCTCCCTCCTTCGTGTGTTCCACTCCGTGCTCTGCGATAGCTTGCAACGGTCGCCTCCGGACTACCCAATCTGCCGGCGCTAGCGATCGCAGCACACGACGTAAGTGTTCTGGTGCTTATCTTATACCATGCCTGGTTTCTCTGTTTCATTATTAGTTGTCGCCATGGTATGGCGACGTATTTCTTTCTCGCTTTTCATCATATCTAGCCCGAGCGCTGTTACCATTTTATACACTGGTCAGCCAGAACATTCTGACCACCTAGCTAACTGCCAGTATGTCCACCTTTGGCACGGATAACAGCGGCGACGCGTCGTGGCATGGAATCAATGAGACGTGGATAGATCGCTGGAGGGCGTTGACACCAAGTCTGCACACTCAAATTACCGAATTCCTGTAAATTCCGGAATTCCGGGGACGGGAGGGGGGGGGGGGGGGCGCGATGAGCTCTGACGCCACGTTCACAATTACATCCCAGATGTGATCCATCTACATCTACATCTACATCCATACTCCGCAAGCCACCTGACGGTGTGTGGCGGCGGTGAAGGTATGTTCTCGAAACTTCAACAAAGGCCCGTACCGAGCTACTGAGCGTCTCCCCTGCAGAGTCTTCCACTGGATTTTATCTATCATCTCCGTAAGGCTTTCGCGATTACTAAATGATCGTGTAACGAAGCGCGCTGCTCTCCGTTGGATCTTCTCTATCTCTTCTATCAACCCTATCTGGTACGGATCCCACACTGCTGAGCAGTATTCAAGCAGTGGGCAAACAAGCGTACTGTAACCTACTTCCTTTGTTTTCGGATTACATTTCCTTAGGATCCTTCCAATGAACCTCATTCTGGCATCTGCTTTACCAACGATCAAGTTTATATGATCATTCCATTTTAAATCACTCCTAATGCGTGCTCCCAGATAATTTGTGGAATTAACTGCTTCCAGTTTCTGACCTGCTATTTTGAAGCTAAATGATAAGGGATCTATCTTTCTATGTATTCGCACCACATTACACTTGTCTACATTGAGATTTAATTGCCATTCACTGCGTCTATTCGCTGCAGATCCTCCTGCATTTCAGTACAATTTTCCATTGTTACAACCTCTCGGTACACCACAGCATCATCCGCAAAAAGCCTCAGTGAACTTCCGATGTCATCCACAAGGTCATTTATGTATATTGTGAATAACAACGGTCCTATGACACTCCCCTGCGGCACACCTGAAATCACTCTTACTTCGGAAGACTTCTCTCCATTGAGATTTAATTGCCATTCACTGCGTCTATTCGCTGCAGATCCTCCTGCATTTCAGTACAATTTTCCATTGTTACAACCTCTCGGTACACCACAGCATCATCCGCAAAAAGCCTCAGTGAACTTCCGATGTCATCCACAAGGTCATTTATGTATATTGTGAATAACAACGGTCCTATGACACTCCCCTGCGGCACACCTGAAATCACTCTTACTTCGGAAGACTTCTCTCCATTGAGAATGACATGCTGCGTTCTGTTATCTAGGAACTCTTCAATCCAATCACACAATTAGTCTGATAGTCCATATGCTCTTACTTTGTTCATTAAACGACTGTGGGGAACTGTATCGAACGCCTTGCGGAAGTCAAGAAACACGGCATCTACCTGTGAACCCGTGTCTATGGCCCTCTGAGTCTCGTGAACGAATAGCGCGAGCTGGGTTTCGCACGACGGTCTTTTTCGAAACCCATGCTGATTCCTACAGAGTAGATTTCTAGTCTCCAGAAAAGTCATTATACTCGAACATGATACGTGTTCCAAAATTCTACAACTGATCGACGTTAGAGACATAGGTCTATAGTTCTGCACATCTGTTCGACGTCCCTTCTTGAAAACAGGGATGACCTGTGCCCTTTTCCAATCCTTTGGAACGCTACGCTCTTCTAGAGACCTACGGTACACCGCTGCAAGAAGGGGGGCAAGTTCCTTCGCGTACTCTATGTAAAATCGAACTGGTATCCCATCAGGTCCAGCGGCCTTTCCTCTTTTGAGCGATTTTAATTGTTTCTCTATCCCTCTGTCGTCTATTTCGATATCTAAAATTTTGTCATCTGTGAGACAATCTAGAGAAGGAACTACAGTGCAGTCTTCCTCTGTGAAACAGCTTTGGAAAAAGCGTTCAAATCTGGCGAGTTGGGGGTCCAGCACATCAACTGGCACTAGCCACCGTGTTCCTCGAACCATTCCGTAACATGAGGCATTGTCTTGCTATGTCACCGCCGCCAGGAAACGTGATTGTCAAGAAGGGGTGTATGTGGTTTGAAACAAGTGTACGATGCTCCTTGGCCGTCAGTGTGCCTTGCACGACCTGCACTGGACCCGTGGACGCCCACGTGAATGTTCCCCAGAGCATAATGGAGCCGCCGCCATCTTGTCTCTGTCCTGCAGTACATGTGTCAACGAGCTGTTCCCCGGGAAGACGACGGTTTCACGGCTCCTCACCGGCATTATGAAGCATGTATCGGGGTCCATCAGACCATGAAACGCTCTGCACTGCGCCAACTTCCAGTGTCGATGGCCATGTGCCCGTTTCAGTCGTTGTGGTGTAAATATTGGCATATGCATAGGTCGTCGGCTGCTCAGGCCCGTCGTTAGGAGTGTTCGGTGCACCATGTGTTCACACTTCTATGTTGACCAGCTTTAGAGTCAGACTTTAGTTCCTCCACAGTTCGCCGCCTGTCCTGTTTTACCATTCTGCCCAGCCTACGACATCCGACGTCTGTAATGAAGGGGGCCTTCCAACACCACAACATCTGGAAGTGGTTTCACCTTGGTCTCGTCACGTGTTGAAGACACTCACCACAGTACTCCTCGAACATCCTACAAGTGCAGTTTCCGAAATGCTCGTGCGGAGCCTCCAGGCCATCACAATCGGCCCTCGGCCAATCTCAGATAGATCGCGCGCGTTTCCCAGTCTACATACGGACAAAATGCTCACTGATGCACCGTGCGTGTGTCTGACTAGTAGTCATCCCTCGCGAGGTGACGTTGCTCTCGACTGGACGGGCTTATATCGAGAGTAGGCCGGTGCTTATAGTGCTCTGGCAGCTCAGTGTAAATGATAGTCCTCATTAATTTTATTTTGTGCTTCCAAGTGTATGTAAAGTTTGTTTTTTTAGCACACTTCTCTTGTTTGTTTGCAATAATTGTACCTGATGAAGGTATTTGGTACCTCGAAACGGGTCGTCAATCAAAAAATAAAACCTTGCAACAGAACCGGTGATTTCCATTATGATGTAGAATATTTTGTTGTTATGGAATTTGGTGCCTGGTATTTTTCTTAATATCTTACTTTATTTCATCTCTAGCCTTTCATTTCAGTCAAGGTTGAGGATGGGCAGTATTTCGCTTGTATATAGCGCTAACGCTTTATTTACTTTGTTACACTGTCTTATCTTTGCATTCCATGAAAGGAACTTTTTGTTATACGCCTCAGCATTTTTTGTGAGTTTGCAGGCCAGTGCAACTTTATTTCTTCTAGATATCACTGCCTTTTTCTCAAGGGAATTACAGTCCATACATTCTCCGAACATTTGAATTCTTTGCCGATTCCTGTTTTTTGTTCTCCCATTTTAAAAAGTTTCGGTTGTTTTTTGTCATTAATTTGGTCTTTTGAAAGCAGATTTAGAGACTTGTTTTTTCTGCTTGTTTCTAAACTTCGAGAGCCTCTTCTTGGGCTTCTTCCTTGGTCCTGACTAGTAGGGCCATGTATTTCGCATCGTAAGTCATGTTTTTTTCAGTCCATACTCCTTTTGAAACTTAGTTGTGCAAAACCTTCTTGGCTAGTGTAGCAGTTTACATCCGTACTCCGCAACCGGAAGAGGGCACGTATGTTACCAGAATCATTTTTCCCCATTCCCGGATGACACGCTGGAAGTTACATTGTCATTACCTTTCTGCATTAACCCGAATTTCTCTAATTTTAGCGTCATGGTCATTGCGTGAGACGTATGCTGGATGAAATACACAACTGTTTGGAAAAAATGAGACACAAAGACCAAGAGATGTGATCACAACGAAATTTCTTCCACCGACCAGGGGTATAAGTCTACACAAATGATTAGCATTACAGACCAGTAAATGCATTCTCACTGTGGGTATTCAGTACGAAATAGCGCCACCACCTGCTGCAATCAAAGCCCCTAATCATCGTGGCATGGAATCAATGAGCGCCTGAATGTGCTACTGGGTAACACTCTGCCACGCGGTTTGTAGGCTCATCTGCAAAGCATCGACTGTGACTGCAGAAGGATCTGAACGAACAAGTTGCCGACCGACCATATTTCAGTCACATTCGATCGGCAGACCAGGGAATCAGGGACCCGTAGTTCTTCGAAGAAGGCTTGCACATTCCTCGCTACATGCGACCGGGCGTTATCTTGCTGAAATATGTCATGTGGAACAACCTGCAGCAGGGGCAGTCCCTCTGGCTATAAAACCTTCCTGATGGAGCAGTAGGTGCTCAGATTGCCTTTCAGACGGAGGAGGCGAGGTGGCGTGTTATAGGCCATGGCGTCCCAAACCATCACACTTGAAGTTCGTCCGCTGTGCCGCTCAACAATACAGTCTGCCCGCTTGCGTTCACCAC
Organism: Schistocerca piceifrons; assembly: GCF_021461385.2. Lineage (NCBI taxonomy): Eukaryota > Metazoa > Arthropoda > Insecta > Orthoptera > Acrididae > Schistocerca > Schistocerca piceifrons. The sequence goes on along the minus strand of NC_060140.1, from coordinate 218,878,735 downwards.
GGCGGCTTCTTAACACGTATGCAGCCATCACTGTAGTACAAGTTGAAGCGAGACGTGTCAGCAAACACTATATTTTGCCACTCAGCACGCCAGTGTCGGCGTTCATGTGCCCATTGTGTGTCACCAGTTCAGCCCGTAGGAAACGGCGTCGAACCGTCGACGCAGACGTGATCACACCCGTTGCAGTGCTCCAACGTCGCACCAACACTGTGGACGAAGCTGTTTTGACCATTATGGCGCTGCAGTTCGGAACCGCGAGGCTGCTACGGTCGCAGGTTCGAATCCTGCCTCGGGCATGGGTGTGTGTGATGTCCTTAGGTTAGTTAGGTTTAAGTAGTTCTAAGTTCTAAGGGACTTATGACCTGAGATGTTGAGTCCCATAGTGCTCAGAGCCATTTGAACCATTTTTGAACCATTATGGCCAAGCGGACAAGATGGCGATCCATCTCGAGCTATGGTCATATTGTGTCGTCCAGGACTCTGTCGGCGCTGTGTACGGCCGTCTTTTCTCCACTGGTTCCACGTACGCCGCACTTTTGAAGCAGCGTGCCCTGCACGCATCGGAATGTCATGGAACAACAAACCCGCCTCCCGAAGACCAATCATTCAGTCCCGTTCGAGCGCATTCACATGCTGATACTCCATCCTGTGATGTCAGTGAGGCATAGTGGCACTTGGTTACACGTTTCCACTTTGTATGACGACTCCGCAACGACTGGGCCTTGCATAACGCTGGCCTGTCCGGTCATACAAAAGAGGGCGCTGTTGGACCTACGTGGGCCCACATCTCCGCCATTTAAATCAATTATGGTTCCGCTGTTCTACATATACTCATATCATGGCGTCTTGCAAGCCATTGCTTCTGATGTTTCACTTCTTACAAGCAATAGTGTAGCATGTTCCTTGGCTCAATTTCGTACCTAGGCTCTAGGAACCTCTCCGCGATTATCAACGCCTTACTTGCGGCGTTAATCAGCGCAGTTTTTTGAGCATTTCTGTGACTCTCTCACGCTGACTGAACAAGCACCTGTCGTGCTGCCCTTAGTTGAATCTTCTGTGTCGTCTCGCTGTTGCTATATGCTTGTAACATGGGAAGTAAGGAGAGGATGTTGGTTAGTGGCCGGTATCCTCTTTCTACAATACAAACTGCATGCACATATTAACTGGGTTTTTTATTCATAAGAATAGAAAATTACTTAATTCAAGATAGTCGTTGTGGTACAAGCTCTCTGTGATAATTCATATTAGCCTCACTACTGGCGAAGTACCAATTTAATATGTACATGACACTGGTCGCTATGTGCTGTCTGCGACTGCAAGTGCCTGGGCTACGACTGACGACTCAGTGACTCTGTCGTTGAAAGACTGGAACTCACTGGCTCTCCAGTCCGTGGTGGCGATCTACATACTGGTGGCTGAGAGGGCAGTGGTGGCGCGTTTCTCGCGTGTCTGTCTTTGGCCTCTATCGATCTTCTCACAACCTCTTTGCCGCATAGTGTGGTGGCGCCAGATTACGCTGACGCAGAATCTTTTTCTGTTCGGTCCCTTAATCTAACTAGGTATGACCAATATTTACAAATATGTCGAACAAGGCTTTTGTAAGTAACATTTTTCGTGCTTGAGTTGCACTTACTTAGGATCCTTCTAATAAATCTGTCGCGATATGTCTCACTGTTATATGACCATGTGTTTGGGCATCATGAACTTAATACGAGGTGCATTCAAGTTCTAAGGCCTCCGATTTTTTTTCTAATTAACTACTCACTTCTCGACGTAATCGCCCTGCAGACGTACACATTTTTCACAACGCTGACGCCATGATTCCATGGCAGCGGCGGAGGCTTCTTTAGGAGTCTGTTTTGACCACTGGAAAATCGCTGAGGCAATAGCAGCACGACTGGTGAATGTGCGGACACGGAGAGTGTCTTTCATTGTTGGAAAAAGCCAAAAGTCACTAGGAGACAGGTCAGGTAAGTAGGGAGCATGAGGAATCACTTCAAAGTTGTTATCACGAATAAACTGTTGCGTAACGTTAGCTCGACGTGTGGGTGCGTTGTCTTGGTGAAACAGCACATGCGCAGCCCTTCCAGGACGTTTTTGTTGCAGTGCAGGAAGGAATTTGTTCTTCAAAATATTTTCGTAGGATGCACCTGTTACCGTAGTGCCCTTTGGAACGCAATGGGTAAGGATTACGCCCTCGCTGTCCCAGAACATGGACACCATCAATTTTTCAGCACTGGCGGTTACCCGAAATTTTTTTTGTGGCGGTGAATCTGTGTGCTTCTATTGAACTGACTGGCGCTTTGTTTCTGGATTGAAAAATGGCATCCACATCTCATCCTTTGTCACAACCGACGAAAAGAAAGTCCCATTCATACTGTCGTTGCACGTCAACATTGCTTAGCAACATGCCACACGGGCAGCCATGTGGTCGTCCGTCAGCATTCGTGACACCCACCTGGATGACACTTTTCGCATTTTCAGGTCGTCATGCAGGATTGTGTGCACAGAACCCACAGAAATGCCAACTCTGGAGGCGATCTGTTCAACAGTCATTCGGCGATCCCCCAAAACAATTCTCTCCACTTTCTCGATCATGCCGTCAGACCAGCTTGTGCGAGCCCGAGGTTGTTTCGGTTTGTTGTCATACAATGTTCTGCCTTCATTAAACTATCGCACTCACGAACGCACTTTTGACACATCCATAACTCCATCACCACATGTCTCCTTCAACTGTCGATGAATTTCAATTGGTTTCACACCACGCAAATTCAGAAAACGAATGATTGCACGCTGTTCAAGTAAGGAAAACGTCGCCATTTTAAGTATTTAAAACAGTTCTCATTCTCGCCGCTGGCGGTAAAATTCCATCTGCCATACGGTGCTGCCATCTCTGGGACGTATTGACAATGAACGCGGCCTCATTTTAAAACAATGCGCATGTTTCTATCTCTTTCCAGTCCGGAGAAAAAAAATCGGAGGCCATAGAACTTGAATGCACCTCGTATTTTATGCAGCTAGATGATATGTAAACATTGGAAGCTGCCACTACCTGGTTTGTTTTACCTGTAGGTGCGCAGCAAATTATGACTGTGGTGTTAATGACCTGAAAATATTGCCTTTTTATGACCTTTGATCCATGAATGAGTAACAGTGCGATCTGATTAATTTTTAATGAAGTATAAGGTAGTGAGCAAAGTTTCATTGTGTGATGGTACAAGGGGCATTTAACATAAAGTAAATTAAGATAAAATCGCAACTAAAATTTTTAACTCTACTAATACTGCCTATCGCTTAATCCGATCCCTCCTTCTGGGACAGACACATACATTGTGCATGTAACTGCATACGATATATTCGAACACCTGTCGAAAGAAAAATGATTCATTTGAAAGAAAATTCTCAACTTTTCATTGCTGCTGCACGTGCCTTGCAGTTCACTTGTGACTTGCACTTTATTTAGATGAAAATTGTGCATATAATCTAAGAATAGTGCGACTGCTGAAAGCTGTTTCTAGAAACATTACTCCTGTTGCTGGAGGCATTTCGTTTGCTATGTTGTATTCGCAATTGTTGTTTGAAAGAACAAAGCTGAAATGAGCACATGTGATAAAGAGCATTACGTGCGCAGGGCTGAAAAATGTATCGTGAGGAAAATAATTTATGAGAAATTTGTTTTTGTATTAAATTATTATACAGAACACGGACACGAAAGCTCGTGAGTAATACATACAAATGTTCTCTAACAGACCACGTGGCTATTCATTACCACAAATTTACAAAGACATAAAAACAACCCCTGATGTTTTCTAATCCCCGTAATATTACTCAGAGCGCGGGAAGGTAAAGTGAAAGGCGACAGACATGCTCGAATAACTCAGTGAAAAGTAGATACTGATCCTCGCGTGTTCAGACATAGACGTGCACAGCAAAAAGAGTTTAATCGTGCTTAGGTGAACATGTAATTGCAAAGTACGGATCGGAAATGAGCCTGAATATCATGTAATTTAGAATCACGCCAGTGCGGCACGAGCAAGTAGTGGTCTCACCAGTAATGCTGCACGATATAGCTGCGAAATGCCTCTCTCAATGACACCCAAGACAAACGTCTACACAAGTCGTCAGCAGAGTTGGGTTGGGTTGTTTTGGGGGAGGAGACCAGACAGCAAGGTCATCGGCCTCATCGGATTAGGGAAGGATGGCAGTCGGCCGTGCCCTTTGAAAGGAACCATCCCGGCATTTGCCTGGAGCGATTTAGGAAAATCACGGAAAACCTAAATCAGGAAGGCCGGACGCGGGATTGAACCGTCGTCCTCCCGAATGTCGTCAGCAGACAAAGTGATGTTTCCATCTTCAAGCACAGAAGAAGAGAGGAAGTAGACTGCCTGACCACACTGCCCTACCCAGCTATTATAAATACTCAAAAGAAGAAATCCTCAGCGTTGGGATCGACTTTTAGAAACCCTCTGTACAGTTAAGTAAATTAAGATCCCAGGTGCGGTACACAGCAGCCATTCACCCTGGGAAGCCCTCTTCTGTCAATAACCGACGAAAAAAACATTTAATAGTATTAAAAGACTTAGATTATGTAGCTTGGCTGCGTGATGTGATGGATAGGAAAGTACCTTCGCATGCAGGAGGGTGCGGGTTCGATTCTCGCCAAAAAAGTGCAGTAATTCTTTATTTTTAGATCTTTATTGAAATGTCTTCAATCACAACTTTTATTCAGATAATTGACTTAAATGTTATGTTTTATTTTCATTCCTTTGTCACGTCCTTTTTAATCATAATATCAATTTTTTCATTTGATCTCATTTTTCTTTCTAGTACTCTTTTTCCATTTGAAATCGTTGTTCATGTGGTTTTAATTAATTATATGTATTAATTTCGATTTAATTTCCTGTCTCAGCACCCTGTCTATTCGTCCACATTATTGAGTTCTTTCTTTCATTTGGTTTGAATTTCGTTATGGTTACACGCCCTTTCTCGTTTAAATCCTCATCTGCATTATTTTGTCCATAGTGCAATAGGTATTTAGGTAATGTTTTAAATGTCTGTATTACGATTACCATGCAAAAAATTGCACATCTGGTAGTGAAAAATATATTTTTCACACTATTGCACAGTCAATATAAATAGATTATTTGGACGTTTATGTTTTAACTGATAAGGCAGAATTTTCAAATAATTGAGTACTGTAATAGATAAATATAATAAAATTCACATTCACGAAAATTCCGATTGTTAAAAGAATGATACACAGAAAAAAATTAAACAAATGAAAAAATTCTTATGGTGATTAAAATAATGTGACAAAGGAACAGAAATAAAAAAAAATACGTTACACCCAATTAATTGAATAAAAATAATGATCAAAGTCATTTTGATAAAATTTTAGAAATACAAAAAATCACTATACCAGACGAGATACGAACCCACAACATGAGGCCTGTGTAGCTCTTATCCTATCCACAATACCAAGCAAACAGGCCATATAAAACTAAATTCCGTCCGAACAGGCCTTGGAAGGCCGAACGGGCACCGACCGGCCGCCGGGTCATCCTCAGCCCACTGCCGGCAGTGGATTCGGATATGGAGGGTCATGTGGCCAGCACACCGCTCTCTCGGCCGTATGTCTTCACAAACAAGTAGCTCCTTAGTTTGCCTCACAAGGGATGAGTGCACCTCGCTTGCTAACAGCGCTCGGCAGACTGGATGGTCTCCATCCAAGTGCTAGCCCAGCCCGACAGCGTTGAACTTTAGTGATCTGACGGGAACCGTTGTTACCACTGTGGCAAGGCCACTGGCGCAGGACCACGTAAGTCGACTTCTTAATGTTATTGAGCACCACGCAAAATTCCGAAATCTTTTTTGTCAACGAGGAGACACCTGGGTGAATGGCTACAGTGTGTGATACCTGGGATCTTAACCTAGATCCAGGGGCGATTCTAGATGTCGGTCAAGGGTGTGGCTAAGGGGGGGGGGGGGGGAGGGGTTTGGGGAAATGGAATATGGCTTAACAAAAGGAGAGTTGGGGTCCTCTACCGACAAATTAGTAAAATTTGGTGTTGCTTAAAGTCGCTTTTGGTAACTGTTTTGGAGTTCACGGTAAAAAATGTGTATTAATAAATAATAAGACGCCTATTTTAAATAAAATGATATTTATTGGTTTAGGTAGTAAACTATTTGCCACTCTTATTCTTTTGTTAAAATGTGTTTGGAATACATTGCAACCTATATTGCTACATAATTATTTTAAAAATGATGAATCTTTTGGAGTAATATATTTGCTGATTTCTGAAGTCATTTTATCCAGTGTAATATGATACTCCATGGGGGGGGGGGGGGGGGGGGAGGGCTCGCACGTCCAGCTATTGGAATAGTGTTATTATGGAAGCTGTTGAAATCAGACTATAAGCAACCTTATTAACAGAGATGGTGGATTTTGTTTAAATGCTGCTTGGAATCCGGCTCTGTCTCTCATCAAAAAACATAGGGACAGAATTAGTGCTACCTCACCTGTTGATTAACAGTAACTATCGATATTTCTGATGTTGGTTATCTTTGGTTGTGTTGACACTTGTTCTGTGTGTGGTGTCTTCCTTGTTTCTCCTCTGTGAACCGAGGTATTAAATTTGCTTGCACATTTTTTCTTCCTTGCAATTGTACCTTGAGAACGGCAGGGTGTGTTCTTGTCAAAATATCGGCGGTGTTCGACGACGTCACCCGGCAGCAAACTCGTAAGTTATTTGATTTGTAAGTGTTCAAAGAAATGCTTTAACGCATACTGTTCATTACTCAGTCAAAGATAAGGCTGTCCTGGCCGACGACGAAAATGTGGATTACTGCCTTTGAGTTATATGAGTGCTTTGCAACCCCTGTACTGATACATAACATCAAAGTCGCCTATAACAGATGGATACCAGTTCTATCTAGGAACATTTATTATTAGCATCCAGCTATTGTGGCTTGGTGACACAGGCTATCGATTCTTGATTAGTTGCTTATGTGCTGGCATAAGCTGTTGCCAGCACTCCCGTCAGCAAAGATGTAGCGTGGAAATCGATAGCAGGCACTGGACCAAGCGCGCCTATAACGAAAGAGGCCAGAGACACACCGACAAGCAACAAGCCGCCAACGCCCTCTCGACAGCGTGTATTTAGATCGCTGCCAGTGACTGGAAGGCCTCTTTGGCTCACTCAGGCTGCAACATTGCATAGTGTCCAGATTGAAACGTCCCATTCGAAAAATTAATGAATTACTGTGCTGAGAAACCTCTTACATTATTTGATTTTCAAACAGCTGAGCAGAACTGAACATACTCAGACATTTCGCTCTTACCTATTCTGATCAACACTAAACTGACACACAATATTTTTAGCGCAACGCAATCTGACTATCAATAATCCCTACAAAAGAATGGCCCTGAATAACATTAACCTATACCTTTCACAAATCACTTACCTTACAAAAATCTTCGTTACTCGAACTACTGCAATACAGCGAGCGCCACTACTGCCAGCTAAATAAAAGATTCAAACTACTGGAGGCACTAAATACTGATAGGCATAGTTAGCAAATGACAGATTTTGATAGAGAACAAACAATGTATTTACCTTAATAGTGTTCAAAATTTATAATATATATAGCAGTTCATGACATTCAGTCTTACAAATTTACTGTCTCTGATGGACACACGTCCAGATCATCCGCTCTCAAAACTCCGCCATTTCTCTCCCCACATCCACCACTGCTGGTGGCTCACCTCCAACTGCGCAACGCTACGCGCTGTTAACAGCCAACTGCCCAACACTACAATAGCAAATTCCAACAATGCAAACCAGCCACAGATTGCACACAGCACAGTCAGTGATTTTCATATAGAGCGATACGAGGTGTTACAAACATAAAAACCGAAACAGCCTACTTACAAGATTAGGTTAGTTAGGTTTAAGTAGTTCTAAGTTCTAGGGGACTGATGACCATAGATGATAAGTCCCATAGTGCTCAGAGCCATTTGAACCATTTGAACATTACAAATTGCTGGGCGTCACGTGAACTTGCAATTAGACACAGGTGTCTCAGTAACTTGAATTGTTTGACTCAGCAGCCAAGACAATGTACTTTCAGTGACTGCTTTTAAACCACAAGACAGTGCTTAAAGAATTTCCTTAACTATTTTCGGAAGAAATGGTTCAAATGGCTCTGAGCACTATGCGACTTAACTGCTGAGGTCATCAGTCGCCTAGAACTTAGAACCAATTAAACCTAACTAACCTAAGGACATCACACACATCCATGCCCGAGGCAGGATTCGAACCTGCGACCGTAGCGGTCGCTCGGTTCCAGACTGCAGCGCCTAGAACCGCACGGCCACTCCGGCCGGCTCGGAAGAAATGGAAAAAGCTCATAACTTTGTAGCGCATATTACTTTGAAAGACACCGCACAGCCTAGATTTAAGAGATAAAGTAGCTAGTGAACTGAAAGAATTGCAAGATAATTGTGTAATTGCTCCCGTTCAAGCTAGTCAATGGGCAAACCCTCTCGTTTTGTTGCCTAAACCTTCTGGTCGCATTCGCATGTGTGTTGATTTAAAGTCTATAGACAACCCACAGACAGAAGTTGACATTTATCCTTTACCTCGCCCTGCGAAACTTATGGACAGACTTGGTGCAGCGCGTTAGTTTTCTAAGACAGATTCCCGTGATGCCTACCTGTAAAGTCCATTACATGAAAAATCACAGAAAGAGTCTGTTGTAAATACACACTTACGACTGTTCAAGTATTTTTTTTGCCCTTCGGCATCCGGCCGCTGTGGCCGAGCGGTTCTAGGCGCTTCAGTCCGGAACCGCGCTGCTGTTACGGTCGCAGGTTCGAATCCTGCCTCGGACATGGATGTGTGTGATGTCCTTAGGTTAGTTAGGTTTAAGTCTCTCTAAGTCTAGGGGACTGATGAGCTCAGATGTTAAGTTCCATAGTGCTCAGAGCCATTTGAACCATTTTGAACCCTTCGGCAGTGCCTCCGCGCCCGCCATTCTTCAACGTTACTTGGAACAGCTGACTGCAAAAGTTATCGTCTCAGATCGTACGTAAGAGGAACACATTACCAATTTGCGTACTCTTTTTCGAGTGTTGTCAGAAGCAGAACTCAAATGTCGTCTCGAAAAGTGAGTCTTTTCCAATTGAAATACGGTACTTAGGTTATGCGATAAAGTCAGGATGCGCTCCCCCTCCAGTCTCATTTGCTCGCAATCTGTGACCTGCCTGTTCCTCGCAATGTGTCTGAACGGCAGTCAGTACTAGGCAACACGACATGCTACATTCGGTTTATACCGAATGCCGCTCAAATCGCGGTTCCACTGCGTTGCTTGCGTCGCAGAAATGTACCTTTTGTGTGGGCTAAAGAGTGCCACGACGTATTTCAGAAACTCGAAAATGCTTTGCTCAGTGACAGATGTTTAGTGCATCTTGCCCCTGCCAAGCCAGTAGTTTTGCAAGTCGACTCCGCTCCCGCCGGAGGTTCGAGTCCTCCCTCGGGCATGGGAGTGTGTGTTGTGCTTTGCATGAGTAAGTTAGTTTAAGTAGTGTGTAAGTCTAGGGACCGATGACCTCAGCAGTTTGGTCCCATAGCAATCCACGCATACTTAAACATTTTGCAAGTCGACGCTTCTTCCTACGGAATCAAAAAAATATATATATATAACAGCGCCGCAAACCACTGTCCCGCCGTCAAGTGAACAGGTTCCAAAAAAAATGGTTCAAATGGCTCTGAGCACTATGGGACTTAACATCTGAGGTCATCAGTCCCCTAGAACAGAACTACTTACACCTAACTAACCTAAGGACATCACACACATCCATGCCCGAGGCAGGATTCGAACCTGCGACAGTAGCGGCCGCGCGTCCTACGGAATCGGCGCTGTGCTTTCGCACAGAATTGGTGCACAAGACAGACCAATTGCTTTTGCCTCAAAGCTATTAACTCAAACTCAATGCAGCAATGCAGTTATTCATAATTAGAAAAAGAATCCCTCGCTATTGTGTATGGTGTCACAAAATTCCATCACTATTTGTATGGTTGCAAGTTCTTTTTAGTGACGGATCACAATCCTCTGCAGTCCTTGTTTGATCCGTCAAAGCCGGGTCCTACACGTACTGCTCAAAAATTTCAACGATGGGCTTTGTTGCTTTCGCAGCATCAGTATGAAACTGTGTACAGACCTACGACGAAAGTATGGCAATGCAGACACCCTATCTCGCCTTCCGATTGGCCACCACTCTAATTCTGATACATCTGCTGCATCTTGTTGCCAAATGGATGGGCAGGACTCTGAATTGCTCGAATCTTTTCCCTTGCACTGCAGAAAAATTGCAGAGGCCACGGAAACAGACACAGTTCTAAAGATCCTGTTGCATTACATTCGCACATCTTGGCCTCGTTCATTGAACAGTATCCAGAACTCAGTTGTGCGCCGATATTTTGCACGTCGGCATAACCTTTCAGTTCAACAGGGCGTGATTCTAGTACAGAATGACAGTGGATAGTCGCGTGTGTTTACTCCCGAAGTGTTGCAAAAGGATGTGTTGCCATTGCTCCAACAAGGACATTTGGGAATTGTTCGCACTAAACAGTTAGCGCGCCGGCACTGTACTTGGTAGGGCATGGACGCACACATTGAACAGATGACGTCGAGGTGTTGCTTATGCGCGGAAAACCAGTCCGCTCCGCCATAGACATTCTCGGCTTGACCTAAGACTCAACCCCATGGCATTGAGTGCACACAAACTTTGCAGGACCATTCTGGGACACTCGTTGGCTCATAATGGTATACTTTTTCAGCAAGTTCCCATTTTTGGTGCCTGTGAACTCTACCACATAACGTAGCACCATTCAAGCATTGTCCTCCATATTTCGCATAGGTTTGCCAGAAGCACTTGTGTCGTACAACAGACCACAGTTCACGTCACGTGATTTTGAATAGCTTTGTGAAGTAAATGTCATTCGTCATCTAACAAGTGCCTCGTTTAAACCCCCGATCTAACAGAGAAGCAGAACGCTTCGTACGCTATTTTAAACAGCACATGGTCACGCCTCGCACCACTCACACACAGAAACCGCTGCAACCCTTTCACGCCTCCTATCGCTCCCACCCACGAGACGGACCATCATCGGGGGGAACTTCTGCATGGCCGCCGCCATCGAACGCTGGTGCAATTGCTACACCCAACGCAGCATCCGGCGCCGCCAATGGTCCACAAGTATCGCTTTGCGCCGCGCGATCTTGTTCTTTTCAGGGTTTATGGCAACTGTGGGCGCTGGGAAAGAAGCATGATCCAGGAATGCATTGGTTTCTTTAAATACTTGATTCCAGGTCACCATGGTTTGCAGCGCCGCCACCAGAACCAAATTCGTGAGTGTCATTTGCCTCGTGATTCTGTTGCCTTTCTTCCCCAGTTTCACGCCCTCACGGGACCGTGCGGCGTTCGCAGCCGCCCTCTGGTGCCACCAGGGCACCCCAGGAGGAGAGGATGGACGATGCGCCCTCGCCCCCGCCGCCCCCGCTTGCCGACCCGATGGATCTGGACCCGTCGCGCTCAGGCCTGGACGTGTGGCCTGTCAGCAGTTCACCAGAGGATGTTCCCTGTGCCTCGCAAGCCACATGATGGGGTACAGACGGGAGTACGCCATCCTCTAGTCACGGCTCTCAGCTCATCTCTACATCCACCGTCCTGCCTCCCTCCCCGTTATCGTTCCCATCTTCCCTACACGACAATAGTAGGGCATTTCGGGGGGGGGGGGGGGGAGGAGAGTAGAAATGTGCTGTCGTCAGCACACTGATCGGCAAAGATGTAGCGCGAACATCGATAGCAGGCACCTATCGCGTGGCAGGGCAGTGACACGCTGACAAGCAACAGGTCCCCAACGCCCTCTCGACAGCATGTATTTAGATTTCCACTGCTGACTGGAGGGCCTCACTAACTCAGTGACTCAATGGCTCACTCAGGCTACCAGATTAGTAGCCAAAGTTTGTAATAGCCTGATTACATGGACCCTATACAAGTTAATTAGCAGCTTCATGTTGTAAGAGGTATGCGCTGCCTGCGATATGTAAGCTATAAGAGAATCTGAGACCAAAGAGCAGTGTTGTATGCAGTAGGAACTGTGTAGCAGTAAGTTGTTGCTAGCGAGCAGTCTGGTGTATCGTATTGGCTGGGCCGGTCGTGGTGCAGCGATCGCGGAGCCTGAGCGTTATAGTATAAGGTAAAAGCACCCTCGCGCATATCTAGTAATGTTATGTGAACTCCCATGTAAATCTTTTAAAAATGTCCTAATAATAATTTATTGAGGTAAGAGTTTTTGCTTTTATTCAGAATGAACTTACAGGGCCATGACGCAGCACTGCTGTCGTCCAAAATTTACCAGGTTACTGAATTTATTTTTTTTATTACGAGGTTTAGGAATTTTTCTGTTTCGAGCTTACATTAAATGAGAAAAGAATTTTGTGGGTACGTTAAATGGGAAACAAATTTTGTGTGGAGGTTAAATGTGAATGAATTTCTGTAGGGAGATTACACTAAATTAGAATCACATTCATTATTCATATTATTATTTATTAATTTTTGTGCGGAGGTTACAATGTAAATAAATAACTGTATTAATTCACGTGTGCGTTTGCTTTGTAGAAAGAAGCTACTGGCCGCCCACAACAACATCCTCTCCCTTGCTTCCTTGCGGTACAAGACCCTACAATGGCGACGAGGATACTATAGTTTATACCGTTGCTATAGCATTGAAAATGGAAATGAGCGTTTGGCGTCACTGGCCGGGAGGTCCCTTTCGGGGCAGGTCCAGCCGCCTTGGTGTAGGTCTTACGACATTCGACACCACATTGGGCGACCTGCGCGCCTGATGATGAAGACAGCACAACACCCAGTCCCTGAGCGGAGAAAATCCCGATCCAGTCGGGAATCGAACCCGGGCCCGTAGGACGGCAATCCGTCACGTTGGCCACTTTTTTTGTTTTTTAGGGCCTCCCATCTCCCCTTCTAGCCCTTCCATTCGCTCTCCTTCATGCGCATTCTTCGGCGAGCTTCAATGCCCCATTATTTTTTTTTAATGGGTAATGAAACTGAATTGCATCTTGAAGACAATGTTAGAAAATTGTAATCCGAATAGATTACCGTGAAAATAACTCTCTCTGTAATACTATTGACTGCATTAACGGAACGCAAAATATTCTTCCATTAGAATTTAAACAAAAATGAGAGAGAAGCAAAGGTAAAAATTAAGGGAGGAAATTAAACTTCTTCAGTGATGCACTTCTTATGGATTAGAATAGTTTTTCCCTACTATTCTTGTGTTGTGGCATGACTCCTGTTATTTTTTGGGAAAACATGCTTTTTCGGGGTTCTGTTGAGGCCTTCGCGGCTACCGTATCAGTTCCGGGGCACACGAAGTCCCCACCGTACTTCACCCTCAACAGTAATCCTCTACTTTGGCAGTCTATCTTGTTCGGTCGATTTCATATTATTTAGGTATTAACCGATGCCTTGTTTCTGAAACAAAATTTGCATCATATTCCCGAACTTTTTATGATCTTTGTTCCGGTATATTTTGAAGTATTCGTCTTTCATATATTCTCGATATTCTTGTAGATTGTCATTGCCTTTGTTGCTGACAATATAATTGACAAAATTTCCGAATAGCAACAAGATGAAATTTTTTTGTGGTGGAAAGGAAATTTCTTCTGGGAAGAGTATATCGTGTAGTGTGATTTCCATCGGTCCGTTTGAGAAAAGCGACTTGTAATACAATGTCATTCCAAATATTCTTGTGTCCATTACAGATGAAGCGATGCTTTGAGTCCAAATTGTGACATTTTTGGCACACATTGGTTACATGTAGTCCTATTGAATATAGTTTTTCATTGGTACTAATAATGTTGTTGACAACTCTGTACCATGACGCTTGCACTTCCGTAGTCAGTGTTTTGTTATGTATATTAGTCCATATTTTTTCCCAGTTTTTGCTGGGATACTTCAGCTCCATTTTATTTTGTTTTCGCGTGACTGTAACTTCTCTACTATATATTTACTTGTCATCTTATTTTTGTCTGTTAAAATGCATATCAAGTAGCTTAATTCTACATAAAAATCCTTAATATGCTTTAGGTTGTAATTTATGTTGTGAACATCTACTGGAGGCTGCATGATTCCGGGTTTAAGAAGGTCAAATAGAGCGGCAGTTATGCTGTTCGGCTGCGTCTCTATAAGTTTTAGCGTTCTTTTAACGAAGAGGGCAGTGTTTTTCCTCCGAAGGTCTGTCAGCCCTAGGCCTCCGTTTTCGCGTGTCGATGTAGTCGTTCCTACTGCTACTCTAAAAATATGGCCTTTCCATACGTATCAACAGATTGTGCTCATTATAGATTTCGCTGTGTCTGGAGGTGTTGGTAAAATCTGAGCGACATATGCAGCTTTCGAAAGAACTGCACAGTTTATTAGTTTAATTCTTTGCTTCATATTTAAGTCTCTCGTTTCATGCAGTATTAAGCTGCCTCTGATTTTTCCTAACACCTGTTTCAAATTAGCAGCCGTTGTTCTTAATGGGCAACTGTAAAAAGTTATGCCCAAAGCAGTGTGACGGTCCAGACCACTCAGCTATCGGGGCGGACGCTATAACATTAAGCTTAGATGAACCACTCGACACTTGAGATACCTATGATATTGCAGTGGCTGTGTTAAGAACAACATGCATGTCTGAAGGAACATTGCTTCATTCTTCTTAACAATATCGTATTTATCCGTCGATATTAGGCAGCGACTTTCAATTGAAATATCCTCTCTTGTAAGGAAATTTCATAATTTGTGTAAGAGTACAGGTTGTGATGCAAGAACGACGACGTACCGAAGTTTGGTCTGGCCGTCAGTCGTGCACTGGTAGCCAAAGTGGCTAAGGCGACTGCTCACGTAAAGCGGAAAACCCAGTTTCGAGTCCCGGTCCGGCACAGATTGGAATTGTCGTCATTCTCTTGTACAGCTGATGGTTGTTCCTATTCGCACCTGCAAATACAATTTATATAATTGAGATACGGTTTTTGTTTTAGTTAGATTCATGTTCCATGGATGATATGCACGATAAAGCGTAGACCTAATGATGTGGAAGGAGTCATTTTACTTTCACACCTCAGATTAATTTGTAAATATGGCTACATGCTAAACATTTATACTTTCTTAATAAGGTGATGTGACTTAGTAATTCCTAACCACCAAATTTTACATAGTACAATGAGCAGCCAAATGAAAACGAGACAATGGAAAAAGTAAGGAAACTGTTATTTCAAAAGTAATCCCCGTAACCGTTAATACGTTTATTCCACTGTGAGACAAGACAAATGTTTGCGGTTGCCTTCGGAACCATGATTGTACCCAGGCGTGCTGCTCTTCGTCCGAAGTAAAAAAAATATAGAGTCGTATGGGGGTATACAAATATATCAAATATTTATTGCAAATCTATGCCACTATATGAAGACAAGTCGACGTTTAACGTTATTACCAAAAATCTCGAAAAATTCTTGAACGATTTGCTTCAAATTTTTGCACGATTTTCTAAGAAACGTCCAGACGGACACAGCCTACATACTTTATAAATAAATGTACAAAGGAAACGATAGCAAAAATCTTGGAAAGTTCTGTCCGATTTACTTCAAATTTATACTCGATACTCTAAGAAACGTTCGGGCGGACATAAGCTACATATTTTTTTTAATATGCATGATATATAAGTAGGGAGGAAACATTATTAACAAAAATCTCGGAAAGTCCCTGACTGATTTAGGTCAAATTTTTATAGATTCTGTAATAAACTTTTCGGACACACTTTGATATCTTATTTTTTACTATACATGATATGTAAATATATCGAAAAGGAAATGTCGCCAGCAAAAATCTCGAAAAGCTCTTGACCAATATACTTCAAATTCTTACTCGATATTCTAATAAACATTGAGGCGGACATAGGCTGTGTATATTTTTAAACAACAATGTACATGGGGACAGGGGAGAAATGAACATATAGAGAGGGAAGGACGAGACGATCAGGGTGAGGAGGGGGAAGCATACGGAGAGAGAGAGAGAGAGAGAGAGAGAGAGAGAGAGAGAGAGAGAGTGGGCGGCGGAGATGGACAGAGACAGGAGTGAGGAGGTGATGGATAGAGAGAGGTGGGTAGAAGGAGATAAGGAGTTTATTCAACTCCCATAATTGTGTAGCAATTGCCGCGCTCGTTATATGGAAGTATCTGATACAGCGCGTGGTCTACTGAACAGAAACATACATTGAAAAAGTATTACGTGAGAACTGAAGCTTTCGAAATGTGGAAATGACGCAGAAAGGAGACGATCACCTGGACTGATAAGGTCAGGAACGAGGAGGTACTGAAAGAGTTGGAGAAGATCGGAGGATGTTGTTGACAGTGAAGAATAGGAAGCTAAACTTGATAGGACGTAATTTAAAACAATATTGCTTTCCAGAAGAAGCCGAATGACGTCAGAAGACCACAAGCAGGGTATCAAAGAATGAAGAGGAAAGCAGAGAAGCGTGGAGAGCTATAAGCTCTAAACCTGCCACAAGGCAGATAATCAAATAATGATGTTATTTCTTTTCCTTCGGTATCTATGCTGTACATCTGTTGGATTCCAGAATCACACATGGTCCCTATATCCTTCAGTCAGCAACATTACATTTTCTTCGAACCTCTCATGTCAACAACAATAGTGTCAGACAAGATAGCAGACGAAAGCTTTCTGTATTGCTCGCACCGAAGCGCAGAACACAGAAATTTACTTTGATGGTTCGCTAAAACGCCGGCAACCCACGGAACACGAATACAAGCGAATGCAAACCGAACACGACCGAATGTGATCTTTTTTTTGCGGGGAGGGGTTCCCACAGTGCGAAATATGTCTTGTTGTGACATGATTGCGATATTGATATATCAGTTACACTGTTCTTTATAGGAGGTTTATTGCGTAAATCACAATGAGCCCATTTCGGTATATTGCCATCGTCAGGTGTTCTGTAAATACATTAATAGGTGTCATACACTCTATAGGCGTCTTTACCTTACGTGTGATATCGATGCTTCCATATTCTATCTTTGCTGGAATTTGTGTAGATCTTACATCGACGTTCGTTGTAGATGTACTGTTATATCTGACTTTTAGATATGGAGTAGTCCATCTTCTTGCGTAATCTCGACAGCTTGAGTGACAGTGGATCAGCGATATTACATGTTTACGTAGTTACCACTAGAAGTAGGTGATGTATGGAAATTCGGTTATATTTTGATCACTTTCTTACGTTAGGGCCGGCCGAAGTGGCCATGCGGTTCTAGGCACTACAGTCTGGAACCGCGAGACCGCTACGGTCGCAGGTTCGAATCCTGCCTCGGGCATGGATGTGTTTGATGTCCTTAGGTTTGTTAGGCTTAACTAGTTCTAAGTTCTAGGGGACTAATGACCTCAGCAGTTGAGTCCCATAGTGCTCAGAGCCATTTGAACCATTTTTGAATCTTACGTTAGGTTCTGACTATGTTATTTACTTGGATGTGTGTTACTTAGTATCTCTGGTTTGTTTATTTTACCCGCTATCCTGCTCTGTAATATCAATAAGGTTTCAACAAATTGTTTATGCTTGCGGTTGGTTTGTTCGTTCAGTAAATTTAGAGGATTATAGTGTACATGCGAACAAATTCCAACAGTGACAGCGTTACGATCATAGTTACAGTCTACAATATCAAGATTATCACCTGTTACTGTATTTACAGAAGACCTGACGATGACAGTATGCCAAAATGAGCTGATGGTGATTTACGCAATAAAACTCATTATAAAGAGTGTTTAACTGGTATGTCGTTATCGAATGCCGATTGTTCACGCGCACAGTCATTTCTTGAAGGGGAGAGAAAAAGAGAGAGAGAAACTGTGCTGTCGGAGAACTTATCGGATTCAGCTCTCGTTGCACATTGAGCAGCTTTAGCTGCACCGGCAGTAGCTGGCAGAAAAAAGAATGAAACCGGAAATCATGATCCCAGGGATTCATCTGATCGCCGGGTCACTTACGCAGAAGGCTCAGCCATTGTATTTTTAAGCTTACTTCGCTAACGCAAAGTGAGTCGAAAAAGCGAATTACAGTGACAATATGGCTACTGCAGAAAATCGGATATGTACTTTTCGTAGAATTTGAGGCAAGCTTTAATAAGCATCTCTGGTTCGTTTACTGTTGGGAGGTTTTAAGTTAATTCAATTAGTCCGATACTTTCAGTAAGTAATAAATAATTTTTGAACTACCGCAAATATCTTCACTATTTACAAATCCTTTCATAATAATTACTACGAATTTAATTATCTTCTTCTGCGGATACTGCGATTACAATTTTAAATTTTTTGTATATGTCCGCCTTTGTAAAACACAATACCTTCTGAAAAATGACTTGTCTGTAAGAATGAGCAATGCGAAGATGATTATTTGAAAATAATGTTTTTCCTGGCAATGACCACAGTATGGCAGTTTCATTACAACAACAGGTTTCAGCCACGTCTGGCTGTCTTCAGATTTGCTTTAAGTTGAACATAACTCGCCAAAGATATACAGTGCCCCAGCGAACTTATTTGTCGCTATGTAACTTATTGTTTATTGTAATGAAAAGTTTACGTTGTAACCATTGGCAGAAAAAAACTATTAAAACTGTGTGCCAGAAAGTTTCAAATCAGCGCATACGCCACTGCATAGTGAAGACTCTTTCTGAGAATAAAACTATTCTCAAATAATTATTGCTGAATTTTATTATACTCCAAACAAATTTCCACCGTTGTTCTTTATTTACTGACAGGAAATTTTGGCAGTAATGACTTGTGAAACAAAATGACATATTTTTGCTTCGAAATAAAATTACTGTGTTAAAAAAATAATAATTTCTAACCCTTCATTATAATTTATAGTGTTTGCGAAGCAATGTATACTGGTTATCCTCAGATGCTTTGACCTTAAAGCACTAATCTATATTCACATCGTGAGGATAATGTTGTTCTGTCGTTGCAACTACAAAAATTCATGTTTTTTTTTTCTTTTCACCAGACGCGTTTCGCTTTATTGAGGTACAGTATCTTCAGTGGTACTAATTTTTGCTCAATTTCTCGATTAAATCGGGAAATGCCGTCTGCCAACACACTGTTGATGTTTTTCTTCTTTAGACACTGGTAGCTGTGGTCTAATTACTATACATTTCTTATGTTTTTCACACCAATTAATACATAAGAAATGCATAGTGCTGCAGAACAATTAAAAATTAGACCACAACTACCTGTGTCTAAAGAGGAAAAACATCAATGATGAGCTAGCAGATGGCGTTTCCCGATGTAAGCTAGAAATCAAGCGAAAATCACCACCACCGATGCTCTGCCTCAACAAAGCGAAACGCGTCTGGTGAAAAAAAAACACGCATTTTTGTAGTTGCATGGACAGAACAATAATACCCTCAAGGATTGTAAAGCAACTACGGATAACATGGCCACACAAATGAAGAATATAATCATATTTGTTTCGTCCTAGATTGTTTTGATATGAATATTCATTTTCTCTTTTATTTTACACGCCCAATAGAAATAAAAAAAGAGAACATTTGGACACTTATAATCCCTGTGATAACAGTACTAATCGACAAGCGACTGGTCTTCAGCCGCGTGTGGAGTCATTTCCTTCCGTGATTGCATATTACTGCCTATTGAAATGTTACTTAGAAGTTGAAATAATTTTTATGACGTCTAAATTTGGACGTTTTATTAACGTAAGAAGCTGTTGGATGATACCATGTGACTAAGTTTAGAGAGGCTTGCTGAATTTTCTGAGCTAACTTGCAAGAATTTCGTTAGTTCATCTAATTTCTTTAAGAGTGTTATGATCCTTGTTTGAAAATACTCGTATATTGTAGCATGATCATTGCATGGACGAAAGTGGCTTTATGATGACTACAAAGTGTAGCTTCATTACTAAATTTCTGGCAGAATTTTGCAATATTTTGAACCCTTCATCATTTCACTGGAAATATAGATTAGTAAATGGCAACTTGAAGTATAGAAATTACCAGATCACTTTGGCAAGTTTTCTTCACCTGCTGAATCCATAAGCTTTTCAGAATAACATTACGAAAACTCACAGGAAAAAAAAAAAAAAAATAAGTCCAAGACGGGTCAAAACAGTTGAAAAATTACAGAAGACTATGCATGTTTCAGTTTTCATTCAAGGCATACTGAATTTCCGTATGCATTTCCTACTGCTTTCATACAAATAGTGTGTTCTTTGAAGATCATGCTCCACAATAATTATCAGCATGGGACACTTTACTGGACGACTGTAGACCTTCAGTATAAAACAGCAGCGGAAAATGGATATTTTATAGAAAAATGAATGTTTTTTTCGTTTATTTTTTCCAAAGGTAGTTAATACAAGTATAGATTTGGTGTTCATTTTGAGACGCAAGAGTTCAGTCCGAAATTTTTGAAAAGTCACCACGACATGTTGTAGCCCTTCACTTAATAGCTCCTAATCACAAATATTAAAATTTGTGGGTTTGAAATTTGTATATTTTCCGTTGATCATTTAAAAAACCTGCATATAAAATTTGAACAAAATATGGGTAATCGGGTGAGGACTCCTCTATCCCTTGATACGGAGTCATTCTATTGCACGTAGAATCAGCGTGTACTCGAAACGTTTTCTGCCAAGTCAGCTCTGCTAGACCAAAGTGAACAGTGTCTTTCAGTAACCTTTAACTCCTATTGCTGGTACACTGTTATAGAAGCTCACAAAGTTTGGATTCATGTGGGTCGATGTTTCTGGGTGTTACAGTTCTGACAAACATCATTGTATTTGTAAACGGCCACCAAGATAATACTGCCCTCCTCAGTACGAAGGTGATGTTTAACACCTATGAGCTTTACTGTGTCTTGCTGTAGTGGTAAAACCTGTTCCCATCAGATTACCGAAGTTGAGCGCTGTCGGGCTTGGCTAGCATTTGTATGGGTTACCATCCAGGTCTGCCGAGCACCATTGGCAATCGGGGTCCACTCAACCCTTATGAGGTCAACTGAAGATTGAGAAGTAGTGGAGGCAGTCACGAAAACTGACAACGGCAGGGAGAGATCTGTGATGACCACTCACCCCTCCGCATCCACATCCAGTGACGCCTGTGGGCTGAGAATGACACGACGGTCGGTCGGTACCGTTAGGTCTTCCGAGACCTGTTCGGACTAAGTCCCGGCTAGTTTAGAGAATGTGGTTTACTAGATGTGGACCAATTAGAGGCAGTACGCCGTTCCCTCCCTCCGGAATTAGAACAGAGTGACCCAGCCATTTATAGGGAGGAAGGAGGGACACCCATAGTTTAACGTAGACTTGAACTACAGCGCAGCTTGCTATTTTTCACGAACAAAAATAATCGCTGGAGGCGAATGAAGTCGTAAGTGACTAAATCTAGGACATGCTGGAGATTGAATCTCTAACTTCTGATCTGTAGTCTGACTCCTAGCCACCATGTCCACATATATACCTATGTGATCAAAAGTACCCAGACATCTGTTGTGAACACTGATGTGCGGTGTGTCCACACTTCACCTTTATGACGCCTTCAACGCTGCTGGGGACATTTTCAATAAGGTGACTAAGTATCTGTGGAAGACTGACAGTCCATTCTTACTCAAGAGCCGAAACCTGAGAAGGCAGTGAAGTTTGACACTGGGATCTGGAGCGAAGTCGACTTTCTGACTCATCCCAAAGGTTTTGTATGTCCATCCCTTTAGCAGGCGGTCTCTGGGACGACGGCCGTTTACTATCGTGACAAAAAATAAAAACATCTGCCAACAGTTGATGGTTGGAGTGCTGACACGTTATCTGCGTATCCAGTAATGCTGGCAGCTGATGGGCTATGCATGGGAATCATATCAACCTCTACCGCATCAAAGACAGCCTGAAGATGACGCAATAAAGCGTTGAAACTGGTAGCGACAAAATAAATTAAAATCATAAGGACGGCTGTAGGTGTTTTTATTTTTTGTCATCCCAAAGGTGTTCCGTTGCGTTTAAAGCGTGACTCTGAGCAGGCCATTGTACCTCCGGAATGTCTTGTCCACAGCTCATTGTCTCACAGATGATGCTTTATGATTGTGTGCATTGTGATGCTGATACAATCATGATCTCCGAACTTGTTCCTCTAATGTTCATATTACACAATGGTAAAAACTGTATCCGCATCCTTCCGCATTTTGCGTTTCCTTAAGCGCAATACTGAGACCACACTCTAACCAAGGGGAAAAAACGCACCGTAACACCAGCTACCATGTACTTTACTGTTGGCACAACACATGACAGAAGGTAATGTTCTCTGGGCATATAATAAACACTTTGCTTCCATCTGTTTGCCACCAGGTATAGCATGATTCATCATTTCGATCCGGTCGTTTCCAGTTATCCACTGTCCATTGGCGTCGCTTAGCACTGAGTGTAGAAATGTGTGGCTTATGAGGAGCTACTCGACCGTTGTACCCCATTCTTCGTAACTCCCTACGCACAGGCATTGTGCTAGCTGCACTGCAGGTAGCGCTTTGAAAGTCACGAGAATTTATTCCGCTGATTTCGTGGGGTGTTTTACAATCAAACTCCTCAGTGCTCGACGGTCACTGTTCGTCAGGACAAAAGATCCGCCTAGTCTTGGTTTAGCTGTGGCTATTCCTTTGCTTTTCCGCTTCACAGTCACATCAGAAACAGTCGAATGGGGTAGCTTTAGAAGGAGTTAAATGTTCCTGATGGATTTGTTACTCAGATGGCACCCAGTGACTAGTCCACTTCGGAAGTCACTGAGCATCCTGACCGACTCGTTTTGCTGTTAGTGGTTCTCTGCTGACAACACAAGACTCCCCGCCTACTTTGATGCGGGGCGAGTTCCCCTCTCTTGCAGTTAGTGGTCAGTTCCGCATTCCATAGGGGTGACCCGATGCTTCGGAGATCGGATAGTTTGTAACTTTCAATAAAATGTCTGTATCTGCTATGCAAAATAACAAGTTCCATGTCAAAACGTTTAACTTTATACGATTCATGGAACATCAACTAACTACCAGTCACTGCGTCGTCGATTATTTGGTTGTCTTCCTAAAAGCCTTTTATTCGCTTTTGGACAACTTTCTTAGATAATAGTTACAAAATTGTACCTACTGGACTTGAAAGTGGTATTTTACATTCTAGGAAATACTACGTCACAGACCGATTCCATATTTCAGTTATTTATTCAAACCGCACCGGTTTTGGCAGACTGCAATCTTCTACATCTACATGGATACTCTGCAAATCACACTTAAGTGCCTGACAGAGGTTTCATCTTCACAACTATTCTCTAGTATTCCAATCTCGAACAGCGCTTTGAAAAACAAACGCCTATATCTTTCCGTGAGAGCACTGATTTCCCTCATTTTATTACGATGATCATTTTTCCCTATGGAGATCGGCGTCAATAAAATATTTTCTCATTCGGAGGAGAAAGTTAGTGATTGAAATTTCGTGAGAAGATTCCACCCTAAACCCTGTATCATGTCAGTGACACTCCCTTATTTCTTGAGAATACAAAACGTGCTGCTCTTCTTTGAACTTGCTCGATGTACTCCGTCAACCCTATCTGGTAACGATCTCACACCGCGTAGCAGTACTCAAAAAGACGACAGACAAACATAGTGTAGGCTGTATCTTTAGAGGATCTGTTGCATCTTCTAAGTCTTCTGCCAATAAATGGTTCGCCTTCCCCCAACATTTTCTATCTGGTCTTTCGAATTTAACTTGTTCGTAATTATAATTCCTAGGTCATTACTTGGATTTACGTCCTTTAGATTTGACTGATTTATCATGTGACCAAAGTTTAACGGATTCCATGTAACAGTCATATAGATGACCTCCCACTTTTCGTTATTTAGTGTTATGGCCAATTTTCGCTCCATACGTATATCTTTTCTAAATTGTTTTGCAATTTGTTTCGATCTTCTGATGACTTTACTAGACGATAAACGGCAGAATCATGTGCAAACAACCTAAGACGGCTGCTCAGATTGTCTCCTATATCGTTTATATAGATAAGGAACAGCAGAGGGCCTATAACACTATCTTGTGGAACGCCAGAAATTACTTCTGTTTTACTCGATGACTTTCCGTCACTTATACGAACTGTGACTTCGCTGACAGGAAATCCGAATCCAGTCACGCAATTGAGACGACATTCCATAATCACGTAATTTCACTACAAGCCGGTTGTGAGATACAGTGTCAAACGACTTCTGGAAAACTAGAAATACGGAATCAGTTTTAAATGCCTTGTCAATAGCATCCAAAACTTTTTGTGAGTAAAGAGCTAGTCGTGTTTCACAAGAGCGATCGTTTCTAAATACGTGATGACT
The DNA here is from genome assembly GCF_021461385.2 of Schistocerca piceifrons. NCBI lineage: Eukaryota > Metazoa > Arthropoda > Insecta > Orthoptera > Acrididae > Schistocerca > Schistocerca piceifrons. The sequence continues at coordinate 218,854,248 of NC_060140.1, read as the reverse complement.
GTGTGTCAATAGACTGTTCTCTTCGAGGTAATTCGCAATGTACGAACACAGTATATGTACCAAAATCCTGCTGCATATCAGCGTTAATGATATGGGCCTGTAATTTAGACTGCCTTCCTTGAATATGGTGCGACCTTTGGGACTTGTCTTTGGGTACGGATCTTTCGTCGAGTGAACGATTGTATTTGATTGTTAAGTGTGGAACTATTGCATCAGAATACTCTAAAAGAAATCTAACTGGTATATAATCTGGACCGGAAGACTTGCTTTTATTAAGCGATTTAAGCTGTTTCCTACTCCAAGCGTATGTACTTATAAGTTACTCATGGTGGCAGCTGTTCTTGATTCTAATTGTGTAATATTTACTTCGTCTTCTTTGGTGAAGGAATTTGGAACGGCTGTCTATAGTAATTCAAGTGTGGCAGCACCATCATCGATTGTATTTCCATTGCAATCGCGCAGAGAAGTCATTGACTGTGTCTCGCCGCTAGCATATTTTACATACGAGCAGAATCTCTTTGGATTTTCTGCCACGATTCAAGACAAAGTTTCGTTGTGGAAACTATTATAAGCGTTTCGCTTTGAAGTCCGCTCTAAATTTCGAGCCTCTGTAAAAGATCTCTTGAGCGATTCTCGTCTTCTGTTGGTGGACATCTTTCTGATAGATTTCATCTTGTACTAGGAACAGAAGATGACATTCTGAAACGAGATAAATTCTGTTTCACAACGACGAAGGTCTTAATCTCAGGCAGTTAATTATCTTTATTACCTACACTACTACGAGTGGTAACAACCAGTATTAAACGGTTGGAAACTCTTGACAACTTAACAACTGAAATGTTCGTTTTTCGTTTGTGTTCACCGTGAACCAGAAAGAGAAAAAAAATTCACACGCAATCAAGGACACGCCACAGACTTCCATTCAGTGTTTGAACCTGCAGTAGACTGTTACTTGTTTTCTTTTACGTGTACAGAAATATGTTGTGTTAAGCGTTTCTATCTTGATCTTCTCTCTGAAGGAGTACTAGGAAACCCGTTAATATTCTAGACTAATCGCAGATAATTTCAGATCTTTATTTGTTTTCGAACTTTATACTACCCATTTTTACGATCAGCTGCCCTTCTTCAGGCAACCTGAAGGTTGAGAAGAGTAAACTTCCTAAGAAGTTTTGAAGTAAAATCAGTAAGCAGATCGAAATTGTCTGTTCTGTCGCTCGGTGACCATATTGGCACTGATTCAGAAGCAATAGAGAGAAGTTCGAATTACTGAATTCGATATTCCGTAATTGTTTCACATCGGAAGATTTGAGTACGGTTCTTTCTTTAAACCGTCACACAAATGTCGCAATGACAGATATTAAGATAATATGTTGAGAAATAGAAAATCAAATAGTACCGCTCAAAAGCGGAAATTGATTAGGATGAGAGAGCACTGAGGTTCTATAGAGATTATACAAATGAACTACGATGTCTTCGTACAGCAGTTATCGTAGATCGCTGGAGCAACGAAGGTTAGAGCGATTAGAGAGAGAAAAAAAAACCTTGCTCATTCCGGTTTCCAAGAAGAGTCGTCGGACAGATGCAGATAATTGTAGGTGTATATCGCTGACGCCGGTCTGTTGTATAATTACGGAGTATGATGTGGTAATACAACGAAACACTTTTACGAAAAAAAAGTGGATTACGCAAAAAAGAGATCTTGCAGATTGTGGCGCTGTGTTTTTTCCTGAGATCTAGATCACCGTAGACAAAGGTGCCCACGTTGGTACTGTATTTCTTGACTTCTGGAAGGCATTCATAACAGTTCATGCAATGCGCCAAACCATCTTCAACCCGAAAAAAGAGCATCACTTGTTTGTATCGCCTCAACTTACTATTGATTTTTACGTGCTAGGGGAATGAAGATATTAAGCTGTTCATATATATTTTTCTTAAATTTTTGGGTGAAAATGTTGTAGATATGTGACACTTGATGCTCGAGAAAAGGTGTGTCCTGTCAAGTTAGCGCACTTGCAACGCCCAGCCGATTGCTAAATCGCGGCGTGTGGCAAAGATAACAGGTGGGCTGGGTCTTGTGTTATTCCACACTCGCAGGATGTATCTCCATCAGCTGGAAGAATGCCCCATTTTCGTTTTGAGCGCTCTCCAAATAGGGTAGGGCAAGTCATTTCGTGAAGCTAGCTCTTCCTTTGCAGAGATATCAGGTGGTAGCTTGCTCTTCACCTGGTCATGCGGTTAGACTCTGGTGTTCTCTCTAGTGGTTGAGTCCTGGCGATGAAGCTCTTTCTCGACTTCAGTCGACGGATCACAGCCTGATGATCATGCAGTGGATGTCGGAGATCATAAGTTTGCTTAGCCCTCTCTACATCAACAGCAACAGCCCTTCTAATAATGGGGGTAGATTTTATCGACTGGAGTTGGCTTCATACACCCTGACAAGATTCGGACGGTCTCATTGATTGCAATATCAACCTGTTTGGTGTGAGTGCATGCACTCCACACAGGTGAAGCATACTCTGCAGCGGACACACACGAAGCAAGAGCCGAAATTCTCAGGACGGGAGGACTTCCTCCCCAGGCGGTGGATGTGAGCTTCCTCAAAAAAAAGATGTTATTTCCTGAACTAACTTTCAGCCTGGTGTTATGGCAATGTTTCTTGAAGGACAGAGTTCGGTCGAGGGTAACACCCAGATACACAGGTGTTGAACAATGTTCCAGTCGTTTGCCTTGCCATGTAACGTCCAGTTCCCGCCGGGCTTTTCTATTCCTCAAGTGAAATGCGCACACCTGAGTCTTGTTGGGATTTGGCTTTAGATGATTGGCTTTGTAGTAGGAGCCAAGAGTATCTAGCGCAGAAGTCAACTTTTCCTCTACTTCTTTAAACGTCTTGTCTTGAGCAGCCACTGCAGTATCATCAGCATAGATGAAAAGCCTGGAATTTTCCGTTATGGGCTAGTCATTAATCTAAACTCTGAAGAGCACAAGGGCAAGCACACTGCCTTGAGGTAAGCCATTCTTTTGTATGCGCCATCTGCTCTTCTTACCATGGACAAAGACTTGGAATCTTCTGTTCTGCAGGAGATTACCAATAAGAGATGTCAGTTGGTAATCCTTAGTGAGTTGGTAAATTTTCCTCAGCAACTTCCTGTGATTGATAGTGTCGTGTGCAGCAGTTAGGTCGACAAAGGCAACTCCTGTTATCTTACCCTGTTCGAAACCATATTCGATGTGTTAAGTAAGGTTCAGTATCTGACTGCAGCACGACTTTCCAGGTCGAAAGCCAGCTTGTTGAGGGATGAACTTTTCTTCGAGGATGCCTCTAGTTCGGTTAAGGATAAGACGCTCGAAGACCTTGAAACAGTGAAACTGAGCGAAAGTTTTTAGGGTCGTCTGGTTCCTTACCAGGCTTAAGTAGTGCAACCACACGAGTTTTCCTCCAGAGTTTGGGAATATGTAACCTTGATACACATTCATTAAACATTCTAAGCAGCCATTGCAGAGTGTTACGGCCTAACTTCTTGATCTGTAGTACTTTGATGTTATTGGTAAAGTAAATACTCCATTACTACTTCCTGTAGACTCTCGCATTTAGTATTTTTCTGGTGACTGACACTAGCTTTGGTGGTAGTTTATCTTTCGAACCTGGTGAATCCTGATAGATTCGTTGGTGTTTAATATCCAGATAGCTATCACTGATCCCATTAAATCACGAAAAGTGTTACTGTGTCCATCCTTTCGTACATAGTGATGTCGTAACGAACGGTAGTGTAATTTATAGCGTGAGAAGATGAATGTAAAATCTTACGTGACGTCCTTGTGCTCGTACAGACGATTACTTCAAGTCACACAGATTTCGTTGCTGAGTGTAGGCAAGGTCTTGTCAGAACAGCTAATTGTAGTACACTACTGCCCATTAAAATTGCTACACCAAGAAGAAATGCAGATGATAAATGGGTATTCATTGAACAAATATATTATACTAGAACTGACATGTGATTACATTTTCAAGCAATCTGGGTGCATAGATCTTGAGAAATCAGTACCCAGAACAACCACGTCTGGTCGTAGTAACGGCCTTGATACGCCTGGGCATTGAGCCAAACAGAGCTTGGATGGCGTATACAGGTGCAGCTGCCCATGCAGCTTCAACACGATACCACAGTTCATCAAGAGTAGTGACTGGCGTATTGTGACGAGTCAGTTGCTCGGCCACTATTGACCCGACGTTTTCAATTGGTGAGAGATCTGGAGAATGTGCTGGACAGGGCAACAGTCGAACATTTTCTGCATCCAGAAATATGGATTCGATCCATCGATTCGACCGATCAATTCCATATTCTGCTAACAGTCATTGCATCTCGACCAACGCGACTCGACCAACGCGAGCAGCAATGTCGTGATACAATGAACCGCACCCGCGATAGGCTACAATCCGACCTTTATCAAAGTGGGAAACGTGATGGTACGCATTTCTCATCCTTACACGAGACATCACAACAACGTTTCACCAGGCAACGCCGGTCAACTGATGTTTGTGTATGAGAAATCGGTTGGAAACTTTCCTCATGTCAGCACGTTGTAGGTGTCGCCACCGACGCCAACGTTGTGTGAATGCTCTGAAAAGCTAATCATTTCCATATCGCAGCATCTTCTTCCTGTGTTAAATTTCGCGTCTGTAGCACGTCATGTTCAAATTGGTTCAAATGGCTCTGAGCACTATGGGACTCAACTGCTGAGGTCATTAGTCCCCTAGAACGTAGAACTAGTTAAACCTAACTAACCTAAGGACATCACAAACATCCATGCCCGAGGCAGGATTCCAATCTGCGACCGTAGCGGTCTTGCGGTTCCAGACTGCAGCGCCTTTAACCGCACGGCCACTTCGGCCGGCGCACGTCATGTTCGTGGTGCAGCAATTTTAATGGCCAGTTGTGTATAAATGTTAAAGTCCGGGGTTGAATCCTTCATTGTTCCTAAGATTTTTTTTCTGCCACTTGTTGCTTTTTTTCGTATTGACTCTGGTGTGTATACTTGAAAAATACCGAATTGCGATGTGGATCTGTGTCGACGTTAAGGTGTACACTGAGATGATAACAGACAAGATGCGCACATACAAGTGGTGGTAGTACCGTGTACAGCAGATATAAAAAGGCATTTAATTGGCGGAGTTGTCATTTGTCCTCAGATGATTCATGTGAAAAGGTTTACGATGTGATTATGGCCGCGCAGTGAAAGTTAACAGACTCAGAACATGAAACGGTAGTTGGAGCAAAAAATGGCTCTGAGCACTATGGGACTTAGCATCTGAGGTCATCAGTCCCCTAGAACTTAGAACTACTTAAGCCTAACTAACCTAAGAACATCACACACATCCATGCCCGAGGCACGATTCGAACCTGCGACCGTAGCAGTCGCGCGGTTCCGGACTGAAGCGCCTAGAACCACTCGGCCACCGCGGCCGGCGGTAGTTCGAGCAAGATGCATGGGTTATTCCACTTGGGAAATAGTTGGGAAATTCAATATTCCGAGATCCACAACGTCAAGAACGTGCCAAGAATGACACATTTCAGGCATTATCTCTCCCCAAAGGCAACGCTGTGGCCAAGGATCTTCACTTAACGACCGAGACCAGTGGCGTTTGAGCAGAGTTGCCTGTGCTAAAAGACAAGCGACACTGTGTGAAATAGCAGCAGAAATCTATGTGGGACATACGACGAACGTATCACTATCTGTCGGACCACCTGATGGCACACGAACAAGCAAACCAGATTCATGTTCCACAGATCGAACAGAATACCCACAAGCAAACAGAATTACACATAGGAGCTTAACACAATAAAACAAATAGCTGAGGAAAATGGTAACGACCCCCATATAAATTAAACCAACAAATTTGTAAACGGAAAGACAACAAACGCACCAAACACGTACAAAACCTTAACACAACACAGAACAATACAACACACAAACAATGACCACATAAAAACAAAACAGTGCAACAACACACACAAAACAAAATAGCGCATACGCACCTACAATAACAAAATTGTCCACAGATCGTAGAAATAGGATCTTAAAATAGGATACAGGACAGGCAACAAAACAGATAAAACACAGGAGCCACCCACAGATAAATTCAACAAATCAGGAATATATGAACTCACACGCAACACTTGCCAATCTGTATACATGGGACAAATATGCAGGAACTTTAAACCAAGATACTCAGAACTACTCAGAGCCTAAAAAGTAATAGCACATATGCTGACCACCTAATAGCGCAAAACCATCATCCGACTACAGTAGCAACAGATTTAAAAATACAGAAATCCAGCCACAGCCTATACCACAAGCTAACAATAGAAGAAAACTTCCACATACAGAACGCAGTAGCAGAAGACAAACAAGTTTTAAATGAATACACCACTACACTCTGCACAGACATGTTATTTAACACATTAAAGGAGCTTTACAGAAAAGGCAACACAAACAGCTAAAGGAGCTTACACACACACACACATAAAAAAAGAGATAAAAGTAAAAAAAATTCAAATTCCATGCCAAACGCACTGGAGAACAAATGGACGCCGACGGGGTTAGTACACACAATAAATCGTCTACACCGCGTTTTGCAAAGTGGAAAGGCGATTACAAAACCGAAATTACACAAAGTACGCTTAAAATGTGTGTGCAAGGCCCTCAGAACGCGAAAGATGAAAAGTGAATCACAACAAAATGTGAGTAATAACAAATATATACACAACACATTTTGCCACACCAAAATCACGGTTTAAAAACCAAATGCTGTGTTAACACGCCGATAAAATTCATATTTACATCGTTTGGCTTGCAGGTGACAAGCTATGAGTGCAGGTCACCACACAGATGGCCCTGCAAAACCACATAATGTAAAATCAAGTGAAGGACAAAAACGAATAAAAACTGTCTTTAGGCCTCTTTTTGTGGGATCAGTTACATTTTAAAATATCTTCACTTTTTACAGTTGTTCACTGATGATAGCATGGAGATGACGAAACATGTTTGGGTAACAAGAAAAAATTGTGTTTTTCATATAAGGCGGAAACTGTATCCAATTATTTTAACTTCAAACACGGAATAAATATGAGAGCTGCAAATCCAAAAGGTGAATATTTATAGAACTGTATTGTGTTAAGATCGTGTCGTAAATAACTGAAAAGAAAGAAGAAAATTAGTTGTTAATATTTTTTTGACTAACGTTCGACCTATGGTAAGGTAATAGAAACATATTCATTGTATACCCATGTACCGGCATTATACACATAATTGCATCCACACATCCATATCTACGCCTCTATATACCCAGGTATTTATAAATTACTACAATGACGTACTGAAAAATAACGCCTCCGAATTTTGTAACGTACAAATTCTTAAAGCTTTTTAAATGAAACAAATGTTCAAATGTGGGTGAAATCTTATGGGACTTAACTGCTAAGGTCATCAGTCCCTAAGCTTACACACTACTTAACCTAAATTATCCTAAGGACAAACACACACACACACCCATGCCCGAGGGAAGACTCGAACCTCCGCCGGGATCAGCCGCACAGTCCAAGACTGCAACGCCTTAGACCGCTTTAAATGAAACGAATTTTATTAATTCTTCATGTCTGCATATTTATATCTCGGCATAGGTACCCTGGCGACAAACACATTTCTCCCAGCGACAGCCCAGTTTGTTGATACTGTCACCGAAGAACGTTAGACTTTGTTGACAAAGCCACAACCTCCTCTCCGATTGCACCGTTTCATACGGCGACCGAACTCCCCCGCATGGGGCCTCCCGGCCAACAATGCCATACGATCATTTCCATTTTTCCCATCACTATCAAAATGAAGTCCTCGAAAATGTTCTTTTGGTTCTGGAAACAGACGCAGACTCGGATGAGGCCAAGTCGGGACAGTATGGAAGATGATCGATGAAAGCCGGCTGCTGTGGCCGAGCGGTTCTAGGCGCTTCAGTCTGGAACCGCGCGACCGGTAAGGTCGCAGGTTCGAATCCTACCTCGGGTACGGGTGTGTGTGATGTCCTTAGGTTAGTTAGGTTTAAGTAGTTCTAAGTCTAGGGGACTGATGACCTCAGATGTTAAGTCTTATATTGCTCAAAGCCATTTGAATTTGATCGATGACAGTGAACCCAAAGAGTCGGATTGTTGCAGATGTCACAACAGTCGTGTGTGGTCTGCTCCATGTATGGACGAACTCTTAGAATTCTAAACTCGATTACAGCACGATGTTGCTCACGAACCGACATAGTTACGTTATGCACCGCCATGTTACACGCTAGAATTCGGAGGCCTCTAGAGGCAGAGGTTGCAAAATTATAGACATGAAGAAAAAAGATGTAGAACGTCAATAACGTTTGTTTTATTTAAGAAGCTTTAAGAGTTTTCATGGCAGTTATAAGAGTCGAGGGGCATGAAAGGGAAGCAGTGGTTGGGAAAGGAGTGAGACAGGGTTGTAGCCTCTCCCCGATGTTATTCAATCTGTATATTGAGCAAGCAGTAAAGGAAACAAAAGAAAAATTCGGAGTAGGTATTAAAATTCATGGAGAAGAAGTAAAAACTTTGAGGTTCGCCGATGACATTGCAATTCTGTCAGAGACAGCAAAAGACTTGGGAGAGCAGTTGAACGGAATGAACAGTGTCTTGAAAGGAGGATATAAGATGAACATCAACAAAAGCAAAACGAGGATAATGGAATGTAGTCAAATTAAATCGGGTGATGCTGAGGGGATTAGATTAGGAAATGAGACACTTAATGTAGTAAAGGAGTTTTGTTATTTAGGGAGTAAAATAACTGATGATGGTCGAAGTAGAGAGGATATAAAATGTAGACTGGCAATGGCAAGGAAAGCGTTTCTGAAGAAGAGAAAATTGTTAACATCGAGTATAGATTTAAGTGTCAGGAAGTCGTTTCTGAAAGTATTTGTATGGAGTGTAGCCATGTATGGAAGTGAAACATGGACGATAACCAGTTTGGACAAGAAGAGAATAGAAGCTTTCGAAATGTGGTGCTACAGAAGAATGCTGAAGATAAGGTGGGTAGATCACATAACTAATGAGGAGGTATTGAATAGGACTGGGGAGAAGAGAAGTTTGTGGCACAACTTGACTAGAAGAAGGGATCGGTTGGTAGGACATGTTTTGAGGCATCAAGGGATCACAAATTTAGCATTGGAGGGCAGCGTGGAGGGTAAAAACCGTAGAGGGAGACCAAGAGATCAATACACTAAGCAGATTCAGAAGGATGTAGGTTGCAGTAGGTACTGGGAGATGAAGAAGCTTGCACAGGATAGAGTAGCATGGAGAGCTGCATCAAACCAGTCTCAGGACTGAAGACCACAACAACAACAATAAGAGTTTTCACATTAAAAAACCTGAGGCAGCACTTTACAGCACGCCCTCGTAGCTTACTGACCCCCTCCCCCCCATATCCCTCTCTCGTCGTAACTAAATTATTGATCGGCTAGCGCAGCCATGGGTTACAGCCAGTGCCATATGAAACGTCTGGGATTATTTAGAACACCGGCCCACCCATTCTCACCCACATACGACACCTCCGCATCTGCTATATATCAGCAAGCTAGATTCCAATAACACCTCTCCGATCATCAACCCTGGTATGCTGTCGCGCCTTCAGAAATCCATCCCTCCATCCTTACGCACACTCCATGCCCCATCCCAACGTAACTTCAACCAACTCCCTCTCGCAGACAATGAGATCCGCCGCGATATTTACTCCTCCTAGGAACTCTAACTCTTCCCTACCTATCCCACTCCATACCAGGGCTTCTTCTGCTTTTCCTTCTCCATCCATCCCCATCCCTTTCCTCTTGTAACCACAACAATACCCACATACCACACCACTCTTCACCCTCTGTCTTTCCCACCTTCTGTATTCGCACTGTCCACCTCATCTCCTGCCTGTCATCTCCGTAATTTTCCTACCTAACACACCCCTATCTTTTTATCCTCTATCTCTCTTCTCAGCGACCACAGGCCCTGTAGACCACGCACTGCATCAACGGTCTGCTTCCACCGCCTTCTATCTCTCGCAGCCTCTCTCCACCCTGCAGAAATTCCTGATGCTACGATGTCCTTCTCTATGTCATCTTTCCACCTTGTACGGGGTCGGCCCAATGGTCTTGTTGCCTGGAGAGCTCCTTCAAATGCTTTCTTGGTGATTCTGTTATTTTCCACTCTAGTTACGTGTCCAGCCCATTGCAGTCTCCTACTTTTTAATTTCTGGATAATAGTGGGTTGCTTCATTAACATAAATTTCATTGTTCTTTCGAATTCTCCATACACCATTCTCCAACACAGGTCCCCGGATTTTTCTCGTTACCTTTCTTTCGAAAACACTCAGTTTTTCTCTTTCATTCTTTGTAAGCGTCCAGCTTTCCGAACCGTACAGTACAATGGGGCAGATAATAGTGTTGTATATCTTCATCTTTGTGGTGACTGACAAAGATTTACTTTTGAGTGGGTTGCTTAGTGAGTACAGACATCTTGACCCTGAGGTTATTCTTTCATTTATATCCAGTGTTATATTTTTACTGTCGGAGCAGGGATACACACGGAGGAAAATTGTGTCATTTTTTATGGGGGAGATGAAAAGCATCATAGATTTGGTACTGGTTTTGCTGTTAAGAACAGGATTGTTAATCGGGTTAAGGAATTCCATCCCATTAACAAAAGAATGTCTTACATAACAATCAAAGACCAGTGGTACGATATAACATTCATAAATGTCCATGCACCGACTGAATATTCAACTGAGGATGAGAAAGATGAGTACTATGAAGAATTAGAGAGAGTAGTTGAAAGTATTCCAACAAGAAATACAAGAATTATCTTAGAGGACTTTAATAGAAAAATAGGTAAAGAGGATATGGTCATCCTCACAATAGGAAAACATAGCAAGCACTCGACCACAAACGAAAATTGATTAAAAATGATCAACTTTGCACTGTCAAAGAATATGAGAATTTGCTCGACGATGTTCCCTCACAAAGATATACACAAAGGTACATAGTGCTCTCCAGACGGCAAAACAGTAAATCAGATTGACCATGTTATTACAGATAAACGTTTCATTTCATTTATAAGAGGTGTCAGAACGTACAGAGGAGCTGAAATCTGCTCAGATCATTTCCTAGTGGTAGGAAAGATGAAAATCTTTTTATCCACACCCCTCAAACCTAAGGAATACGTTCCTCCTCCCACAATACTTCTCACCGATTGCAGATGATTCAGATTTTAAATGAAAGTGCAGTGCGCCAGTGCTTTTTCACAGAAGAATATCACCACGTTGGACTGTTTATTTATTTATTTATTTTTGTAACCAGCGTATATTTTTCGTCCTATTGGCTGTCCGTCTTTAATCTTTTTAATTAAAAACGAAAAACAGTCCTCACATTTTTTCTCGCCTTTGTTATATTTTTAAGAATGCTCTTAGCTGAAGAGCAGAGTATTGCACCGCTAAGAGCCCCCCCACCCCCACCCCCATCCACACATATGGGGTGACGGCAACGAAATAATAATAAAGAAAAGAAATTAGAATACCTGTTGAAACGTAGGAATCAACATCGTTCGTACTTTGTTAGCCCTACGGAATACAATCATCACCGAGTGGCTTTTGCTGAATTTGGTACAACTGAAGAAAATTGGAAACTCTCTTATTCACTCTATGAACGCCATTATCGAAACTAGAGGCGATATTACATGGTATTACGGTGATGTCTTAATTTTTTGTCGGTGCCCTTATGTAGTGCCTTATAAAACTTGGTTTTTCCCTAATTTATTTTTGTTGCTCCTTATTATATCTCATTGCTACTCTCTATTTCTTATACGAATTGCTGTGTTTTGAGGACCGAAAGACAGATTTTGTCTCCGCTCCTAAAGGACGTAGCTCTCGGTTCAAAAAAGAACGCGGGAACGACAGGCAAAGGTCAGTGGAGATTAGTGCGTCTGTGAAAAGATCGATGTGCGAATCATACAACTACTACCGCCGTCATACTTCAACAAAAGATCTGGCCAAGAATCCAATCAATGCATTTATTTAATAACTATATTATGTTGTGATGTTGGGCGGGTAGATGCGCAGTGGGCAGGAAATTATAAATGGGCATTTGCCCAAAGCAGTTTTAAATGCCCAAAATCTTGGCATTTATAAAAAAAGTACTTTTTAAAGTTTTTACTGGTAGAATGTATAATTTACCAATTAAAATAAGGGATGGGACGATACACCCGATATCAGAAGTTGGTAAATGTTTACATCTAAACGTGCGTATATCATTCATTGCCTTTCTAGCTGAGAAGGAAAGGAAAGTAGAGAGAAGCATTTTTTTACGACAATTCTAACTTGCTGCACCGAGAAAGGGGACAGCCGCTTGTCATTTATAGTGTCCTGTGTCCTTTTTATTTTTACCAGCTCTACTCTTCACTCTCTCTCCCCCCTCTCTCTCTCTTTCTCTCTCTTTCTCTCTCTTTCCTATGCGCGCTCCGACACACACACACACACACACACACACACACACACACACTCCGTTGAACAGCAGTGTATTGATAAACTGGCATTAAACAAAACAGGTCATCGCTTTTGTAATGTTACACACTTTATAATCCGAGACGAATCTCTGAATATTACTGAAGAATTAAATTAAAAACAGCCAACCAGTTGCAAAGGATAAAGTAATCTTTACCTAGGTTTCGATAGATTTAAATCTATCTTCTTCAGAAGGCGGCAGTATTATATTAACATGGAGTGATATGTCATTGTCGTTCTTACAAACATCTGCATAGCTCCATTAGTCCAAATAAAATATAGTCCTGCCGCCTTCTGAAGAAGATAGATTTAAATCTATCGAAACCTAGGTAAAGATTACTTTATCCTTTGCAACTGGTCGGCTGTTTTTAATCTAATTACGTGGAACCGTTGCTGTTGCGCAGCTATGTTTAAAATTACTGAAGAATGATTGTTGACAACAAAATTATTATTGAATGTATTAAACAGCTGGGATGTGTTTCTTGATAATAAATTTATTCGTAAATGGTGAAGTGTTCCCAGTGAAGAACAACGCTTTAACAATGAAAAAGAATGCTTCATTGTGAGATTTAGTGACAACTGTGGCAGAATATAGTTTTCTGTTCTGCTCCTTTCTTTATCTACTTTCGCACGACTGCACTGTTGTGAAGATAAAATGAGAACACTAATATAAAAAGATTTAATAGCAAAGAATCGATGCCGAAGACGCTGGAATCGTTCGAATCCGATAATAGTCGATCCCTAGAGATTCCACGTGGAACCGGAATCGCCACACAACTCATCCCTAATTAAAATCTTTGTCGATAAACATTTTTCTCTAATATTTTTGCAGTAGTATAGTATAAGTGAAAATACCACCTACAGGCTTCCTACTTAATATAAACTACATTTTATTTCAAGAATTAAGTTTTAAACTTGAGTTTTGTTTTCTTTTTTTATTATGTAATAACTCCTCATTAAAATGTGGGCTATAGTTACGTTTACAGTCAAATTTTTTTCCCCTTATATCCCTTCCCTAACACAAAGCAGCGTTTTCAACTTGGTTACTCAACCACTACAGAAGCAGTGTTGCAAAACACATTTTCCAATGTAAAATATCAGTTTTTATAAATGCCGCTTGTCAATAAATCTGTAAAGTGCATAAATTCTCGAGTATTTATGAATTTTGGGCATTTGACCAGGCCTTTATCCTGGGTATTTGCCCCAACTTATTACTGCCCAGTCATTTTACATCACTAGCCATATGTAAAACCACTTAGTGGGTCTAAGCTCTAAGGCTTTCATCTAGTGACTACGTCACTCGTCCGCCTTCGTAGCGTAGCGGTAGCGGTACCGCGTACCACGCAGGGGTTCGATTCCCGGCAGGGGACTGGGTGTTGTGTGTCCTCCATCATCATTTTCATCATTAGTGACTCGCAAGTCGCCGACGTGACGTCAACTAGAAAGAACTTGCAATACGGCGGCCGAACTCTCCCGAATGGGGCCACCGGACAAACAATGCCATACGATCATTTCATTCATTTCATGCAGTCACTCGTTGACCAGTCTGCTGTGGCAGTTGAAGATACCAGGACGAAAGCAGAAGGCTTAAATATCGCGTTTAAGAAACCTTTCACGAAGGAGAATCGTACAAACATACCGTCTCTTGACCATCGAACAGACTCCCGTACGAACAACACAGTACAAAGCATCCCTCGCGTAAAGAAACAACTGGAAGGTTTGAAAACAATTAAGTCACCAGTTCCGGCTGGAATCCCAATTTGGTTTTACAAAGAGTATTCTGTGGCATTGGTCCCCTTCTTAGCTTGCATTTGTCGCGAATCGCTCGCCCAACGCTGAGTCCCAAGCGACTGGGAAAAAAGCGCAGGTGACTCCTGTGTACAAGAAGGATAAAAGAGCGGACCCGCATAATTACAGACCTACATCTGTAACATCAGTTTGCTGCAGAATCCTTAAACAGATTATCAGTTCTGATGTTGTAAATCTTTTCTAGAGACCGAGAAGCTTACGTCCACGCATCAGCACGGCTGCAAAAAATCATTGCTCGCACGAAACTCAGCTTGCCCTTTTCTCACATGATATACTGGGAACTACAGATAAAGGGCAACGGGCAGAGTCCATATTTCTAGATTTCCGGAAATCATTTGCCATGGTACCCCATTGCCGGCTGTTAACGAAGGTACGAGGATATGGGATAGGTGAGTGGCTCAAAGACTTTTTAAATAATAGAACCAAGAATGTTGTCCTTGACAGCGAGAGTTCATCAGAGACAAAGGCATCGTCAGGAGTGCCCCAGGACAGTGTGAAAGGACCGTTATTATTTTCTGTATACGTAAATGATCTGGCGGACGGGATGGGAAACAATTTGCGGTGGTTTGCTGATGATGCTGTGGTGTACGGGAAAGTGTCGAAGTTGAGTGACTGTAGGAGGATACAAGATGACTTACACAAAATTGCTAGTTGGTGCGATGAATGGCAGCTAGCTCTAAATGCTAAAAAATATAAATTAAAGCGGATGAGTAGAAAAAACAAACTCGCAGCGTTCGGATATAGCATTAGTACCGTCTTGCGTGACACAGTTACGTCGTTTAAATCTCTGGCCGTAACGTTGCAAAGCGGTATGAAATGGAACGAGCAAGTGAGGATTGAGGTAGGAAAGGCGAATGGTTAACTTCGGTTTACTGGGAGAATTTTGGGGAAAGTGTGGTTCATCCGTAAAAGAGACCGCATATAGTGCGCTAGTGTCCTGTTCTGAGTACTGCTCGGTACACCTCTGAATCGTCAGCGTGGGGGCGATCTATAGTATTATGAACATGATGATCATTTCTCCCTACGCAGGTAGGTGACAACAAAATATTTTCGCATTCGGAAGAGAAAGTTGGTGATTGAAATTTTGTAAACAGATCTCGCCGCAAAGAAAAACTCCTTTGTTTCAGTGACTGCCACCCCAACTCACGTATCATATCAGTGACACTCTCACCCCTGTTGTGCGACAACACGAAACGAGTTGCCCTTCTTTGCACTTATTCGATGTCCTCCGTCAATCCTACCCGGTTCAAAAATGGCTCTGAGCACTATGGGACTCAACTGCTGAGGTCATTAGTCCCCTAGAACTTAGAACTAGTTAACCCTAACTAACCTAAGGACATCACAAACATCCATGCCCGAGGCAGGATTCGAACCTGCGACCGTAGCGGTCCTGCGGTTCCAGACTGCAGCGCCTTTAACCGCACGGCCACTTCGGCCGGCAATCCTACCCGATAAGGATCCCATACCGCGCAGCAATATTCCAGCGGAGGACGGACAAGTGTAATGTAGGCCGTCTCTTTAGTGGGTTTGTCGCATCTTCTAAGTGTTCTGCCAACAAAGCGCAGTCCTTGTTTCCCCTTCCCCACAATATTATCTATGTGGTCTTTCCAATTTAAGTTGCTCGTAATTGTAATTCCTAGGTATTTAGTCGAATTGACAGCCCTTAGATTTTTGCGATTGATCGTATACCCAAATTTTTTTGGATTTCTTTTAGTACACATGTGGATGACCTCGCACTTTTCTTTGCTTAGTGCTAATTACCACTTTTCGCACCATACAGACATTCTCTCTAGATCATTTTCTAATTGGAATTGATCGTCTGATGATTTTAGTAGACGGTAAGTTACAGCGTCATCTGCAAACAATCTAAGGGGGCTGCTCAGATTATCACCTAGATCATTTATATAAATCAGGAACAGCAGAGGGCCTATGACACTACGTTACGGAACGCCAGATATCACTTCTGTTCTACTCGAACTGTGACCTCTCTGAGAGGAAATCACGAATCCAGTCACACAACTGAGACGATACTCCATATGCACGCAATTTTATTAATAGTCGCTTGTGAGGAACGGTATCAAAGACCTTCCGGAAATCTAGGAATATGGAATCGATCTGAGATCCCTTGTCGACAGCACTCATTACTTCATGGGAATAAAGAGCTAGCTGTGTAGCACAAGAACGATACTCACGGTACCAACATGGACACACACTATATAGCACCAGTTACTGAATTGAAGATTGTTTTATGACGTAAACATAGATCTGAAGAAGGGAATACAGGTGGTCGAAACCGGTAATCTGATGATTTTAGTGATATTGGCAGTTGAAAAGTTATTCAGTGTACATCATACTGCTAGAGTGGGTGGGATATACATCAGATCGGACTGAAGGAAGACATCGAAGTAATTCAGAGGCGGGCTTCCAGTTTTGTTACCGATAGGTTGGAACAACACGCAAGTGTTACGGAGATACTTCGGGAACTAAAATGCGAATCCCTGGAGGGAAAGGGACGTTCTTTTTGAGAAACACTACTGAGAAAATTTAGAGAAACGGAACTTCAAGGTGACTACAGAATGATTCTACTGCCGCCAAAATACCGGGTGATCAAAAAGTCAGTATAAATTTGAAAACTTAATAAACCACGGAATAAGAGGTAAAAATTGATACACATGCTTGGAATGACATGGGGTTTTATTAGAACCAAAAAAAAAAAAAACAAACAAACAAAGTTCACAAAATTTCCGACAGATGGCCCTGCACAGCAAAACGTCAGTGACTGCGCATGACAATCGTGTATAAAAGGAGCTGTAATGAGAGAGAGAATCAGATGTGCCAGCAGTCGCAGCATGTTGACGTTACCTGAAAAGGCGCTTTTAGTGAAGCTGTATTGTCAGAATGGGGAATGTGCTAGTTCAGCGTTACGATCCTATCGCCATAGGAAGGGGATTCGAACGGGTAAAGGTCCGTTGACAAATGCAGCTGTGGCGAGAATGATTTCGAAGTTCGAAGCCACGGGTTGTTTAGACGATAGACCCCGTAGTGGCCGACCGAGCACAAGGCGTAATGCTGCTGAGACAGTTCAGGAAGAAATGGAGACTGTAGCGGGTTCGTCCATGCACGGGGAAGTCAGCGCTCGTGCAGTCGCACGTCGCACCGGCATTCCATATTACTGTTTGGTTCGCAGTTAGGCGTACCCTCCGATGCTATCCGTACAAAATCCATCGGCATCATGAACTGTTACCTGGCGATTTAGTGAAGCGGAGGGCATTTGCGGTGTGGGCTTTTCAAAAGATGGCGGAAGATGATGATTGGTTGAGTAACGTGTTGTGGACCGACGAAGCTCATTTCACGCTCCGAGGATCTGTCAACGCCCACAACGGCAGAATTTGGGCTACCGAAAATCTTAGAACTGTCGTGGAAACTCCATTGCACGACGAGAAAGTCGCGGTATGGGTTGTATTTCCACATCTACCGTTATCGGGCCTTTTTTCTTCGAGGAAATGCGTGATTCTGGTTTTGTAACTGCTACCGTGACGGGTGAGAAGTACACCGATATGTTAGAGAATCGCATCATCCCCAGCCCGGCTGATAAACACCTGCTGGAACATACGATGTTTATGCAGGATGGCGCTTCACCCCATATTGCTAGGCGCATGAAAGGTCTCTTGCGCGCGTCGTTTGGTGATGATCGTGTGGTCAGCCGCCACTTTCGTCATGCTTGGCCTACCAGTACCCCAGACCTCAGTCCGTGCGATTATTTGCTTTGGGGTTACCTGAAGTCGCAAATGTATCGTGATCGACCGACATTTCTAGGGATGCTGAAAGACAACATCCGACGCCAATGCCTCACCATAACTCCGGACATGCTTTACAATGCTGCTCACAACATTATTCCTCGACTACAGCTATTGTTGAGGAATGATGGTGGACATAGTGAGCATTTCCTGTAAAGAACATCAGCTTTGCTTTGTCTTACTTTGTTATGCTAATTATTGTTATTCTGATCAGATGAAGCGCCATCTGTCGGACATTTTTTGAACTTTTGTATTTTTTTGGTTCTAATAAAACCCCATGCCATTCCAAGCATGTGTGTCAATTTGTACCTCTCTATCTACATTATTCCGTGGTTTATTCAGTTTTCAAATTTAAGCTGACTTTTTGATCACCCGGTACGTTCGCGTAATGTCTACGAGAAATAGGGGCTCAGTCGGAGGCATGTAGATAGTCGTTTTCCCCTCTCTCTATCTGAGAGTGGAACAGGGAAGAAAAGACTAGTACTAGTACAGGGTACGCTACGGCACGAGCCGTACGGTGGCTTACAAAGTACGTAGATGTAGTATCTTGACAGCTGTGCCATTTCGCTCGATGAGGAAGAGAAGTGTAATTTGTTACACACAGTACAGAAGAGGCGGGTAACGTACAGCTGATGGTCTTCAAGGGCGTATTTGGAGCGTGCCAGCCTGCGGCCACGTGAATGCTGGCAGGTTTCGGGGAGGGAGAGGGGGGGGGGGGGTGGCAGTAGTCATCGTTTCAGCCTTCCTGCTGGCGGCGGTGTCAGCGGCCGACTCAGCAACCGGCAGTCAGCAGGGGCCCCAGGGCCGCCGCCGGATGTGTGTCGGCTGCAAGCTGAGCAACTTCTGCTCGTCGATTGTCTGCACATTCCGCCTAGCGTTGCAGATCACAATCCAGTCAATACTGGATTAACGATAGTGTGTGCAAGTCTGCTTACAATCTGTACCACTTTCGGCACATGGAGAGGGAATGAAAGCTCACTCGGAACAGTCAATAACAGGAGAATTTTTTTTTTTTCGTATTGTAACACAGCGACGGAAATAGAAAATGTCATAATATGAATACCTTTACCGAGCGCTACCAAACCAATACTACAGTAATTTCATTTTGAATAGCTTCCGGCTTGAGTAAAACCGACATTCTCATTCGGGAGTGGAATGGTAGAGAGATAGTATGATTGTTGGGTTAGATAGAGCAGCAATCAGTCGTGGAATTAAGTTGTTTTAATATGACTTTTATAGTTACAACGCAGATCAGATTTCGACCTGTGTCAGGTCAATGCAGTGCGGACCTGACACACGTCGAAATCTGATCTGCGTTGTAACTATAAATTTCATATTAAAACAACTTAATTCCACGACTGATTGCTGCTCTATCTAACCCAATATAACCACAGTCGTTACGTGCACCCACCCCATGGAGGGCAACCTGATAGTATGATTGTGGTTCGATGAGCCCTCTGCCAACCACTTAAATGTGAATTGCAGAGTAATCATGTAGATGTAGATGAATGGTGGGCTCCATGTGGTTTCCAAGTTGTGCAGCGACCGTAAAACATAAAATTACCAAATAAGCAGCAACCAGTCGCAAGATCATGTTCTATTTATTCACTTAATCAGTTGAAGTCTAAGGGGCTGATGACCTCAGATGTTAAGTCCCATAGTCTTAGAGCCATCTCTCTCTCCCCCTCTCCCTTGTGTGTGTATGCATGTGTGTGTGTGTGTGTGTGTGAAGGAGAGTGAGGAGAGAGAGAGAGAGAGAGAGAGAGAGAGAGAGAGAGAGAGTGAGTAGGATATACATGGGAAAAAAATGAGAATTATTACCGAATAAGCAGTAACTAGTCGCAAGAACATGTTTTATTTATTCACTTTTGCAAATCTGTTAATCAGTTGAAATCGATTTACAAAAGTGAATAAATAAAACATGATATTGCGACTGGTTGCTGCTTTTTTTACCATGTATGTCCTACTCTCTCTCTCTCTCTCTCTCTCTCTCTCTCTCTCTCTCTCTCTCTCTCCTTCACACACACACACACACACACACACACACACACACACACACACACACACACACACACAAGGGAGAGGGAGAGAGAGAGATGGCTCTAAGCACTATGGGACTTACCATCTGAGGTCATTAGTCCCCTAGACTTAGAACTACTTAAACCTAACCTAACCTAAGGACATCACACACATCCATTCCCGAGGCAGGATTCGAACCTGCGACCGTAGCAGCAGCGCGGTTCCGGACTGAAGCGCCTAGAACGTCTCGGCCACAACGGCCGGCGGAGAGAGAGAGAGAGATCTCAGAGCCTACGAACAAAATAAGATTCAAAACTCCCATCCAGAACACATTCAGCTGTTCACCATCTTGTTTTCGTATTTTGTAAAACGTGGGACATTGCAAGTAAAAAGTACATTTTCGCAGTGATGATAAAGTGGAAACAGTTCAGAGTAAGTGTGGACATACAGGGGCGGACAAAAAATAAGGAAACACCATAAAACACATTACCGTGCCAGATACGGTGTAGGAAAACCGTTGGCGACCAAAACAGCTCCCAGTGGACTCTGAATTGACAAATACAGGTACTGTATTGTTTTCAAGGGAATCTTGTCCCATCCTTTGAGCAAAATAGTGAAAAGTTCAGGTAACGATGATGGAATTGGATAGTGATCACGCACTCTTCTCTCCAATGTAGACCTCAAAGGCTCAGTAATATCGAGATCTGGTGACTGGTGGCCAGGGGAGAGGGGACAGTTTATCCTCGAGGTCGCAAAACGATGCGAGTTGTATGAACAGGGACGCTGTCGTCTTGGAACACAGGATCCTTATTGAGGAACACACATTGTACCGTGCGATGGACCAAAATAGTCACACAATCCTTGGCAAAAACGAGACCTTGCAGAGTAACCGTGGGGCCCATGAATTACCATGATATGGGTTCCCAAATCATCGCCGAACTCCCGCCATGCTTCACTCTTGGGACATCAACTCGGCCAGAAGTTGGAATTAGTGTGAAATAAGCCTCATCCGATCAAATGACTTTCTTCCATAGCCGGGGGACTGAATTGTGGCAGGATCTTTGGGATAATGATGAGACAGGGCGTAGAACACATGAGGTGCTTCCAAACATAGAGGAACGCTTAAAGCTCACACACATCAAACCAACTAGACGCTTGCTGCACTTCCTTACTGGACATGGACCCTACCCGACATATCCGTGTCGATTTGGGAGGCGGGCTACACCAGCGTGTGACTGTGGAGCAGTGCAGGGCACTCCAGACCATATGGTGTACGAGTGCCCCCTCTTCGACGATGTTGCACAACAACTTAGAGAACAATTACCCAACAACGACACGTACCACCTGCTCAGGCAAGAAGACACATTTAATGTCCTGAACAAACTAGCAGATGCGATCTCAAGAAAAGTCCTCAGAGAATACCTAAGAAACAATTAAAGAATAAACAACACCAGACTTAGACTTCGTACACCTTCCCTGTTCCTCCAGGACATGGACTTGGCCAGCCACCTCACGGCTGGAATCCGCCATGTTTTAGGACTAGGTAAGGGTTGTGGGGAGGGGGGGGGGGGGGTAGTACTAGTACATCATCACCAGACTTGACAACGCACCGATCATGACAGTAGATATAGAGATAGATTAGTTGTAGGATTAGAAATAGGATAAAAAGATTAGTATAGAACTGCAGCGAAAAAGCCAGCGGCCAGCACAGTGCCAGGGGCGCTCCCACTGGGATTAGCTCGGTGGGAAAGGCCAGCAAAATTAGGTTTTTTTTCTACTGGCACACCTGTAATGCTACAGGTAGAGTAATCATAGTAACATACTAAAAATAGCATCCAAGTCCAACAGTAGGGGAAGATGTAATTTAATCATCATAACAACATGCATAATAAATAACAATAGATTAGTCCCCATAGTGGTGAAGGCATTGTAGTATTAACCTGTAGTGTTAGAAATTAAAAGCTGCAGCTTGTCAATTGTTAACAGTCAGAAATATGACCTACTAATGTACTTAGGTAGTAGGTTAACTTGTATAATTATAATAACTGAATAACCTCATAGTCCAGGTTTCATGGCTTCGGTGCCAGGTTTTCCTGCTGAGGCCATTCGTATCACTGATGAGTGCTTTTGGAATTCCGACTCGCCCTGGAGTTACCTACTAATCGAGCTCACTTCGTACTGTTTTTGTGCTGACAGGATTCGCTAGTGCGATATTCAGTTCTGAAGTGACTTCTGCTGCTATTGTCCTCTTCTTTTTCGTCACACACCCCTTCAATAACGGTCTGTCACGAACACTCAGCACAAACTTTCATCCGCGTTGTGACTTGGCGAATGATGTTTTTCTACCCTTCCTATATGCGGTATAAACTGTCAATACGGTGCTTCTTGAAACACTAAACCATCAACAATTCGCCCAGGTTGAATTCACTGAACTCCGACATAATGCACTCACAAGTACATGAACACTGTGTAAGTAGGCTGTTTAGGTTTTTATGTTGATAACGCCACGTAGCGCTCTGTATGAAAATCACTGGCCGTGCTGTGTGCAGTCTGTGGCTGGTTTGCACTGTTGGAATATTTGCTATTGTAGTGTTGGGCAGCTGGATGTGAACAGCGCGTAGCGTTGAGCAGTTGGAGGTGAGCCGCCAGCAGTGGTGGATGTGGGGAGAGAGACGGCAGAATTTTGAGAGCGGACGATCTGGACGTGTCCATCAGAAAGAGTAAATTTGTAATACTGGATATCATGAACTGACATACATATGATGACTTTTGAACATTTTAAGGTAAATACATTTTTTGTTCTCTATCAAAATCTTTCATTTGCTAACTATGCCTATCAGTAGTTAGTGCCTTCAGGGATTTAGCTGGCAGTATTGGCGCTCACTGTTTTGCAGCAGTTCGAGTAACGAAGATTTTTGTGAGGTAAGTGATTCATGAAAGGTATGGGTTATTGTCAGTCAGGGCCATTCTTTTGTAGGGATTATTGAAAGTAAGATTGCGTTGCGCTAAAAATATTGTGTGTCAGTTTAGTGTTGATCAGAATAAGTAAAGAGAGAAATGTCTGAGTAAGTTCAGTTGTGCTCAGCTGTTTGAAAATCAAATAACGTAAGAGGTTTATCAGCAGTAATTCCTAAAATTTTCCAAAGGGGACGTTTCAACTATTCTGACCACGACTTACATTTGCAACATATTGGGGACACTGCGCGAGTGCAGTTCGCGATCAAATAACTCAGTGCAAACTGCAGGTTTGACTAGCACTGTGTTTCTTGCGGTGTTTCCTTGTTTTTATCTAACCCTGTATTAAACGCACACACACACGGACAGCCAGCTTACCACATAGAGTACAATAACATAATCCGCAACAATTTAAAATTCTAGACGTAATTTTCGATGTAGGTAGGGTTTCTACATTAAGTTCTCTATGGATGCAGATGGCAAACCGTAAAAGAATAACAGCTATGCTGCTAAGTACAGAAAGCTGCAAAAACCACAGTATCTGTCAAGATGGTATAAAAACTCATGTTTTCAATTTGTGAATACTGTACGTATAAAATTAAATTACTATGCATACTCACAGTAAAAAGCGATTTTCCCGTTATCTGATAGAAACAAAGTAAAAAAACCTCTGAAGATGCTGCAATTTCAGATAAACATTTCTGTGTAAAAAAAAAAAAGATGAAAAACTGTCTTTGCTCCAAGAGGAACCAATCCAGACTCAAATGTGTTTGTATGCAAACGCGGACACAGTAGTAAGCTTCAACTTCAAGTTGATACTGCAGTATTACGATGTGTGTGAGATACGTCGATTGAAGGTCCGTCCTTAAGGCAGCTTATTTACAGTAATTCTTACACAAGAAGAATGGTAAGAGTATATGTTGCTTACTGCTCGTGTCTTAACGTCACTGAAACGTTTTAAGTGGAGACCGCAACACAGCACTTTGAGAAACGTGGACCGGCCGCTGTGACCGAGCGGTTCTAGGCGCTTCAGTCCGAAACGGCGCTGCTGCTACGGTCGCAGGTTCGAATCCTGCCTTGGGCATCGATGTGTGTGATGTCCTTAGGTTAGTTAGGTTTAAGTAGTTCTAAGTCTGACTGATGACCTCAGATGTTAAGTCCCATAGTCCTTAGAGCCATTTGTACATTTTTTTTTTTTTTTTTTTTTTTTTGTGAAATGTGGAATCAATGGCATGAGGGACGTGGGAGCATCATACCGACAGACTGCACATGCAGTACAAAGTACTGGTTGTAGTGCAATGATTACGGAACAAATTTCAAAATGGCTCTGAGCACTATGGGACTTAACATCTGAGGTCATCAGTCCCCCAGAACTTAGAACTACTTAAACCTAACTAACCTAAAGACATCACACACATCCATGCCCGAGGCAGGATTCGAACCTGCGACCGTAGTGGGCGCGCGGTTCCACACTGAAGCGCCTAGAACCGCTCCGCGGAACAAATTTCCGCCTGTTTAGTTGGGTGGTATCGTGTTTGGCTACAATGCTGCAGGCCCGGGTTCCATAACCCGACCGGCTTGGAGATTTTCTCCGCTCGTGAACTGGTTGTTGTATTACCCTCATCATGATTTCATCATCACCGACACGCAAGCACCCAATGTGGGGGTCACCTCAAATAAGATTTCAACTCGGCGGCCGAACTTCCCCGGATAGGGCATCCCGGCTCTCAATGCCACACGATCATTTTACGGAACGAATGGTGAGGAGATGGACGCGGGACAATAGTGTGACGAGAAAAGTACTCACGGGTCCTCTCGGAAGAGCTATAGCACTACACTATGAAAAGATTGTACGGCTGGTTTTGACGCGTAGATTGATGACAACAGCTGGAATTCAAGTAGATGTTACAGGGATGGTGAGTTGAGATCTCGAGCTGCCACACAGCGTTTATTGTTCACACCACACCACACGTAAAAGAGTGTACAGCTAGAGTCAACTGGAACATTCTGCGGTGTTGAGCTGTGAGTCTCGCTTCTGTTTGTAGCGGACAGGTCTGTGCCAACGTGTGTGTAGACGAACTGGTAAAAGGCCGCTCGATATTGCGATTCTCGGGGTCAATGTTGCTCCAACTCCTGGAATCATGGTGTGTCAACAGAAGTCGGTGCAGTAGGGAAATAGACAACGCTGGCAAGGCAGTAGTGCAGCCCTACGCAAACAGTTCTGCGCAAGGCACTGACGTGATCAGAGTGAAAGCAAATCGCAGCTGTTTTGTTTTTATTGGTAGCTCTTTAGCGTTATCGTACCGAGTGGTTATAATTGAAGTGCAGCTAATCACAGAGGTCCATTGTGGGCTGTAATTATCGTATGGCAGCGTAACGTGGTAGATATGCTAATGCATTAATGCGGAACCGATTTAAGCTGAAAAAAATGAGTTCCTATTTTGGCCACCAGGTGCAAATCTGGCGCTGTACACTGTTTGTATGACGGTATGACATCTACATTGTTATTTGACAAACCATAACGTGAGTGAACAGTATGGTTATCGAGAAGAGATTCCGTGCGCTGTCAGTGAAACTGTTCTATGCGAACTGCACCAATCACAGTGCTGCATTGAGAGAGTATCGCCTGCTGAAAGGTATGAGGAGATGCTCGATGTCATTAAATGGTTTAAAGATGATGATGATGAAATTCTAAAACGCAATTGTGCTTGCTGTGCCACCTGGGAGAGGAAGGCGCCCTATCCCGGTGCAAATTACTGACGAGTTTGCTGTTGCTGTAACTGACCATGCAGCACGTACCCCAGGTAGTGATAGTATTCGTGCAGAATCACTAGAATTGTCCATCTCATGGTCAACAGTATGGAAATTTTTGCGGTCTATTTTACACTGGTACCCGTACAAGATCCAGACAGTGCAGAAACTGAAACCCTGCGATCTGTAACAACTTTCTGACTTTGCTCTTCGCTTACTGGCACGCTGATGACATGTGGCCGGGCAATATTCCGTGAAGTAACGGGGCTCATTTTACATTACAGGGTACAATGAATACAAAGAACTGCCGAATTTGGGATACTGTTAAATCGCGTGTTGTACACGATCAGCCATTGCACTCGCCATATGTCATGGTGTGGTGTGGAACCACAAGCACCTTTGTTCTCGTACCGCTCTTCTTTAAAGAGAATACACACAGAGGGCATGTCAGTTGTGCCGCGACGTCTGCATATTATCGAGACCTATTTGTACAGCATGTGATTCCTGCTTTGAAAGAGAGCAACTGTGTGGAAACCACTGTTTTCATGCACGATGAGGGAATACCTCATGTCGCCCAACGAAGGAGCTGCTTACTGCAACCTTCCACAACATGTTATCTCCAGAGGTTTTGCAGTTGCGCGGCCTGCAGTATCACCTGATCTGAATCCATGTGACTTTTGGCCCTGAGGATATCTAAAAGAATGCGTTTACCAAGGATATTTTCGGTCTCTACTTTACCTGAAGGCCAGTGCACAGGAAGACGTTGCTCAGAATCCATTGGAACTGCTGCGACCAACTGTTGATGACGTCGTTTTACGGATGCAGCATCTCGTCAACGTCTTCGGTGTTCACATTGAACAAATTGTGTAAGTGAGGCTTAATAATAAAATCAACATTATCACATTCTCACAATTTTGACCTTTTCTGCCCAGGTCCAGTTCGTAATCCAGTACATTTGGAAACATTTCGATACGTCTTTCTTGCTTTCACAGCGCCAGATTTGCACCTAGTGGCCAAAATCGGAACTATTTTTTTCCATACTAAATCGGTTCCGCATTAACTAATTAGAATATCTACCAAATTTCGTTGCGAAATGATAATACAGCCCACACTGGACTTCTGTCAGTGCCTGCACTTTAATTATAGCCATCAGATATACGATTATATCAGAAATACATATCGAACAGCGGTGGTGCTCTCAAGGTCCAAGGGTTGGGAAATCTGTG
Source organism: Schistocerca piceifrons (assembly GCF_021461385.2). Lineage (NCBI taxonomy): Eukaryota > Metazoa > Arthropoda > Insecta > Orthoptera > Acrididae > Schistocerca > Schistocerca piceifrons. Next base: position 218,827,100 of record NC_060140.1, on the reverse strand, counting down.
GAAGAGAAACTTGAAAGTTTCCTCAAACTGCTGGAGAAAACCTACAATCCTCTGAAGAAAACAGGAGTTAGCCTGGTATGGCAAAATGTTACACTGAAACGTCCCCTTTGAACAATTATGCACGGGACTGTGCTTAACCTGACACACAATGTTTTTAGCGCAACGCAATCTGACTTTCAAAATTCCCTACTAAAGAATGGCCCTGACTAACGTTAAACTATACCTTTCGCAAATCACTTACCTCACAAAAATCTCCGCTGCTCAAGCTACTGCAATACAGCGAGCGCCACTACTGCCAGCTAAATAAAAGATTCAAACTACTAAAGGCACTAACTACTGATAGGGATAGTTAGCAAATGAAAGATATTAATAGAGAACAAACAATGTATTTACCTTAATATCATCACAAGTCATAATATATATATCAGTTCATGACAAATTAGAAACCTCAGCCATCTCTCTCCCCACATCCACCACTGCTGGCGGCTCACCTCCAACTGCGCAACACTACGCGCTGTTAACATCCAGCTGCCCAACACTACAATGGCAGACAACAATGCAAACTAGCCACAGACTGCACACAGCACAGCCAGTGATTTTCATATTGAGCGCTACGTAACGTTGCCAATAAGAAAACATAAACAGCCTACTTACATAGAGAAAACATAAACAGCCTACTTACATAGCCCCCATGCTCCCCACAAAAATTTTTACAAATTGGATTGGGCAGTGGCCAATACAGATTTGAAAAAAATTTTTCATAATTACAATAACAAAGAAATCAAATGCACACACTTATTGATACAATGTTGGTCAAAAGCTTAAATTTTCTCACCGTCCATAAAGACAGTCCACATTGTTCACCACAGTAAAACTGCCGTTTCTTTTCTCAAAGTCTGAGCAGTAAAAGACAATGCACACAGAAGTAGTGGAGTTCCATGCAGTCTTGAAGAAGTAGTGTTGTCCTTCCAATGGAAAGACAGTGCTGACTCTTGATATGCATACAGGTAATGGGCCACAACAGAGCAAACCCACAGCAGAGTCATTCGAAGTTCTGACGAATATTGGTAGGTAGGTCATCACAGAGCAGACCCACTGTAGTCCTGGTAGAGATTACGGTATTGGTGGGCGACCAGAGGTGCAGACCCACTGCAGTCCTTGTAGAAATAATGGTATTGATGGATCATCAAAGATGTAGACCCACTGTAGTCCTTGCAGAGATAATGGTATTGGTGGGCCACCAGAGGTGCAGACCCACTGTAGTCCTTGTAGAAATGGCCAGCAGCCATCTGTTGCGACTGTGCAGGTGCGCAATCACCATCGAAGAGTCTTGTAGAGAATATAGCAAGTCCATAAACCACCACTTGTGCACTCACAAAGTTTTTTGGAATTGTCCTTAGAACGAGCAATGCTGTTATCCAGTCCCTTGCTGAATTATCAACACACGTGCAAACACTAACAGTCCCTACTTCTCACATATTGTCCATATACTATGACCAACAGAAACGTGTGCAGTGAAATGTAACTAACAAGTTAATAATGTCATGAACTGGTGACAATTACAATTTTATAACATAAGAATACAATTACAAAGGTACAAAATACATCATTAAAAACATAATAATACAGATAACATTTGTAGTACAGGCTTTACAAAAGAATAGAAATAAACATATACATCAGTGTTACAAAAATAGTGACATAAGTACATACATAAAATAATGAGAATAGTTTTCGAAACATTAATTTCACACATGAACATTGAAACAGAACAGAATTGTAAACAACTTTACAAAGAAAATAACATATTATTAATGCAACTTATATTTGAGGATAACAGTATTCCTCCTCATAGTGAATATAGCTTAGTATTAGAAGAGAAAAAAATTCTATGAAACAGTACACAGAGACAGGAAGAAAACAAATACTCAAGGGTACACAAACACATAGTGGGATAACACCAATAGGAAAGGACAGGGTTCGTTTTCAGTGTCACATTTGGTACTGCAGTCCAACCCAAAACTTCATATATCTTTCCTCTTATTTCATCCTTTGTTTCCACCAAAAAAAATTCTATCTAAGCATGCTTTCTGTATTTATATGTTCACACATTTCTTACCTCAACATTTATTTCCAAGAAAATCCTACCTAAACCTGTTTTCTCAATGCATTTCTTCCAATTCATCGCAACTCATTCTCTTAGAGGCTACCCCCTCTTAAGCTAACTTAAATCTACTGAGCTCAGATGCTAAACTAAGGGACGAGGCAATGCAGCATCACATAACAATTAATATAAACAGCAATTACCAAAAAATTGGAAAATTGCAAAGCAAGCTACCGTAAATCTAAATTAACAGATAAAATGCAAAATTACAACTAATATGAGCCAATGTGCAGCAACATGAAAAATCAATGAGTAGTAAAATTGGCTTAGCAGAGTAACACAAATTAAAGTTCAGTAGCACTATGCCTGGCAAACAGCAGCTTATATCTAAACATGACATAGAGCAAGCAGAAAAAATATTACACTAAAAACAACAATGCAGATAAGGGAAATGTATATTCACATCTTAATGTCTATGTAAATTAAAGTGGTGCACCACAACAACTGATTGTAAAAAGAAATATTACCATGTACTTGAAAAGAAAATTATGTGTTACTGTTACTACTTCCTTCTTATTGTTCTTTCCTTTCCAAGTGCTCCTTTTTTTAAAGAATGTGGATCATAAAATAATTATTTAATAGATCTGTTGACAGAAAGTGTTCACATTAGCAAATGCATTTCATTTTATAAAAGCAGTGCTGCAACACAGCTGAAAAACAGGTATCAAATGAAATAAGCAACTATGAAAAGCAAAGCATAAAAATATCATTCAGTAATCATGTGACATTTCATAAGTTAGTAGCTCTCAACTCTCGTAGAAAGACGCTTATCGTAATCAGGTGTGCAGATGTACGAATATTTCCCATCAATTCATAAGCATTTCAGTAATTAGCACAAAGTGCGAGTAATCATATGTTTTCAAGTAACGAGGGTGTCGCATTAGCGATGAAAGGCACACCCTAATGGCTTGTTCTCCAGGTGTTTGACACGTCCCACGTCCCCTTTTTTTTTTTCTACCTGTGCCGCTGAAAAGGGCTCGCAATAATGGCTTTTTCTCCAGGCGTCTGACACAGCTGGGTGCCCGCGACGCATTACGTGCAGGTGGTCACTTAACTGTCGTACGGAAATATTTACGACAGCAGTTTCTGCTACCGTGGCAGTCTATTTAACAATATTTCACAGGTCAAGAATTAGCGTTGCAAATCTGTAGAAACAAAATCCTATAAATATAAGTGTCCAAAAAAAGTCGTCAGCATTGTGATACAGTCACACATTTCATAACTCTTAAAGTACGTTTCTTGGTTTCCAACATCCTTTTCATAAATCAGAGTCCCTAAACACTACTCATTATTCCTTACCTCATTATACATATACATATTCGTCGACACTTCTTCAATATTTCATCGTGAGAAATACGTAGCATAATAAACATTCCTCAACAACATAATACACATCGTCGTCGTAATAATAACATCATAACACTTCAGTCAAATCTCAAAATCGTCGTAACTTCCTCCAATAATTTCTAAGCCTAAAATAATTCTCTGCTCATGTCAAAAGTGTCAGCTGCCTCAAACGTACTTTAAAAATCATGATCTCATACCAAATACATCATTCAAAGCTCTCATAGTATCACAATGATTCCGAAAAAATATGAACAGTTTACAAAGTACAGACAAAATACAGTTTCATAAGTGTGAAGTTATCCAACTGTGTAATTGCGTAAACATGTGTCACAGATGTAGTAAAATAAATGTTTGTCTCTCTCAGTTAAATACTCAGATAGCTGTGTAATTTGTGTGTTAGAGAAATATGGTACCGATGTGTAAAGTTGTATAAGCAAATACCATATTAGCTAGGGTTCCTTGTGGTTGCCACACACATGGTACACAAAGTAAGCGTGTACCCCCCTGAGGATTAATGTAATTATACCCTCAGGTGTTACAGATTACAGCAATGAAACGAAATGTATCACTGAAAACTTTCTTTGTAATTCAAAAACCTTTAAAAATAAATGTTTTAAGTACAAAATTAATCACTGAAATGCGTGTCCTGTAGCGCTAAATGTGCATATTGTTGTAAGATAATCTCTGTGAAAGTGTCGTTATTTTCCTCCAAAAGCTAAGTTCTGCAGAAGCCAATGTACTTACCTCATGATAAACAAAAGTGAAATGCTTTGCGTAGAGATATCTTAGTTATTACGCTTATTGTTGTGATGATGAAAGTACTGTGCTGTAACGTATTGTTGTGCTATGGAAAAGGCTGTCTCCTTGTAGCTATACCACAAAAGTTACTAATAAAACATGTTTTGATTTCCAGAAGAATTCAGAAAACTGTGCAGATATAAAACAGATACACCGCAAAAGCAACATTGTAAATTGTCACTCATTAGTAGCGTCGTGATAAAAATCGTGTAGCTGTCACATAAACTAACCTCTGTGTCATCTGGTATCTCTCAGAAAGCACTTTAAATTCAGAATGTATTTTCAAATAAACCAAAATGTTGCATTAAAATCTCATTAGCAGTACTGGTAAATGTTCTAAGTATGTGAGCCTTATAGTCGTTACGTAATCGTGCAACAAACAAGCAAGAATGTACACACACAATAACACTGTGACGTCTGTTTACTATAACAATGCATTCGTCATTTCTGTTTAAATAAGTTCTCTTGGTTCTTGATTGGATATTTAACTTCAAACATTGTTGCATGGTAACAGTTTCTAAAGCATACTAGTAACGTGAAGTGAAACGTTTTATGGCAAAGACAAAGTTAAAAGGCAGATTATCTGTCAATAAATGGTTTTACATGAGAAATGTGGTGTAAACCTTTACTCTTCCTAGTACGCAGAGTTTCAACTTCAACGCAATTATCATGTGGTATACGTCGGATTCTGTAAGGTCCATTGTAAACTAGAAAGAATTTGTGACTCAAGTGTTTCTTCTTATGTGACAATGAATGAGCTTTAATGAGAACTTTCTGACCAATATACAATTTCTTTGCATTTGCTTTACCGTGTAGTTTTCTCCTTTTGTCTGCTGCAGATTTTATATTTTTAAGAGCCAAATCAATTATGTCTTTGTGTCGAAGTTTACGTGTATTCGGGAAAGGTACAAGCTCTCTGATTCTGTTCGGTGGTTCTTCATTCTTCAGTACAAGAGTAGGTGGTAAAGCAGTGGAGTCGTGAGGCATTTCATTCAGCACGTTTTGAAATAAGTGTAAATATCTGTCCCAATGCTGATGCTTTCTGTGACAATAAAGTCTGCAAAGCTTATTGATTTCTTTCATAATCCGTTCAGACGGGTTGCAATGTGGTGAGTACAATGAAATAAAAACAGGTTTGATTTTATGGTTGCGAAGCATGCGTGACCAAACAGCAGATCTGAATTGCGGTCCGTTATCTGAAATGACTTTACTAACGTGTCCAACTTCACGTAAGAAATTTTTAACAAAGGCGTTGGATACAGACCGTCCAGTGGCTTTACGTAACGGAGTGAAAGAAACAAATTTTGAAGTAAGTTCAACAGCGACTAAAACGTACGAAAATCCATTGGATGTTCTGACAAGCGGTCCCAAGAGATCAACAGCAGCAAATTCTTTTAATTTAGCAGGAATAATAGGAAACAACGGAGCACGATGTGAGACAGTAGATGGTTTCGCCTTTTGACAAAGTTTACAAATAGACAAGACTCTTCGAATTCGCTTTTCCATATTGTTAAAATAACAAGTCGTTCGAAGAATATGATAACATTTTCGTGGGCCAAAATGTGCGTAGCTGAAATGAATGTACCAAATGAGCTTATTAACAAAATCGTCTGGAATGCAAAGTACCCATAGCTTGTCATCAACAGTGCAGCGTTTGAAGAGTATGTTGTTTCTAACCAGGTAATAATGCCGAATCTGTGTGTGTGTCTTTTCATGCCATTTGCACTTGATGTCTTTCCAAATCGGATCTTTATCTTGTTCATGAGCAATGTCCTTTAAAGATGTGGTGATGAAGTTTTCAAAGGCGACTTTCTGAATGTAAAGAATACTGAAATTTTTCTCGAGGTTGCCTTCTGTGGTACTTTTCTCAAGCCCAGCCGGTGCGCGTGACAGTGCGTCCGCAACAATGTTCTCCTTGCCGGGAATGTAGACTATTGTGAAGCGGAATTCTTGCAGAAACAATGCCCAACGTTTTAACCTGTCATGATTTAATTTTGAAGACATAAGAAATTGTAATGCACGATGATCACTGTATACTTTTACGTGCTTACCAGAAAGAAAGAAACGGAATTTGTTAAATGCCCAAACGATAGCTAAAGCTTCTAATTCAGTAACGGAATAATTTTTTTCAGATTTTGTTAGCACTCGGCTAGCAAAAGCAATGGTTTTCTGAACGGTAGTGTCATTTTCTATGGCTTCTTGAAATAAATGGGCACCAAGACCGACTTTAGAAGAATCCGTACTAAGGCAGAAATCTTGTGACAGATCAGGATGAGCTAGTATTGGCGCGTGAAGTAACGCTTCTTTCAAAGAATCGAATTCCAACTGTGCTTGTTCGTCCCAGTTCCAAATAGTATTTTTTCCAGTGAGAGAACAAAGTTTTGGTGTAACTAGAATTTGCATATTCAGAAAACGACGGTAAAAATTTACGAGACCTAGAAAACTGCGGACTTGTCTTTTTGTGGATGGAACTGGAATGGCTCTGATTGCTTCTAACTTTTCAGGATCCGGCTGAATGCCTTCAGAAGAAATAATATGTCCCAAAAACCTCACCTTTGACCTACCGAATTCAGACTTTTCCAAGTTAACTGTAATTCCAGATTCTGCAAAAATACGTAACAGACTGTTGAGGATGCGATTATGTTGTTCCCATGAAGCTTCCGCTATTAGAATATCGTCCACATATAAGGTGATGTGACGTTTTAAGAACTCAGGTAATATGGAATTTAGCCCGCGAATAAATGCTGCTGAAGAAATGTTCAAACCAAAGGGAAGTTTCCGAAACTGATAACAAACGCCGAAACAAAGGAAAGCTGTGTATTTTCTGCATTCTGGATGAAGTTCGATCTGATAAAAGCTGGATCTGAGATCAATGGAAGACAATACTTTTACACCATTAAAATTTTGAAGAAGTTCTTCCATCGTCTGCGGCCTGTCTGTTTCAGGGATAATGATAGTATTGATTTGTCTCGAATCTAAGACAAGTCTGATCGATCCATTTTTCTTTTCAACAACATGTAATGGATTGTTGTATGAGCTTACTGCAGGCTCAATAATGCCCTCGTCAAGCATAGATTGTATTTCTGTTCTAACACGGTCCCTATAATGTGCTGGAATTACATATGGTCTAACACAAAATTTAGTATGCTCACGAACACGAAATTGGTATTGAAATCCCTTGATTGTTCCTGTTTTATGAGTAAAAACTGTGGAATGTGCTTGTAAAATCTCAAAAAGGTCCTGCCTATCAGTGTCATTACAATTCTCAATTGTTTGAATTTTATTCTGAATTAACTTATTAATGTCAAATGCGCCATCGATATCATCCCTGTCAGTACTTGCAGAGTGATTGTTAGTGTCTAGTTCCGTAGAAAAGTCCGAACTGTTGTCTAACAGAAGGTAAAGCCGATTAATTTCCTCGTCATGGTTTGAGAGCCAGTCTTCAAATTTCAAAGCTATTGACTTACCTTCTTTCTCTAAACTTATTTCAGCATCGTGAAAGCTTAAGATTGCTTTGTATTCATTCAAAAAGTCTACTCCCAATATAATTTCCGTCGACAATAATGGAACAATAAGAAAGTTTATAGAGAAGCTGTGGCTTTGACAAAAGAATTCTAAATTGGTTTGCTGGCGTACATCTACACTTTTTCCAAAAATTGCACCTTGTAATTTGATCTTACGTAACGGAAGTGTAGGGCAATCGTTCGATTTGTTACATTTGCTAAAGGCTGTTTCACTAATTACTGAGATGGGACTGCCAGAGTCAAGTACTGCCGTAAATTTTACGTCATTTACTGTAATGTGAATCACAGGATATGCAATATTGTTACGTTTTATGTCGTGTTCCTGGAGTAAGATGTCCCTAATGTCTTCCATTTTTACGTAATTACTAGCTACGGCAGCTGCGTCGTTAGTGTCATAAGAACGTTTTGTGGCTGCCATCGGTGTGAGTCATTGCCTATTGTCTCTTTGTTGGCGCGCGTCGTTATTGGGATTTGGAGACCTAACTTCTACAAATTCACCGTGACGAGAGGGCCCTGCTCTGTTTGAATCCCGCCAGTTCTGATGCAGTTCAGGTCTATCGTTACGATCATATCGTCTGTCGTCATGTCGGTAGATGCCATAGTTTCTTTCTTGTCGGTCACGTGGTGGAGAATTTCTCCCTGAATCGAAACTGCGCGCTGGACCGTTGCGTCTAAAGTTATTCTGTCTCCCCTGATAATATTTATTTTGGTTCCCATATTGTCTGTTTCTCTGATTGTCTCTGTGATAGTCATTACCACGGAGAGGTGATCTTTCCCTGTAGTTATTACTACTCTGCCAACGGTTGTCATACGGGTGGTGTCTATTTTGGTCACGATTTGTGTTGTGAGAATAGCCTTGTCGTGTCCAGTTATTACTTCTTTCATCGCGGATTTGCGACGGATGTGACCTGTAATTGTTGTGTTCCTGGTTTCGCGTTCCGCGATTGTCAGTGTCAATTTCTAATTCTTGTAACAGTCCCTGAAAAGCGTCAATGTCGTCTTTGCAACGTCCTGCTAAAATAATATGTCGTAAATGTTCAGGTAATTTGATTAAGCAAATGCGGATGAGTTCTGAAGGGCTGTATGGGTTTGACAGGTACTGATTCTTGTGCAACATGTCTTCAAAATATTTCACAAGACTGGAGAATTCAGATTGTTCGAAATGTTTCATCATTATGATACCATGTTTTACCCGGTCTTGTGTGGCTTGAGACCAATATGCTGAGAGGAAGGCATGGTAAAATTCTCCTTCACTGTGGCAATCGTGAATGACCGATCGCATTCTTACAGCTGGTTCATTCTCTAAGTAGCCACACATAAATTCTAACCTGTGCTCCAATGCCCAGTTGGGAGGGAAACAATGAGAGAATTGATGGAGCCACGCTTGTGGATGAATGTCGTTGGCAGAATTCTTAAACGTTTTGAATTTACGTGTAGTAATGAACAGCTTATAGTCAAAATCATCATGTCGGCGAGTCGCATATCGGTCATTGTTAGGTCGTGTCGGCCGTTCCATCTCAAAATTCGGTGCACATTGCCCATTTCTTTCATAACTTCCGAAATGCCCTGTGTTATTATTTTGCGGCTTTTCCGTGTTTCTAAGTCCCTCTTCCCAAGTTGGGGCACGAGTATCCTCTGAAATGCGTAATTCTTGTATTAACTGTGTCAGCTGATCTTGTACTTCCCGGATTTCTCTTTGGTGTTGCGTATTAATCTGATTCTGATTTTGTTTGAATTTCCTAATTTGTTCGCACTCTTCAGTGTCAGTGAAGGCTACAGGTCTTGTGTCATTCAGATCATCATCTACCTTTGTAGATAAGTTAGTGACCTGATCCGAAAGTTCGGCTACTTTCTCCGATAGTGAACACATTTCCTCAGTGTGTTTTTCTGAACCAAGTTTCAGAGTATCTACTGTGTCCTTTAAGTTTTCCTGAGTTTTTGCAAGTTGCGTAACCGAATCGGTAGATGCAACTGAGTCAATTTTAGCCCACAAGGTCTCATGATTTTCATGAACAATGGCTTGCAGTTCTTTTATGGCTGCTTCGTGATTCTGTAATGCATTTTCATGCCGCGAAAAAATAGGTTGAAAATGCTCACAAATTTGTGTTTTTACGTCATTACAGACTTTTTGACATTTCGATTCAATGTTATGTAACTCAGTGGTTAAATCTTCACGTGTTTGTTCAAGTGTAGTGTCTAACTTTTGAAGATTTTGTTCCATTGTGTCTAACTTTTGAAGCTTTTGCTGTGTTTGTCTCTGATTTTGTTCCATTGTGTCTAACTTTTTGAGATTTTGTTCCACTGTGTCTAACTTTTTAAGATTTTGTCCCATTTGTCTCTGATTTTGTTCCATTTGTTGCATTAATTGCAATAATAATGTATTAGTGTCTGGAATCTGTTTCTCTACGCTTTTCGGCAGTGCATTTGCACCGGCAACATTCACATTTTGACAAGCAGAAAATGCGTCTTGACTTATTTGAGAAAACGGTGATAACCCAAAACCTGAATCTACAGTATTTGCGAAATTGTGTCCTGTCATTTCGGATTCCTGAGGCGAGCTGTTGCCGACCGATCGATCGATAATGCTTCCCTCTTCACTAATTGTTTCACTGTCCGTGCCATTGTTTGCCGCCTGCTCCATTTCCCTATGAACAGTTACCAAATTACTACTTTGAATGTCTGTTAATTCATTACTCTGCGGCGCTAACACACTGCCTTCGTCTTCACTGTCATTTCTCAGTTTACTTTGGAGCCTAGTGTTACGTTTTTCACACGCCATAATTGTCACAATATTTCACACGATAACACAGAAAAACACAATTTGAAGAGCAAAAATAAGAGAACACATTAACATAACACTGAAAATAATATCTAGTTAATTACAGCTGCGAAATACTTGGTGCAAATCTACATGCATGCCACAACTGTTTTACTGTACAACAATGAAAGGCTACAACTACAAAGGAGATTCTCTCTACAATTACGCGCTAGCAATAAACAAAATCTACACTAATTACACAAACTACAAGAAAAAATCAGAAGATTCCAGTGAGGTATCCTAGGCTAAGGGTCGACATATGAAACGTCCCCTTTGAACAATTATGCACGGGACTGTGCTTAACCTGACACACAATGTTTTTAGCGCAACGCAATCTGACTTTCAAAATTCCCTACTAAAGAATGGCCCTGACTAACGTTAAACTATACCTTTCGCAAATCACTTACCTCACAAAAATCTCCGCTGCTCAAGCTACTGCAATACAGCGAGCGCCACTACTGCCAGCTAAATAAAAGATTCAAACTACTAAAGGCACTAACTACTGATAGGGATAGTTAGCAAATGAAAGATATTAATAGAGAACAAACAATGTATTTACCTTAATATCATCACAAGTCATAATATATATATCAGTTCATGACAAATTAGAAACCTCAGCCATCTCTCTCCCCACATCCACCACTGCTGGCGGCTCACCTCCAACTGCGCAACACTACGCGCTGTTAACATCCAGCTGCCCAACACTACAATGGCAGACAACAATGCAAACTAGCCACAGACTGCACACAGCACAGCCAGTGATTTTCATATTGAGCGCTACGTAACGTTGCCAATAAGAAAACATAAACAGCCTACTTACATAGAGAAAACATAAACAGCCTACTTACAACACAAGTTGTAAATATTCAAAATAAAACTGTAGGTTTTGCAGAGTGTAGTGGCTGTCGTATGTTATTAGCTTTCCGTGGTGGCAGTAATAACAAACAGTTGCGACGCTTGAATACCTCCAAAGTTTCTCCTAACAGTCAGATTAATAGTAGTAGCAATCTTCCGGGGTCAGCAAAATCTGTTGTCCCAGAGAAGAGTGAAACAATGGGTTCAATACATCTGCGGCCATTCAGCATAACTGCAGGATAAAGATTTCAAGATCTGCTAGAAACAGGAGCACAGCACGCCACTGCAGGTACAAGAGACGTGGTTCCTCGCCTCTCAACAATTTCTCGAAATCAACAAAAATATCAGACAAATACCGTGTGGCTATGGTCTCCCAAATGCTGCAGGACGTGGAGGATACAGTCATGCTTTAAAGTATCCGAACGACCTGAATTCCATTTCGCCTGATTGGGATGCAACCCGCATAACGCAGCTTTCTAGCAGGTCCTCTAATTGCTCTGCGGTAAAGTCGTTTGACTATTGAAAATGGTTCCAACAACTCACCACTAGAAAACACTGCTCTGTATCGCAATAACTCAAGATGTTAAGTAATACCACGATACTACAAATATCAGGGAACACCTTATCACAGCTAAGACTGTCCTTAAGGCTTGTAAGCTCACATTTATTACAATAAATGACATACCTGAAATGTTAGTGTCGGTTAGACCGTCAGTGAGAGAGCACTTCGATTTCCTGCTGCTAATAAGGCGAGTACACCGTTCGCTTGTTACACATTTTTGCGAGCTTCAAACAGGTACAACTTATTTTCAGTTATCTGGGTAGTTACTATTTTATTTTTGTAATTTCTTGCGTGTTTGAGTGCCTACTAGACACAACCTTTTATTTTAATAACGGTGTAGTGTACAGTATCGCCGTTGCTATCGACCCTCGTATCGTACAGGCTTTTGTTTGTTTGGTCAGAACAGCTCAGTGTCGGTTAGACCGTCAGTGAGAGAGCACTTCGATTTCCTGCTGCTAATAAGGCGAGCACACCGTTCGCTTGTTACACATTTTTACGAGCTTCAAACAGGTACAACTTATTTTCAGTTATCTGGGTAGTTACTATTTTATTTTTGTAATTTCTTGCGTGTTTGAGTGCCTACTAGACACAACCTTTTATTTTAATAACGGTGTAGTGTACAGTATCGCCGTTGCTATCGACCCTCGTATCGTACAGGCTTTTGTTTGTTTGGTCAGAACAGCTCAGTGTCGGTTAGACCGTCAGTGAGAGAGCACTTCGATTTCCTGCTGCTAATAAGGCGAGCACACCGTTCGCTTGTTACACATTTTTACGAGCTTCAAACAGGTACAACTTATTTTCAGTTATCTGGGTAGTTACTATTTTATTTTTGTAATTTCTTGCGTGTTTGAGTGCCTACTAGACACAACCTTTTATTTTAATAACGGTGTAGTGTACAGTATCGCCGTTGCTATCGACCCTCGTATCGTACAGGCTTTTGTTTGTTTGGTCAGAACAGCTCAGTGTCGGTTAGACCGTCAGTGAGAGAGCACTTCGATTTCCTGCTGCTAATAAGGCGAGCACACCGTTCGCTTGTTACACATTTTTACGAGCTTCAAACAGGTACAACTTATTTTCAGTTATCTGGGTAGTTACTATTTTATTTTTGTAATTTCTTGCGTGTTTGAGTGCCTACTAGACACAACCTTTTATTTTAATAACGGTGTAGTGTACAGTATCGCCGTTGCTATCGACCCTCGTATCGTACAGGCTTTTGTTTGTTTGGTTAGAACAGCTCAGTGCCGGTTAGACCGTCAGTGAGAGAGCACTTCGATTTCCTGCTGCTAATAAGGCGAGTACACCGTTCGCTTGTAGGGTAAACATAGTCATGTGTAGGGACTGTGGTTGTTGTGAGCGGACGCAAGGAGAATTGGCCACTCTTCGGGGGCAGGTGGAGGCTTTGTCTGTTAGGCTCATCGAGCTCGAGGCGCAGGCGTCGGCTCGTAGTGGCGTTGGGGCAACTGTGGTGAGACCTATGCCTACTTCGGTGGCCTTGGAATCGCATGGAACCCCTGATGTCGCTGCGTCTTCCGGCAGTGAGCATCTTACCGGTCAGCCATCACTCCAGGGTGAATGGCGGACAGTGGTGGGCTCGCGCGTGCCTGGCCGAAAGGCGAAGGTGGGATCTGGCCGCGTGGCAGCTGCCTTACCCCTTTCCAACAGGTACGGGGTGCTTCCTAGTGGTGATGACATCGTTTCCGAGCCACCACAGGATGCCTCGCCTGTTGGGCCAGTGGCCGATTCTCCGGCAAGGTCCCGACAGTCACAGAGGGCGGGCCTATTAGTTATAGGGAGCTCCAACGTTAGGCGGGTTATGGAGCCCCTTAGGAAAATAGCGGGTAGGTCGGGGAAGAATGCCAGTGTGCACTCGGTGTGCTTGCCGGGGGGTCTCGTCCGTAATGTGGAGGAGGCCCTTCCGGCAGCTATTGAACGCACTGGGTGTGACCGGCTGCAGATAGTAGCACATGTCGGAACGAATGACGCCTGCCGCTTGGGTTCTGAGGCCATCCTTGGTTCCTTCCGGCGGCTGGCTGATTTGGTGAAGACAACCAGCATCGCACGCGGAGTGCAAGCTGAGCTTAATATCTGCAGCATAGTGCCCAGAGTCGATCGCGGTCCTCTGGTTTGGAGCCGTGTGGAGGGTCTAAACCAGAGGCTCAGACGACTCTGCGACTATAATGGTTGCAAATTCATCGACCTCCGTTATTGGGTGGAGAACTGTAGGGCCCCCCTAGACAGGTCAGGCGTGCACTACACACCGGAAGCAGCTACTAGGGTAGCAGAGTACGTGTGGCGTGCACACGGGGTTTTTTTAGGTTAGAGGGACCCCCCCCCCCTTGGGCGAAACGATAAAATACCTGACGGCTTACCAGAGAGGACATTATCATCGTTGATAAAGAACGTCCGTCCTCAGACAGAGACCAAAAACAGGAAAAGTCAACGTAATATTGGTAAACTGCAGGAGTATCCAGGGCAAGGTTCCTGAATTAGTATCTCTTATTGAAGGAAATAGTGCGCATATAGTATTAGGAACGGAAAGTTGGTTAAAACCGGAAGTGAACAGTAACGAAATCCTAGACACAGAATGGAATATATACCGCAAGGATAGGATAAACGCCAATGGTGGAGGAGTATTTATAGCAGTAAAGAATTCAATAATATCCAGTGAAGTTATTAGCGAATGCGAATGTGAAATAATCTGGGTTAAGTTAAGTATCAAAGGTGGGTCAGATATGATAGTCGGATGCTTGTATAGATCACCTGCATCAGCAACCGTAGTAGTTGAGCGCCTCAGAGAGAACCTGCAGAACGTCGTGAAGAAGTTTCGTGATCATACTATTGTAATAGGGGGAGACTTCAATCTACCAGGTATAGAATGGGATAGTCACACAATCAGAACTGGAGCCAGGGACAGAGACTCTTGTGACATTATCCTGACTGCCTTGTCCGAGAATTACTTCGAGCAGATAGTTAGAGAACCAACTCGTGAAGCTAACGTTTTAGACCTCATAGCAACAAATAGACCGGAACTTTTCGACTCCGTGAATGTAGAAGAGGGTATCAGTAATCATAAGTCAGTGGTTGCATCAATGACTACAAGTGTAATAAGAAATGCCAAGAAAGGAAGGAAAATATATTTGCTTAACAAGAGTGATAGGGCACAAATCGCAGAATATCTGAGTGACCACCATCAAACGTTCATTTCTGAGGAAGAGGATGTGGAACAAAAATGGAAAAAATTCAGAAACATCGTCCAGTACGCCTTAGATAAGTTCGTACCGACTAAGGTCCAAAGCGAGGGGAAAGATCCACCGTGGTATAACAATCATGTACGAAAGGTACTACGGAAACAAAGAAAGCTTCATCATAGGTTTAAGAGTAGTCGAATCATAGCTGATAAGGAAAAGCTGAACGAAGCGAAAAAGAGCGTAAAGAGAGCAATGAGAGAAGCATTCAACGAATTCGAACATAAAACATTGGCAAACAATCTAAACAAGAACCCTAAAAAGTTTTGGTCATATGTAAAATCGGTAAGCGGATCTAAATCCCCTATTCAGTCACTCGTTGACCACGATGGCACCGAAACAGAGGACGACCGAAGAAAGGCAGAAATACTGAATTCAGTGTTCCGAAACTGTTTCACTGCGGAAAATCGTAACACGGTCCCTGACTTCAGCCGTCGCACGGACGCCAAAATGGAAAATATTGAAATAAACGATATCGGAATTGAAAAACAACTGCTATCACTTAGTAGCGGAAAAGCATCCGGACCAGACGAGATACCCTTAAGGTTCTACAGTGATTATGCTAAAGAACTTGCCCCCTTTCTATCAGCAATTTATCGTAGATCGCTGGAAGAACGTAAAGTACCTAGCGACTGGAAGAAAGCGCAGGTCGTTCCCATTTTCAAGAAGGGTCATAAATCAGATGCGAATAATTATAGGCCTATTTCGCTTACGTCAATCTGTTGTAGAATAATGGAACATGTTTTGTGTTCTCGTATTATGACGTTCTTAGATAATACAAATCTCCTTCATCATAACCAACATGGATTCCGCAAACAGAGATCATGTGAAACTCAGCTCGCCCTATTTGCCCAAGAAATTCACAGTGCCGTAGACACTGGCGAGCAGATTGATGCCGTATTCCTGGACTTCAGGAAGGCATTTGATACGGTTCCGCACTTACGTTTAGTGAAAAAAATACGAGCTTACGGAATATCGGACCAGGTTTGTGATTGGATTCAGGATTTCCTAGAAGAAAGAACACAACATGTCATTCTTAACGGTTCAAAATCTGCAGATGTAGAGGTAATTTCGGGAGTACCGCAGGGAAGCGTGATAGGACCTTTATTGTTTACAATATACATAAATGACTTAGTTGACAACATCGGTAGCTCCGTGAGGCTATTTGCAGATGACGCGGTTGTCTACAAGAAAGTAGCAACATCAGAAGACTCGTACGTACTCCAGGAGGACCTGCAGAGGATTAATGCATGGTGCGACAGCTGGCAGCTTTCCCTAAACGTAGATAAATGTAATATAATGCGCATACATAGGGGCAGAAATCCATTCCAGTACGATTATGCCATAGGTGGTAAATCATTGGAAGCGGTAACGACCGTAAAATACTTAGGAGTTACTATCCGGAGCGATCTGAAGTGGAATGATCACATAAAACAAATAGTGGGAAAAGCAGGCGCCAGGTTGAGATTCATAGGAAGAATTCTAAGAAAATGTGACTCATCGACGAAAGAAGTAGCTTACAAAACGCTTGTTCGTCCGATTCTTGAGTATTGCTCATCAGTATGGGACCCTTACCAGGTTGGATTAATAGAAGAGATAGACATGATCCAGCGAAAAGCAGCGCGATTCGTCATGGGGACATTTAGTCAGCGCGAGAGCGTTACGGAGATGCTGAACAAGCTCCAGTGGCGGACACTTCAAGAAAGGCGTTACGCAATACGGAGAGGTTTATTATCGAAATTACGAGAGAGCACATTCCGGGAAGAGATGGGCAACATATTACTACCGCCCACATATATCTCGCGTAATGATCACAACGAAAAGATCCGAGAAATTAGAGCAAATACGGAGACTTACAAGCAGTCGTTCTTCCCACGCACAATTCGTGAATGGAACAGGGAAGGGGGGGATCAGATAGTGGTACAATGAGTACCCTCCGCCACACACCGTAAGGTGGCTCCGGAGTATAGATGTAGATGTAGATGTAGATGTTACCAC
The DNA here is from genome assembly GCF_021461385.2 of Schistocerca piceifrons. Classification (NCBI taxonomy): domain Eukaryota; kingdom Metazoa; phylum Arthropoda; class Insecta; order Orthoptera; family Acrididae; genus Schistocerca; species Schistocerca piceifrons. The sequence continues at coordinate 218,809,789 of NC_060140.1, read as the reverse complement.
TCTCTATATTACGTCAGATAGGTAATGGACGTGGTAAGTTCGTCGGATTCATGATTTCCTCTTCGAAGTAACATACCGTGCTTATTATTTAACACAAAATGACATTAAAAAATTAAGTTATTCACGAGCAGCCAGTTTAGAATATGTATGAACTTCAAATGACACGACGAACCGTCTCGTTCTGCATATGGATTCAAACCCAGGTCATGCAGCCTAAGCAAAGATTTCGTGACAGACGGAAACTAACAGTCATTCCTGACTAGGCATACAGAGAGTGGTACAACTCGATTTTAGACAGTATCAGTTAGCAAATATCAACTTTAAATTACATAACGTAAACATTTTTAACGGACGCGAATTCCTACCCAGCATCTATTGTCCCTGTTAACGAACTACGAGAGATGTTAAATATTGCTTCTTCACAAGTAACTTATTTGAAATGCCGTGAGGTAAAGCTTTGTGTTGGACAGGGATTCGAACCCAGAACCTAGTCGGATTGTTATCTAAGCACCAAATCTTCTGCTCTGTGACTCATTTTTCTATCGTAACGCCGTTGCGCCACACTGGATGAGAGTTCTGACACACAGGCTCTCTGTAGTGGTTTGCAGCATGTTCAGTACATTCATTTACTTGGTTGACTGAATCGCCATGAACTAGCTGCCTCGGCTACCCAGTCCATACGTTCGACTCTATTTTGTAATCGCCGAAATAAAATCACGTAACTGCCACCTACACAGAACTGCCAACAGTGTAGGATGCAGAAATTTAAATAGGAAGTGTTCCTTTCCACTTGATCTACTCTGTAGTGCTATCTGTTTGTTGAAAACGTCCTGCAGAGCAAAAGAAAAGCTAGAAATTCTGTCTAAGTCATCTCGTGTACTCCTACTGTTACTCAACGACGACAGTGGAGCACCGTGTCAAAGGCTTTCCGGATATCTAGGAATATGAAATGAGCCTGTTGCCCTCCATCCATGTTTTTTAGGATACCGTGTGAGTAAAGGGCAAGCTGAGTTTCGCACGAGCGATGCTTTCTGAGTCCGTGCTGATTTGTGGACAGAAGATTTTCTGTCCCAAGGAAAGTTATTATGTTCGAATTCAGAATGTGTTCAAGAGCTCTGCAGCAAATCGACGTTAATGATAAATTTGGAATTTGTAGAAAGTTCCTATGGGACCAAACTGCTGAGGTGATCGGTCCATAGGCTTACACACTATTTAATCTAACCTACGCTAAGGGCAACACACACACGTGTCCGAGGACTCGAACCTCCGACGAAGGAGCCGCGCGAACCGTGACAAGTCGTCCAAGACCACGCGGCTACCCCGTGCGTCTTGTTAATGACATTGGTCTGTAATTATGCGGGTCGGTTCTTTTAACTTTCTTGCATACAGAGATAATCTGCGCTTTTTTCCAGTCGCTTGGAACTTTGCTCTGGGCAAGAGATTCGCGATAAACGCGAGCTAAGTAAGGGACCTAAGGGCAGCGCACTCCCTGCAAAACCGAGCTGCGATTCCATCTGGGCCTGGCGATTTATTTATCTTCAACTCTTTCACTTGTTTCTCTACATCAGCTCTGCCCGTTTCTATGTTCTCCATGAGAGGGTCTGTGCGATGCTCAAACTACGGTACGTTTGTACGATTCCCTTGCGTGAGTGATTCCTTAAACGTGAAATTGAAGACAAGTTTTTCTTTTGGTGTCTTCTGTTGCCACCCCAGACTGGTCGATAAGTAACTGGACAGAAGCCTTCGACCGCTTCGTGATTTTACGTATGACCAGAATTTTCTTTTCACTAGGTTTTCGCTAAGGTATGACGGTGGAAGTTATTGTATGCTTCGCGTGTTGATCTTCTTACGGACGCAATAGTTTCTACTAACTTTTGCATGTCGACACTTGTGCGTTCTTTTTTTTAATCGAGTGTGCAACAATCTCTGTTTCCTCAGCATTTCTCGAATATGATTATTCAGCCACGGAGGGTTCTCTCCATCCTTGGTCTCCAAAGCGCGATTTGCAATCAGTTTAAACTTTGCCCATAATTTTTCTACGTCCATCATATTGGGACTAAATGCGTCAACTCATTGTCTAAGTGGGAAATTCTGGAAATTTGTTGTGAGTTACTACGGGTCCAAACTGCTGATGTCATCGGTCCCTAGGCTTAGACACTACTTAAGTTAACTTAAACTAACCTACGCCAAGGACAACACACACACACACACACACACACACACACACACCCATGCCCGAGGGATGACTCGAATCTCCGATGGGGAGAGCCGCGCGAACCGTGGCAATGCGCCTAGACCACGCGGCTACCCGGCGCGGAGTAAGTGGGATGCTAACAGCAGATATCTGCTTTTTCTAGCACGAATACTCTCCTAGCCTTGTTGATGTTTCCACTAAATTTAGTAATCGTCGTCTCTATGATGACATCATGATCCCAAACCCCTTTCTCTATACTGACTGTCGATTAGGTCAGTCTTGTTTGTAGCTACAAGGTTTAAAATACACTCCTGGAAATTGAAATAAGAACACCGTGAATTCATTGTCCCAGGAAGGGGAAACTTTATTGACACATTCCTGGGGTCAGATACATCACATGATCACACTGACAGAACAACAGGCACATAGACACAGGCAACAGAGCATGCACAATGTCGGCACTAGTACAGTGTATATCCACCTTTCGCAGCAATGCAGGCTGCTATTCTCCCATGGAGACGATCGTAGAGATGCTGGATGTAGTCCTGTGGAACGGCTTGCCATGCCATTTCCACCTGGCGCCTCAGTTGGACCAGCGTTCGTACTGGACGTGCAGACCGCGTGAGACGACGCTTCATCCAGTCCCAAACATGCTCAATGGGGGACAGATCCGGAGATCTTGCTGGCCAGGGTAGTTGACTTACACCTTCTAGAGCACGTTGGGTGGCACGGGATACATGCGGACGTGCATTGTCCTGTTGGAACAGCAAGTTCCCTTGCCGGTCTAGGAATGGTAGAACGATGGGTTCGATGACGGTTTGGATGTACCGTGCACTATTCAGTGTCCCCTCGACGATCACCAGTGGTGTACGGCCAGTGTAGGAGATCGCTCCCCACACCATGATGCCGGGTGTTGGCCCTGTGTGCCTCGGTCGTATGCAGTCCTGATTGTGGCGCTCACCTGCACGGCGCCAAACACGCATACGACCATCATTGGCACCAAGGCAGAAGCGACTCTCATCGCTGAAGACGACACGTCTCCATTCGTCCCTCCATTCACGCCTGTCGCGACACCACTGGAGGCGGGCTGCACGATGTTGGGGCGTGAGCGGAAGACGGCCTAACGGTGTGCGGGACCGTAGCCCAGCTTCATGGAGACGGTTGCGAATGGTCCTCGCCGATACCCCAGGAGCAACAGTGTCCCTAGTTTGCTGGGAAGTGGCGGTGCGGTCCCCTACGGCACTGCGTAGGATCCTACGGTCTTGGCGTGCATCCGTGCGTCGCTGTGGTCCGGTCCCAGGTCGACGGGCACGTGCACCTTCCGCCGACCACTGGCGACAACATCGATGTACTGTGGAGACCTCACGCCCCACGTGTTGAGCAATTCGGCGGTACGTCCACCCGGCCTCCCGCATGCCCACTATACGCCCTCGCTCAAAGTCCGTCAACTGCACATACGGTTCACGTCCACGCTGTCGCGGCATGCTACCAGTGTTAAAGACTGCGATGGAGCTCCGTATGCCACGGCAAACTGGCTGACACTGACGGCGGCGGTGCACAAATGCTGCGCAGCTAGCGCCATTCGACGGCCAACACCGCGGTTCCTGGTGTGTCCGCTGTGCCGTGCGTGTGATCATTGCTTGTACAGCCCTCTCGCAGTGTCCGGAGCAAGTATGGTGGGTCTGACACACCGGTGTCAATGTGTTCTTTTTTCCATTTCCAGGAGTGTACTTCCATTGCTTATGGGTTGTCTAACTAGTTGTTCAAGGCAGTTTTCGTAAAACATGTTCAGAAGTAACGTATCCTTGTGCCGATGAGTGATCGAAGACACTTTTCAATGAATAACTTTATTAAAAAATCCAAAACTCACTTATAAGGACCTTGGATGAGTACCCACGAAACAATATGTAACAGAAATATCTCTCCTAGAACAGATACGTCTCACCTACGACGTTGTTTGTGATGTGCCTACACGTCAAATCCTAGAGTCGTTCCGTACTGACATATTTTTCTAAAAACAAGGATTGCTCGACTGAAGATGCTATTTATACGTTTTCGCTCATCAAATACAGGCATTAAATAATAAGATATTGCCATTTAGTACTTTTAGTGATCTTTCTGGGGCGTTTTTGATTGTGTAGATCATGTCACTCTCGTACAAAACTGAAGTGTTGTGGAACTGACACTTCTACGCCCAGCTGGTTTGAATCACATTTAACGAACAGAATCCAAAAGTGAAACTTCCTGGCAGATTAAAACTGTGTGCCCGACCGAGATTCGAACTCGGGACCTTTGCCTTTCGCGGGCAAGTGCTCTACCATCTGAGCTGGTAGAGCACTTGCCCGCGAAAGGCAAAGGTCCCGAGTTCGAATCTCGGTCGGGCACACAGTTTTAATCTGCCAGGAAGTTTCATATCAGCGCACACTCCGCTGCAGAGTGAAAAATCTCATTCTGGAAACATCCCCCAGGCTGTGGCTAAGCCATGTCTCCGCTATATCCTTTCTTTCAGGAGTGCTAGTTCTGCAAGGTTCGCAGGAGAGCTTCTGTAAAGTTTGGAAGGTAGGAGACGAGATACTGGCAGAAGTAAAGCTGTGAGTACCGGGCGTGAGTCGTGCTTCGGTACCTCAGATGGTAGAGCACTTGCCCCCGAAAGGCAAAGGTCCCGAGTTCGAATCTCGGTCGGGCACACAGTTTTAATCTGCCAGGAAGTTTCATATCAGCGCACACTCCGCTGCAGAGTGAAAATCTCATTCTAGAATCCAAAAGGTTCTGCTGAATAATTCAAATACTGTTGAAAACGTAGAAAAATTTAATGAGTGGGGAGAAATTGCAAAGGGAGTCCACAGAGTTCAATTTTGGGTCCACTCTTATTCCTTATAAATGTGAATGACCTTCCACTCAACATTCAACAAGCAAAATTGGTACTCTTTGCAGATGATACTAGTGTTACAATAAATCTCATTAGGACGAAGGCAACAGAAGAGATGGCAAGTGATTTTTTCCAAAGAATTATAAATTATGTTCTCAGAAAAAGGACACTTCCTAAATTTTGAAAAAAGCGCACTATACAGAGTTCTGTACAACGAGCAGTCATACCTACAATTGATGTCGCACGTGCAGGGATCAGTAACTAGGGTACAATGTTCCAAATTTTTGGATGTACACATTGATGAAAACTTGAACTGGAAGAAGGATATTCCTGAGCTACTCAAACAATTAACTTCAGCTACTTTTGCTCATAGTGTAACAGCCTATTTTGAAACAAACGAATTAACCTCATGACGTAATTTAGACATTTCTACTCTATAATGTCTTATGGGATAATTTTCAGAGGTAACTCGTCTCTTCGAAAAAAATTAATAATCGTACAAAAGCGATCAGTAAGATTAATATGTGATGTTCTCCCACGGACGTCACGTAGGTACCTCTTCAAGGGGCTAGGCATTCTGACTGCTCCGTTACGCTTCGTACAGGGTGGTGAGCCACCTAAGACAGGGCATCCCAAATAACATCCAGAGTGAACAAATATATCGAGATGCGGTTCTCACAGAGTTATGGTCGACAGTATAGCAATTTTCCGGTGATAATTCCCTGTGGCGTCACTCTGATGTGCCCATGCCCAGTTTCGACCGTTGGGAAAAACATCGGCTTTCGTGATCGTATACCAACTAACATCTGCTGCTGTGATTGTGGGAAGACGTAATTGTTCATAAAAATCTCTATGCTGCATACAGTTCTGTTTCTTTGCCATTTCTACAATCGTTCACTTCGTTGATATGCACAAGATACGACAGCATGCGTTGCTTCTTTTCTCATTGCACACGTTGGTGGGCCAACAAACAACCCGTACTACGTTTTTTTTTTTTTTTTTTTTGCAGTCGTGAATATTAAAAATGTTGTGCATACGAGCTGAAAGCCGAAAATGTAACGAACGAGAAACTGTATCAGCAACCAAACAAGCAGTGGTTTCAGAGTTCCAGCTGCGTTTGCTATCGATACAAATACAGTAAAAGTGGAATTACATGGATTACGACAGCATCCTTTTCACATCACAATCTTCTCTTCTTGATTATTCGAAATATATCAGGAAAAAACAAGTTACATTAACGAGACAAATGTATCGTATTACTAGAGCAAATAAGCAGTAAAGAACAGAGACACGTTCTAAATTGGCTGCCTGACACTATGTTATTCATCTAAGCATTGTAATATTTAGTATTTAAAAGAGATGTTGCACGCAAGAGACAGAAATAATGCACGAGAAGGAATCGCAAACAGTAGTCTGCTAATACTTTAAGCTATTTAAGATGGCGGCAGGTCCCGCCCACTATGGCTTCAAAACAAAGTGAAGCGAAAGTCTATAGAGCCATCTCCCTTCTTCTTCTTTTTTTTTTTTTAATCTCCATATTTACAAACCATAGACCATATATAACAGACCGCGCATGTATCTCTGGCGTGTTAAGGATTGAAACCAACATCTATAGCCTACTTTACACACCGACACTAGGTTGCAGGCAACTGCGCTACCGGCCACTGCGCATGCGCATGCGCGCCGCGCGTTTGCGCAACTCGTTGGAGAAACTAAACACTTTCGGCGTGTTCCAACACTGGCGACACTGGTTGCGTGAGTTTTCAGGTTATGTGTGTTCGTAGAGTATAAACAAACTGAAATATGAAGTGGGGAACGGAGAATAATGTTCGCTTTTTCGATATCTATGCTTTGCATAGGTGTTTGTGGGATTTCAGTGATGTTAATTACAAAAGTGAGCAACATATTGCTGCCGCTGAGACCATCATGTGGGATCATAAAGCCTAGTTTACACGACAACACTGCGTTGCGCCACTCGTTGTATGGAATGAGTTGCACGCAAATGGTTTCGTATTTGACTGTAGACACGGTGAAACCAGTATACACCTCAGTTTCATCGTTTTGTGGGTTCCTGAGTCGTACCTGAAACGAAAGTTTTGGCAGCTGCACGTCGCACGAGTTGTGGTGGAGTTCAAGCTTCTTATGTGACATCGCTGCATAAGAAAAAAATAAGAAACGTGTTTCGATTCGTGACTGGATGAAGGAAAGACGTCAGCTCGATTGCTCAGCATCCTTGCTGAAATAATATGTAATGGAAGACTCAAGAAGTTCTTTTAATTATCTTAGAATGTCACCAGAACTGTTAACGTTTCTTCTAAATAGAGTTAATTATGCAATACGGAATAGAGATATTGTAATGCATGAAGCACTGTCGCCAGAACTGAAATTATATATCACATTGCATGCATTACAATTGAGAACACTCGGCATGCTATAAGATGCGGTTTCAGTTGGTGATGATGCTGTTTCATTAACACCAAGAATTATTAACATTAGTAGTAATAATTATTAACATTAGCAACAATAATTACTCGAATCAGACTGCATTAAGATGAGAATGGTTTGCAAACTTAGCTCTTGGAGATAGACCTTTACAGTGGCAACATTTCAAAATTCAAACATATGTCAATGGGGAGCACTGCTGCGACGTTTTAAACAGATGAATATTCAATAAAGAATGTAGCTTCTTGATTTGCGGAGCCTTCCCTCCTGTCAACAATATTCCTTAAAAAAAACAAAAGAGTTGGCCAACTCGAATGATGGGATTTTTGTCTTGTAGACAAGAGCATTTCTACAGCTAGAATTACGTTTGCTTGTATTTTTCTTAATTCAGTTGTATATGTGCTCCTAATTCAATAAATTTTGCCCTGCAGCTCAGATAATGCCAAACTATCTATGTTCTGATCGAACATGACGGTCTCAGGAGCAGCAATATGTTGCTTATTTTTGTTATCAGCATCACTGAAAATCCACAAACACCTAAGCAAAGCCGGCCGCGGTGGTCTCGCGGTTCTAGGCGCGCAGTCCGGAACCGCGCGACTGCTACGGCCGCAGGTTCGAATCCTGCCTCGGGCATGGATGTGTGTGATGTCCTTAGGTTAGTTAGGTTTAAGTAGTTCTAAGTTCTAGGGGACTGATGACCACAGCTGTTAAGTCCCATAGTGCTCAGAGCCAGCCAGCCACCTAAGCAAAACATATATATCCAAAACGCGAACATTATTTTCCATTCCCCACTTCATATTTCAGTTTTTCTACATTCTACGAACACACATATCCTCAGAACCCATGCAACTAGTGTCTCCAAAGTTGGAACACCCCGAAACTGTTTAGTTTCACCGGCGAGTTAGGCAAACGCGCGGCGCGCATGCGCAGTGGCCGGTAGCGCAGTTGCCTGTAACCTGAGCAGTTGCCTGCAACCTAGTGTCGTCATATAAACTAGGCTTTACATAGACGGTTTCACAATATCTGAGCTGCAGGGCAAAATTTATTGAGTTAGGAGCACATATGAAACTGAATTATGAAAAATACAAGCAAGTGTAATTCTAGCTGTGGCAATGCTCTCGTCTACAAGACTAAAATCCCATCGTTCGAGTTAGCCAACTCTTTGTTAAGGAATATTGTTGACAGGAGGGAAGGCTATGCAAATTCAAGAAGCTGCATTCTTTATTCAATATTCATCTATTTAAAACGTCGCTGCAGTGCTCCCTCTGCATTCACATATATTAGAATTTTCAAATATTGCCACTGTAAAGATCTATCTTCAAGAGAGTAGTTTGCAAACTGTTCTCTTCTTAATGCGGGCTGCTTCACGTAATTATTGTTGCTAATGTTAATAATTATTACTACTAATGTTAATAATTATTGATGTTAATGAAATAGCTCATCACCAACTACAACTGTATCTTATAGCATGTCGAGTGTTCTCGATTGTAATGCACGCAATATGATATGTAATTTCAGTTCTAGTGACATTACAGTACCTTTATTCCTTATTGCATAATTAACTATATTTAGAAGAAGCGTTAACAGTTCTGGTGACATTCTAAGATAATTAAAAGAACTTCTTGGATCCTCTGTTATAAATTACTTCAGCAAGGATGCTGAGCAACCGAGCTGACATCTTTTCTTCATCCAATCACGAATCGAAACACGTTTCTAATTTTTTTCTTATGCAGCGATGTCACATAAGAAGCTTGAACTCCATCACAACTCGTGTGACGTGCAGCTGCCAAAACTTTCATTTCAGACACGACTCAAGAACCCACAAAACGAAAAAAATGTTCAAATGTGTGTGAAATCTTATGGGACTTAACTGCTAAGGTCATCAGTCCCTAAGCTTACACACTACTTTAACCTAAATCACTTTAAGGACAAACACACACACCCATGCGCGAGGGAGGACTCGAACCTCCGCCGGGACCCACAAAACGACAAAACTGAAGTGTGTACTGGTGTCGCTGTGTCCACAGTCATATATGAAACCACTTGCTTGCAACTGATTCCACGCAACGAGTGGCGCAACCTAATGTCGTCGTGTAAACTAGGCTTAAGTCACGTGACACGGTGCAAAAGGCCGTGTTCCTGTCTTTACGCCCTGTGTGAAATGTAGCTGACAGTTACAGTTTTTCCCATTTATAGTCGAAATCAAGCGTTTTGATTTTGACAGACGAACTGTAGTACTACTGTTACACATGTAGTAGTGCAATTAGCGTAGTTTCTCCGATATTCCTAATAATAAAGCAATGGTTATCGTTTTTACATGTGGTCAACTTGAAACGTATTGACAGATCTTTTTAATAAGCGACAGAATAATCGTTGTTTAGTGAATACTCTTTTTTGGCGCTGTGAATTCTTGTAGTTTACCACTTCCACAGGAGTGGGAGACAAAACAATAATTCCGCACGCAGCATTAGTTTTCTAACGATTCCACAAGAATGTGTGTGAAATGTTATATGCAGTTGTATGGAAGGAAATTCGTTTATGTTCATAATTTCAGATATTTACACAAAATAAGTGAGTATATTTTCTGACTTTTTCTCGATCCAGTACAGATACCGAAAGGATATCGAGATAGGAAGTGTAATATATTACAAAACGTTGATTATACTTGTGTAGTTAGTTAGATATTAACAGTATGTCGTCTTAAAATCTTAGTCATTCATGAAGTTTTGCATCCAAGGGCCAACATCCATCCTAACTTTCAACTCATGGAAATACCTCTGCAATTATTTTGAAATAGTTCCCTTTCACAATTGAGATTTTCATCCGATTTTGAAACGTGTACGGTCAAAACAAGACTGCTTTGGGCATATATTCACTGAAACAGAACTGGTAGTACAGTTCAACAGGTCACACTTAAAAACGATAACCATCGCATTAATTTTTGGAATTTTGGAGAAATCAGATTAAGTGCACTGCTAAATGTGTAATAACAATAAGGCATATTAATGTCTTGTCAAAATCAATGCTTCGTTTCAGCTATAAATGACAAAAGCTGGGTCAACTCCACCCACACAGTGCGTAATAACAGAAACTCGGCGTCCTGCCCCGACTCACGTGATTTACTTGTTGATTTCAGTGTAATGACGTCACGCGCAGTCTATGTTATCTGTGGTCTATGTTACAAACCATGGGTAATTCAGTCTTAGCAATATGTACTAACTGCCAATCGGAAATCCACGCTGATCCGAAGAACTGAATAAAAGCAACGCTCTTGGTCTTCAATGTTTGGTGCGTGTTTTTCAAGATCCGCATCATTGTTCCCCGTTTTACCGATTGGAATCTACATGCACTGAAATATCTCGAGTTCCTAAGACTTGCTGCGCCGCAGTTATTGGAAGACATCCCCCTGGAAATAAGGCAGTCAGTGTGGTACCAACATGACGGATAACGCTTCATTCTGCACACGTAACGACAGACCCTCTTAAGAGGACATTCGGTGAGCGTTGGAACGGTCGTTCAGGAAACACAAAATGTTCTCTACATTCACTAAACTTAACACGGCTATAATTTTATGTGTTGCGAAAATTAAAACAAGACGTCTATTACGAAACACCGACGACGTCCGAAGGAGCGAAATGCCTTAGAATACGGCCCTGTGCTGCCGTTAACTTCAGATGCAATTTAACGTGCTGTTTTGTTCTCCAGAATCACTTTACAGCGTGTAGCAATGTTCAAGGCCACCATTTTGAGCACTTGGTAAAACAGCCGTGATGAGAAACACGCGAACCGTACATGTGTTACGTGTTTGCTTGCATTTGGCACACTAGGGCAGACGTTTGTGGAACCTGTTGCCGGCCGCGGTGGTCTTGCGGTTCTAGGCGCTGCAGTCCGGAACCGCGGGACTGCTACGGTCGCAGGTTCGGATCCTGCATCGGGCATGGATGTGTGTGATGTCCTTAGGTTAGTTAGGTTTAAGTAGTTCTAAGTTCTAGGGGACTGATGACCTAAGATGTTAAGTCCCATAGTGCTCAGAGCCATTTGAACCATTTTTTTTTTATAACCTGTTCTCTTGACGGCGGGACAGTGGTTTGCGGCGCTGTTATATTGATACTATTTGATCACGTCCCATACATGTTATGTCTCTGAAATTTCAAATGCCACATAAAAAAGCATATAGTTCAGTCTGCTTTCGGCCGGTGAGCGGCGAGGACGTCTTGTTTACGTCCCGTCCGCAGAGTCGCGGTCCCGTCCGCAGAGTCGCGAGCGCGCGTAGTTTGTTTACTTCCTCGCCGCAGCTAATACTCGCGTCCGTCAACACTGAGTCGCCATGGCTCATTCGAACAGAAAAGCTACCATCAAGATCAGCTTCCAGCCCGACTACGCACGACCACGAGCCTTTGAAGTCGAACGATTTATCCGTGACGAAGTTCAAATACCAACACAGCACATCATCGGTATCCACCTATCCATCACAAGTAGCGTCGTTTACGTCAAGATGGTCGATGACGAGTTATGTCACGCAGTTGTGAACAGATGCGCGAACACTCTCAAGTTCAAACACTCCGATGGTCAAATCGGAGAGGTTACTGTTGACCATGCTGGACTAGGATTACGCACACTAAGAGTCTTCGAACTCCCTTTCGAAGTACCACCGGACGTCGTTACCTCAGCTTTCCGCCCGTATGGGACGGTAATTATCCACGTGGCCGAAAAATGGAACACCTTCGAGACGTACCAAGTCCTCAACGGCGTCCGACAAGTGAAACTTGAATTAAAGAAACATGTGCCGTCCTACTTAGTCATAGGTGGCTGTCGAGCAATAATAATGTACGACGGCCAACCTCGTACTTGTTCTGGTTGCGGCCAGGAGGGTCATGTGCGCTCGGCGTGTATTCAACGTCGGGTTACACAACTTCCATTGCATGACACGACACCACCTCCTACGCTCACGGCCCTCCCCCTCAATTACGCAGAGGTGATACGATTGACCGTCATGACAGGCGACAACCCCCCGGAAGACAGGAAGCGTTAGAATGCGCCGGTCCTGGATTGACCAACACCATTACGGTGTCTGCAGGGGTTGAAGAACGCCGCCCATCGACTCCACATGAAGATTCGAACGAGAGAATGGAACTCGACGCTAGGGTTGTACCGACCTCTGCCTTTCTCCCTGAGGGGGATGCTATACGGGAACCACAAACTCTTTCGGACTCAGAAACCCACGTCCGCAAACAAAGGTCACCGAGAAAACATAAAAAGCGACGTCGCACACCCTCAGACGATTGCCTCCAGCGGACGTCTTCTCCAGTTGACGACCGGACGGCCGACGACACGACAAGGAGAATGGATGACACGAGATCGCCCTCACCTGTCACTTTGTCTGATTCCGCTCCCTCGGACAAACGGATGGCCAGCACAGCGCCCGCCGTTGGTACACAACTGGAAACAACTGCGGATTCACCCTTAGTCACTCAGCCCACAAGTGTTCTACCGCAGCCACCGTTAACTTGCGGACCTTGGGCGGATGACATTGAAGACGATTCTACGGCCGCTGTGGTGGATGAGGAGAGGGGTCTCTCCTCCCACACCTCGGCCCCTCCCGAATAGCAACAGATGACGGCGCGGACGCGGCCAGCAGATCACAGGCCCCATCTTTTACGGCGACACTGACGGCAGCCCCCACCGCAGGAGACGATCTACAAACCTATCGCTTAACGACCATCAACATTAACACCATTCGGACACGTACGAAGTTGTCGCTGCTTCAAGACATGCTCAATGCAGCAGACGTTGACATTGTCTTTCTCCAAGAAGTCTTCGTCGACGATTTCCCGGGTATGTATGGTTATACGGCTCATGTGTCCCACGCCTCGCCAACTAACAGTGGAGTCGCCATTCTCCTCAGAGAGGGCCTCGAGGCGGACGAAGTCCGATATCTCCCCGACGCTAGAGGAATGGCCGTAACGGTGCAAGGCGTCCGGTTTATCAATGTGTACGCCCCTTCCGGAACGAATCGCCGTCGTGACCGATCACTCTTCTTCGCAGAAGGGATAGCACCGCTTTTTCAGGGCAGGCACGATGACTTGATATTAGGGGGCGATTTCAATTGCACCCAAGCACCTAAAGATCAGCTGCCACGCCATTCACCGTGCCCCGAACTTGGGACACTCATCGGCGATCTCCAGCTAGTAGATACATGGGAACATGTCCGAGGAAATAGACCGGGATACACCCATTTCACGAGTCACTCGTCTAGTCGCATCGATAGGATTTACGTCTCCCGTTCTCTCGCGGCAACGGTGAGTGACGCGGAGGTGTGGCCAGTAGCCTTTTCTGATCACGAGGCCTATATATGTGCCGTCACCCTTCGTCGCCAACGGGTGTGGCGCAGCCGACATCCCTGGAAATTAAACCTTGCTCATCTCGCTTCTCCGGACTGTCGACGCGCCATCGAAGACACGTGGAGTTTGTGCGTCCGCCGCCTCCCAACGTATCCTACGTCGATTAGTTGGTGGTTAACCTGCGCCAAGCCGGCCCTACGGTGAACCTTTATTGCGTATGGTCGTGAGACTGCTGCTTGGAGGCGGCAGACCCTTGATTTTTATTTCACCGTCCTTCGCGAATGCGCCTCCTTGCCTCCCACACCGGAACGACAGCTGACAGTTCAGCGTGCGAAAGCACAGATCGTAGCCCATATGCGCCGACACCTCGAAGGGACGATCGTCCGAGCGCGGACACAAGACAGACTCGCAACGGAACGACCCACCATGTACCACGTCATCCGAGAACGTACACTGCGAAGACGGGCGCTGATACATGCCATCACCACTGAGGACGGCCTTCATCATACCACACAACGCGATATTGCTGCAGCCTTCTTCGACCATTACGCACGACTTTATTCTGCTCAATGCTCCGACCCGACAACGGTGACAGCAGTCTCACAACTGGTTTACGGCATTGTCCCACAGGATTTACAAACTGAATTATTGAACGACATTACGGAAGACGAAGTTATCGACGCCATCGGTAAAGGAGCGGCGAATAAGTCTCCTGGCCCCGACGGGCTCCCTGTGGAGTTTTATAGAACTTTCCAGTATTTACTGGCTCCCAAGTTAACAGACATCTGTCGGGAGCTTATGTCCCCCGCGGTGCCGCTCCCTGCGACCTTCGTAGAAGGAATAATTATACCGGTTCACAAGCCTAAAGGTGGGGCTCGAATACAAGATTACCGCCCGCTAACACTCGTCAACTGCGACATGAAGATATTCCCAGACTATTAGCAAACCGTCTACGACCGACCCTACCTTACGTCATCTCGCCAGATCAGACTTCCCTAGGGGGTATCAACAACATCCACACAGCACTGTGTCGATACCGTGACTTAATAGCCCTAGCCAGGGCACGCCGCATCCCGGGAGCGCTGGCATCACTAGATTTTAGCCAAGCGTTTGATCGAGTGGATCACGCGTACCTAACGTCCGTTCTCCAGCACATGCAGTACCCACAGCAATTCACAGCCGTCGTGATGCGCCTACTCCGAGGGGCGACTTCCAAAGTGCTCGTTAACGGGCGTCTCTCGCAGTCCCTCCCGATTTTCCGCTCCGTCCGTCAAGGCTGCCCCTTGTCGACGTTACTATATGCTCTGGCACTGGAACCGCTCCTCTGTGGTCTCCGTCAACGCCTCACCGGTCTTACCCTACGTGACGTCACATTTCGCTGTACAGCATATGCAGACGACCTGGTTCTCGTGTTCCGCAATCGCGACGATGTCAACAGAGCACTAGAATGGATTACCACGTACGGTGTGGCTTCCGGCAGCTGTCTCAACGTCGCCAAATCGGTCGCCATGGCCATAGGAGACGGGTTGACCCCAGCGTGTGTCGAACCCCTACAGCTTCGTGGCACTATCAAATGTCTCGGAATACAGTTTCACGACGACATACGGCGCACCGCGGCTCTTAACTACCGCTGCTTATTACAACAAATTCGGGTCCAGATCTTCAACCTTCGTCTGCGGACCCTCGACATTCTCCAAAGGACACACTTCGTTAATGTTTATCTCGCATCGCGCCTTCCACACATAGCGCGTGTTCTCCCAATACCGTTATTGATGGCTCGACGTCTATTAGCGGCATTCGGAGCCTACGTCAGTACAGGCATGCTCTTCAAAGTCAGTTATGAGTCACTGACGCTTCCCCCAGAAAGGGGAGGTCTTGGCCTAGTCCATGTCCACGACAGAGTTGTGGCCCTGTATGTCAGCTCACACATCAAGCTGTGGCGCCACCATCCGGAAAGTTTGACAGGTTTGCTGTTGGAGTCCTTAGCCCCGCCGTCCATTATGCCCCCACTGACGACGCAAGACATACCCCCACCCTTCTACTACTTCGGGAACTTTTACATTGAACACAGCTATTTCCGTATCGCAGTACCACCGACGAAACAGGCGTCGGCGCGGGATATATATCATGTACTATAGCAGAGGCGCCCACCAAACATCGTGGAGACAAAAAGCCCTCAGGTTAATTGGAAGGTGGTGTGGAAGACGATTCACGCGATTCCACTGGACACAGCCGTCCGATCCACATGGTACATCACAGTCAATGGTAAACAGATCACCCGATCACGCCTCCACAAGATAAACATGGCGGAATCGCCTCTCTGCGTAGACTGCGGGATACCAGACACGGACGAACACCGTCTCACATGTGGCGCGGCAGAAGACGTATGGCGCTTGGTGCGACAAATTTTGTCGTATTTTCTACGAGTGACTCCGGAACACATTACACCTCGGTTTCTACTATTTCCGGATCAACAGTATTTCCCGCGCGCCAAGACCAACGCTGTCACGTGGATCCGTACGCATGCGGTACACTACTTATTTCACGATGGACCTAAAGATGTATTAGACTTTTGTAACTACCTACAAGAACGTCATTGCAAGATCGTACGGAACCCAAAATACAGACAGTATTTTTCTAATTACTTAGGGAGTGCCCTACGCGACTCTCCACGCAGCTTGAGTGAGCTGACATGACTAAGTTCGATTCTCGGTGGAACAACATGATATACGTGAAGAACGTACCTGGATGATGAAGCGTAAGGAGAGTAGCGACACACCCTTCTGCATCCTGTATGAAGCACTTTTTTTTCGTTTTCCTCGGTGTAGGAACGTGCCGAGATATTGTTTTCTTTTTCTCAGAGCACGATGCGGTGCTAGATACATTTATTTTTGTTGTGGTATAAAGTAAAACCGCATTAAGAATGTATTAAAAACAGTAAATAAAAAAAAAAGGCGCTGCAGTCCGGAACCGCGGGACTGCTACGGTCGCAGGTTCGAATCCTGCATCGGGCATGGATGTGTGTGATGTCCTTAGGTTAGTTAGGTTTAAGTAGTTCTAAGTTCTAGGGGACTGATGACCTAAGATGTTAAGTCCCATAGTGCTCAGAGCCATTTGAACCATTTTTTTTTTTATAACCTGTTCTCTTGACGGCGGGACAGTGGTTTGCGGCGCTGTTATATTGATACTATTTGATCAAGTCCCATACATGTTATGTCTCTGAAATTTCAAATGCCACATAAAAAAGCATATAGTTTCATTCGAAAAAAAAACAAAGTCGGTGCCGTAATTCGGCGACTACAGACGATTAAAGATATTGCGAACGTCAGTTAATTCTCCATATTGACCACTTTAACTTGGCGAAAACCGCACCTCGATATATTATTCACTCCGGATATATTGCGAGTGGCCTGTCTTCACTGCAACATCCTGTATATAAGCTAATGAAATTAGTCACAAATAATCCATCACGATTTGAGAAGGACAGTGGTGTACATACTTACAAAACTAAAGAGAAAAATTACTTTTATCAACCATTATTGAAGCTGTCAGTTGCTCAGAACTGATTTCAACATGCAGCATCAATAATTTTTGATAATTTGCCCAACACCGTAAAAAGTCTGACAGGGACAAATCAGGTTCTAAACCTAACTTAAGATCATCTCTACTGCACAACTCCTATTCCGCTGATGAATTTCTACTAAAAACTAGTAGCCAGAAAAAATCTAGTTTTTAAGTGTGGTTGCATGAATAGGAATAAAATTATACCGTATTCATTAATGTTAACCTAATCATGTGCACATATCCTGCAAACTGAATCATTCCACATCATTTCGATAAAAGAATAGTTCAAATGGTCTATGAAGCATGTAACTAACAAAATATGGCTACTCCGTCTCCTTCAAAGTAACCAATCAACGTCAAAAATTGCTCACGCCCCCATATATCCTACCAAGTGTGGTAATAACACCAAACACGAACGATAGTAACGCACTCTCGTGGTGATGCCATAGAGAATTACAGCTTGTGGCGGGGCATCCTTCTCTAGAATTACTTTTCCTCAACAGTAGTTGTAGATACTAATATAATTCTTCGAATTTTTGACAGGTCAGTAGTATCTCAGTCGCTTTTCTGAAAACTTTCATGTAATTTTATATACAGTATGTTATATTTCAAGCTAAAATTTATGAAAAGGAATTACTTTATAAAAAATTTTGTTTCTATGTTATAATCGCTAAGTACTAGTTAGTTCTGAATGTACAGTTAAAATTATTTTTTTAGAAACATTTGAAGTAACGAATTATTAGCACACTTAAAAATTTCTGTTATTAATTACGCAATCCTGTATTGTCTACTATGATTGCTCCTGGATTCATTCATGAAATAACAATCGAAATTAATAATGCAACGAAAACTAGTAGCAGTTCATTTATTAAGAAAAATTGTAAACCCTTTGGAATATTGTTATTTCCGCAGAGTGTTGGAGTCGTAAGCTTGCCTCTGATGTGATCTGACATATTTGTCTGTAAGAGGTGCGAACAACGTAATTTCGACTTTGTTAATGTGCAAAATCAAAATACTGTATGATATACTAAATTGTGAGAACAGTGGAAAACTTATATACGTAAAAAATTCTGCAACAACAATCTTCCAATATTTTTAGTTCAGACCAGCCGTGAGGACCTGACGTTAGATTTTCAGCTTCAAGAATCAGATCCCTAGACAAGAACAACTGGAGCCATCTCAACATGAGAAGCTAAGTAAACTTGAAAATTTATTGTAATCTTCGCTCCTCTCAAATCTTCATAAAAGACTTTGCTTATCAATTACTTGGACTGGACATTGTTTAATGTGGACAATACAGGGAAGAAGGAAGGAGGGAGGAGATTGAAAGCTGTATTATCATTAATACCCGCACCAAGGTGTTCGTATGTAAGAAGTTACATTGACAGCGACTAAGTCTACTGGCACTTTTTTTGTCAGGTAGTGTACACTCAAAATGAAGCAGAAGTGGGAGTGTAGAGTTATGCATATTTAGGCGGGCTAAGCAGCCGTCCAGTACCGGTATGAGGTAAGAGCAATCTGTTGTACAGCTGAGCGTTGGCGACAGCCCCAGTGCCGTTAAAGTGCCGCGGCCTGTACAGAGGCAGCGACTGTTCCTGATGAGTCCAGGTGCAGGTACAAAGGCGTGCCCGGAAATGGGGAAAATCCTAGTGCGGCGAAATTTGACGCTTAATAGGACAGACAACGCTCCAGGAAAAGGCGGAGTGTCAGATAAGCTGAAACATCTACATCTACATACATACTCCGCAATCCACCATACGGTGCGTGGCGGAGGGTACCTCGTACCACAACTAGCATCTTCTCTCCCTATTCCACTCCCAAACAGAACGAGGAAAAAATGACTGCCTATATGCCACTGTACGAGCCCTAATCTCTCTTATCTTATCTTTGTGGTCTTTCCGCGAAATCTAAGTTGGCGGCAGTAAAATTGTACTGCAGTCAGCCTCAAATGCTGGTTCTCTAAATTTCCTCAGTAGCGATTCACGAAAAGAACGCCTCCTTTCCTCTAGAGGCTCCCACCCGAGTTCCTGAAGCATTTTCGTAACACTCGCGTGATGATCAAACCTACCAGTAACAAATCTAGCAGCCCGCCTCTGAACTGCTTCTATGTCCTCCCTAATCCGACCTGATAGGGATCCCAAACGCTCGAGCAGTACTCAAGAATACGTCGTGTTAGTGTTTTATAAGCGGTCTCCTTTACAGATGAACCACATCTTCCCAAAATTCTGCCAATGAACCGAAGACGACTATCCGCCTTCCCCACAACTGCCATTACATTCTTGTCCCACTTCATATCGCTCTGCAATGTTACGCCGAAACATTTAATCGACGTGACTGTGTCAAGCGCTACACTACTAATGGAGTATTCAAACATTATGGGATTCTTTTTCCTATTCATCTGCATTAATTTACATTTATCTATATTTAGAGTTAGCTGCCATTCTTTACACCAATCACAAATCCTGTCCAAGTCTTCTTGTATCCTCCTACAGTCACTCAACGACAACACCTTCCCATACACCACAGCATCATCAGCAAACAGTCGCACATTGCTATCCACCCTATCCAAAATATCATTTATGTAGATAGAAAACAACAGCGGCCCTACCACACTTCCCTGGGGCACTCCAGATGATACCCTCACCTCCGATGAACACTCACCATCGAGGACAACGTGCTGGGTTCTATTACTTAAGAAGTCTTCGAGCCACTCACAAATTTGGGAACCAATCCCATATGCTCGTACCTTAGTTAGGAGTCTGCAGTGGGGCACCGAGTCAAACGCTTCCCGGAAGTCAAGGAATATGGCATCCGTCTGATACCCTTCATCCGTGGTTCGCAAGATATCATTACATGAGCGATGCTTTCTAAAGCCGTGCTGATGCATGGACAGCAACTTCTCTGTCTCAAGGAAATTAATTATATTCGAACTGAGAAGTCTGTCGGAATCCACAATGGACATTAATGGATGCGTGATTAGTAAGGATGCTCACGTATGTGTCACCAGTCACATTCGTATTTAAACGTTTCACGGGTCCCATGGCTTCTTGCAGCTCGTTGAGAATCTGTAATAATTACAGTCAAATATTAATGCAAATCTGAATACATCTGTGATCCTGAAAAAAATTATGTGCATTCAATGACACAACAATATTTCAATGTCTTTAAAACTACAGAAGTTAATATACTTAAGAGGCAAAGAAACTGGTACAACTACCTAATATCGTGTAGGGCCCCCGCGAGCACGCAGATGTGCCGCAACACGACGTGGCATGGGCTCGACTAACGTCTGAATCTGACACCATGAACCCTGCACGGCTGTCCATAAATCCATAAGAGTACGAGGGGGTGGAGACCTCTTCTGGAGAGCACGTTGCAAGACATCCCACTTATGCTCAATAATGTTCATCTCTTGGTAGTTTGGTGGCCATCTTAAGTGTTTAAACTCAGAAGCGTTCCTGGAGCCAGTTCTAGACATATGTGGTGTCGCAGTGTGCAGCTGGAATTGCCCAAGTCCGTCGGAATCCACAATGGACATTAATCGATGCAAGTGATTAGTAAGGATGCTTACGTATGTGTCACCAGTCACATTCGTATTTAAACGTTTCACGGGTCCCATATCACTCGAACTGCACACGCCCCACACCATTAAAGAGCCTCTACCAACTTGAACAGTCCCCTGCTAAAATGCAGGGTCCATGGATTCATGAGGTTGTCTCCATACCCGTACACGTCCATCCACTCGATACAGTTTTAAACGAGACTTGTCCGACCAGGAAACATGTTTCCAGTCATCAACAGTCCAATGTCGGTGTCAACGGGCCAGGGCGAGGCGTAAAGCTTTGTGTGGTGCAGTCATTAAGCGTAGACGAGTGGGCTTTCAGTTCCGAAAGCCCATATCGATGATGTTTCGTTGAATGATTCGCACACTGACACTTTTTGATGGCCCAGCACTGAAATCTGCAGCAATTTGCGGAAGGGTTGCACTTCTGTCACGTTGAACGGTTGTCTTCAGTCCTCGTTGGTCACGTTCTGGCAGGATCTTTTTCCGGCCGCAGCTATGTCGAAGATGAGATGTTTTACCGGATTCCTGATTTTCACGGTACACTCGTGAAATTGTCGTACGGGAAAATCTCCACTTCATCGCTACTTCGGAGATGCTGTGACCCATCGCTCGTGCGCCGACTATAACACCATGTTCAAACTCACTTAAATCTTGATACCTGCCATTGTAGCGGCAGTAACCGATTTAACAACTGCGCCAGACACTTGTCTTAACTCAGGCGTTAGCGTTGCTGACCGCAGCGCCGTATTCTGCCTGTTTACGTACCTTTGTATTTGAATACGCATGTCAATAACAGTTTCTTTGGTGCTTCAGTGTATTTCACAGCGAATAAGCATTTTCACAATGAACCTCTGAATTAACAACTGTTAAACTCTTCATGCGATTTCAAGGTACGATATCTCAGATGATAGCGTTGGACTATAGCTACCATCTCTGAAAGCTACGTATCTGTATCTATTTTATTTCTTGATTTATTATGTATTCCATGTCTTTTTTATTACGCAAACGTTTGTCAGAAAATCATATTCTCTATATTTACACAGCAAATGACCATAGCATCAGTACCTCATATTTTGTCATACTTGTGTTTTTATTTAATGAATAGTTTACTGTTTTGCCAGTAACTTTATTTGAGCGTTGATGGCAAGTGCTATTAAAAAACTTTGCTAATTTAAAACTGATCAATCCTACATGTTAGTGGGTACCGCAATTGAAAAAGAGAAGCAAAAAACGCTTGTGTCAAGAAGGCACAACTAATCGTGTAACCAATATTTCATGACAGTCTGTTATCATTTATCATGAGCGCACTTGCGCAAGACAGCTGGCTTATTTATTTATCAGCCAACTATTACTGTTATTTATTGTAAATGATCTGAGTGTAACCAATTGTTACGACATTTCTTTATTTAAATATTGTTGTAATGTATTAGTTCAGTCCAGGAAGTGTTCATGTTGAGCCAAATCATTTCTGTAGAGCTTAAAAACGATGTATTTTTGGTGGGGACAGCCTTCAGCCGATTTTGCTACCATTATAGTAAGGCTCTTAACATAACTTTACTGCATTTGTTAACAGTATTTTCTGTCTGTATTTTAATTGCATATTGTAGGACCACATCCTGTTTATTTAAGATCTCCTTCCTTGAATAAACATTATTCAACACAACTCCCAGAAAAATTTCAAGCACAGACCGTTTGTAGCGTTACTCGCCTGGACAGAAGTCGGCATGGCGCCTGTTGTATTCAATACGGATCCAATTTCTGTGTTACATCGTCAATGTGAAGGTTCAAGGGTTACAGTAAACCTGCAGTGGTGCATCGAAATCTACTACTGGACTCCCAGGAAGGGTTCCAAGCACAGACCGTTTGAAGCGTTACTCGGCTGGAAGAGAAAAGAGCATGGTATTCAGTCCCGATGCAATTTCTGTGTTTTAAAGTCAATGTGAAGGTCCAAGGGTTACAGTACACCTGCAGTGGTGCTTCGGAAACTACTACTGGACTCAAAGGAAAAGTTCCAAACACAGACTGTTTGAAGCTGTACTCCCCTAGTCAGAAGTCGGCATGGTGCGTGTTGTATTCAATCCCAATGCAATTTCTGTGTTTCATCGTCAATGTGAAGGTGCAAGGGTTACAGTAAACCTGCAGTGGTGAATCGGAAACTGCTACTGGTCTCTCAGGAAGGATTCCAAGCACAGACCGTTTGAAGCTGCACTCCCCTTTTCATAAGTCAGCATGCTGCCCGTTACATTCAATCCCGATGCAATTTCTGTGGTTCATCGTCAATATGAAGGTCCAAGCGTTACAGTAAACTTGCAGTGGTGCATCCGAAACTACTACTGGACTCCAAGGAAAGTTTTAAAGCACAGACCTTTTGAAGCGTTACTCCAAAATGGTTCAAATGGCTCTGAGCACTATGGGACTTAACATCTATGGTCATCAGTCCCCTAGAACTTAGAACTAATTAAACCTAAGGACATCACACAACACCCAGTCATCACGAGGCAGAGAAAATCCCTGACCCCGCCGGGAATCGAACCCGGGAACCCGGGCGCGGGAAGCTACCGCACGACCACGAGCTGCGGACGTTACTCCAATGGACAGAAGGCGGCATGGTGCCTGTTGTATTCGATCCCGATGCAATTTCTCAGTTTCATCGTCAATGTGAAAGTCCAAGGGTAACAGTAAACCTGCAGTGGTGCATCGGAAACTACTAATGGACTCCCAGGAAAGGTTCCTAGTCAGACCCTTTAAAGCGTTACTCGCCTGGAAGAGAAGCCGGCATGGTGCCTATTGTATACAATCCGATGCTTTTTCTGTGTTTTCATCTAGATCAATTACAGACGTTAGAATAGATCCCCTGTTGTTAAAAAACATTTAACTTTTATTTTGTATTTCTTTGTATTTTATTAACTCGCAATTCTAGCCAATGCATAGACTGTTTGACTGAAGGATCACTGTTACAGGTGATTTGCAGCAAATTAGCTGCAGGGCATGAAAGCAGACGTGCTCTGCTCGACCCTATGACTATATCGAGCTATTCTTTTTAAACAGATCCGTATACAGACCAAGTACCTGACGTACGAGTAACCGTAGGCAAAGATGCAACCGGTTTGCTCCTATGAAATGCTGATTATAACAGCTGCTCAGCAGCAGTAACTCTTAGGTACAGTCACAAGAGGCTCCTGTATTTATCTATTGATTGTCTGCACAGGACTGGAAATTAGTTTAGTCATATATCGCAGGCTGGCAACCGGTGTTTGGAAAAAAATAAAAAAATAAAGAGGCATGACTTTCTGAACGAAAGAAATTCCTTGACAAGAATGAGCAAGAATTTCACGAAGACACACATCGAGGTACTCGGTCATAGAGCTTTTAAATATTATGCACGTCGATCCATAAGTACTTTTCGTTGGCTTTGCGTCAGACAGAACCTCAAGTCTAAACAGCACAGACATGTTATGATCGCAGCGGTATCAGATCAGGTCAGATGTACAACAAAGATTTTTTTTTTTTTTTGTTCAACAACAGTCTAGAACTGTACCTCGCGGGCGTTGCTGTAGTGAAGAAAATCGGCATCACTTCTAGGGCCTTCTGGATGTAGTGGACGGTCATTGTACAGCATGCGGCCCGCAACATTGTACGGCCAAGACAGTGAAGGTGAGAACGTCGGCTGGCTTCCGTCTCTGTGTTACATAGAGGCTTCTTGCACTGGCGGTGGCGGCGCGCGAATAAAATGGCCATAAGCGAGCGTGAGCACGTCGCGGCCACACTTGACCGTCACGGCAAATAAACCCCGGCTGGTCAGGGGCTCCGCGTGCACAAACATAGCCGCCGGACATGAGCGCGCGGTCTAATGCCTTCATCGCTTCACGCTTCGTTACCCGATAATCCCACCCAGAACTCCGTTCCTGCACAACCTGGGCAAATGCCGATACGCGTGAGACCTTGAGTATTGCCGCTGATGGAGGAATACGAATCACACAGTTTCTTCACAGCTGCCTAGGAAGCATTTACGAAGGTAGTCAAAAAAGTGTTGATTATCACTCAAAATAAATTCTAAATAAAAAACAATAGAGTTGAAAAAATGGTTCAAATGCCTCTAAGCTCTATAGGATTTAACATCCGAGGTCATCAGTCCCCTGGACTTAGAACTTCTTAAACCTAACTAACCTAAGGGCATCACACACATCCATGCCCGAGGCAGGATTCGAACCTGCGACCGTAGCAGCAGCGCGGTTCCGGGCTGATGCGCCTAGAACCGCTCGGCCACAGCGGCCGGCGCGCACTAGAGTTGTTGGATGTCCTCCTGAGGGATATCGTACCAGACTCTGTCCAACTGACGCTTTAGAACGTCAGAATCCTGATCTGGTTGAAGGGCCCTGCCTATAATACTGCAAACGTTCTCAAATGGACAAAGATCCGGCGACCTTGCTGGGTTTGGCAAGCACGAAGACAAGCAGCAGAAACTCGCGCCGTGAGCGAACGGGCATTGTCTTGCTGAAATATAAGCCCAGGATGCCTTGCCATGAAAGGCAACGAAATGGGGTGTAGAGTATCGTCACGAATCGCTGTGCTGTAAGGCTGCCGCAGGTGACAATCAGAGAGGTTCTGCTGTGAAATGAAATGGCACCTCAGACCTACACTCCTGGAAGTCGGGTCGAAAGCGGGCGACAGTCAGACTGGTACCCCACCGCTGTCCGGGGTGTCACCAAACACGTCTTCATCCCGGAATCTCGTCGAGTGGAGTAGCATTGTCTTCAGTGATGAGTCCCGTTTCGAAATGAGCCCCAATGACCACCAAAGATGTGTCCGGAGACGCCCCGGTCAGTGATGAGATACCAACCTGACTGTCGCCCGCCATATGGCATAACAGCCAGGAGTGGTGGTCTGGCGTGCCTTTTCTTTTCATGGCAGGACCCCTTCCGTTGTCATCAGCGATCCGTGACGATATTCTACGTCCCTTTTCATTACCTTTCATGGCAATCCATCATGAGCTTACCTTTCAACAAGACAATGCCCGCCCTCAAACGGTGACAATTTATTCTGCTTGTCTTAGCGCTTGCCAAATCCTTGACCAACAAGGTTAGCAGCTCTCTCCCCAGTTGAGAACGTTTGGAGCATTATGGGCATCTCGGGATTTTGACAATCTACCGCGCCAGTTGGACAGAATTTGGCACGATATCCCTCAGGAGGACATCTATCAATCAATGCAAAGCCGAATATTTGTTTGCATAAGGGCCATAGGTGGACCAACACGTTATTGACTTGCTCGGTTTGTGAAACTCGTTCTCTTGAATAAATAATCCGTTTTTATCAGATTACAATCATTTGTTCGTCCTTACATGTATATCACATATGCCGATTTTAGTCGCATTCACATAATTCCTTCATGCTACATCTTTCTTTTTTGTCTTAAGAGTGTATAAAGTTACGTGCTTAATTTTTTCTTTGTTTGAAAGTAGGAGTAAGGATGGTATCGTGAGCCCCTGCTCGTAATTTTGGCCGCTTCAATATTTCATGAACAAAGCTGCTCTTTCTGGTGGTGAATGTATCAGTTACGAGAACAAAATCGCAATTACACCTCTAGGTCACTCTCACGCCCTAACTATGTATACCATTGAGCAATGAGATTATCTTGTCTTCAGCGCCCACAAAAACTTTCAGAGTTTGCGGTTTTTGCCACTGTTACTACAGCTATACATATGTAAATACTCACTATGATATTTTCCTTGTATTACATACGTATCAGGGGTTACGTTCCAGTATTAATGCTGTATTTTATAGTGAACGTCAGACGACGATAAATTTTTATTTACAAATATGGCTGTGTTGGTATTATCAGCCCCGTGTATAAAAGGACACAAATTATAATCACTACGGAACTTGAAACGTCCCCTTTTGACAAATTATACATGACTGTGTTTAAACTGACACACAATATTTTTTAGCGCAACGCAATCTGACTATCAAAGATCCCTACAAAAGAATGGCCCTGACTAACATTAACCTATGCATTTCACAAATCACTTACCTCACAAAAATCTTGGCTACTCGAACTACTGCAATACAGCGAGGGCCACTACTGCCAGCTAAATAAAAGATTCAAACTACGGAAGGCACTAACTACTGATAGGCATAGTTAGCAAATGAAAGATTTTAATAGAGAACAAACAATGTATTTACCTTAATAGTCATAATATATATAGCAGTTCATGACAAATTACAAAACTCCACCATCTCTCTCCCCACATCCACCACTGCTGGCAGCTCACCTCCAACTGCGCTACGCTACGCGCTGTTCACATCCAGCTGCCGCTGCCCAACACTACAATGGCAGACAACAATGCAAACTAGCCACAGACTGCACACAGCACAGCCAGTGATTCTCACACAGAGTGCTACGTGGCGTTACCAATAAGAAAACCTAAACAGCCTACTTACATAGCCCCCATGCTCCCCACAAAAAATTTTACAAATTGTTTTGGGCAGTGGCCAATAATGATTTGATAAAATTTTTCATAATTACAATAACAAAGATATCAAATGCACACACTTATTGATACAATGTTGGTCAAAAGCTAAAATTTTCTCACAGTCCATAAAGACAGTCCTGATCATTCATCACAGTAACATTGCAGTGTTTTTCTCAAAGTCTGAGCAGTAAAAGAAAATGCACACGGAAGTAGTGGATTTCCATGCAGTCTTGAAGAAGTAGTGTTGCCCTTCCAACAGAAAGACAGCGCTGACTCTCGACATGCAGACAGGTAATGGGTCACAACAGAGCAAACCCACAACAGAGTCATTCGAAGTTTTGAAGAATATTGGTAGGTAGGTCATCACAGAGCAGACCCACTGTAGTCCTGGTAAAGATTACGGTATTGGTGGGCCACTGTAGTCCTTGTAGAAATAATGATATTGGCGGGCCATCAAAGATGCAGACCCACTATAGTCCTTGTAGAGATGGCCATCAGTCATCTATTGCGACTGTGCAGGTGCACAATCACCATTGAAGAGTCTTGCGGATAATATAGCAAGTCCATAACTACCACTTGTGCACTCACAAAGTTTTTGGAATTGTCCTTAGAACCAGCAATGCTGTTATCCAGTCCCTTGCTGAATTATTAACACACGTGCAAACACTAACAGTTCCTACTTCTTACATATTGTCCATATACTATGACCAACAGAAATGTGTGCAGTGAAATGTAACTTACAAGTTAATTAATTTGATGAATTGGTGTCAAGTACAATTTTATAACGTAAGAACACAATAACAAAGGTACAAAATATATCATTAAAAAGATAACAATACAGATAACATTTGTAGTAATACAGACTTTACAAAAGAATAGAAATATACATATACATCAGTGTTACAGGAATTATGACATAAGTACATACATAAAAGGTCTGAATGACTTTCGAAACATCAACTTCACACATGAGCATTAAAACAAAACAGAATAAATAATGTCTAAACATCTTTACAAAGAAAATAACATATTATAAATGCAAATTATATTTGAGGATAACAGTATTCCTCATCACAGTGAATATAGCTTAGTACTAGAACAGAAAAAAATTTTCTATGAAACAGTACAGAGAGACAGGAAGAAAAGAAATACACAAGGGTACACAAACACATAGCATAATAATACAAAAGGAAAGGACAGGGTTTGTTTTACTGCAGTATTTTGCAAACAAAACTTTCTTTACTTCTCGGAGATCTCCCTTCATTCCTCATTATCTCCAAAAGTCCTATCTATACCTGCTTTCTGTACTTGTCTCGTATAGCCTCTCAGTGCATTTCTTCAAATTCATCGCAACTCATTCTCTTATAGGCTACCCCCTCTTAAACTAACTTAAATCTACTGCACTCAGATGCTAAACTAAGGGACGAGGCAATGCAGCAGCACAAAACAAGTAACACAAACAGCAAGGACAAAAAAATTCAAATTTGCAAAGCAAGCTACAGTAAATCTAAATTACCAAGCAATTCAACATTACAACTAATATGAGGCAATGTGCAGCAAACAAGAAAAATAAATCAGTAGTAAACTGGCTTAGCAGAGTAACACAAATTCAAATTCAGTAACACTATGCCTGGCAAACAGCAGCAGAAAATGAAATACCTAAACATGACAAAGCTCAAGCAGAAAAAAATATTACACTAAAAATGGCCATGTCTAATACCTATGTCACATCTTAACACTAGAGTGATGCATCACAATTTATTCTACAAAAGAAATTACCAAGTACTTGAAAAGAAAATTCTCTATGCAATTCCAGTGAAGGGAAATGTCTTTTTGTGCTCCTTCGTTTTCTTTAAGTACATCATGAAGTTATTCTTTACAGGGTCTGTAGGCATAAAATATTTATATTACATTAATACATCTATAAAATTTTATTTTAACCAATGCTACAGTGCAGTTAGAAACTAGATATTAAACAAAATGAGCAAATACGTACAAAGGAAGGCATGAAACATCAGTCATTAGCCATATGGCACTTCATAAGTTAGTAGAAATTCTATCAATTCTCGTAGAAAGACACTTGTCATAATCAGGTGTGCAAATGCATGAATATTCCCCATCAGTTCATAAGCATTTCAGTAAGTAGCACAAAGTATGAGTAATCATATGTTTTCAAGTAATGAGCGTGTCATATTTGCGATGCTTTCGACAAAGAAATGTCAATAGCGAGGATAATGGCCTCTCCTTTTTTTGTTTAGAGAACAAACAATGTATTTACCTTAATAGTCATAATATATATAGAAGTTCATGACAAATTACAAAACTTCGCCATCTCTCTCCCCACATCCACCACTGCTGGCGGCTCACCTCCAACTGCGCAACGCTACGCGCTGTTCACATCCAGCTGCCGCTGCCCAACACTACAATGGCAGACAACAATGCAAACTAGCCACAGACTGCACACAGCACAGCCAGTGATTCTCACACAGAGTGCTACGTGGCGTTACCATTAAGAAAACCTAAACAGCCTACTTACAAACTTCTGCTGAACTTTGTGTTGCAAAAGCCTCGCAAAGAGTTAATGTCTAGAAGAAAACAAAGATGTGCGAAATACTGAAACTAAATCTTTATATTACTTCTCTAGAGAATCGCTATTTAAATTTAACCATTATCCCATATTTCTTAACCAGATTACAAACACTTTCTGTCACCTGAAATTGTACCCAATCTGTGATAGCATTTTCTTCCCTGGGGTCAAAGCGTTGAGAGACAAGCAAGTTATTGCTGTACATGAAGAAATTCAACTCACTTGGAAAACGTTGAGTTCAAAAACGTCCCTTTGACCTGACGAAACAATTCTTTTCTTGCTGGGAAGAGGGTAGTGTCGAATGGCGCTTCTCAGTTTTCTTTATGTCTCCAGCAGGCCTTCCATAAAATCCGGAGATTTCTTTAACGTCCTAAAAAAATGCAATCACAACCTTTCTGGCTGGCAGAGTTCGGCGTACTTTTTTTTTTTTTTATTAGGCAGTGTGGTACGGCATCATAGCATCGACTGCTGTTTTGTCTACACGTTAGCTATAGGGAACACCTGACTCGTCACCGTTCCCGATTCTGTTCGTCGGACTTACTCCTCCTCCATCGCAACGAAAAAGAAACTATTGAGAAGATTTCATGTGTTAAGTATTGTAGTGCTGGAGCCTAACAAGCGTGGTTCTAGCACAACCGTAACTGGTCGGTTACGAACTCATTCAGAACACTCCGAGAAATCGGTGGAAAGCTATTGAACAGCTAAGATATCTTGAAACGTCAATTTTCAGATCTTTTTCATCAATTTACTGTGCCAGGTCCTTGCTGAGTACAGAATGGTGACGACTTCTATCACTAACATGAACATCCGTCCTTCCACTCTGAAACAAACGACACCATTGACGCATAACACTTACTTATCTCATTTGGTCAGTATACATTGCAAATTTCGTGATAAATGCCATTAGCGTCGAATATCGTATTAAATAAATAATTTCTCATTTTGATTGGATTTTCAATTTCAAGGTTCATCTTGAACAGTTAAGTGTTGGCGGACATGGGCAATATGGCTTTCTCGTGGTAGCCTCTCTAAGCACAACACCCTGCTGCATGTCAGTGTAGCGACTTTT
Source organism: Schistocerca piceifrons (assembly GCF_021461385.2). Taxonomy (NCBI): domain Eukaryota; kingdom Metazoa; phylum Arthropoda; class Insecta; order Orthoptera; family Acrididae; genus Schistocerca; species Schistocerca piceifrons. Next base: position 218,778,688 of record NC_060140.1, on the reverse strand, counting down.
CGACTCCCTGCGCTATCTTCCATACAACAAGAAAACGAAGGCCGGTTTTCAGGCTCCCGTCGTACTGTCTAGACATAAGCAGACGAGGTACCTAGCTGAAAATGTGGTGAGACCGATGACCTCGCTGTCTGGTCTCCTTCCCAAACAACCCAAACTTCCTTCAGGATAACAACATCGGTCGACTAGAGTGGCCAGCATGTCCTCCAGACATGAACCCTATCGACAATGCTTGGGAGAGACTGAACTCTGAGGGTTCTAGGTCAACCCGCTGTTTAGGAGTGGGCCAATCTGGACCGACAGTGCCTTGATGAACTTGTGGATAGTATGCCACGACGAATACAGGCATGCGTCAGTGCAAGAGGTATTAAAGGTGCTGGTGTGTATAGCAATCTGGACCACCAAGGTCTCGCTGTATGGTGCGGTACACCACAAAATGTGTGGTTTTCATGAGCAATAAAAAAGGCGGAAATGATGTTATTTTGATCTCTATTCCAGTTTTCTGCACAGGTTCCGGAACTCCTGGAACCGAGGTGAGGCAAAACTTTTTTTGGTGTCTGTATATGTATACGGCATGATGGCCATCAGACCATTTCAGTGCGGATGCAGTCTCTCTCCTGAACTCTTGCGGCAATCTAACGTGATTCGGCGAGGATTGAGTGTGGTGGACAGGGCGTGCTACGACAGTAGTGTGTGTGAAAAGATGGAAATTTGGGTCGGATGCAATACGTGCATGGATAGCCGTAATGGTTAAGCCGACCGCTACAGTAAAGTGTGAAATCCGGCTTTGAGTACTGGTCTGGCATAAATTTTCACTTCTCGCCATTGAATTCGTTTCAGTGCCCAGTTTGGCCGATTTCAGAATTTATTTCATTTAATCTTGTATATGCACAACAGCAAGATCAAGAATGGTGTCTGTTCTTCCAGACATGTCCGTAAAAAAGGAACTATTGACACTTAACATCAATATTTGTCGAATTACTGGTCCTACTGACGTTACCTGGTAATATGATCGTATTCAGACTCGTTAGCTGTAGGTTACATGTAACGTGAGCTACCGTACTTGTTTTTGCCAAGGCTTCAGCTGTCGAACTGCAGCTCCCCTACAGAGCAGTTGTCCACAATGGAGACCCATCACCAGCCATCCCACAACTATCGCGCCATCTGCACAGTTACGGTTCAAGTCATTTAGCATGCACTCTACAGTAAATCCAATTTAAAAATAAAATAACAACTATTTTGTAAAGAAGGCAAATACACACAGAGAAAAAAATTGTGTTCGTTATGGGCTTCATGCTTTTTTTAAAATCTTTTCATTCTCTGAGGATTACAGCGGATTTTTTGGGCTCCAGCCCATTAAAGGGTCTCTGTTCTTTTCGGTCAATTAACAGACGAGCTGATACTGGGGCAAATGGGGAGTCTCAATTGAGAATTAATGGGAGAGGTTTACCAGTTTCGGCATTCGCCTTACAACTAAGAGAAACCTCCCGAAAACCTTGATCAGCACCGATGGATTAGAAGCTTCTGCGACATCGTCCTTCGTAAACGATGTTGTCCCAATTAGAAGTTAAAAAGTTGTGTATGCATAAGATGTATACACGGAGGTGTCAAAAGTCATGGGATACTCCTGACATCGTGTCGGACCTCCGTTTGCCCGGCCTAGTGCTGCAACTCGACGTGACATGGACTCAACAAATCGCTGGAAGTCCTCGGCGTAAATATTAAATCATGCTACCTCTATAGCTGTCCATAACTGCGAAAGTGCCGGTGTATGATGCATGATTTTTTGCACTGGTTGACCTCCCGATTATGTCCCAAAATGTTCGATGGGATTCATGTCAAGCAATCTGGGTGGCCAAATTATATGCTCGAATTATCCAGATTGTTCTTTAAACGAGTCGCGAACTATTGTGACCGATGATATGGAGCTCGTTGGTTGGAAACTTGAAGTGAGTGGCTGCAAACGCTCTCCAAGTAACCAAAGATGACCATTTCCCGTCAATGATCGGTTCAGTTGGACCAGAGGACCCAGTCCATTCCAGGTAAACACAGCCCACACCATTATGGAGCCACCACCAGCTTTCACAGTGCGTTGTTGACAATTTGGGTTCATGGCTTCGTGGGGTCTGCAATACTCTCGAACCCTACCAGCTGCAGTCGAGGCTCGTATGACCAGAACACGGTTTTCCAGTAGTCTAGGGTCCAGCCGATGCGATCGCGAGCCCAGGAGACGCGCTCCATGCGATGTCGTGCTGTTAACAAAGGCACTCGCGTTGATCGTCTACTACCAAAGCTCACTAACGCCATTAATTTCGCCGCATTGTCCTAACGGATAGGTGCGTTGTACGTTCCACATTGATGTCTGCGGCTGCTTCATGCAATGTTGCTTGTCTGTTAGCTCTGACAACTCTACACAAACGACGCTGCTCTCGATCGTTAAGTGAAGGCCGTGGGCCAGCTCCAACTGCCATTCTGCGTTCAAAGCCTGTTGATTCCCATCGTGCGCCCATAATCACTCCGGAAGCCTTTTCATGCGAATCACCCGAGTACAAATGACAGCTCCACCCTTTTATACTTTGTGTACGCGGTACTACCGCCATCTGTTAATGTCTATATCGCTAACCCATGACTCATGTCACCCCAGGGCGTTAGTGAAACTTTTCATACGAATCACGCAAGTAGAAATGATAGCTCCGCTAGTACACCGCCCTTTTATACTTTGTGTACGTGATACTACCACCCTCTGTTTATGTGCATATCGCTATTCCATGACTCATATCACACCAATGTGTTAATGAACGGAGTGAAGTGGCGTTCCTTTACTATTTGCAGAAGTAGCTCAATTTCTTACGGAGAGAAGAAAGAAAAGGAGTGTGTACGAGTATCGACAGATAAAGGAACGAGACCACACGCTTCTTCACTGTGTCTGTTATCAGCGTTGAAGCGACTTTGTGAAGCGCAGTGATACTTTAACAGATATCGGCAGACCTCTATTGTGGTTTTTAGTTTTGTTTCTGTAGTTCCCTGTCGTCATCTCACCTTGCCGAAGTTAGAGAGGAGTGCCCTAAACGCTGTTTTTCTATTAACTGCGTAAACCCTTGTTTTCTAGGTTACATATCCTAACTTCTTACACACTCTGTGCCTGCTACAGCAAATGATGAAGGAAAATGGGGGGGGGGGGGAGGAGATTAATGACAGATCACTGCTGGTTTGATACAGGCCTTGTTTATTTCCCCGTCTACTTAGTTAGAGATCGATACGGATCCCTTTACGAGAATGTTTGAATACACAAGTTTCAAAGCAGATACACATACAATATCAGAATTGTCAATTTATTACCTAGAGGTCTCACTGTAAACGGCTTGGTACATACTGCTGGCGCTAGTTATGATGGATAGCTCGTTATGAAGAAACGTCATTCCGAGAAGGAGCTCTCGTGGCGTGATATTCACGCTTAGATTTTCTATAAGTAAAATAGTGTCTAATGTAGAAGACTGATACTACGCCTTGTCTCGTGATTGGAGAGTTCACCTTTTAGGCTGAAAATGGGAAATTGTTATCTGGTATCTTGAGTTTGAAGGCACTCTACATGTCTCGCAACAGCACTGATATCAAAAAACTTTGATGCTCAGGGAAAAGAAGATCCAAGTATTATATTTATGGATGACTAGAAGACTGTCCGCAGCTCGTGGTCGTGCGGTAGCGTTCTCGCTTCCCGCGCCCGGGTTCCCGAGTTCGATTCCCGGCGGGGTCAGGGATTTTCCCTGCCTCGTGATGAATGGGTGTTGTGTGATGTCCTTAGGTTAGTTAGGTTTCAGTAGTCCTAAGTTCTAGGGGACTGATGACCATAGACGTTAAGTCCCATAGTGCTCAGAGCCATTTGAACCATTTTGAACTAGAAGACTACCATATCGACTTCACGCACAGACAATCACGGACAAGCATTTAATTTCTCTGAACAATGAGTCATGTGGATGTAACATAAAATCCTACTTACACTGATTAGTCACAGCGTTATGACCACTACCCACCGCTAGAATGAACGCCAGGGTGAAATTGCAGGCATGTAAGGAAAGTAGATACATACACAGGGTGTTTCAAAAATGACCGGTATATTTGAAACAGCAATAAAAACTAAACGAGCAGCGATAGAAATACACCGTTTGTTGCAATATGCTTGGGACAACAGTACATTTTCAGGCGGACAAACTTTCGAAATTACAGTAGTTACAATTTTCAACAACAGATGGCGCTGCAAGTGAGCGATATAGAAGACAACGCAGTCTGTGGGTGCGCCATTCTGTACGTCGTCTTTCTGCTGTAAGCGTGTGCTGTTCACAACGTGCAAATGTGCTGTAGACAACATGGTTTATTCCTTAGAACAGAGGATTTTTCTGGTGTTGGAATTCCACCGCCTAGAACACAGTGTTGTTCCAACAAGACGAAGTTTTCAACGGAGGTTTAATGTAACCAAAGGACCGAAAAGCAATACAATAAAGGATCTGTTTGAAAAATTCAACGGACTGGGAACGTGACGGATGAACGTGCTGGAAAGGTAGGGCGACCGCGTACGGCAACCACAGAGGGCAACGCGCAGCTAGTGCAGCAGGTGATCCAACAGCGGCCTCGGGTTTCCGTTCGCCGTGTTGCAGCTGCGGTCCAAATGACGCCAACGTCCACATATCGTCTCATGCGCCAGAGTTTACACCTCTATCCATACAAAATTCAAACGCGGCAACCCCTCAGCGCCGCTACCATTGCTGCACGAGAGACATTCGCTAACGATATAGTGCACAGGATTGATGACGGCGATATGCATGTGGGTAGCATTTGGATTACTGACGAAGCTTATTTTTACCTGGACGGCTTCGTCAATAAACAGAACTGGCGCATATGGGGAACCGAAAAGCCCCATGTTGCAGTCCCATCGTCCCTGCATCCTCAAAAAGTACTGGTCTGGGCCGCCATTTTTTCCAAAGGAATCATTGGCCCATTTTTCAGATCCGAAACGATTACTGCATCACGCTATCTGGACATTCTTCGTGAATTTGTGGCGGTACAAACTGCCTTAGACGACACTGCAAACACCTCGTGGTTTATGCAGTATGGTGCCCGGCCACATCGCACGGCCGACGTCTTTAATTTCCTGAATGAATATTTCGATGATCGTGTGATTGCTTTGAGCTGTCCGAAACATACAGGAGGCGGCGTGGATTGGCCTCCCTATTCGCCAGACATGAACCCCTGTGACTTCTTTCTGTGGGGACACTTGAAAGACCAGGTGTACCGCCAGAATCCAGAAACAATTGAACAGCTGAAGCAGTACATCTCATCTGCATGTGAAGCCATTCCGCCAGACACGTTGTCAAAGGTTTCGGGAAATTTCATTCAGAGACTACGCCGTATTATTGCTACGCATGGTGGATATGTGGAAAATATCGTACTATAGAGTTTCCCAGACCGCAGCGCCATCTATTGTTGAAAATTGTAACTACTGTAATTTCGAAAGTTTGTCTGCCTGAAAATGTACTGTTGTCCCAAGCATATTGCAACAAACGGTGTATTTCTATCGCTGCTCGTTTAGTTTTTATTGCCGTTTCAAATATACCGGTCATTTTTGAAACACCCTGTATATAAATACAATGAGCAGAGACGAATGGCCGGCCGCTGTAGCCGAGCGGTTCTAGGCTCTTCAGTCTGGAACCGCGCGACTGCTACGGTCGCAGGTTCGAATCCTGCTTCGGGCATGGATGTGTGTGACGTCCTTAGGTTAGTTAGGTTTAATTAGTTCTAAGTCTAGGGGGACTGATGACCTCAGATGTAAAGTCCCATAGTGTTTAGAGCCATTTGAACCATTTTGAGAGACGAATGGGGAAATCATTCGAGTGACGATACGGCTCGGAAATGCGGAAATCCACTAAAATTATCGATTTTTGTAAATTGCAGGTTGTTACGGCACGGCGTCTGGGAACAGGCGTCTCGAAAACGGCGAAACTCATCTGCTGGTCGCCTGCTACTGAAGAGAGCATGTATGAGAAGTGGTTGATGGACGATGAAGCCACGAGTGGGCGACAGTGTGTTAGTTGGTTAGTTGTCCACAGCTCCTCACAGAACGTTTAGGTCGGAGGTTTGTGCAAACCACGACAGGCGATGATCTGTGGCAAGTCTGTCGCCAGAGCATAATGCTGGTCCAGGCACAAGAGTTTCGGAAAACACTGTTTAGAGCACACAGCTGAACATGATGTTCCACAGTAGAGCCGCGCGGAGTAGCCATGTGCTCCAAGGCGCCTTACCACGGTTCGCGCAGCTACATCCCCGTGCGAGGTTCGAGTCCTCTCTCGAACACGGGTGTGTGTGTGTGTTGTCCTTAGCGTAAGTTAGTTTAAGTTAGATTAAGTAGTGTGTAAGCCTAGGGAGCAATGACATCAGCAGTTTGGTCCCATAGGAACTTACCACAAAGTTCCACAGCAGACGACGACTACATGTTCTCATGTTGACTCAGTGGCATCGGCAGTTAGGATTGCAGTGGGCACGGGATTATCGGGATTCGACCATGGATAAATGGAAACGTGTCGCCTGTTCGGATGAATCAATTTCATGTACCACCTTGTTGATGGTCATGTCTGGATATGTTGTCGCTGCAAAGGCGACCAGCGGCTCGTGACATGCATCGCATCACGAACGCAGGCCAGTGGCAGCAGTATTGTGCTATGGGAAACGTTAACCTGAGCTTCTATGAGAACTGTGATACGAATACGAGACTCGGCTATGAGGACATTATTTCAAGCAACATGCTTCCCTCATATGTAACGTTTTTGTTTAGTGTGATGCCCTCTTCCAGCAGGAATACTGTCCTTGTTACAAGGCCAGAGTCGTGCTATGATGATTTGGAGAACTAATGCCTCAGCCACCAATTTCCCCTTCTCTGACGCTAATAGCAGAAGCCTGGGACACTATCAGGTGGCACTCCGCTCCCTCAAACCACCGACCCGTAATTTACAGTATTTGCACGAACTGTCCGTACACATCTGGTACCACATACCTCCAAAAACCTACCAAGGGCTTATCGATTCCATTCTACACAGAACCGTTGCTGGATTGGCTTCCAAATGTAGACCCGTGCGTTACTAAGCAGCTGATCATAGTGTATATCTTAATGAGTTTGTATACATTACCGAAAATAATTTGCCATAAAAATAATCTAACGGCATACTAGGAAGTCGTAGCGAAAATCTTGGATCATTAAAGTGTAAGGCCATCTGCACACAGAGCGGCTGAAAAGGAACACAATGGCCAGGCGATCTAGAACAGCAACTGGTTGCTGACTAGCTGGCAACGCAGTTCCGCACACAGAGCAACTCAGAAACGACAGTCTGCAGTTGTCACATGCGAGCGTGGAGGAGAGAGAGTATTGCTTGTCGCACCAGAGCATCTCCTGGTTACACTCGACATGTCGAGCACAGATTCAAGCTCAGAGGAAGACTTGGTTCTCTACTACCGTGTGTCTGCAGTTTCGCTCGCATGTGTTCCATGGACCTGCAGTGGTAAGGTGGGAGAAGCTGTGTTGTGTGTGCGTTGCAGCTGTTAGTTGTGTTAGTGTCTAGTTCTCGTGTAAGCTGGCCGTAGCGAGATTGCTTACTATTGCAGAGAGATAGTGTTTTTAGTGGAAGAGGTTTTCCGTGCAGGGGGAAATTTTACAGAGCATATGAGGCAGCAACTGAAACTGCATTGTCCTGCTATGCGGTGTCTACATGGTGACACTGTACTTAATCTAATTCGCAAATTTTACACAACAGGTTCAGTTCATGATGCGCCACGAACTGGCCCACAATTTTAACAGAAATGATGCTCGACGACATTTCAGCCATCATTTTGTGGAGTCCATCAAAGTCAGTGAGGAGATTATGACAAGTCTGTCATATGACAGTACATTAGGCCATAACCAAAGACCTGAGAATGTATCCATATAAAACTATAGCTGTACAACAATTACATTGTCGTGCGGTAGCGTTCTCGTTTCCCACGCCCGGGTTCCCGGGTTCGATTCCCGGCGGGGTCAGGCATTTTCTCTGCCTCGTGATGGCTGGGTGTTGTGTGATTTCCTTAGGTTAGTTAGGTTTAAGTAGTTCTAAGTTCTAGGGGACTGATGACCATAGATGTTAAGTCCGATAGTGCTCAGAGCCATTTTTGAACAATTACATTGTATGGATCATGTGAAATGCTTAGCGTATTGTGAATTGTTGTTGTTAATCGACATAGAGTTGGTGTTTTAGATCGAACCTTTTTCATTGATAAGGCTTCGTTTCATCTGTCTGGCTACATTTGTTCCCAAAGTTCAAGAATTTGGCCATCTGAAAATCCACATGCCTGAAAAACACCATTGCACGAGAGTGGGCTGCCATAAAGCAAGAGCAAATTATAAGGCCGATGTTCTTCGATACTACCATTGAGAGACTGCAGGACACTCTCACTTCTAATATGGTGTTATGCTGCGTAATGTTCTTAGGGAAGTTGATCCTTATTACTTGGTTACTATACCTGGATACGATCTGTCTTCATACATCATGATAAAATGCCGGGCAGTAGTTAACGCTCTTGCTTGTGTGCTCTACTGATGGACACATTGGATGGCACCGGTTAGTCGGTGGCCACATCCAGGTAGGCTGGCTAGTGCCGAGGCGTCGCCATTGCAATGGGCAGAGCATTAAAGACCGACAATAAAGCAGAGATGGGCTCTTGTTAGGCAGAAAGCCGATGAGACAACTGTGTGCTTTCTGCGAATTTCCGTGCGACAAGTCACTGGCACCCAGACGTCCAGACTCTGTTACAAAACATATTTGTGAAGGCACGAGGCTTTTAGCGAGTTTAGGGCTGTTCTTTGGAAAGTTCGCAATGGACACGACAGGGGAGATAACAATCTTTTTAAGGAAGGCTGTGATGCCATCCAGGTCAAGTTGATATCAAAAGACATGCCGTAAACGCATGGGAAAGAGGCCACGAAGCTGAATCTCTTTTTCCTTTCCTCCCAATTAACTTTAAAGTCTCTGATTGGTCAAATCTGTGTATGCAGAGCAAGGGGCAGTCTCCCATCTTCGAATGCGGCGCTCCAGCTCATGATTGGCTTGTACTAAAGTGGGAATAGTCTAAGATGTAAATGTGCTTTGCTATCGAGCTGGTGAGGAAAGCGGAGAGAAAGAGAGGTGGACACTCTTGTACTGGCACTTTGCTATTATAGAACTGCAGGTCTTTAGCTAAATGGTGAGACTTGTGTCCTATGCTAGTGTGCCACTTAGAGCCTGTGCCAGTCACCATCTGAACCGTCAGAGGTACTGATTCTAGCATCACACACACAACGAGTGATGCATGGGTGTACTTAATTGTTTTGAGTTGCCCGTCTAAACATTTGACACATTCCATCATGCATAGTTGTGGCACAGAGTCAAACTAGTTTGGCAGACCAGCAAATGGGTCCACCTGCACACTGGAATCCACCAGGATTTCAGAGGGTCATGGAGAAGTACCTGCATTCTGAATTAGCCTATCATGAGACCGCGTACATGCACTTTTCTAGCACGCGCCATTAATCACAGATTGCTGCAGTCCATGCCTCCAGTCGCCGAAAGTATCGTGGTGGACCGCCCTGACCAGCAGAAGAGTAAAGTATTCGGTGATATGGTGTAGGGCTATATGCTTCTCAGCACTCCGTTCTTTGGAACCATATTTTTCGGTATGGAATAGTAGAGTATCGATCTTTGATAGTACCGTGATAGTACCGTAGCTTTTGGGACAGGTGTATGAAGTCAGATAAAGTGATTAGTGTTCTGGTTAGTGTCGTGTGTCGGTCCCCAGCTGATCACTTTGCCCACCATAGATCCCAATTAGTGGAAGCGTTTGTCAAATAAAAATGTTTGAGTGACGCTTCTTTAGGCTTTTTTCTTTGTCTTGTGATGTCAAGAATGAATAAATCTATTGTTATTTAGATCCCAGCTCCTCCCTGTGTTCTCATTAAGATTACCATTTCCATTTTATCAAAGCCTTGATTACAAAAGAAAGTAGGAAGCTTTTACCGTCACTTCCGATGTCTGTTCTTCCACGTAATTTATGCATTTATTGCCATGCTGGATGAAAATGAGATCAATCACTCATTTTTCCAACAAGGCAACGATACTGCTCATACTGCACACCAGGCCCTACGACTTTCACATAACATCTTTGGAGACAGAGTCATTACGGAAGGTCTCTGAACACCATGATCACCGAATCTGTCTCTGCCCGACTATTTCCTTCGGAGTGCGGCTAAAACATCAAAATAATCCAAAGACAATAGATGAACGGAAGGCAGCAGTAATTACTTATGTGCTTTCTGTTACGCGTGAAACATTGGTAAACCTGTTCGCAAATAAATGTAAACTTGTTGAACTATGCCCTTAAGACAGAGGAAAATATTTCCGTGACGTTGGTGAGTACAGTGCATTTAATTGTAATTAATATAATTAATTAATTACATCGTTTTAATTGTAATAATCTTGAAACCCATCTCCCAATATAACTACAACCAGTAGCAGTTAATCCCTCCCCTAGCGACATGAATGTGATGCCAACCTTACACTCCCGACAAGGCGAGACACGCGGAGCTCACCGCTGCGGAGAGACTGTGCGGAAGCACTGTGTTATTACACACCAATAAGAAAACGAAGAAAATTCTGGAATCACCCATACATGGAAAGAAATCTAACCCACAGGTTGTATGTAGCAGCCCAGGAGCTGCGACACACAGATTCGAAGTTCATAGCTTTTTATAGAACGATTAAACAGAGATACAGTGAATTGGTGCAGTTGATTTCTTCTGCCATAGCACATCGTTACTTGTATTTTTCAAACCCAAATATCGTGAGATTTATATACACGGAATTTTAATGATTGTGGTTTGTGCTCGTTAAATCATTTGTAAGAAGGTTGGAACTTAAATAGTGGCAACTATTTATTCACAGCCGATACAAAAGAGTTACATGTTTGCACCCGTTACTGTCCTTCAAATTGGTCACCAGCGTTGTATAGAACCCGTTGCCAGCGATGTGGAAGGTGTAGTACACCGTTAGCAGAGCCTGTTCTGTTGATGGTGCGAATGGAGAGGTCTACTGCCTGTCGCATCTCTGCAACAGTTCTGATGCGAATGCCACGAAGTGGTTTCTTCATCTTCGCAATCAAATCAAAGTCACGAGGACTTGAGTCTGGGGAGTATGGTGGATGGTACAGTACTTCCCAGTCCCACCGACCGAACAAAGCAGCCACAATTTGCGCTGTTTGTGCCCGCGCATTGTCGTGCAAAATAATGGGTGGGTTGCGCAGAAAGTGTAGCCGCTTCTTTCGCAAAGCTGATCGCAGTTGATGCTCCAAATACGAACAGTAATACTGTGCATTGACGGTCTGCCGTGGAGGAACGTAATGCGTTAGGGTAACACGATCACAGTCATACACGAGAATTACCATAACTTCTACCATAATGGGGCTCTGAAGCACTTTCGACTTTCGCGGCGACCCATAATGCTTTGAGAAAGGAGCAGCGACACTTTCTGCGCAACCCAAATTCGATAGGCAGTAGACCGCTCCATTCGCACCACCAACAGAACAGGCTCTGCTAACGGTATACTACGCCTTCCACATCGCTGGCAACGGGTTCTACACAACGCTGGTGACTACTTTGAAGGACAGTAACGGGTGCAAACATGTAACTCTTTTGTATCGGTTGTGAATAAATAGTTGCTGCTGTTTAAGTTCCAACCCTCGTATGTAAACACCACTATGTATTGTATAATTTGGCTATTCACTGTTTGTTTCGACTTGACAATGTAATTTTACACAACGATAATGAGTGCTTGTCACACAAAATTATATACCATCTTTTGTACGTTTGCTTCCAGTGACGTACCGTTAATTTTATTTTAAGCAATGGCTGTGCAGTACACTACACTTGCCATTAGAAGTTCTTTTCCCTGTTCAAACCCCACTTTTTCTGTCAAATCTCACGTGCAGTACATATGTATAAAATGGGATGTCATTCGATTTCGCGTGCAAAGCTACTGTTGACAACCTGACCGTTCATCTTCAAACGAAACTAGCACATGGCTGTGTTCGGGGACAATAACCAACTCAGATCGCTGGGCAACGAGGGGGCCAAGTCGCTGGCAGCTGGTTGTCAACGCATTGCAAATGATTGATGACTCACTCGTCCATCGTGTCGCCTGCGGAGGCCTATTTAACTATACAGGAAGCGGATCGCTGCCGACCAGGTTACCAACTCACGTCGGCAACGAGTTGCTTTTGAGTCGCTCAGTGTGCGGAGGACCTTAGCGTTTCGTCGGAACAAAGTGGACGTTTGCAAAACAGCCAGTACGAACAATGAGCTAGAGACACTTCCATACGATACTACGATGTAGTTAAAAAAAAAAAAAAAGGCGTAAATTGTCGAATTGACACGTCCAGATCACAACATTTATCTAGATTATGATTTGAGAAACACGTTATCCACTAGCCTAAACAGCGGTGACTGAAAGAAACTATAACAAAGTAGCGGAAGTCAGGTAGAATTAATAGAGGAGACAGAGAAGGTCCGAAGAAGGTAAGCAATTTTCGCCGCGATTATTTATGACAAGCGCGAGATGTCGATCTGTTGAAGAATTTTGGATTAGGTTTTATACTCGCGTATTATGACATTTCTGGAGACCGAAAATCTCCGCAGATATCCACATTGGTTCCGAAAACAATTATCGTGAGAAACCTATCTGTTCGCCCACGAGAACCAGAAAGCAGTAGATACCGACGCCCCGGTTGATACCGTGTTTCTTGACTTCCGGAAGGTGTTCGATACAGTTCCACACTGCCACCTAATGGCCAAAACACGTGGGTACAGAATATCAGTACAGCTGTGTGAGTGGACTGAAGAGTTTCTAGCAAGCAGGACACAACGTGCCCACTCTCAACGAAGAGAAATCTTGAGACGTAGAAGTAAATTCCGCGTACCTGAAAGGACTGTTGCTGGACATTTTCTTTCCACAATATATGTAAATGACATAGTGCTTAACGTCGGAAGTTACATGATGCTTTTTGCGGATGATTATAATGATGATGAAGATGATATTTTATACAGAGAAGTCGAAGCACTAGAAAATTGTAGCGAAATGCAGGTAGTCCTGGAGAGCGTCGACCCTTGCGCTCGGTATTGGCAATTAACCTCAGCATAAACAACAATAATGTGTTACGCAAAAATAGGCGAAAGATTCACAATTGTATGATTACACGATTGCAAAGCAATCACTTGAAGCAGTCATATCCATAAATCGTCTACGTGTATGCGTACGGAGCGAAGCAGAACGACCACATAAAACTAATCGCAAATAAGGAGGATGCCAGACTGAGATTCAGTGGAAAGACTATCAAGAAATGTAGTCCATCCGCAAAGGAAGTAGCTTACGAAACACTCGTTCGACCAGTACTTGAATATTGTTCGTCAGTCTGGGATTCGCACCAGATACAATTGATAGAGGAAATAGAGAAGATCCGAAGGACAGCAGAACGTTTCGTTACAGGTTCATTTAGCAAGCGAGAAAGGGTCACGGAGATGCTCAGGCAACTCGAGTGACAGACAATCCAAAAACGTGATTTGCTTCGCAGTGTGGTTCACTTTTAAATTTCCGAGAGCGTACGTTCCTAGAAGATTGAACTACACTGATGAGCCAAAAAACTGGTACACCTCCCTAGTATCGTGAAGGGGCCCCGCGAGCACGCAGAAGTGCGCAACATGACGTGGCATGGACTCGACTAGTATCTAAAATAGTGCTGGAGGGAACTGACACCATGAATCCTGCAGGGCTGGCCATAAATCCGTAAGAGTACGAGAGGTAGAGATCTCGTCTGAACAGCACATTGCAAGCCATCCCAGATATGGTCAAAATGTTCATGTCTGGGGAGTCTGGTGGCCAGCGGAAGTGTTCAAACTCAGAAGAGTGCTCCTGAAGCCACTCTGTAGCAGTTCTGGACGTGTGGAGTGTCTCATTGTCCTGCTGAAATTGCCCAAGTCCGTTGGAATGCACAACAGACATGAATGGATGCAGGTGATCAGACAGGATGCTTCCGGACGTGTCACCTGTCACAGTCGTATCTAGACGTATCAGGGGTCCCGTACCACTCCAACTACAGACGCCCCTCACCATTACAGAGCCTCCACCAGCTTGAACAGTCCCCTGCTGATATGCAGGGCCCATGGATTCATTAGCCTGTCTTCATACCCGTACACATCCATCCGCTCGATACAATTTGAAATGAGACTTGTCCGACCAGGCAACATGTTTCCAGTCATCAACAGTCCAATGTGGGTGTTGATGGGCCCAGGCGAGGCGTAATGCTTCGTGTCGTGCAGTCGTCAAGGGTAAACGAACGGGCCTTCGGCTCCAAAGGTCCATATCGTTGATGTTTCGCTGAATGGTTCGCAAGCTGACACTTGTTAATGGCCCTGCATTGAAATCTGGAGCAATCTGCAGAAGGGCTGCACTTCTGTCACGTTGAAAGATTCTCTTCAGTGGTCGTTGGTCCCATTCTTGTAGGCAGCAGCGATGTCGGAGATTTGATGTTTTACCGGATTCCTGATATGTACGGTACACTCGTGAAATGGTCACCGCACGGAGTGGCCGCGTGGTTCGAGGCACCATGTCACGAATTGGCGGCCCCTCCCACCGGAGGCTCGAATCCTCCCTCGGACATGAGTGTGTGTTGTTCTTAGCATAAGTTAGTTTAAGTAGTGTGTAAGTCTAGGGACCGATGACCTCAGCAGTTTGATCCCTTAGGAATTCACACACATTTGAACATGTTTTAGAAATGGTCGTAAGGGAAAAACCCTACTTCATCGCTGCCTCGGAGATATGGTATTCCATTGCTTGTGAGCCGACTATAACACCTTGTACAAACTCACTTAAATCATGATAACCTGCCACTGTAGCAGCAGTAACCGATCTAACAACTGCGCCAGACACTTGTTGTCTGATGTAGGCGCTGCCGGTCGCAGCGCCATATTCTGCTTGTTTACATATCCCTGTATTTGATTACGCATGCCTATAACAGTGTAGTCCGCAGCTGGTGGTCTTGCGGTAGCGTTCTCGCTTCCTGCGCACGGGGTCCCAGGCTCGATTCCCGGCGGGGTCAGGGATTCCTGCCTCGAAATGACTGGGTGTTGTGTTGTCTTCATCATCATCATTCATCCCCATTACTGTCGGAGGAAGGCAGAGCAAACCCGCTACGACCTTGCCTAGTCGGCGGTGCGGGTCTCCCGCATCGATCCCTGCACTCCTCGGAGTATGGGACCTCATTATCATCATATCAGTGTATGTTTCAGTATACACAGTAAGGATAGAGAAGCTGAAAGATTTCTGCTTATACGTTAATGTCAATCATCAGAATCTTCAATCTCACTCAAAAACAAGATGGCTGTCGTCAATGCCCGCAGTTGAGAGAATTCTTAAGCTCTGGATCCCGTTAAAACAAGTTTTTGACGCCGAAGACAGGCCACCTAAAATAATTTGAGATTTTTTCTGCAGCCCGATCAGTGAAATTTACTTCATTTTTCTGCAGTCAAACTTAGCTCTGTTTCAAAAAAAAATGTAAAAAGCATGGAAAGGATAAAGTCTCGATAACTGAAATAAGAAATATAGTATTCGACACTCAAAGATGTATGAATGAAAGGAAGACTGCCAGTTTTATTGGTCTGCATACCAAGTTGAAGAGGAACAAATTAAAGAATGAGAGACCTAACCAAGGAATAATCAATTTGATTTGGAAATTTGAGGCAGAGACAGTGGATTTCTATACCATATTACTTAGAGAAACGGGCTATTTCTTTTAATAACTATCAAGTATTTGACTGGATAACGCTATCTGAAAACCCAGACTGAGCGATGGATAAGAACACTATTATACACCTGACAAAATGGTGTGAAGATTTCAGGCGACAATCGTTTCCAGGAATATATGTGTCTGAAGAGCATTTTAGAAACCAAGCTTGTATCGGAAGAATGGAAGTAGAAACACTCCGTGGAAGAAAGGTGGATTGACTTTCTTAAGGAAACCGAAAATCCTGAACGCAAATGCCAAACTGCTAAAATTATGCGAGTAATTGTTTTCAATTCTCGCACACAACGCCACTGTGGAAAGAATGTTTTAGCTGATGTTGGCCCAGTGATCTGATGAAAGAAATCGACTGCTGCCAGGGACTACAGTGCCAGTTTAACTACAAGCTGACTTGCATGGAGTTTTGTAAATCTATAAAAAGGATACAGACTTGCTGAAAAAGCTGAAATCTTCCGAAAAATATGGTGCACCAAGTGCTCTTGCCGTAAGAAATTCCATGTAATTTTGTTCTAAATAAAAAGTAATTATATTAATTTTTTTTACATATCTATACCCACACCTCAAAGTGTTCCGACGAGGTCGCAGCTAGATGCGCCAACCCTAGTTGTGAAGCATAGATAAAGATGTAGAAGAGGTGTCGATTCATGTTCGGAAAGTTCAATGCGCCACATGCTGTTTAGTGAATGCTAACGAGAAATGATTATACCACTATAGCCTTTTTCTTTTTCCACAATGAAGAGGGGACAAGCTGAAAAAGATTCGTATTGGGATGAAGATGGTCGGTTCATTCATCATGAACACCATATATCTGACCACTCAACGTATGAGCATCGTGACTGCTGACGGAGTTTTAATACTCTACATACATTGAAACACTGTCTTTTGCATAGAGACGTACCAGAAGTCACAGTAAAGTCGTCCACTCTCGAAATACGTCAACGTATCAGCTGACAAACTAGCGAAAACTGTGCACATTGTACAAACACGTAAGGTGTAAGTGCTGCTCCATCGTCCCTTGCACGTGGCTGGCGGTTATTTCATGGTCCCTAATACCAAAGGAAAGGTTCGAGGTTAGCACGGCGCATGACAGTCTCCAAAAAGTGTGGATTATGAGAAAGGATAACAGAGAACATATTTAAACAAAAAAAGTTATAGCCCCTACTTGTTTAACAAATCCATCAGAATTCGGTACGCCAAAAAAAATGGTTCAAATGGCTCTGAGCATTATAGGACTTAACACCTCAGGTCATCAGTCCCCTAGAACTTAGAACTACTTAAACCTAACCAACCTAAGGACATCACACACATCCATGCCCAAGGCAGGATTCGAACCTGTGACCGTAGCGGTTGCGCGGTTCCAGACTGAAGCGCCTAGAACCGCTCGGCCACCAGCAGCCGGCTGGTACGCCAAAAGGTTTGGGCATGGCTCACTTAGCTGAAGTAAAACAATGATATTCTTTAGAAAATTTTACTATAGTCAGAGATTGTTGCCCAGACGTTAAATGTTATAATTATCACAATTGTAGAATGCTTTATGTTTCTGTCAGTAACATAAAATTGTATAGAGTAAATTAAGAACTTCAACACAAAACTGAGTAAATTGTTACCACAGTTTAATTTAGATAACTATCGCTACTGGTTTCCAGAGATTCAGGATAACAATAGTCGGTCGCCATGAAGAAAAAATGTGAACAGACTATGGAAATAACAGCTGTGACAATGGAATTTGATGTTCTGTTTGAATTCAAAGTAACGTCTGACAGAAGAACTAACCATCACAAACGACTGGGATATTACATAAAGAGAAATATGGAGAGCTGTGGGAAACAGTTCTCTAAAAGGAGGGTTTAGTAAAGTTTAATCTCGCCCATTGATACTCTGGAAGGAAAGTATACATACTTGCGTGCCATTATCTGTTTTTACAGCTATGGCGGCGACAATCATTCGCAATACGAAGACGCTTTTCAAGCTCTACATTGGTATCATCACATTGTTCTACAGAGCGCCCAAGTGACAGGGCAACCCTCAGAATGCGCAGGCCATTGGGGAAGTATAAGCTACAGGGAACTGTCTCTTCCTCCTCTATTTCTTCTTTTTCTTCTTCTTCTTCCTCTTCCTCCTCTTCATCAACCACCACCATCACTCTTTCTCCACTTCCTTTTCTATTGTCGTCATCACATGCTTAATGTATCTTTTTATTTTACGCTAAACACTCTGGCTAGAATTAAATTGGCGCAGGTACTGCACATCAAACACCAAACGTGACATGATCAAACGGCTGTTCAACTTACTGATGAGGATTTTCTTATGCATAATGGCTCATGACTTGTGAGCTAACATATTCGGAAAGGCTGGAAACGTTCCCACTTGAATTTAAAACTGAGAGTAGAAGATTTTATTTTTTAACACGTTTGTATGATTGGAAAGATTGGAAAACCAAGTTTTGCCAACAAAACTTATATTGGCTAAGCTTTCTAGTGGAACACAACTTTGAACACTTCGGCCTTTTTCACTTTTTCGAAAAATGTCAGTTTCTTGTCATCTTAGCGCTTTGGCGTCTGTTTCCTTCTCAAAAGAGCACAGAATTCTCTACAGATTTTCTGCACCCAGTACCAAGGGCGTTACAGTTCGTCAAAAAGTGATGATTTTTCAAAATTTGGCCAAAATGGCAAAATACCAAGTTTTGAGTACTTTTATTTCATCTTTTTATTGGATGGACTTGATTTTACCTGGAGACACATGAGTCTCAACTTTACCTTTGATAATGACAGAAATTGAAGTGAATTAAAGTTTGTGGCTATTACGGCTGTATGGACTGCTTAAGTACAATGGATCTGAACCCAGGTCTCCTGCTTACGCTCCTGCTTACTAGGCATAAGTGCTAGCCATCACACCACCATAGCATTGTGGTTACTATGGCTGCATGGACTGCCTAAATACAGTAACCTCCCTAACACAAACTTCAGTTTAAACATTCAGCCCATTTTTCCCTTCTCACATCATCATTATTGCCGAGGCTCTCCGACATTGGAGTAGCACCCCAGCTATGTATGTAATGGAGATATGCTGCCTGTTCCTCAGGTGTATGCAATCTGTTGAGCTGATTGAATTAAATTTATCTTAAGACATATGAGTCTCAACTTTATCTTTGTTAAAGATGGAAGCTGATTTATTTCTTCAGCTTCTATTATGATCGAAGATAAAGTTGAGAATCAAATGTCATAAGGTAAATTTAATTCCATAAGATCAATAGATCACCTATGCCTGAGATACAGGCAGGATTTCTCCATTATGTACAAAACTGGGGCGCTATACCAGTGTCGGACAGCCTTGCCAATAGTGATGATGTGAGAAGGGGAAAATGGGCTGAAAGTCTGAATTCAAGTTTGTGTTAGGGTGGGCACTGGACTTAAGTAGTCTATGCAGTTGAGGTAGCCACAGTGCTATGGTCGTGTAATATCTAGCACATCTGTCTAACATGCAGAAGACCCACGTTCAAGTCCTGGCCACGGCACAAATTTTAGTTCATTTGTGAAGCTTCTATCATTAGCAAACAACTTTTACTTCAGTTTCAGTTTCAATGGTAAAAACTTATTATGTGTTATGTTATACAGTGAAACTGAACATGTCACTTGGCAGCATGGCCGACATATATGTAGTGTCACTATCATCACGAGTGCATTCAACGCATTTATTCCATCGCCTTGCTTTTACCAACCTAGTGTTGGATCACACTGAGCTAACAGAAAATGAACATGCTGTGTTGAATGACATGGCTGCTTCTTGTGATGAATCAGAACTATCAGTGGGCCGGGACTCAAGTATTTTCATTCAGCAAGTCATAAAAAAATTTGGAAATACCTAGAATATGACTGAAAGAAAGGGACCCCACAGCAAAATTATCGGTTCAGTACGATAGGATGGTCACTCTACTAAGACGCTAACTCTCATAAGACACTTTATTGAAGCAGATTGAACAGGCAGTTGTAAAAGTCATCTCAATAGTGTAATGAAATGCACCGCTTACAGCCATTTTTTATATGGCTACCAGTTTTGGTGCTTCAGTGGACCGTCTTCAGGCCTTATCTGAGGGGGTTAACTCCATCCATATACACGATTCATCAGTGGTCAATATCTATTAACTGGATTCTGCAGGCTAGCTGTAACAACGATGTTGTGTTTTCAACTGCCAAAAAATGTTCAAATGTGTGTGAAATCTTATGGGACTTAACTGCTAAGGTCATCAGTCCCTAGGCTTACACACTACTTAACCTAAAGTATCCTAAGGACAAACACACACACCCATGCCCGAGGGAGGACACGAACTTCCGCCAGGACCAGCCGCACAGTCCATGACTGCAGCACCTTAGACCGCTCAGCTAATCCCGCGCGGCTCTTCAACTGTCAATTGCCAACTGACTCAGTTAGTAGTTGGCCACTGATGAATTGTGTATGTAGATGGAGTTATAAGGAACAGTTGTAGATGTTGCATTTCATTGCCTAAGTGGTCAACTGAAGACCCTCAAATCTCCATCACAAGGATGGACGTACAAAAACTCATCTCAGTAATGTTTGGAGAATGCTTTCCAGTCTCCATTCCACCGGCCATTTATTGTATATTAAATGTGCACATCTCTGCATACAGGATATTCTGAGACTCAAGAAAAAATGAACCTATCAGAATATGAAAAGTTCACAGACAAATGGCATTTTATTATACAGCTATCAGAAAAGTTTTGATCAGGGATTCCTTCTCACATCACTATAGAACAAACATTGATGAGAGGATTTACTTTATGTCAAGAAACTACAGATAGTGCATTAACAAGATGTACTTTGGGAATGATTCAAATACAGAGCACTTGAGAAGAAATTGAAACATGTGAAGTGAGCAGTGTAACCTGAGAATAGAATGTAGATGCAAGAAGGCATTGCATCGATGAACGTGGTATGGACTTGCAAAAGCTCAATGATTGGTTTTCACTGCATCTTTTCTTTCGTGAAAGTGATTTTGTAATATATATAACTATATGCAGATGGAAGCGATGAATGAAAACTTGTACCAAGGACAGGATTTGAACCGAGGTCTCCTGCTCACTCCTGCTCACCATGCAGATGTGCTAACCACTACACCACCTTGGCACAGTGGCTTTGCACAACTGCACACACTACTCTAGCACACCTCGCTCCTCAATCCAAATTCTCATTCACACCTCAGCCCACTTGTTATTGCCACTAAACACGAACAGCATTGGTGCAAATTGTCATCTGTCATTTAAGTCTGCACATATACATCACAGATGTTTGACACTTCAAAAAATATCTTATTTTACAATGTCTACTAGCAGTGATGTTGTTGAAGTGGGGAATTTAATTATTATATGTGTCATGAAAAGAGGGAGAAAGGTATGAAAGTAATAGTTGTCAATTTCTCCATTGGAAATTCCCATAGAAAAGATAAGGTTCTGAATCCCCTTTCTGTGACCTATATTATAAAAGGTGAGAGCACTGAAGTTACTCCTGCTGGTCCTTTGTCTCATGAAACAAAGTGAAGAATAATTAAAAACCTTTCTGAAATATGAACTTGTTCCATATCCATTGTCTCTATTCTTAGAAAAAGGCCTGCAAAAAGGAACAGGATCTTCATTCTCAATGCAGTTTTCCAGTGAAGGATGTTGTAACCTGCCAACAGAAAAACATAATTATAACATTCACATTCAGTGTAACCTCCCAACACAAAAAAATTTCAAGTTTTAATGTGACCTTCCATTTAAGACTGACTCCATATCAAGATTAATAAGGTTTGACGTCAGCAGCACTGCATCATGGCCCTGTGAAATCGTCCTAAATAAACTGAAAAATTCTTACCTCACAATGATGTTGCCGGATAACGCTATCTATATATCTGGTCCTATAAGAAATTTTTGGCATAGCCCAGTGCAATGCTGGCCACTAGATTTTCATTTGTAGGAAAACAACTGATTTTCTTTTGCCGGATCAACATGAGTATGCACAGTAAAAATTCGTAAAATCTTTAAACTCATATAAATGATTGGCAAAAGTTTGCTTCAGAACAAAAGTTATTATTGAAACATTTCTTCAAGCAATTACATGGGACTTTAACCTTACAATTGTGGTTAAATCAGTTGTGACAATTAACATATGCATGCGGCAACAAAGAACAATAAAATATATTGTTTTTTTACCTTATACCACATCGCTCAGGCACTGCCATTATTCTGCATGACCAGCCCAACAAAAGTCAACCGCTGCACTGCCCTGTCCGAACTCCATAACTCAAAGTGCTCTGTGCGAGCTAGAAAACACGACTGCTCTCTGCGAGTTACTCAACTCGAATTACTGCCAACACTGGTCTGACTTGCGATTCTATTGTAGCATATACACTCCTGGAAATGGAAAAAAGAACACATTGACACCAGTGTGTCAGACCCACCATACTTGCTCCGGACACTGCGAGAGGGCTGTACAAGCAATGATCACACGCACGGCACAGCGGACACACCAGGAACCGCGGTGTTGGCCGTCGAATGGCGCTAGCTGCGCAGCATTTGTACACCGCCGCCGTCAGTGTCAGCCAGTTTGCCGTGGCATACGGAGCTCCATCGCAGTCTTTAACACTGGTAGCATGCCGCGACAGCGTGGACGTGAACCGTATGTGCAGTTGACGGACTTTGAGCGAGGGCGTATAATGGGCATGCGGGAGGCCGGGTGGACGTACCGCCGAATTGCTCAACACATGGGGCGTGAGGTCTCCACAGTACATCGATGTTGTCGCCAGTGGTCGGCGGAAGGTGCACGTGCCCGTCGACCTGGGACCGGACCGCAGCGACGCACGGATGCACGCCAAGACCGTAGGATCCTACGCAGTGCCGTAGGGGACCGCACCGCCACTTCCAAGCAAATTAGGGACACTGTTGCTCCTGGGGTATCGGCGAGGACCATTCGCAACCGTCTCCATGAAGCTGGGCTACGGTCCCGCACACCGTTAGGCCGTCTTCCGCTCACGCCCCAACATCGTGCAGCCCGCCTCCAGTGGTGTCGCGACAGGCGTGAATGGAGGGACGAATGGAGACGTGTCGTCTTCAGCGATGAGAGTCGCTTCTGCCTTGGTGCCAATGATGGTAGTATGCGTGTTTGGCGCCGTGCAGGTGAGCGCCACAATCAGGACTGCATACGACCGAGGCACACAGGGCCAACACCCGGCATCATGGTGTGGGGAGCGATCTCCTACACTGGCCGTACACCACTGGTGATCGTCGAGGGGACACTGAATAGTGCACGGTACATCCAAACCGTCATCGAACCCATCGTTCTACCATTCCTAGACCAGCAAGGGAACTTGCTGTTCCAACAGGACAATGCACGTCCGCATGTATCCCATACCACCCAACGTGCTCTAGAAGGTGTAAGTCAACTACCCTGGCCAGCAAGATCTCCGGATCTGTCCCCCATTGAGCATGTTTGGGACTGGATGAAGCGTCGTCTCACGCGGTCTGCACGTCCAGCACGAACGCTGGTCCAACTGAGGCGCCAAGTGGAAATGGCATGGCAAGCCGTTCCACAGGACTACATCCAGCATCTCTACGATCGTCTCCATGGGAGAATAGCAGCCTGCATTGCTGCGAAAGGTGGATATACACTGTACTAGTGCCGACATTGTGCATGCTCTGTTGCCTGTGTCTATGTGCCTGTGGTTCTGTCAGTGTGATCATGTGATGTATCTGACCCCAGGAATGTGTCAATAAAGTTTCCCCTTCCTGGGACGATGAATTCACGGTGTTCTTATTTCAATTTCCAGGAGTGTATATTCCATATCGCAGGCAGTGCTTGAGCAACCCATTGAAATTACATCTGTTCAAGTCCGCTAGCAAATAGTAATGAACCCCATACAAAGTGAACTCAATTTAAACGAATAAATTTTTGTCTTTGATGCGAGTACCTTATACACAAAGTACGTAACTTGACTCGGAAATGTTTCCTTCAGATCAGCAGCCCAAAATTATTTTTCTTACCAGCAATGTCATTTTGTATTTCAATTTGCTGCTGCATTTGATGGGTAACCATCTGAGGGATAGCAGTGTAGCACAAACGGTGCTGAGAGAATTCATAGGTCTAGAAAAAACATTCTTTGGTTGAAGTTGTAGTTGAATCAGAGATAGTAACCTAAGTCCCTCAGGACAAGTCTTCGCACAACAAAAGAAACAAAAATCGCTTGATCATACACATTACAAAGGAATTTTGACAGTGTAGCTTTGAGATGGACCAGGCACAAGAATATGCTGAATTTATGTTTGCAAAAATCTGCAAATTCATGAATTGACTGTTTTGGAACTGTGGTCATAGTAGGAGAAAATGTTGATCTCCTTGTACACATAACTGATTTAGGAAAAGGCATCGAAAACTTATTTTTTCTGAGCCAGGACGAGGAAGAGCAGAGATAAGTGGCTATGCACTTCAGCCCTTACAAATTCTACAGCAAACATTTTCTGTTCACTCACACCATTAGTAGATATAATACAATTTCCCTTTTTTACGTTCCAGGAAAATGAAGTTTAGCAACATTATTAAGCAACATGAATGTGTAAGCTCAGCACTTTGCATGTGCAACACTTCCTGTGAAGAAACAATAACAGCTGGAGAACAGTTCATTAAGGCATTGTATTAACAGCTGTAGACAATTCATTACCACATTGTATTGTGGAGATGTCAGCAGTCCCCAAATGCTAGATGATCTGCATTACCAGCTAGTCTCCAAGTCTGCTACATAAAGCAAATTGAATCTTGCAAGGTTGTCACCCACAAAGATGCTCTGAAATGGCATTCATTAAGGAGTTACCAGAAAGTTCAAAGTTGTCTGGGAAACTGAAAATCTGCTGAGAAATGGAGCTGGTCTCACAGTAACCACAGACTGTTCTAATGAGCCAAGATACAGAACCTGAATCAGTTTTTCATATTGTTTCTGCTCATGTAAGCTGGGCTTTGGTGGAGTGTGTTCCTGCAGAAAACCAGGTTTGAGATGTTATTCCACGTGCCAGAAGTACAGTGGAGTCAACTGTGGAAATATTTCAGAATTGTTATGTAAAAAAGTGAAGAAAAAGTAGATTTTATGGAAATTGTTGAGGAAACAGACATCGACATCAGTGAACTGGAAGAGACTGACAGACTCTTTAAAGAACAGGACAATTTTATGTCCATTCGATTTATTCACTCTAATGCTACAACTCAAGGTATCTGACACCGTGGAACTTGACCCATAAAAATGTCGGAAGTGACACACTTATCCATCTCAAGTGCACCAAAGCTTCAAATATACCATCACAAGTTTTACACATCCGGAAATATTAATAATAAGTATTAGTAAATATTAATTCCTTTTTAATTATAATGAAGCTATCTACATTTCATTTGTACTGCATTGTTTCTTTATACAAGTATAACTAGGTACCGATTTCAGTTTCCCTGTTCCAGCAAATAATAGTTCAGTTTTCAGCTGTTGATTATTTAATATGTATAACAATACGTGTGAATAATATAGATTCTTAAATGTGCATGAGTCAGGGCTGAAATGCTCTAGAGCTTAACATTGACTAGTGATGCATAAATCACAACAGACGGATGCCCAAGAATCATCCAACTGCGAGAGTTTTACAGTAGTCAATGATGTTATGCCCCTGTGCTGGTGACCTCCCAATTTCCAAGCCTGTCAGCGCTCTTTTCTAGCCTGATGTTTAATTTAGGAGCTTCAGGGCGTTTCTTTATGCAAAGTTTGCAGCCTGAAAGGCGTTTGTGCATCGTCTGTAGGTGTAGTTATGTCGCGTAACCCTGTTACAGAAGAGTGTTGTGTCTGCTCTATACTTTTGGCTAGATGCTGAATCAGGTATTCCCTGCACAGTCTGAGACAATAACCACCCAATGTGTTTGTACTTTGGCCCCTCCGGGTACTGCTTGTTGTTTGTTGTTGTAGTCTTCAGTCCTGAGACTGGTTTGATGCAGCTCTCCATGCTACTCTATCCTGTGCAAGCTTCTTCATCTCCCAGTACTTACTGCCAGTTATTGATGCAAAATTATCATCTGATTTCTTGTTCCTGTTAGGTGGTCATAACAATGACTCATTTTGTTCTAAGAGTATTTGAAAGTGTCCCAGTGAATGTCTTCGTCCTGTACTGTTGGAAATGCCTTTTCTGGTAGCACTCATTCACAAATACAGGCTTCCAATTGCAGATCCAAGCAGAAATTACTACTTTTAGTAGATTCGAACTCAAAAGTAAAGGTCTGTGCGATTAAACACTCTCATTCATTACGGCTGTGCTTTCAGACTATGGTAATTACAGCATAATCTTGTTACAAATGCACTGATAAATCTGAAAACTGATATTACAAGAGAATGCTTTCATTAGGATGTTGCTGTTACTGGGAATTTAATGACAAACTTAAAATGTATCCCATTTTAACGTGCATAAAGCATGACAGCTTAATTTGTGTTAAGGGATAACTAATTAATTTTTTGTGTTATTCTATGTATTTGAAGCACACATGCATTTTTCGCATTGTGAATCAATATTTGTGATTTCTGTCTATTTATTGAGTCCTTAGTATAATTGTAATAATGCTCGATCATGTCGTCCCAGGTGACACCTTTCTGAAAATTTTGCCACTATAGCCTGTGGAAATGATAACTCATTGCGCCACTGTTGTTCACTACGCATTCAAGCACGCAATTAAAGTGACTCCCCAGCTCATGGCATACTGCAATGGCACCCAGGTTTCAGTGGTGCCACTGCTTTGATACCACTTTCTGTTGTGCCACTAAAAATTAAAGTCGTTTTACTTATTGAGCCAAATAGTTTCCCCCCACTATTAAATGGCATCATTCGACTGATCCCTGGTCATTGTATTCCGGAACATTAGCATTCTGAAAACTTAGCATTCTGTCCCAGTTTTCGTGAAATAATTTCGGTGTCATTGTGCTTTCATTTTCCTACCCAAAACAAACGTCTGGCCTGGAGGTATAATTACTTGAAGGACACAAGGAGCTACCTTGCTTATGGAACCAAAATGACGAGTCGTAACAATCATCATGGCTTGAGATGCTAAAAATCACTATAACTTGTGAATTTTATGTGAGAGACAACCCTCTAGTGGGTTGTGATAGGTACGAAATCAAAAACTAGAAGGATTAAAAATGCAGACATTAATCAATGCAATATATTTCTAAGTCTTTGAAAGAAGGTTGCGTCCGCAGATGGTATTTACAAGACAATTATAGTTTGCAATGACGGACAAATTCCCGAAACATGGGGAGAATTTTGCTAGAGCTGGGATTGCATCTGATTTTTGAATTGAGCTCTATTACGACACAGTATCAGGATTTGTTTTAGTACTTCGGAAATAGTTTATGTATGAATTTTCGTCTTAGAATGTTATTTCTTTCATAAGTGTGTTTGTTGGTCCTATTTTACTTATGCGCAAAAACCATTCTCAGATCCCGTGTTGCGTTATCTTTTCCTTTTATTTAGCTTTTGGCGCAACTCTAATGTCAAAACCTGTACTTCAACGTTAATACCGTCCATATGATTTCAGCTGACACCATAGTCAGAACTGGCTAATAACATACGAAATGTAGAGTCCTTTGTGAACAGTAGCCCACCGGCGCCACTGCAGTATGCGACTAGCTTTGGCGTCACCTTATTGGCATGTGGTGATCTAGCTGCGCGAACAGATAGTACCGCGAAAATACGCCGAGATCTTTGATATTGTACACAAAAATACATGTGGTTGTGAAATGTGAATAGTAGTGCGTGTAGGGATTTGAGGTTATGTGAAACTTGATTGCGTGTGTATTGGAAACTGCGCAGACATAATTATTGTGCTTTTGCGGAATAAGGTATTTTGTTCTCAAAAGTGTTTGTTTTGTTGGGAATATGTTTCTCGCTGTGTTCGTTTTACGTTAAACTTCTGTTCTTGTTTAAGTTACCCGATGAGAAGTATTCACTTGTACCAGAAATGCTTCCGGAGTGTCTGTTTTGACACTATAGTGCATCCCAAACAGCTGAAGAAATTTGCCTCTAGGTCTTACACTTCTCATAACAAATTTAAAATGGGTGATAGTTTACAGATTGACAACAGTGAAGCCAGAGAGACAGCTCTCCACCCACCAGCTACTGTTCGTGGGCTAACAAAATTAGACAAAGTAGCTTTTTCGAAAAATGTTGTGGTCCCTTGTATAGAGTTTAATGTCACATCTGTGAAATTACAGGAACTAAGGAAAACCGTGCATAAATATTTATTAAGAATGGAAAACTTGAAACCATTGCAAGTTATCGGAAATGCAGAAGCTGCTAATGATGATGCGAAAAGTGTAATGCGGAGATTTCTGTTAAATCCTACAATTATAACTTCTTTTAATGACTTCTCAGAAGAAGAAAAAATACAATTGTTGAAACAAAACATTACCGAAAATTCTCTTTGTTTCACGAATATAATGTTGAATTTTGACAATTGGAAAGCAGAGGTGTTGCTGAAGTCTGTGTTGCCTTTAGACTTGGAGCCACTCACTTCATACTCGATTATTGGGCACATTATCCATGTGAATATACGAGAACATCTCTTCCCATTTAAGATTATCATTGGAGAAATATTGTTGGAAAAAATTAAGAACGCTAAAACAGTTGTTAATAAGACTGACATCATTGACAACACCTACAGGAACTTCAAAATGGAAATTCTGTGTGGGGAGAACAATCTGATTACTCAAGTAAGAGAGAATCACTGTACATTTGAGCTTGACTTCGCCACAGTTTATTGGAATCCTCGCTTGTCTACAGAGCATGAGAGAATAATAACTAAGCTAAAGCCACGTGACGTATTGTATGATGTGTTCGCAGGGATCGGTCCATTCGCAATACCTGCGTGCAAACGTAAATGTTTTGTTTTGGCAAATGATTTGAATCCTGAGGCGCACAAGTGGCTTGTACGTAATGGGCAGCTAAACAAGGTGACAGAATATTTGACAACATTCAATAAGGATGGAACAGATTTCATAATAAATGACGTTAAGAAAGATATGCTTGAACGCTGGAAGAATGGAAAATGTGATGGTAGTACAATGCACATTACAATGAACTTGCCAGCATTGGCAGTAACGTTTCTGAAGGTATTCAGTGGACTATTTGAACAGGGTGACAATGTGCCACCTGATACGTTCATTGAACCAGTTGTTCATGTGTACTGCTTTTGCAAAGGTGACACTTCAGATAATGCAGCTATCAGTTTGGTGGAAGAGAACTTGGGCCATAAAATTTCACAGAATCTTGTAGAAGTCTACAACATTAGAAATGTTGCAGTGAACAAAGATATGATGCGTGTTACATTTAAGCTTACGAAAGAAATTCTAGTTAACAATCAGTCTAGAGACTTGTGTCAAGATGGAGAACCATCCATGAAACGACGACGACCAGACTCTGATGGTGAGACATTCAAATTACTAATTTTATTATCTGGCTAGGGAACTAGTTGTCAGAGCAGTAACTTTCTTCATGAACACGGGAAAGTGCATTCGCTTGCACTCGTGGGATAAAAGATATAAAAACTTGTTTAAATTTTGTCTCCTTGTACATTTCCTAGTTTGATTATGTTCAGTTACAGATTTCATTATAATTTTGGAATTGCAACAGTTTTCATACGTAAGTTAATAGTATGCAACTGAGAGCGGTGCTTTTAGTTTAGTTTTGACATCCTTTTTTGTGCTTATAATATTCCACACCTATCTGTACAAAGTTTTATTTTATTATGTATGACTATTGATAAACATGCTCTTTATTTCCATAGACTTCCAGCAAGTTGTCATGTCGAATGTATCATCAGCCAGTGTTGTTCGCCTATGCCATTTAATTTGTAGGGGACTACTGTAGGGTCTACAGTACAGAAATTGATAGGAACTGTTGATCTTCTATGTACACATCTTCAACATATTACATGAAAGTTCACATTTTAGGTAGACTTTCTCTTTTGCATTTGGCAATACCAAAAATTCCAATTCTACCCACCTGCTTTGATCCGTCAAGTCATCATGATGATGAACACACCCCTATTTCCAGCATATACAATATGACTTCCATAACATCACTAAATACATATGTGAACAAAGATATAAACACTGTGAAATATTTCATCGCAGCAATAAAATAGGATGGTGAAGAGCTGAATATACAACAATAAGACGGTCCCCATTCCAAAACAAACAAATCTGAAAGCTGAAACGAATATAGTGATACCGGACACCACAAACCCCAGTCTCTCTCTCTCTCTCTCTCTCTCTCTCTCTCTCTCTCTCTCTCTCTCTCTCACACACGCACACACACACACACACACACACACACACACACACACATCAAAATAACCATAGCTGAAACCCCTCTGAAAATACCACCACATATTCATCCTTGGTTTGAGAAGCATGGACTTTGATCAATTTCATAAACTCTGCACACTGCTGGCACTTCACACACTCTACCAAGAGGCCATATAACTGAAGGAATTTCATTGTAGACACCATATTGTCAAGCATAGCAGCCAACAACCAATGACTAGTTAAGTTTGTTGTGAGATAAATACACAGTACCAAACAAAACACCAGAAAGAGACTTTCAAGCCATTAACAACGTGACTAACAGTTTCAAAACTGAAAACAAGTTAGCAACCAATAACTAATGACATCAAAATAACTTGCTGCCAAGTCAACAAAAACCCAACTTCCAAAATATAGAATAACACTCAGCACTAAGTCCCATACTGCACTAACATCACTCACAAACAATTTAGAAACAAATATCCCACACTACAGTGCGCCACTGCTTACTCCAATATGCTCTCTGCAAACACAATATATTTCAAACACATCGCACCTCAATGATATATACCAACACAGGTACGTTGTGGGTCAGAGCAGATGAGTGGAATCGTAATAGTAAGTTGATGCTTGTAATTTGCATTGTGAAACTGAATGTTTCTCTCTCCATCTCATATATTTGTAAGACTTGTTTGTTATTCTAATAATTGAAGACAAAGTGTACAGTAACTATCATGTTCTATTTGGGACAGATATAGCTCATTTAAGTGCATTTGACATCTTTTTAATTGCAAAGACTGGACTGCAGGACTCTTCTCTAAGCACAGAGTTGCCGTGGTATCCATCCCACTCTCAGGGTTCTAAATCTAACCTAGTTTGTGCATAGAATAGATTCTAACCTAACCCTTTCACTCTGCCAAAAACTGGCAAAGGCGATCGAACACAGTGTGACCAAGCTTTCAACCAACGTGATCAGGTGACCTCTGGCAACAGCAGCTGGTGACTGTTGTCAGTGCCACTGGGAATGCAGTCTTATTGGTTCCACAACCTGTTTGACAGCAACACAAAAAAGGAACTGACTGTTACATTGTTTTTCTCAATGGCCAGTGGAAAGAGTGTGAGGGCCAACAAGGATGCACAAACTTTATCAGTGCATCATGCTGCTCAGCTGGAATCTAGCATTTCCAGCCTGTTATTCGTCATTGTAAGGCAAGCAACGCACTGCTCTGGCTGTCGCAGCTGCATCATATGTTAGTTCAGCACTGACATCGTAGCGCTTTACTGAAAGTTGACTTGAGTCATCTGAAATGCTATTGACCTGTATCCTCTGTAAATGAGGAGGAGTGGACCTATGGTTTCCTCTTGTGTCAGCAAAGGTGGAAGCAGAGTTGTTTAAGCTTGTTAAATTTCTTATTGTTCAATAAATACAAATATTATATTGTAAATGACCATCACAAAGTTTTTGTAAGTCAAATTGTGTAAGAATTTGATTATCTTCTGAAGAGTACAAACCTGCGATCACTTTGCTGCTGTGCCAATACCATCACAAAAGGATCACCCATGGCAAGTCTAAAAAATTACACGCAGCCCAAATAAATCCCAAAATTTGCAAAATGATTACATAAATCTGAAAAGTTCTTAAAATTATTATACTGGGCAACAGAGCCATCACTGAAGGACCCCCCCCCCCCCCTCTCTCTCTCTCTCTCTCTCTCTCTCTCTCTCATCTTTCATACATTACAGAAACATGTGCGTGTTTTTACTCCATTAGTTATATTGCACAAAAATTCCACAGCAATTGTTCATTTTCGAAAAAGTTTGTCATAACAGGAAGGCCAGTTGTCTGATTGTTAGTTTTCTGCCAAATCCTTGGTGCCACTACTTCTCCAGGTTTTAGATTCAGAACTTCACGTTCAGACATCGTGCTTAGTGCTTTGATACAAAAAGTGTGGAGCTAAAGATCTACAACTCTTTCTGATAGTTCCACAAAATTTTTAGTTGACAGCTGTGTCCTTCACTCTAACTGGATTTATGCTTTTTATTGCACAGTTTTACAACAGTATTTGTGTGTGAACTACTTTGTAATTGATGTTGGGCATATTGCTTTATTTAAGTTGTTCGTATTTTAAATCATGTTGTGCTATTGACCTTTAAATGAGACAGTTAATGTTACATGTGTGTGTTTTTTTTTAGATGGGGAAGGAAAAACATAACAAAAAGAGTAAAAACAGTGTCTTTAAGGTTGCTGGTGCAAAGAGCTTAAAAGTGAAAAATAAGGCTAAACCAGTGAACACTCAGTTGAAAAAGGTAGGTTTAATTTATTGAATTATAAAACAGTACATACATCTGTTGCTCAAAAATGATTAAAGAAAGGCAAAGGCGACCATTTATCTATAGGAGATTGGTGTGTGGTGCATAGAAACGTGACGCACACACACACACACACACACGCACGCACACACACACACACACACACACACACACACACACACGCACACACACAATGTACATTTGGGTGTCCATATGGTGTGTGTGTGTGTGTGTGTGTGTGTGTGTGTGTGTGTGAGAGAGAGAGAGAGAGAGAGAGAGAGAGAGAGAGAGAGAGAGAGAATGCCTGTACTTTTACAAGAAAAACAGTGATAGCTTGAAAGCTTCTGTGAATACATTTTTCTGTAACATATTTCTATTCTCTATACATCCATCCACTGTAGGTGAGTGGTTGCCTTTACCTTATTTTGCTTATTGTCTAGTAGAGGAATGTCCATAAAAATTGCTGTAAAATAATTAATACAAGGTGTGCCAGAGATGGGACTGACAACACTGCAAGTTATCTGGCAATGCTATGTTGTTCCACTTGTTTAGACCAGTGTCCTTATCCCTTCCAGATGCTCAGTATGAGTTCCAGCTACGTACAACTATCACATGGTTTTTTTAGAGCGCTATCAGTGATGATGTGTTTTTCTTGTGTGGTAAGAAAATGGAACGGTTAAATTTATAGCAAATTTATGCAATCATCTTTCGTGTTAAACTTGGGGTATCTGTGGACTTAACCTTTGAGAAATTGAAAGAGGCCTACGGGGAACATTTATTATCAGTACCTTAATTTTTTTCTGGCACAAATTATTTTTGGAAGACTGAGAAAATTTTGAAGATGAACCTTCACCCAGAGAGACCTTGAACTTCAAAAACTGATGAAAACATCAAACATGTGGGTGTTGTTGTGAGATCAGACTGACGTTTAACAATAAGGATGATGGTTGACCTGTTAAATTTTAACACTTCCATTGTACATCAAATTTTGACCAAAGATTTGCACATGTAAGAGGTTTGTGTCAAAATTGTGCCCAAAAAGCATATGACTGACATTTGAGGAAACATGAGCATTGATCCTCTTGAGAGGATTGCCAAGGACCGAGAGTGAAGGATTATCAAGGACCATGAATGGTTCAGCCATGTGATCACAGGTGATGAAGCCTCAATTTTTGAGTACAATCCTGATACAAAGCAGCAAATAGAGGAGTGGCACACTGAGACATCTCGACCAAAAACTGCTCAAATGAGCAAATTAAAGATGAAAACAATGCTGATTTGCTTTTTTGACTGTAGGGGTATTGTGCATAAAGAATTTGTTCCTGCAGGACAAACTGTCAACCCAGAGTTTCATATTCTTGAGGAAGAAAAAAACCTTGTTTCACAAAGCATCTAGTGCACATTGGTCTATCGATTATTTAGTTGATTTCGAAATGCATCCTTATTGGTTTTTGAACACATTCCAAGTTGATTTCTGAATGAATATTTGAATGCGTGCATAGTGTACGTGATGTCCCTGCCAGGGGAAACCATCTAGAAATAAACTTTCCTGCAGACAAACGGGGACGGGGCTATACGAGCTGAACGGAATAAAGCTGAACAGGTGAGTGCCAACTGCTGTTTGCTTATGTGATTGATTGGGATGCAAATGATCAGCGTTGTTATAATTACTAGCGAAGTCCGTAGATTCAGACTACCAGAGTGGAAATAAACTACTAACAGGAATAACAAGTAGCTAAGAAATATTACATGTCATCTTCTCGGTGTATGCAAGAAAATTTTGACAGAAAATTTTTGGCCAGATTGCTACCTATAAAGGGCAAGTTCTACAGTCCCCGGCTAGCAGCCGCTTATGTTCTATTCTGGAAGTAGCGTGGAAAACGCGTTATACGAACACATAATAATGCCCGACCAGAGAATAATCGCTGGATAACTAAATCGGTGATTCTGTCAGGGTTAGTAGAGTTAACTGGAGAAGGAGTTTTGTCAGTGGTAGGAATAGTTACAGAATTAGTGATGAGAAGATTGTGACATCACACAAATTATGGACAAATAAGACTATACCAAATTTATACGAAAATTTCGTACTACTACTTTTCGATCTCATGCATGAGAAACTGGAGCATATGAATGAAATGTGAAACTATTTCCTAATATAAACCATTTTGCTTGTAGTAGGCTAAATAGGCATTTCATATTGGTACTTCACGAATTATATTCTCTCGTATTATGAAAATGACAATTATTACCAAAACAGCCGGTTCATAGTGTCCAACGGGCACTATGAACCGGCAGTATTCCCATGGACCGTTCGAGCAACAAATACACCGGGAGAAACTGAAGAATCACATTACCAAAACCAGTCTCATTGGCTGACTGGGAGTAGGAGAGGCACTACAGGACGTTTTAATTTCCACTATCCTGAATATAGTTTGATGGCATCCATTACAAAATATACCCATTTGAATTCCACAGTGCCAAATACAGTGACGTGCGGCAGAAGAATGCTGTGTGAAGAGGCGTGGCACTACACTTTGGCACACTTAAGACCAAATAACACTTCTTACATTTCCTCGAAGTTATATGTTATATGGATCAGACTCTTCAGAAAGACGTGCGATACAAAATGAACATATTTTTGAAAAGTATTTATTTTTATTTATTTATTTTTTTGACGTCCTATCTCAAACACTCTAGGGAGACGGGCGGAGGGGACATCACCATATAGTATTGCCCTGGTTCGAAATATCGTAGATCTGGGGCTGATGCGCAGAGCAGTCTGAGTTTTTTGGGGGGGGGGGGGGGGGGGTTTCCTTGTGGTCTGTGTCTACAGTTAGTGATTTTGCTGTTTCCTCTTTGGTTATAGCTCTCACGTCAAATGAAAAAAAAAAGTGGTATCTGTGGCTGGGAGCTATCAAGTGAATACACATACATTCACGTAATTACAGAGGGCTAAAATATGTTGTTAGTTTCAGATTTTATTTTATTTCTGCCTTTCTGACAGTCAAGCATTAATCGCCTTGCAGAACAATGAAGTTATTTTTGTCGCATTGCTAAAGAAATCCGACTTTTATTTATCTTTTCCATTGAGGCAGCCAATTTATTTGAAATGAAGTGTTTAATTTCACACTACTGACTAGTTTCAACTGTTCACTGCATTTCAGGTGCACATTTTCATCTTCTAGCATGTATGGCATTATGCCATAATAAAGAACCAAATATGAGATAATACGGTAGTACTGGTACTCCAAGATAATTTACATCCCAAAAACTACACTGAAAAGCTTAATATCAGGTTGAGGCTTATATTGTTGGGAATCTGGGTATACAAATGTGCACTTTAAGGCGAGTTATTCATTTCAGTATGGTTCAAAAAATTGCAATGCTCTTGGAGTATCCTCTGATGTCTTGTTTCTTTTATGACATAATTTTAGATCTTTTAATGTTTTAAACATAGGTACATACAGGCATCCTAAGTCATCGTAGCTGCACAATCGCAGTGACACCTCTTATCTCACGCTCTCTGACAACTGCTGGAACAAATCTATTTCTAATAGATTGCGGGAAAATATTACGAATAGTGGTTTGAAAAGCGTTAGTTTGTAAGTAAATTTCCTTTTACGCAAGATGAACTATGTGCGAGAATGTACGCTGAATTTCTTAAATCACAGAGCATTTGACTCTCATTTAAAAGTCAACTCTTTGATGGCAAGCCATTCAGAAGAATTTCGAGCCCAGAAGATTAGAGAGTTATGTCAGTATTAAACATTTTACTGGCACACTTGTATGATGTATCTTAAAGTGTAAAACACGAAAAAAAAGATCAACATTATATGTGAAAGCTTAGCTTCTCTTGTAGGTTATTAATCTTAAATATTATATATGAAAGCTTTGCTTTTTGAAGCAACACTATGTATATTAATTTAAACCATTAACTTTTCCTGTTCGTGTGTTTACACTACTTAACAGTGATGTTGCAATTGGCTGACTACATCACGTGTCCTATGCTCTGAATATCCACTGCCGAGATCACGTGATATGAGCTACGACAGGCTTACAAAAGCGCATCGCAATCTTGATTTCAGTGCTTCGGAAAGTAACATGCGGTCTTCGGTGGAATGTGAATTTATACTTTCGTAAAACAAAAATATGCAGCTTACATGTTGCTGCACATCAAAGAACATTCCAAAACATGTTTTTTTCCCCTGTGTTTCGTTTTTTAAAGTGCCGGGAAATTATAAGCTGCTGTAAAAAACCATAACCATTCAAATGATTGACAAATTTTACAGTTCCGAGGGAAAGTATACTGTCACTTAACAAGGAAAAAGTGTATTTTCACCTGGGAGAAAGTGTATTTTTAACCGGGAGATCCTGGAAAAATCTGGAAATTTTTTTCCTTGTCCATGTATGCACCCTGTTCATGGCAGAATAAAATTAAGTGCCAGATGAGAACTCATTCCTGTTCTGTTTCTTTGACAGGCAAAATTTTTGTTGTATGAGCTACCCAAGAAGAAGAAGAGGTAATAGTAGTACTTCTATATATCTCACTTAATTTGAATTTGACTTTCATAGATGAAACTCTGTGCACCATTTTTTCCCTAAATAAAACTAACACTGTTAAGCAAAATACACTAGTGGGAATTTAAGGAGAAAGCAACTTTCGTGTGACATATCACTGCCAAGAAACATATCTCGATGAAACTTATGTAGGAAGAATTGCTACAGTATTGTATAGGAGGTAACTGAAATAAATACACAAAGATAATTACACTTTTAGTCTGAAGCAGTAAATACACCGAACTCACAGAAATTCATGAGTCCCTTGGTCATCACAGACTGCGGAATGTCATTCTGAGTAGGGTTTGTGACCACCATGGACAGCATTGCACGCTCTCTAATGTGCTCTCATGCAGGTCATATCATTGGTAAGGAGCTGTTATAAGAGGGCATTCTATTCATCTACCAAAGCAGTTGACAGCTGCTGGAGG
This sequence comes from Schistocerca piceifrons, assembly GCF_021461385.2. Lineage (NCBI taxonomy): Eukaryota > Metazoa > Arthropoda > Insecta > Orthoptera > Acrididae > Schistocerca > Schistocerca piceifrons. The sequence goes on along the minus strand of NC_060140.1, from coordinate 218,741,128 downwards.
TTCGTTGGTACATGTGAACATGCTGCAATATATCTGCCCAGTGCATCCAAGTGGGATTGAAGTCGGGGGTGGGGGGCAGGTAGACCAGTCTAGTCCATTTACTGAAACATGTAATGCATGCATAAATTGTGTCAAACATGGTTGATTTGATGATCCAGATGTTATGTTGTGGTGGCAACAAAATTTGCCCGATCGGAACCCAATGGAATATATGTGGGACACTATCACGTGCCAGCTCCGCACCCATAATGTACAGGAATAGTGTAGCCTGTACATAGACATGTGGTGCCATGTACGCCTGGAATTCTAACAAAGTCTTGTCAAATCCGTGTCACGCATAATCCCTGTTGTATTCCATTCCAGAGGTGGACCAACACACTATTAACTGGCAGTAACATCTTGGCTCGTCGGTGTGTATTCATTTACAAGCGATTGTTTCTGAGTGTTGTTTTATGCTTGACTTTTTGTTTCAGATAAGTGAAATAAATCGCAAAATGATAAAAGACATTGATAATCAGCTGGTAGAACTACGTACACAGCTGACACAGCCCTCAAAAACTGCAGCTCAGAAGACAGAGGAGAAAAGGCCTCTGCCTTCTGTCAGTCTACAGAAGGCACCAGTGGAAACTACAGAAGCAACAGAAAAAGTTTGTGCAATGAAGCTCTGAACTTTTTTGTGTTATCTTTTGTGTCTGGTGAATAAATGTTTTTATGACTGTTGTTGATCATGCTAATGAATACAAATTTCTATTTTAGAGTGAGCTGTTGTTTTTATTTATTTTTTAATTCTCCTTATCACTACTATATTTTACATGTACTTTTGATGCCTCTGTCAATAACTATCGCTCATACCCCACACCCGTGTAGTCCTCTTCAAACCCTCCCTGTAGCCCTTTTCCCCCCTGCACATATCCCTCTTCCTCCCCTTAGCTCTCTCTCTCTCTCTCTCTCTCTCTCTCTCTCTCTCTCTCTCTCTCTCCCCCCTCCCTCCCTCCCTCTCCCCCTCCCTCCCATTACCTCGGCTCCCCCGCCCCCTCTTCCCTGTCCCCCCCACTCTTCCCTGTTGCCCCCTCCCCGCCCTTATCAGTGTGCCAGTGTGTGTGTGTGTGTGTGTGTGTGTGTGTGTGTGTGTGATGATAGAAGGGAGAGGGCGAAACGATATGCAGCACCAAGAGGGTTGCTGAGTTTAAAGTCTCTGTCCGACAGATGGATCACCATCAACAGTGTTGCATGCTCTCACTTCTGGAGACAGTGTGGAGAAGTTAGAAATTGGCACAAAGATTGATGATCAGGGATTTAATGCCACCCCCCCCCCCCCCTCCCTGCAAAGGGAAAATTGAAGTAATAGGATTCTATGAGTTGTACAGACACATGCTGTTACAAGTACAGGGTGTAAAGTCCAGGAACACTTCAATTATTTATTGCACAAGAACCAAACATTGTAAAGATGTCATCCATACATCATTTTGAAGAGAAATCATGAAAGTTTTTTTCATGTATAACACCACAGCATAGTTTGGCAATTTGCTGGTAGTCAGCGCCAGTTGCAAACATCGTGAGTTCAGGTGCCGGGAGAGCTGTTTCATGAAATGGCCTCCCTGATCACCAGATCTCACTCTGTGTGACTTTTTCCTGTGAGAATCTGGTGTATGTACCGCCTCTACCAAGTTTTGTAGCAGAGCTCCGGGAGAGAATATGGGAAGCGACTGCCACAGTCGACAATGCCATGCCGGGACAGATATGGCAAGAATTCGATTGCCGTATTGATGTCTGCTGAGTCACTCATGGTTCGCATCTTGAATGTTTGTAAAAAAAAAAAAAAAAAAAAAAAATTCTGTGTGTCTCTTCAAAATGCAATATGTATGACATTTGTACATTGTTTAGTTCTTGTGCAATAAATAATTGAAAGTGTTCCTGGACTTTATGTACAACCTGTATTTGAAGAGAGTTAAGTAAAATAGAAAGATTATTTTGCAGAAAAATACCAAAAGAAAAAAAAAGTATATTATGGAGGATTCATTGTTTAGGGAGTATGGTTTATTGACTAAAAAAATAAAAAACATCAGTAATTATTCCTTCTAAAATTTGTTTTTTTTTTTTTTTTTGGGAATGAAATGAAGTTTGGCTACAATAAATCTTTTGAAAACTTGCTAAAATACATGAAATGCCTAATGGGTAGCTATTTCACATTTAGAAAGGTAAACTGTATGTATCTTCTTGACAACTCCTTCCGTTCTACTTTTTTATGAATTTTAGCTCATAAAATGCAGGATGGTAAAATACATACACTTGGTGACAGACTTAAATATCTGAGTGGAGTGGGTTTTGGGCTGGGGGTAGTGCAATAGTGGACTTATTTGACAATGGCATATATTCTTTTAAAACCCATATAACATCAATAGCAATGCGTGGTGGTTTATATAAAAGTATATGGTATTCTGCCGAGAAATACTTCTTACTTGAAATGGGCACAGTACAGATAATAATGATAATTAATAAACTTACTCTAAGCAGATACAATATTTGAAAGCAATAATCTTATTCAGCCCAGGTGACATAAAACAGGCATCGATCCGGAACAAACGAACAGAAATCAGAGTATCAGACGACTGTAACTTCTAAATGATCAACCATAATAACACAGCATGTTAAATGAATAAAGCCATAACAAGAGCTACGCTCCACTACCAAGAACGTCCACCAACCACTCATTAACACTACAGACTACACAGATCTAGCCAATATACAGACAACAGAAAGCAGCAGAACACAGAAAACTTGTGACTATGTACAATGGTAAAAACACCCCCCCCCCCCTCCTCCCAGTGTGAATACAATACACACTATAGAAATCACTCTCTCATGCTGTCATGGTCATGCCGTTCAGGATAGGTATTACAACTTGTAACGGTTAATCTCTGTTTGCAAACACGTTAACAGCCACTGGCTATCTCCCCTGATCTCAGCACCTGCTGCTCAGTAATTTCCCTCTGACAACACATCAGCTGCCCATCAGTAGATATGGGTCATTAATGAATAACACTTAGTGCTTTGCACAGTACCGCAGTAGCTAGCCTCCACTATTCCTTGTGTCTGTCTGTGGCTGCCATCTTCTTCTGGACACCGAAAAAAGATCCTGTCCATTCTCCAAGTGGGCAACATCCACATACAGCTTGGCCATGTCCTGCATTGACCGTTGTAACTCTTCACACCCTGTCCGACCCCACAGCACTCAACTTCCAGACTTTTCCTGTTTCCATGTTCCTTGCAGGGCACCAACGAACTGCAGCCTGCAGCAACTATTTGGAGTAGCAACGCCAAAACCAAAACAGTACCCCAACACAGCCCCATGAAGTCAATCCTCACTGGGCATCTGGCACTGGCTCAAGTTGGTGTTGTGTGTCTGCTCCTTACTGCTGACCAGCACATCCAAGGCCAGCCCACCGACATATAACCACAGCCGTCATGCCAATGCCTATTCCCCAATGACACAACGCAGGACTGTCAGCCATTTCCAATGGCCACTGCGGTGACCTCAAGATGATGTTGACAGCATTTCTCCGTACAGAAGACTGTCCACTGCCAAATAGCGTTGAGGTAGAGAAGCTTGGAGTGATGCGTGTACTGTCCATATGCCATCAAATGTGCCCTCTTGTGAGACTCTTACGCACCAGGCCTTCGCGAGCAAAACCAGCTGGGCCAGCAGGAAGAGAAGCATACCGCAAAATTCAGTTTCACTACACATTATTTTCTTATATATTAATTCGCAACAAGCATGTTGGATATGCAATGGATGCTTCTCCTAAGACTAATAAGCTTTTACTTTTTCGTGTATTTCTTAAGATACTTCAATTGTGGTGGTACTTAAAACTGCCTATTGCCTAGAGTTTTGCAAGGTATTGCTCTCAAAAATTTCAGTAATATGCCCTCGCGCCACACTGTGTCATAAGCTGCTGACAGGTCAACGAACACTACTCCAGTTTTAAGTTTCTTTTGGTATCCAGATTCTATGTGAGTAGTCAAGGAGAGCACTTGTTCACAGCAGCTTCTATAAGGTCTGAATCCAACTTGTTCATGTGGTATCACAGCATTAATTTGATCTTGGATTCGGTTTAGAATCATTCTTTGCAATAGCTTGTAAGCACAGCTAAGTAGAGATATTGGGTGGAAGTGTTCTGCAGTTGTTCCCTTGTAGTGGGACGCGAAATTGAAGCGTCACCCATCCACCAGTGTCAGCCCTGTTTGCAGGTGAATATAAGTTTAATTTAGTGTTTTGTTTATGTATTTTGTAATATTTGTAATGGTTGTGAATTGTCTAAAGTTTGTATTTATTTTTATGTTTCATGTACGGAGAGGGCGGCGCAACGAACGGAGACAAAGGCTCAGGTTCACGTCTATATGTAGGAAGATAATAAACTAGTGGATGCTACTAAAGTTTAAATACGTGTTCCGAGAATTTATTTATGAAGAGTTATGTTAATGAATTACTAATTTATTTGACAAGATTATTAATTTTGACAGCGTTCATCGCGAGTTTGAGTCATGAAAGTTTATTCAATGTGGTTCTAATATTTATTAAAGCAGATAACTTGCATTAATATAATTTCTGAGAAGAAACAAACGACATCTAAATTGAAAAAAATTTGTGCAAACCAATTGGACTGGGTGACGTAATTCTGCGCATACGACTCAAATGATGATGTTTTAATTACAGTTTCGTTCAAGAACCATTCAGAGACAATTTTAAAAAGAATTTAAATGATTTTGAAGTGTGTTGTAACTGACGTAGGTGACGAAGTCTGCACGTGGTCATATGTCAAAAGAAAATCATTTATACAAAATTAGTACGTCGTTACACTACACCCTCTTTCCCTGGCTTTTTTATAGCGATAATTTTTTGGGTAATGTCGTTGTACGAAGAATTTTGTTAAAAAGACTTAACTAGCCAATTTCCCGTTACCGGTCCACTGTGCACCAAAAATTCAAGGTAAAGCCCATCTGCACCTACAGCTTATCTACATTTCGCATGCTTAAGGGCTGTCTCCAGTTCAGTGATTGTAAATGAAGAAGAGAATTCCGGGTTATGTTGCAGAGATTTCTTGACTTCCGTAAGCTCTCTCTTTACTTGCCGAAGATCTGCTTTATCTGTTGGGACCTTGTAAACTCTCACTAAGTGACTGGCAATTGAGTCGCATGAGACCGTTGAGTTTTCTTTGTTGTGGGTAGGGTCTTCTCCAAGTTTGTGCATCAGCGTCCATGCTTTTCTACTGGAGTGTGTGAAATCAAGGTCCCTTGTTTCTTTATGCCATTTTTCTCTCTTTTGTTCATTTAAGGAATTCATAAGGTTCGTAGCTGTTTCTTGGCCTCCAATTTCCTTGAATTGGTTAAACAGCTGGTATCTCTTAATTCCAGCCAGGAACGTATTCTTTACGGCATCCTGTGGGTATGCTCTTTTTGGCAGTAGATATTATGTTCTTTAAAAACTTTGAGTATGATTTTGGAAGTGCAGGGACCTGTGTTATTGACTCGTCCAGCAATTTAGAAAATTTATCCCAATCTGATTTTTGAAAGTTCCAGCGGGATACAGGAGCAGATCGCACTGGGGGAATGTGTAGCCCATAGGAAATGAGAATGGGGCGATGTTGGCTTCTGGAAAAGTCATGCAGGACCTTTCTGATGATAGTTCCACTACTACTCTCCGAAGGGTCCATAGTTGACAGGCAGAGGTCAGGTGTGCTCTCTGTACCCCATCTTCCAGACCTGAATGTGCCTTTTCCCTTTGCATCATAATGGAGCTTTAAATTGTTTGCTTCCATCCATTCTGCCAGACATCTACCATTTTCATCCTCTTCAGCATAGCCCCACTCATAACTATGGCTGTTAAAATCACCTACATATATTGCAGGACATTCTAGCACTGGGAGTTGTTTGCGCCAAGTGCTATTCAGTGGTTTGTAGATATTTGCTATTTTTATATTTCCGATCTGAATCACTGCTACCATCGCGTTTTCTTTGTCTGTGCTATTTTTATATTTCCGATCTGAATCACTGCTACCATCGCGTTTTCTTTGTCTGATTTCTCCTCAAGAATAACTGAGACATCCTTTAAGTTGTTGCGGACAAAGCTGGCAACTCCATATTGAGGGTGGTTAATTCAGGACACTAATTTATAGCCTGGGATGCTCCCTCGCTTCCACAGAGCGTTGTCATCTTCAGTATGAGTCTCTTGCAGCGCTAAGACGTCTGCCCTATTCTCTCTCAAAATTTTAGATAGTATTTCGCCCTTATTTCTGGACAGTCCCTCAACATTCAGTTGAGATATTATGAGCACGTTTCCAGGTTGGCTCTGAACAGTGCCATTTGTATAGGTTTTCATATTGTTGTTAATTTCGTAATCGCTGTTGGAATTATCTTTAAATCGCCTCTGGCTACCAGTGCTTTCAATCATCTGTCCACCAAACCTCTGTCGAAAGGCTGCTCTTTACAGTCTCTGTCAGCAAGTTTCTGAAAACAACTCGATCCCTCTTCATGACGATTTTCTATCACTGCCCAGGAAACGCCTCAGATTTAGAAGACCAGCATATGAAATGGGAGTCCAAATGCTATCCACAGGATTCAACCAGGACGCAGAGTGGAAACGTGAGTGGCAAGCTACAAGAACCCGAAACCACAAAGTTGTAGACAACCCAACAGTTCCAGTTCCAGGCTTCCACCAACCAGGGGAGGTGTGGGTGCAGTTAAACAGATATCGGACTGAAGAGGGTAGGTGCAAATACAACATGCACAAGTGGGGCTTTTCGAGTGACAGTGTGTGTGAATATGGTGACACCCAAACAGTGAGCCACATTGTGAGTGATTGTCCTATCCAATGCTTCCCTGGTGCCATTGAGAAGCTCCATCAAGCATCCCACGAGGCACTCCACCGATCGAGTCAATCAACATCTGAGTGTAGTCTGAGCCATAATAATAATAAATTGTGGTGGTGGGTGTGTAGATAAATTCAGCCCAAACTAAGACCGTTCAAGAGATGCCACAGTGGCAGTCAAAATCTTTGTTTTGTTGTCAGAATGAACAAAGCATTTTTTAGTTTTTTTCATGAACACAATTAATAGAATAGCTTCCAATTAGCATGATTTTAAATGTAGTTAAAGTATGTTGTTGAAACATAGAATTAACTCTGGAGAAAAGTGTAACTAATTGCCACCAATTCCAGGTCAGGTGGATGCAGTTACTATGCTTACTTAGCTGTCACCACTCTCTTGCAATCTTAAGAATATCACAGTAGCCATTGTTCCATATGGAGATATTAGTACAAATGGCCATTCACCTAAAGACCAAACATTATCATAAGAAATATTTGCATGGAAAGATGATTAGCTGATGAGGTATGTTACGGAACTGGGTGTCAGAGTCTCCTGAGGATATGACCACTAGTGACTTTGTGTCTCTGCTCATATAGCAGGTGGAGATGCAGATCCCATGCATATATAGTAAATGGTATGGGTTAATCAGCCACAAAAGCTCAGAGCAATTCCTTGAGAATGGCTATTGGACCCAGACTTTGTGCATTCTCTTGCACTAGTCAGCATAGCATTGAGACAAATGTCATTAGCTGCCAAAAGCAGCACACGTAACAGTAAAGCCATTTTGGTTGCACCAGTCTTCTTAAACAGCATGTTACCAGGGGTGCCATGATAGCCAAGATCAATAATTGTTAATTTCCAATAGTAATTAAAATTTGGTTGTCATAATGGGTAGTTCCCTCAGGTAAATCCAATCATTTTACATCCTCTTATTTTAAGTTTGACCACCAGCGAGATGATTCATATGGCCTACCACACAATTTAAGTACAACTAAGAGGATGATGATCAGTGTGTGTCTGTGACAGAGCATTTTATCGTATTTAGAATATTAACTGCATAGTTTGTAAGGCCATCTCTGTCTGATATGAAATTCATAGCAAAGCAAAAAATTTTAATTTGAGCAATATTTTCCAGGTAATCATAGATCATAAATCCAGCGTTGTTTAACTGCTGCCATAAAATAGCAGTTGGTCAATATCTAGCATGTATAAATCTGTCCAGTAAATGATAAGATTGGATGTATCCAATATTATGATATTTTAACAAAGTTACTGTTTGTTGTGTTGTCACGGAGCATTGCTCTTGTTGTCTCTCATTGTATTGCGGCATTGACTTCATCAACATGTACACAAACAAGAACTTGGCCAGCTTTCAAAATGTCAGTAGCATGCAGTGCTGTGGGTGAAAGAACACGGTGTGCTGAACATTTACCAAATATAATGCCACTAGAAGTTATCCCTATGTGACTGCCGGCCGCGGTGACCGAGCGGTTCTAGGCGCTTCAGTCCGGAACCACGCGACTGCTACGGTCGCAGGTTCGAATCCTGCCTTGGGCATGGATGTGTGTGATGTCCTAAGGTTAGTTAGGTGTAAGTAGTTCAAAGTTCTAGGGGACTGATGACCTCAGATGTTAAGTCCCATAGTTCTCGGAGCCATTTGAACTTATGTGGCTCTTGACGAGAGCGTCTGAGGAATGAGAATATTTACATTCAGACCGGGTAATTCAGTATGGAGAAGAAAACAGAAGACTCTGAAATTTGGAGAACATATATTCCATTTCAGACTAAAGCCTTCAACTGCCATCAGTGCAGTAATTCATGAACACAGTTTCATCAGTCGAAGCCTTCTGTACACCTTTTACCTCGATACAACTTGTCCATTGGATGCTGCGAGATCAGATGCCAGCTGTCATGCAATACTAAGGTGATACCATCATGCCCTTACAGCCAATTAACAGTCCTCTCCTTCTGTTGTCACACTGGTTGGTGCTGCCCTGATCTTTGGGATACAGTTTTGGTTTCTATGAACTGTTACCATATCCGAGAAACAACAGAGTTATTCATATTAAGTCATTGGGCCACATCAGTCTGGGACTGTCCTGCTTCCATTCCTCTTATGACCCTCCACCGCATAGTCTGATGAGTGCCTTCACCGTGCCGTCAGTGACTGTGTACACAGCGATAGTGAATGTGAGACCACCCTGGATCAGAATGTCATATTCCACGCAGAACACGATTGTACTGACATCTGTTGACAGTTTGTTTGATTATATTGTGAATTAGACACAGGACTGGGAAATAGCACTTTGTTGCTTTAATTTTGGACACCAGTGTACTGTTAGTACTGTGGCACAATGTGGGTTGAATATGGTGCAAAACTGATGCAGAAAACAGCATTTAAGGTTCAGCTGCAAGGAAACTGTTGTAGCACCATTTACAAGGAAACATATCCAGCACACATACTGAAACTGTGAATTTCTCAATGAAACTCTACCTTGAGAGGTGGTAGTGAAGTATCTGGAAGCAAAAATATCATGGACCCCTCACATGAAAAATATATGTTCAAAAGTGAAAGGTAGTCTTTGAGCAGTAGAAAAGCCTGTAGCAAATGGGGTCTAAACACCAAGAGTGTGTGCTGGATATTTACCTCTGTACTAAGACTTATGATAGTTTATGGTGCTACAGTATGCTGGAATGAAGTAGAACAGATGGTGGCCGCCGAGGAGCTCTGCAAGGTGCAGAGACTGGCCTGATTAGCCATAACTGGTGGATGTAGCAGCACATTTATTGCCAGGCTGGAGACCACACTGGACATGCCCCCATCATACGTGTGGGTTGAAATGGAGGCAGGTGCATACAGGCTAAAAACTGGATACCTTTAGAATATCCTGAATCTCACACCAATAAAGGGAATGTGGTGAAGATAGAAATGGTCAGGGAAATACCTGCTGTCATACAAAAACTCTTAGCTGCTTCAGTAAACCTTTCCATGTAACAATCAGAAGTAGGGAGCAGTGGAAGACTGAACCATGACACTGTGCGTGAGAATAGTCTGGTTTACTGACAGGTCAAAAACATATGAAGACAGTGGGGTCAGAATATCTTGTGTACAACCTAGAGTAAAGTGTGCCATCTCTCTAGGGAAGCTGGCCACAGTATTCCAGGTGGATATCAGAGTATGTGTGGAGGAGGAGTTGTGTAAGTGGTATATAGATGTAGCATCTACAAGCAGCTCTGAAGTCTCTATCAAAGCCTGCAACAAGATATAAGATTATTTCAGAATGCCATAAAGTCCTTCTAAAACTACGGGGGAAAAAAGCAGGGTAAACCTGGTGTGGGTTCCTGGTCACCCAGGAATCAGTGGCAGTGAACAAGCTGACAGGGTAGCCAGGACAGGTGAGGCAACTCTGTTGGACCAGAACCGTCCTAATCATCATGAAGGCAATGGTTAAATAAAAAGTCAGAAACTAGATCAGAAGGCAGCATGTATAAGATTAGAGTATGCTCCAGACACAAAAACATGGCAAGCTAATGATGCCAAAGGCATTTTGTAAAAGTTCTTCAATCCTGGGCTTGAACAGGAGACAGACTACACTCGTGTATGACTCATGACAGGCCATGGAAACTTTAGGAAACACCTACACATGATGGATATGAAGAAAGAAGCCCTACTTCTAGGCTGTGTGGTGAGGATGATGAAACCACACCACACCTTTCAGTGTGAAGTGTTGGAGATCAAACGACACAGAACATTTAGGTCATGAAGTCCAGAAGGAGTGTCTATAAGCAACTAGTAAAGGGCCTTGTACTACTGTTCAAGGATACTGGTCAGCATTACTAGAACCACAGGAAATTAAACCACACAATAAACCTTGTTTTGGTGCAGGTAGTAGTGGGCTAGGACTGCTGCTGTTCAAATCAAATCCAAATACAGCAGTGTCTCAAAAATGTGAATTTCATTTTTTTGTAGATAACAATATTTTCACAGTGGAAAAAGTATTTAAAGTCCACAACTATTACCAGATAGCACGTTAATAATACCCACCAATACAACAGCACCTCTAGATTTTGTTTTCCATTTGCTTGTAATGAAAAATTGACTTCTTTTATCCACATACATTATGTGTAATTCAGTATCAAAGATTCGATGTCTGTTGACACATTGGACTTCATAGATATGACTGAAAAAAAGGAAAGGAAAAAAAAGACACATACTAGTGAAAAGCAATTCCCGTCGGACACAGATACCAGCTTTACTATAAATAATACTTTATTCTTTTCTTACAGATACAATTGTGTTGTTACATATAGAAGATAGAAGACTTTTTGGAAACGCTAATTTTTCTCAATAAAACGTTTCATAATTATTCTGTCAAAACAACTGACTCATTGTCACAGTAAAAGACTTGTGGTATACAGTGAGGATGTTAAAATTCAACTTCTTTGTTTATGTCAATGTCATTGTTACTATTGGCCTCAAACCTTTCTCAATAAATTATTAGTTTTTGCAAATAAAAAATAACCCCATAAATCCCTCTTTCAAAACATTTCATTTAAACAATTCACTTGGCATTGTAGTTAATTAATCTTCCCATTAACAGATAATTGTTGTCAACTAATCAGTGCCACAACAAAGAAATCCTTTGAAAGACAGACAAATGATAATCATTTACTTTACATTTGTCAGTTTTGTTACAATGTTTAATGCATTAATTATTTTTTATCATCACAGTAACAGTGGTTACCTTAATAATGCCACTGCAATCTTCTCTTGCCTTCCTCTAATGTTTTGCTTCCTATTAAAATTGCAATGCCAGAGAGCACAAAAAATAATTAAATTTTTGTTGTGTGTATACAGTACACAGGACCACTGGCGGTTCATGAGTATACATTCTGGATATTCATACATTTAGATAAATTTGAGAGTATGAGGTTAATAGCATCTGATGTATGAGAGCAATGCTTGTCAACAAGTTTATACAACTACCGTCGCAGCCAATAATAATAATATGGATAACTTATCTCACAAAAGAAAACATATGGAATTTTGTTGTTTTGTGCATAATTCAGTAGAGTCTAGGGCAAGATTGAAATAATGTATAAGTTTTTGCAACTCTCTGTACGCATTTTTGTGTAAGTGGGAGTTTTCATGCTTTTCCATTTTGCAGACAAATGTACAAGATCCCTAACATATGTATTAGCACTACATCTTCAGGCCACAAGTGGCCCATCGGGACCATCCGACCGCCGTGTCATCCTCAGTTGAGGATGCGGATAGGAGGGGCATGTGGTCAGCACACCGCTCTCCCGGTTGTTATGACGGTTTTCTTTGACCGAAGCCGCTACTATTCAATCGAGTAGCTCCTCAATTGGCATCATGAGGCTGAGTGCACCCCGAAAAATGGCAACAGCAGATGGCGCCTGGATGGTCACCCATTCAAGTGCCAGCCACGCCCAACAGCGCTTAACTTCAGTGATCTCATGGGAACCGGTGTATCCACTGCGGCAAGGCCGTTGTCTAACATATGTATTAGTCCACGAATTTACTTCCAGGCTGAAAATCAGACATTCTTACGTTGCAGCCACACAACTTGCACTAATTGTACACTTTCTTGCTAAATGTTTGCTTGTAATCACACTTACGTGATTTTGTCACTCTCTCAATGAATGGATGTGGTCTCGGAGGCCATAGTTCCTTTGTGGCTAACATTTGTTGGTAATTTACTTTCCTGTTTCCAGAATGAGATTTTCACTCTGCACTGATATGAAACTTCCTAGCAGATTAAAAGTGTGTGCCAGATCTAGACTTGAACTCGGGACCCTTGCCTTCCGTGGGCAAGTGCTCTACTGACTGAGCTGCCCAAGCATGACTCACAGCTTTACTTTCCTGATAGCATTTAAAATAGATTCAACACAGTTCACATTTACACTGCACCCAAAAGCCAATCCCCACACAGTAAACAACCAACTGCAGACACAAACTGCTGTCTGTGGAAATGATCAGTTCAAGTAGTAATGTCTACCAACATGGTCGCTTGACTAGAATACAAATGAGGCACTGAGATCCATAATGTCCTACAGCACAGATGAACCTGACCCACAATATGATCAACAGATTCCAGAAGCATGAATAAATGTTACAATCTCACAATCAACAATGATGTGTTTTAGGCCCTTACAATTGTCAGTGCCTCAAATCGATTGGAAAATGGAAATGAAGTCCCATGCTTCTTTACAGAGCGTAGGGGAACAATGCGGGAGACCCGCACCACCTTGCTAGGCAAGGTCCTAATGGAGGTGGTTTGCCGTTGCCTTCCTCCGACCATAATGGGGATGAATGATGATGATGATGAAGACGACACAACAACACCCAGTCATCTCGAGGCAGGAAAAATCCCTGACCCCGCCGGGAGTTGAACCCGGGACCACGTGCTCGGGAAGCGAGAACGCTACCGCGAGGGGCGGACCTCAAATGGATTACTATATGATAAAATTCAAAACTTAATATAATATAAATCATTCAGAAACCCACAAAATAGATTTTTCTCTCAGTACAACTTTAACATATACTGACATCCAATCTAATTTTACTATATAGTGAGTGAATTGGCATATCTGAGGAGTGTGCTATCATCTGGTGGGATTTATGCCAAGCGAATGGGGATAAAAGTTTGCTGCAGTGTGCTACCACCTGGTAGCACTGATGTAAACTTGCATATGAGTGGTAAGGGCTAGCTGTGCACATCGTGAACTGTGAAATTTGTTTATCAAATCCGTATGTATTTGGCCCATAAGGCAGTTACGTGACCCAGTTGCGCAAAAGCTTCTTAAAACATGCACAGCTGAGGAAGTGCTCGCAACCCTGATGCCAAATTTCACACAGGCTTAGAAGCGCAGTAAATCTACGTGTTGTATCTTTCAGATTGCAGCAGCTGTTACATTTAACAGCATTCAAAGAAAAATAATGAATAAATCTTCAAGGTGTCGAAAGTTAGGGTGTTCACTTGCTCTTACACAGCAACCACCACTGAGTAGGGCCAATAAACTAAGGTGACAAAAGCCATGGGATAGCAATATGCACACATAACAACCGGCATAAAATGGCAGTGCTTTGGCAGAGCTTTCATTTAACTCAAATGATTCATGTGGAAAGGTTTCTGATGTGATTAAGGCTGCATGACGGGAATCAATGGACTTTGAATGCAGAATGCTAGTTGGAGTTACACACATTGGACGTCCCATTTTGGAAATAATTAGAGAATTGAATATTGTGAGAGCCATAGCGTCAAGAGAGTGCCGAAAATACAAAATTTCAGCCATTACCTCTCACCACAGAGAACGCAGTGGCCAACAGCCTTTACTTAATAACAGAGAACAGCAGCATTTGTGTAGAGGTGCCAGTGCTAACAGAAAAGCAATACTATGTGAAATAACCACAGAAATCAATGTGCTACATAGAATGAACGTATCTGTTAGGACAGTGTGGCCAAATTTGGTGTTAATGGGCTATGTCAGCAGGCTGCCAATGGGAGTGTCTTTGCTAACAATACATTACCTGTAGCTCGTGTGCTTGTGGCCATAGCATTTGAACCCTAGATGACTGGAAAAGTGTGTCCTGGTCAGATGAGTCCCAATTTCAGTTGGTAAGAGCTGATGGCAGGGTAAGAATGTGACACAGACACCATAAAGCCATGGACCCAAGTTGTCAACAAGATACTGTGCAAGCTGGTGGTGGTTCCATAATTATGCAAGCTGTGTTTACATGGAATGGACTGTGTACTCTGGCCCAACTGAACTGACCATTGACCAGAAATGGTTATATTTGACTACTTAGAAACCATTTGCAGCCATTCATGTTTCCAAACAACAATGGCACTTTTATGGATGAAAAGGCACCATGTCACTGGGCCAAAATTGTTCGTGGATGGTTTGAGGGACATTCTGGACAATTCGAGCAAATGATTTAGCTCCACAGATCACCTGACATGAAACCCATCGAACATTTGTGGGATGTAATCGAGAGGTCAGTTCATGCACAAAATTCTGCACTGGCAGCACTTTTGCAATTATGGATGGCTATAGAGGCAGTACTTCTGCAGGGAATTTCCAACAACTTGTTGAGTCCATGCCACTTTGAGTTGCTGCAGCACCGAGCAGCGAAAGAAAGTACACCATGATATTAGGAGGTATCCCATGACATTTGTCACCTCGGTGTACATGATTCAGTTTTTAGATGATTTGATCTGTCCAAAATTTTGTACACAAAGCTGCCACATCTGACAGCAACAATGGCTGGGCATTGGGTGAATGAAGAATCAGTGACATATACTGGTACATCAGTCTATGCTGCTTCAGCTCTATTACAGAGTTGATCAATGTTGTACTGGTTTTACTAGTGGTTGTTTTAAGTTCGTTGAGAATTTACCCACTCCCAATTCAGTTTCAGTTCATTCACCATTGACCACTTACAACGGAATTGGTCTGAACATTAAATATACAATTAAAAATAACTTTACAGTAAAGTTTTTACAATTTAATTCCACTTCTTTTAGCAACGTTCTTATATACTAATGTCAATGATTATTTCAAAATAT
Source organism: Schistocerca piceifrons (assembly GCF_021461385.2). Classification (NCBI taxonomy): domain Eukaryota; kingdom Metazoa; phylum Arthropoda; class Insecta; order Orthoptera; family Acrididae; genus Schistocerca; species Schistocerca piceifrons. The sequence continues at coordinate 218,725,671 of NC_060140.1, read as the reverse complement.
TCTGTTTCTTATAAAATGAGTGTTTGAGTAACCAGTCATAAATCTTACATTTGAAAATATTACTGGTCAGTGACCGAGTAGATGCTGGAAGTTTATTGAAGAGTTTTAAACTCATTATTTTGTGTGAGTTTGCAGTCTTTGTGAGTCTGTGTCGTGGTATGTCCAGTTTGCCTCTGGCGTTGTGGGGATGTATATTCTCTCTGGTCCCGAAGTCATTTAAGTTGCTTTTGACATAAAGCAGTGGTCTGTAGGTGTATAGATTCACAACAGTTAATATTACATGCTTGATAAAGAGGGGGTGGCAGTGTTCCTTAGACTTAACTTTTTTCATTATTCTGATTACTTTTTTTTTTGAATTTTCAGAATTTCACTGACAAAGCAAGAATGTCCCCATAACAATATGCCATAGACAATGTGCAATTGAAACAGGCCAAAATATACCACCTTTAGATACTCATCAGTGACTACATCTGTCAGTCTCCAGATGAGATAACACACTCTTGCTATTCTCTTGCAGATATGGCTAATATGTTCCTCCCAGTTTAATTTTGAATCACTGTGGAATCCTAACAATTTTACTAATTTGCTTTCAACAGTTGTAGTTAAACCCAGTATTAGTTCTTCTGTTTTATCAGGATTACGTAGGAGCTCATTAGGAGAAAACCAATTCATTACTAGTTCTAGTTTTTCCTGTTGCCTGATGCAGTTCTGTTGTGTCATGGTGTTAATTGAGCAGTGTTGTGTCATCTGCATGAATCACAATTGAATTTGCTCCTACATAGTAAGGTAAGTCATTAATTGCAATGATGAACAGAAAAGGACTGAGCCCTGAGGCACTCCAGTCAGAACTTCCTTCAGCGAAGAGCATCTATTTTTAATTGATACAAACTGTCTCCTGTTACTTAAGTACGATTCGATTACATCTAAAGATGGTTTGTGTATGCCATAAAATTCCAGTTTTGCAAGTAGTGTGTTAAATGGTATGCAGTCGAAGGCTTTGCTAAGATCACAAAGTACAACTGATACTAGATCCTTATTTTCGAATGCAGTTAACACCTGGTTAACAACTTCAGCGACAGCAGTAGTGGTATTTTTACCATGTTGATATGCAAACTGTCTGTTGGAGAGGAGATCATGCTTTTCAAAATAGTTGTTTAGTTGGCTGTACATTAGATATTCTAAAACTTTAGAGAAAATTGAGACAATGGAAACTGGTCGATAGTTCTGGGACAGATGCTTGTCTCCCTTTTTAAAGGCTGGTATCACTTTAGCAGTTTTGAATGCATCTGGGAAAACTTCAGATTCTAAACACACATTAAAAATGAGAGAAAGAGGTTGACAGATAAAGTGCATTATTATTTTTTCATTACATAGTAAGAGAACCAATAACAGTCCATACTTTTGAAGTTGGTGAACCTTCCCACAGCTTTTACAATGTCATCTGGAGTGACAACATTCCAGTGGAAAGTATACCTCCTATGGGGCACAGCACTAAGATGATCTAGTGCACAAGTGCCATTTTGCTTGATTTTGTTTTTCAGCTCACTCACTGAGTTTAGGAAGTAATTATTTACTTCTTCTGGGACCATCATTGCATCTTGTGTGTGGGTTTGTGAATTATATTGGTTGATGATGTCCCATGCTGCTTTACGTTTGTTGGAAGCACTTTCAATGTAATGTTCACACGCATGTTTTTTGGCCAAGGACAGTTTGTCTTTGTAGGTTTTTTTTGCATTTTAAATAAACTTATTTTAAATAAGCTCTATAAGAAGTATTATCTAGCTCAGGTCCTTGTTTACAAGAATTTTTATATATTCTGTACAGTCTGAGCATCTCCTCCCTAGTGAGAGCTAGCTCATCTGTATACCATTTTAGCTGTTTGTTTTTCTGTTTATGCTCAGGGCTACTTTTGATTAATGTTGACCAGAAGTACCATAACTCTGTGTGAGTATTTTCAGGAAGTTGTTAAACACCATTTCACCAGCCCCTTCCCAGGTTGTGCGTTGTATACAAAGTCCCAGTTAACATCAGATAATCTGTCAATAAATAAATTAATACATTCATCTTTCTGCCCTCTTATCCATGTGGCTTTAGACTTAATTCTAACTGGTGTGTCTGATTTAGGCAACTGGTCACAGCAGAATGTTAAAATCGACAGTTCATGATCAGCTATGGCTCCACTGGCAATCCTGACGTCATTCATATCTCTAGAAAAATTTACTATAATATTATCTAAGCACACATTATCCTGTGTTGGTATGTAATTTGTACATTGAAAATTTAGTGATCTTAAGATATTAAAAAATGTTCTAGTAACATATTCATCACTGTTGGCTATTTCAATGTTGAAATCGCCACGGATAATTAGTTTTGTTTTAGATTTTAGTACTTTCCTCAAAAGCAGCTCAAATCTTTCAAAAAATGTATTTGCATCTCCACCTGGTGATCTATATAAGCTAACAATTATAGTATTCTATGCATTTAGTCTTATACAGCTAAATTCTCCATCTAGCTGTGCACAGTAAGAGCGAACCTCTATTTTGGTAAACATTATAGTATCTTTAACAAATATTAGAACACCTCCATTCTTTCTTTCACTTCTACACATAATGTTTTCAACAGCGTACCCTTGAGGAACAAAATATTGTGCTTGGACTTCTGTCAGCAAATGTTCTGAGACACAAACAACATCAATGTTTTCAATACTGCAAAAATGTTCTAATTGTAATACTTTGTTCCTAATGCAGCGAATGTTCGTTTGCATCACGGTAACAGATTTCTGTTTATTGTTTATTGTCTGTGAACACTCTCTCATTCAAATGTTGCTTTTAGCACCTAGTTCACGTACAGGAGGTTTATTACCTGCCGATCCACTGACTTTTATACTAAAAAATGATGTACATTCCAAGTATTACTCAAACCACTACTTTTGTAGATTGTTTTATCCCATGTGAGTCTGTCTTTAATTATTTGGTTGACACGTTCTCACACAAACTTTTTCCCTTCATAGTTTAGGTGATGCCCATGTCTGGTGTGAAGGTTACGCTGCAGTTTATTTATATTGACCGCAGCACAATTTGTGTATTCAGAGCACAGTTTCTTTATTTTAATATTTGTTCTTCGAATTTCTTTATTAATGCAGAACTGTAGATTAGATCTTGCCTATGAAGCACTGTAGCAACAACTGTATTCTTTGATTTATTTTTTTCTAGAAAGTTTTGAAGCACTTTTACGCAAACATCCGCTTCATTTTTCGCAACATCATTTGATCCCATTATGCATATGACAGTCATTTTCTTGCTTGGATTTTGTTTGAATGCAAGTGTCTAAAACGTGTTTAGTTCCTGCTCCAGGTTTGACAACACTGGTTACTGTTATGTCTTGATTTATTTCTCGAAACATACTAGATATATTCCTGCCATGGCTGTCTGTCAGAAGAAGCACATTGTTCTTTTTACCTGATGTTCCCCGTTTATCTTCATTTTTCTCAGAGTGATTATTCATTTTCAGCGCATTGTCTTTTGCAATGTCTGGACCATATACACTGTCTTTAACACCATCACTGGACTGCAGAACACCGTATTTGTTTTTATCCGTAAATGTAACTGCTGTTGCAAAGTTCATTGTTATTTCTCCAGCTAAAGTCCAATGATGCATTGGTATCTGGTTTTTCTATTTAAATTACCCAGATCAGGGTTTTCAGGCTGTATTCTCACATCAGACCAGGAATGACACACAGGGTGAACCAGAGTTTAACCGACAAACTTTCAGATGTTCAGGAGTACCAGAGGCTTGCGGTAGAGTTATTGTATTTCATCTGGTTACTTGGCCCCATTAGCTTTGTATCTGTATTGCACTTAAAATAGTGTACAACATTGCAAATGTTGACAGTATATGCTATGCTGCATCTTATTTTCGTTCACTCATGGTATCTCCTGTTGACAACAATAATGCCGTCCTTGGCTCTCCCTCAAGTACGTGTTCAGTGCTGCTCGATTCCGTCTAGGATTTTGTTTTCTGGCATTGCTAGTTGTGAGTTAACAGTGATGCACAGCAGTACTCTGAATCACTTTGAAGAGTTGGATGGTATGAACCTTGTCAATGGGTCCAGTTAATGCAGTGGAACAATGGCACGACAGTGCTATGCTGAGCTGTTTCCACACCAACAGCAACCACATCGCAGTACGTTTGCATCTGTACATAGTCGCCTATGAGAAACTGGTTTCTTCCACGTTGAGATAGAAGATACTGAGTGTGTGAGGTGTGCTAGAACACCTGACAAGAAAAAGAATGTATTACATGTGATTGATGGCAGTCCTGTCTCTAGTAGTTAGGGCATTGCATCACCACTGAACAAAAGCCAGTCACCTGTTTTGAGAGTCTTACTTGAACAACAAGTGCACCCATATCATCCGCAGAAGGTGCAGTCTTTGCAGCCAGCGGACTTTCCATTTCACATGGTGGTTGCAATTTTGTTCCTACAGCAATGTACAGAAGGCCCCAATTTTCCTGCTTTCATGTTATTTACTGATTGGGCCATTTTTATTGAGAGGACAAGTTCAATAGTAGAAATAACTTTGTATGGCATGACGAAAATCCACACACACTTGTGTAATATGACCACAGTAGAGAGATTTAATAACAAAGGAAAAAGTCTTCTCAATAAAAATGATTAACTTCTCAGATGCTAACTGGCATACGCCTGGGGCACACAGTGAATAAATGTAGTGGGACATGAAGACTATGCCACTGATAATCCCTGATGACGGAAGTTGAGTGTTTGGAGTATTGGCCGACAGCTACGTCTCAGGATATCGCCGGAAATTCGTGCTTCCAGCTGCAGTGGCTTCTGACCGGGCTCTGACTGATGGGCTGTTAAGAGCTGGTGCATGAATTGGCCTGGAGCTTTGGTGGAACAAACTTCCAATGTATTGGCTTGATCACCCTGTATAACTGGGGTGCGGAGGAATTCATACTGATCCAGAATGAGATTTTCACTCTGCAGCAGAGTGTGCACTGATATGAAACTTCCTGGCAGATTAAAACTGTGTGTGGGACCAAGACTCAAACTCGGGACCTTTGCCTTTCGTGGGCAAGTGCTCCACCATCTGAGCTACCCAAGCACAACTCACGACCTGTCCTCACAGCTTCAATTCTCCCAGTACCTTGTCTCCTACCTTCCAAACTTCACAGAAGCTCTTCTGCGAACCTTGCAGAACTAGCACTCCTGGAAGGAAGGATATTGTGGAGACATGGCTTAGCCACAGCCTGGGGGATGTTTCCAGAATGATATTTTCACTCTGCAGTGGAGTATGAGTTGATATGAAACTTCCTGTCAGATTAAAACTGTGTGCCACACCGAGACTCGAACTCGAGCTCTCTTCCAGGAGTGCTACATCTGCAAGGTATGCAGGAGACCTTCTGCGAAGTTTGGAAGGTAGGAGATGAGGTACTGGTGGAATTAAAGCTCAGTTGGCAGAGCACTTGCCCACAAAAGGCAAAGATCCTGAGTTGGGGTCTTGGTCCGGCACACAGTTTTAGTCTGCCAGGAAGTTTCATATCAGTGCACACTCCGCTGCAGAGTGAAAATTTCATTCTGGAAGTAATGTAATTAGTTTAGCACTTTTGAAGCTGTATTTAAATATCTTCTTGCCCATCCACAGCTCTGTATAGTACACCATGACAAAATGCCATTAAAAATAGTTTTCGAAACTATAGGCAGAGTGGTGGCCTTGCTATATTCCACCATGTCCAAGTTAAGAGTTGGCCTGTCAGCATCTAGGAATTGTAATTGCTCCATCCATGTTAAAGAACTGATATTTCTGCTGTTTAAAGTTACTTGATATAGTCCTTTACACAGACAAAAAAGGGCTTAGTTGCTTGGTGACCGGTTAACCTTCACTGCATGTGATACATATTATGTAACTTGAAGGTGGAGTGGGGAGAAAGGAAAGGAACTATTGATGTCAGCTATTACCAGTGTACCACTTGTACACAGTGTTTATCGCAATTGCGCAGTCTATCTCGGCCCACCTCTTGGGTGACCCACATTCCCACCTAGCACCGCCTATTAAGGAATTCTTTTCTGAAGGTATTTCTCATGGGTGTAACCTTGTACAAAAGTGAAAAGTGAACTAATAACAGCCTAGACAAGAAGAGAATACAAGCTTAGAATTGTGCTACAGAAAAATGCTAAAGATTAAAGATGTATGATCATCCTGAGATCTTAAGGCTATGCTCAGATGTACATTTACATGACTACTCTGCAGTTCACACTTAAGTGCCTGTCAGAGGGTTCATCTGTTCAATGAACCTTCAGATGATTTATCTTCTGTTCCACTCTTCAGGAGCATACAGGAAAAGAAACACTTAAATCTTTCCGTGAGACCCCTCAGAGGGTCCACAGCTCTTTGGTGGGTAAGTGTGTGGTGTGCACAGGTCCCTGAGCTACTGCAGCGTTTATTCTTTTCCGGGCTGCTTTACCTTCCCCTTCCTTCTCCTTTCCTTTGCCCTTACTTTACTCCTCTTGGTGTTCTTCCTTATGTTGGACCAGCTATCCTCCTGACTTTGCTTTTCCTACTCCTTTTTTACTTTTCTTTCTTTGGTCCCCCTCAGGTGTCTGACCTCCATCTCTAAATTTGAAATATGTAATGTGAGCCAAATTGGGAAGAACTCCCTCCCTAACATCTTTGACATGGATTCCTGCCCCCCCCCCCCCCTCCTCTCCCTCTCCCTTCTCCCCCTTCCCCTCTCTCTTTGCCCCCTTCCCCTCCCTCCCTGCCATAGCACTTTCCCCTCCTCCTAGGTCACCAGCTCAGTAGCCAGTCTGTGTGGTGGGGCTGTTATGTACCCATCTGGCTGAGTCCCCAGACACCACAGGGATCACCCTGCTGATACCGGCAATGTGAATGCTTTGTGCAAACCGAAGAGTGGTTGCTTATCGTTTGAGGGCATCAGAGCTTCCAGCAATAACCATCTTGCCAGGCAGCCGTTGATGTGGCTCGATGGCACCCGTGAGGCGAGCCACTGTTTGGAATGGGTGGTACAGGGAAGGACATTTGGGACATGAAATGTGTTAAACTCTCTGGTCACTCTTCTGTGGCCACATCTTTTCCTGGAAATAGTTCCTGTTTCTGCCTAGCCAGCCTTACTCGGCCATCCCCTGGGAGGAGGGCCAGGTCCACCGGTTTGGGGTGAAACCCTTTCCACAGCTCCTGCTCTGTACCAGGACTGATGGGGAGATTTTTGCTGCCACCAAACCCCTTTTCTTTGTGGAATATATTGAGAATAAGTTTGCTGAAGTTGAGTCATTAAGCAAGATGAGATCTGGCTCTCCTCATAAAGACCACTTCTGCCAGTCAGTCAGCCTCCCTCTGGGCCTCCAATTGTTTAGGAAATAGCCTTGTGACTATCGCTTCTCACAAGTCACTCAGTATGACACAGGGTGTAATTTTCCTTAGGGACCTCCTCCTCCAGTCCGATGATGAACTTAGGGCTAATCTGGAACGATGTGGCATGCATCCAGCATCTTTAACATGGATGGAGCAATTACAATTCCTAGATGCTGATAGGCCAACTCTTAACTTGGACATGGTGGAATATAGCAAGGCCACCACTCTGCCTATAGTTTTGAAAACTATTTTTAATGGCATTTTGTCATGGTGTACTATACAGAGCTGTGGATGGGCAAGAAGATATTTAAATACAGCTTCAAAAGTGCTAAACTAATTACATTACTTCCAGAATGAAATTTTCACTCTGCAGCGGAGTGTGCACTGATATGAAACTTCCTGGCAGACTAAAACTGTGTGCCAGACCAAGACCCCAACTCAGGATCTTTGCCTTTTGTGGGCAAGTGCTCTGCCAACTGAGCTTTAATTCCACCAGTACCTCATCTCCTACCTTCCAAACTTCGCAGAAGGTCTCCTGCATACCTTGCAGAAGTAGCACTCCTGGAAGAGAGCTCGAGTTCGAGTCTCAGTGTGGCACACAGTTTTAATCTGACAGGAAGTTTCATATCAACTCATACTCCACTGCAGAGTGAAAATATCATTCTGGAAACATCCCCCAGGCTGTGGCTAAGCCATGTCTCCACAATATCCTTCCTTCCAGGAGTGCTAGTTCTGCAAGGTTCGCAGAAGAGCTTCTGTGAAGTTTGGAAGGTAGGAGACAAGGTACTGGGAGAATTGAAGCTGTGAGGACAGGTCGTGAGTTGTGCTTGGGTAGCTCAGATGGTGGAGCACTTGCCCACGAAAGGCAAAGGTCCCGAGTTTGAGTCTTGGTCCCGCACACAGTTTTAATCTGCCAGGAAGTTTCATATCAGTGCATTCTGGATCAGTATGGTACTGGCAGAATTGAAGCTGTGAGGACAGAGTGATGCTAAGGGCCATCGTGTGGACACTGACACTTTCATCCTGGCATTTACCCTGCCCAAGCAGGTCAAGGAAATGGTCTACAGAAGTGATATGATACCATACATTCCACCTCTTGTGCATTGCTTCTGTTGCAAGTTCAGCCATATGTCCTCGTGATGCAATGCCACTCCCGTGTGTGGTGACTGTGGCTGCCCTCTTTATATCAGGAGCACTTGCACCTGACTGCCTAACTGTGTAAACTGCTCTGGTCTCCATTCTCCCTGCTCATCAGTGTGTCCAATGTATATGAAGGAAAAAAGAATTCAGGAAATAAACATCTCTGACAATCTCAGCTACTTTGAGGCCCGGAAGAAGTTTGACAGACTTCACCCTGTGAATCTCTCCTCTATCTTTGCCTCTATTATGTCTTCTCCTCCTTACCCTCATCTTGCCCCCCGTCCATTTCCTCACCCTCTGTGGCTCCCATCCCTTCTTCTCAAGGAACTGCCCCACCTCCTCCTCCTCCTCCTCCTCCTCCTCAGACAGGGAAAACATCCTCTTCTCTGGCTCCTGCTGGGATGGGGTTCCCTCTCAAAACACTCCTCCCAAGCATTCTCAGGACAGCCTGCAACCTTGGATAGGATGAGGGACTCGCTCTCCGAGGGCCCCAAATTCGCTCATTCCCTGTCCAATCCTGACATCGCTGCCACCTATTCCCTTACTAACAAGATATCCTCCCTCTCTCCGAGGGAGAAGAATCAACAGTGCAAGTCAAAGGACGAAGCTTCCCAGGGGGCTTCGCCCCCTCCTCCACATCCCGAATCGGACCTGGTTTTTGTGAATGTTACCCCATCCTCATTGGTAATAACCATTGACCTGGTGAATGACCTCACCTCAGCTTCTGTATGTCTACCCTGGACTCTAGCCACATGGTAATCCATTGGAATTGCAACGGATATTACTGACACCTACAGGAAAATCAACAACTCATTTCCTCATATTCTCCATTCTGTCTTGCTCTTCACTTGATGCACTCCCATGATGACCACTCTCCAACTTTTCATGGTTATCAAGCATTCTGTCGGAACTGTGCCAGCCCCAGGATAGTGTCTGGGGGAGATCTACAGTTTGGTTTGCACCAATGTCAGTAGTGTCTGGATTCCCCTTCCCACCTGGAAGCAATAGCGCTAAGAGTGCAAATGTCTCCAACAATCACCTTTTGCAATGTCTACCTCTCTCCTGGAAGGCCACTTCTTTATGTTGACCTAGCTGCCTTACTACAGCAACTCCCTCCACTGTAGCTCCTACTTGAGGACTTCAGTGCACGCCACCATCTGTGGGGGTGGGCTACTTTGACAGGTAGAGGCCTTCTAATTGACCAACTTATTACAGACTTCGATTTGTGCCTCCTCATTGTTGGTTCCCCTACCCACTTCAGTGCTACTAACAACACCTTCGCTGCAATTGATATCACGATATCCTTACCCACTCTCGTGGCTTCCCTACATTGGTCACCCCATGATAATCTTCATGGCAATGACCACTTCCAGGTGATTGTCTCATTCCCCTGCTACTGCTAGGCTGACAGGCCCACTTGTTGGGCATTCTGCTGAGCCAGTTGGCAGTCTCCTGTGCACTTTGACACCTCTCTTTCAGATTGCATTGATGCAATTGCACAAGACGTCTCTGCTGCTCTTCTTATCACCACTGGCACTGCTATCCCCATATCCACAGGTTTCTGTCATCGTCGACCCATATCGTGGTGGACCAAGGACATAGCAGTTGCTATCCAGGACTGCTGATGGACGTTGCAGTTATCTAAACGACACGCTTTAGAGGCCAACCTTCTCGCTTTGAAGTGCCTCCGTGGTAAGGCTCACTATCTAATTAAGCAGGATAAAAAGGAATCTTAGGAGCGCTGTGTTTCCTCCCTGGGGACGTATGCCTCTTCATCACAGGTTTGTTCCAAGCTCTGTGCCGCGCAGTCTGGGGCATCTTGTCGTGGTCTGCGAGTCCTCCCTTGGGCGTGTGTGTGTGTGTGTGTGTGTGTGTGTGTGTGTGTGTGTGTTCATCCTTAGCATAAGTTAGATTAAATAGTGTAAGCTTAGGGACCGATGACCTCAGCAGTTTGGTCCCATAAGAACTTAACACAAATTTCCATTTTCCAAGCTCTGTAACCTTCTGGGCCTCCAGCGACGCTCAACTTTCCAGGGTCTTATCCTCCAAGGTGCTTCATGTACTGAACCATTGGTCCTTGCCGAACACCTCGTGTCACACTTTTCAACAGCATCAGCATCCTCTTCCTATCCTGCTACCTTTCTCTGGCAGGAGTACCGAGTTCAATAGACACCTCCCCCCCTCCCCCGTTGCAGCCCCATCAAGCTGAACCCTATGATGAACCATTCACTGAATGGGAATTCTTGTAGGCTCTTACTACTTCACATGACGCAGCCCGAGGCCTAGATTCCATCCACAGCTAGATGATCCAATATTTGGACATTACCCAGAGGCAACATCTACTCAGGGTCTTCAACTGCATTTGGCTCATGGGTGCCTTCCTCTCGCAATGGCAAGACAGTATAATTATCCCCATCCTTAAGCCTGAGAGGAACCCAACATCTCTTGACAGCTATTGCCCAATTAGCCTGACGAACATACTTTGTAAACTGCTTGAGAGGATGATTAGATTCCCATTATGTTGGATACTCGAATCTTTCTTCAGTATAGCTTCCAGGAAGGATGATCTCCAACAGACCACTTACTCAGATTGGAAACTGCAATCCAACAGACTTTTACTCACTGCTAGCCCCTTGTTGCAGTCTTCTTTGACCTACATGAAGCATACAACAAGACTTCGCACCATCACATTTTAGTTAGCATTGATGACTGGGGCTTTCGCAGCCACCTTCCAATTTTCATCTGAGAGCTTTTATCTCACTGGGTCTTCCGAGTTTGAGCTGGCTCTTCATTCAGCACCCCTCGGATTCAGGAGAATGGTATCCCACAAGGTTCTGTGTTAAGTGTCACATTCTTCCTCATAGCTATCAATGGGCTTGTAATCTCTGTTAGGCCTCTGGCAGGCGCGGCTCGTGGTTTCTATACTGGGGAAGGCTGCGGCATTCATCAATCGGAGCCAATATAGACCTCTGGCTACGCTACACATTAGTATGACATAAACAACTGAGAATTCAGGGGGAGGGGGTGGGCAGATCACACTCTACCCATAATTTTACGTACTGTGTCTTCTATAATCAGGTATTAAATATCATTAGAAGCTAACTACGAGTTAAAATCTTTTGTTAGTGTTTTTATATGTCATCATTACATTTTCTGACACTTTGCAGCAAATCATATGAAAAGACGCGTTTCGGAGAGATATTTAATGCGATGAATGTTAACTTTGCGGCTGCTTAATATTTTTGGTGTTTTCAGTTCTAAATTTAAGGCGTTTATTGTAGTTTACCTCCAAAGCTCGAAGTTAAATGTTTTTCGCTGGAATTATGTTTTTTCACCTTTGCGTCAAAATTCTTTAAGTCAGTGATGCCAGTTTCAGTCCAGGCACTGTCAGTACTATTTGTACGAAGACAGGTAAAACAGAAAAACGCATTTTTCACTTCACAACCACTCAGCTGCATCGTACATTGCTCTATTAAAACTGCGTTTGTATCCTTGCCTTGATTTGCACTGTTTCTGTTCTTGATTGATCGTTAGATCGGGTCTGGGTGCACCAAGTTCTTTCACTTGCATCCTATGGCTGTGTTCCAAGTTTTTACCTATTTAATTGCACACTGAATTCAATTGCGCTGGATTCACACTCGCGGTATGTCGCAGATATTCACAAGCAAGTAAAACTCACTAAAATCTTGCAAAATACACTCCGAAAAAAAAACTTGCTAATATCACACGGTATCAACAAAAGCAGTCAGCATCAGCAAGCAAGCAAAATAAAGTAACGGGACAAATTTCGCGCGCTTTGTCCTCTACTCTCGCTAGATGGCAGTACTGTTATGTTACGGTAGTGTAGTGCACTCTGGCGGGATATTTGCAAACTTATTCTAAATGTGGATAAAATAGCCAATGGTAGACACAAAACAACTATGTAAAACATTATCAAAACAATAATACTAAACGTCGATTAATGACGCATCGAAGCGTAGTAGAGATGTGCAAAAACAGAGATTGGATAGCGAAGTTTCGGCCACTGTACATTCCTTTATTACATAGATAGTGGAACGTGAAAAACGTGTGGTGGTTGGTATGACACCCTTAGGCTGCAAGCTCTGAGCCTTCGGGTCGCCCATAAAGAGCAGTACTATGTAGAAGCCACGTCCCCAAACCGCTACTACATGCAGCTTACTGACGTTCCAAGGCGCAGCCTAAACACTACTAACCGTTCGGAAAACATCTATCGATGCAAACAGTTCCAAAAACGTTGACCGTCGTTACTTTAATCGGAATGGGAAATGTGCGAAATTCGTCCTGATAATTTAAATTATGTAATATGTTCTTGCGAAATTTACTTTAACATATATTTTGGGGCGGCTCCGCCTCAGAGCCTTTAATTACGAGCCGCGCCTGGCCTCTGGCTACCACAGGTTTTGTATGTTGATTATTTTTGCACCTGGTGCATCTCCCACTCGGTAGCATCTGCTGAGCAGTGGCTCCGAGGCGCCATCCGACATGCCTCTGCATGGGCCATCTCCCATGGCTTCCAGTTTTCTCCCTTCAAAACACTTGTTATGCATTTCTGCCGTGGATCCATAGTACAGCCCGATCCAGAACTTTATTTAGGCGACCAGTTCCTAGATGATGTGGCACAGTCTCGTTTCTTGGGCCTTATTTTTGATAAAAAGCTGACTTGGCTGCACCATGTTCACCACCTGAAGACTACATGCATGCAGAACCTTAATGCTCTCTGCCTCCTGACCCACGCATCTTGGGGTATAGACCATGCTACTCTTCTCCATCTTTGCCATGCTCTGGTCTTCTCCAGACTAGATTATGGTAGTCAGGTTTATGGCTCAGCGGATCCTTCCACTCTGAAAATACATGACCCTATATATGAAGACAGTAACTGTTCTCGAAAGAACTGATTACTGTTGTTGACCGTGCAGCTTTTCCCTGGAATAAATGATGACTAACTGAAACCCTCAGCTGCCGACAGGTGTTGTTGATATACCTCGATGTGAACAGCTGAAAATGTGTGTCCCGACCGGGACTCGAACCTGGGATCTCCTGCTTACATGGCAGACGCTCTATCCATCTGAGCCACCAAGGACACAGATGAATAGTGCGACTGCAGGGACTTATCCCTTGCACGCTTCTCGTGAGACTCACATTCCCAACTATCCACAATTCTACAAACGCAATGTACCCTATGGACATTTGCCCATTCACTCATTACTCGCGCACGCTTTGGCGACAGTTGGGAATGTGAGTCTCACGGGAAGCGTGAAGGGATTAGTCCCTGCAGTCGCGCTATTCATCTGTGTCCTCGGTGTCTCAGATGGATAGAGCGTCTGACATGTAAGCAGGAGATCCCGGGTTCCAGTCGGGGCACACATTTTCAGCTGTCCACATTGAGGTATATCAACAACACCTGTCGGCAGCTGAGGGTTTCAGTTAGACATCATTTATACATGACCCTGTTCACCTTTTTGGGGTGAGTGTGGCTACTGGTGCCTTTCACACTAGTCCCATCGACAGTCTTCTCGCAGAAGCGGGGTTTCTCCCTCCACAAATACAATGCAGCCAACTCCTGGTTTCGTACGTAATCGCCATTCGCCATTTCCCTGACCATACCATGTACCCTGTCCTCTTTGCAAACGATGGTTGTCTCACTCCTATCCCACAAGTGGGATTGCTGGTTCGAATCCATCTCACTTCCCGCTGTTGGGATCTCCATCTCCACTTACTGGAATGTGCCCTGTGTATTTTCTCCCACACCCCCAGTTGAATGGTGCCTAGACTGCAGATTAGGACCAACATGTTCCAGGGTCCTAAGGTCTCTGTTGCCCCTATGGTCTTCCAGCATCTTGTACAATCCATCCTTGCCGAGTTTCTACTCTGAATGTTCTAAGATGATAGATAAGGCGGGATACACTTTCACATCACCTCCTGTCTTAGACCACCATTTATTGCCGGGATCATGTAAGGTGTTCACAGCAGAGCTGGTAGCCATCAACAGGGCCCTCCATACTGTTTCTCAGGCTTCCATCCACAGTGTTTTAATATGTACCGACTCAATGAGCAGCCTGCAGGCTATCAAATGATGCTACGTTCATCATCTTTGGTCTCTGCTATCCATGACTTTCCCTCTGCCCTTGGCCATGCCGCTTGCTCAGTTGTCTTTCTCTGGGCCCCTAGTCATATGGGCATCCCAGAGAATGAACTGGATGACCATTTGGCTAGAGAGGCAGATACTTACCCCCATTGCTTTCCATGATTCCAGCTGCGGATGTGCTGATCTATGTCAAATCTCTCTTTGCCCAAAAGTGGAATGACATCTGGTGCACTAATGCTCGCAGTAATAAACTCTGCACAATCAAGGAGACTACTGCAGTTTGGCACTGTTCCTTCCACTCCTCTCAGAAGGAGTTTTATGTCATGTACGCATTGGTCATACCAGGCTCACCCATTTTTTCCTCTTGCATAATGAACCATTCTCACAGTGTGGTTGTGGAACCAGACTGACGGTATCCCAAAATATATTGGTGGAATGTTCCCTTCTTGTGGCCCTTCATGCCAAGTATAGTCTTCCAGATTCCTTGATTTTAATATTAGCAGACGATTCAAGGATGTTTGAGCTGGTCCTCAGTTTCCTCTGTGAAAGTGGTTTTTATTTCCAGATATAAGGTTTTCCTTTATTCCTGGAGCAGGGGCACTGTGGTTGTGGTTGGGGCCTCTCTTAAGGTTTTCTTGGTCTGGAACCCATGACCACACTCCCGTGGAAAGTCCTCTCTTTTACCCCTCTGTCTTTTCCAGTTTTTAGATTTGGTCTACCCTTTATGCCTTCTACTGTGTGTGTTTTAAGTTCCTCATTTTATAGTTTGACTCCTCTGACCGGATACATCCACTTTTGGCAGACCCTCTCTCGTCTGCAAGTAACTTTGGAATTGCGGAACTGATGACCTTGCCGTTTGGTCCCATGATGTCCCTCAATTAATCAAGTGATCAATCAGTCTTGCCATGAGAGCTCTGATTTCTGTTATTTTCTTATGATGTCCATTTCTTCCCTTGTAGGTGGTCATCAACAAAATAGTTTCATATTCGGAAGAGAATTTTTGGTGACTGGAATTTCATGAAAACGTTTCACTGCAGCCAAAAATTCCTTTGTTTTAGTGACTGCCGTCGTATCTGTCACACTCTCTCTCCTACTTTCCAAAAATACAAAACAAACTGTACTTTGAACTTTTTCGATGTCTACCATCAACCCTATCTGTTGAGGATTCCATACCATACAGAAGTACTCCAGAAGAAGATGGACGAATGTATTGTAGGCAGTCTCTTTAGCAAATCTGTTGCTTCTACTATGTGTTCTAGCCTTCTGCACAACATTTTCAGTGTGATCATTTCAGTTTAAGTTGTTCATAATTAGGATCCCAAGGCATTAAGTTGACTTGATAGCCTTTAGATTTGTGTGATTTATCATGTAACTTAAATTTAACAGATCCCTTTTAATATTCACTTGGATAACTTCACACTATTTATTACACTTCATTGGCATTTGGTTAGCAGCCACTTGTGAGGTAAAGTGTGAAATGCTTTCTGGAAATATATAAATATGGAATCAATTTGAGATCCATTGTCAGAGCTAGTTGTGTTTCACAAGGACAACATTTTCTGAATCCATGCTACATGTCAATAGATAATTTGCTTCATGGTAATTCGTAATGTTTGAACACAGCACATGTTCAAAAATCCCATTGCGAATTGACATCAGTAGTATGGGGTCTATAATTCTTCAGATTACTTATATTTCATTTCTTGTGTACTGTGTGACCTGTTCAAATTTTCTTTCTTTAGGTGAGGCTGTTTCATCAAGTAAGTGGTTGTATGTGATTGCTAAGTATGGAGCTATTATATCAACATACCAGGAACCTAATCGGTCTATAGTCTGGAACAGAAGAGTTGTCTTTATTAAGTGATTTAAGTTGCTTTGCTATGCTGAGGATATTTAATTCTAAGTTACCATACTCTGTTCTTGATTTGGCTTCTGAAATATTTACTTCATCTTCTTTGGTGAAGGAATTTCAGAAAACTGTATAACACATGTTGATGCACACTAATTCGTGATTGAATTTCAAAAAACCTCAAATGGCAAATGGTAGAACACATTAGTCACTGCAGTTACCCTAATGCAGTTTGTTTCAGTGGAGGCCAGAAAATGAACTTAGGAGAAGCTATAATTTTGTGGTTTTATTGTAAGGAAATGCAAACATAAACACAATGGGTTTATGCAATTTTAAAGGATAATACTCTACAAGATTACTTATTACATTGCAAAGTGTCATAACATATTGCTTTTCATCTGAATAAAAACTCATAATTATTTTAGGTTAATATGTATTTAGTTTTATCAATGATAACATCTAACAGCTTAACACTCTCTTGTTCTTTACATCTATTTCCTCGGGAACACATAGTTATCAATATTTGAAGTGCTGGAAAGGATACTCAGGTAAGAACATGTCACTGACAGTAGTACTATTTGAAGCTGAGGTCCCAAAGTATGCAGCTGAACTCTTCAAAAGTGGGCCGAAATATTAGGCTCCTGACACATGTAGTTTCAGCTAGATCAGAATTTCACATCCTTTGAATATCCAACTTTGTGTGTGAGCAGACAGTTGCAAATATTCCTACCCAGCCCTTCCAACAGAAGAAATGCCACACTGATGACCTTTCTGCCAGTACTGTACTGGCAGACAACTGATTTTTTGGGAGACTTTGGGGTTGTAGTAGGCAAGCAGGTGATTGCCAGCAAGAAGACTTTAGCTTTTACGTGTGCACCTGACTGTGCTGCTCAGCTGACCTCTGCATGGGGTGTGGTCCAACTCGTCCATCACAACTACTGGTGCTGAGCTTGTGTCTGTGGCTGATTCTGTAGTGCTGGCTGGCTACCTAGACAGAGCATAGAGGTTTAATGGCACAGTCTTCACGGTAGCACAGGTGGTAGGCCTGCAGAGTTTGCACAGCAGGCTTTGAGCACATTACCTCACTTTCTTCATTGTTGCAGTATAACAAGTTTGTGCAGTATCTGTTGGGTCTAGATCCTACCAGGTGGACATGTTGTAGAGCCCCTCAACCTCACAAAGTAGATTGCTGACATGCTTTGCAGTTGACTGCAGTGAGCAGCGGAGTCACTCTCAACAATCCATGCAGTGTGTCAATTAGAATCTTCATGATCTCTGTTAGCTTTCACTTCATAGTTGTCTCTGATTTTCAGCAGTTTGTGATGTTCATTAAGTAGTTCTGAAATGCTAAAGACTTGTTTGAACAGTTCTTGAAATGAAATAAAACTGCTTAGATGATCTTTAGAAGAAGTATACCGTGTTAAACCTATAGACAGATTCCTCAGCTTGTCAAAATCCTCAGCGGACCGTATAGTTTTTCTTGTTGTCAAGAGTAAACATGTCTAGCACAATAATTTTCCTTTTGTAGGGCTAGCACATAACCACTCGTGCTGCTCATAACATGAAGTTTGCAATGCACATATTTTGAACTTATCTTTCTGAAGAAGGTATAATGCGGCTGTTTGACACCCTTTCTTCAAAATTTCATGTTTTCCAGTTTTACAGTTCCAGTTCAGTCCTATGGGCTCTAAGGCCAGTACCCCATAAGCAGTTGTGAACAATTTGCAAGCATCCAGGGAAATTGATCTCTTTCTTGAGTTGGATTGTGTTTGAAAAAGGATGCTCTATACAGGTGTCAACTAACATATTGTCTTGCTGAGACATTGACACATTTCCCCAGCCCTACTCTCAAAACTGGTAAAGTACCACTATCTCATGCCACTGCTTTAACCACTTCTGGATGCAGTGAAGTTGAATGCCTCATAATGAAACCATCATACTGGATGAGAGTCAGGACAGTATCTCTCGTGGGCTACGCATGCTGAGACATCCTGGCAGTAAATGACTGTTCTATACTTGTCTGTGATGCAGTGTGTTATCATGTTCGGCATTCGTTGGCTATATTTGTGTCACATTTGCAACACCCCAAGAAAAAAGGAAACAATGCTAGAAAACATTTACTGTGTCACGGAGATGCAAGTCCTCTCAGTGGAATTCCAGAGCCTCAAACAGTGCCATGCCACTACAACCAGGGGGTTGTGTGATTTAAACAGTCCCATGAATTCCACACAAGAGGCTCCATTTCATGTGTGGAATGGGGTGATAAAAGGATAATGTGGCACTGTTTTTTCTTGCTTTGTCTATCACACATGTGTGATATATAGTGCCCATCAAGTGTTAGCACAACAGGATCATCAGCAGATTACTTCACATTTTTCACAAAATTATCAAACGACTCAGTAGGCACAAAGCATATGGTGAGGAGGCCACTCACGTATCAGGCCACCTGTAAACACTCTGTTGCCATGGTAACCATTATGTTGCTGACAGAAACAGATGATGGGGTACCTGCAGCAGTAGACATACTACAGTGTGCCTCTGTGCCAAGGGAGGCCAGTTACCGTAGTGCTACCTCTCTAGGTTTCCCTTATATTTGTTGTCCCGTGTGCAGTGAATATGGATAAATCCCAACCTTGCACAAGTACTGATGTGACACTTTCAAGTGAGGACGTCATTACTTACTTGCAGGAGCTTTCATTTTCAAGATGTAAAACTGGACAACATGAAATTTTGAAGAAAGGGCGTCAAACAGCCGCATTATACCTTCTTCAGAAAGATAAGTTCAAAATATGTGCATTACAAACTTCATGTTATGAGCAGCACAAGTGGTTGTGCGCTAGCCCTACAAAAGGAAAATTATTGTGCTAGACATGTTTACTCTTGACAACAAGAAAAACTATACGGTCCGCTGAGGATTTTGACAAGCTGAGGAATCTGTCTATAGGTTTAACACGGTATGCTTCTTCTAAAGATCATCTAAGCAGTTTTATTTCATTTCAAGAACTGTCCAAACAAGTCTTTAGCATTTCAGAACTACTTAATGAATATCACAAACTGCTGAAAATCAGAGACAACTATGAAGTGAAAGCTAAGAGAGATCATGAAGATTCTAATTGACATCACAAGTCTTTTGAGTAAACAGGAGCTAGCTTTCAGAAGACTTGATGAGACAGAAGATTCCCTGAATTCCAGAAATTTCAAGCCATTTTTAAATTTGTGCTAAACAGAAATGAAAATTTGAAAGCACATTGGAAGAAAGCAGGCTACTTCTGTGATTTTCAAAAACTATACAGAACAGACTGACTGATTGTATAATAAAGTCAATTTGTGAAAATATACATTCAAGTTTGGATTTTATGCCTGCATTGTGGACAAACAACAGACATTTTTGGACAAGCCACAATGCTCTATTGTTGTGAGGCTGGTCAGCTGCAAAGGCGACATGTAAGAACATTTTCATGTTAGCCAAGCTGCTTTATTTATGATATGTAGAACAAACTGATGGCCCAAACCTGTGATGGTGCTTCCATTCTGGCAGGAGAATTAAATGACCTGCAAGCTGAAGTCTGTGAAATTAACCTCCCCCCCCCCCCCCCCCCCCCCCCCCCCCCCCCCCGCTCCCAAGCTCTTTTTACTCACTGTTCTTGTATATAACCACTAAGAATTCGGGGACAATTCAGGTTTTGAATGAAATAATTGACTGTTCAGACTCGAGTACAACAGCTACCAGAGAAGCCTGTGGTTTCAAAAATAGCCTTCTAGACTCCTTCTGGGTTTTTTTCTTTCTCTCTGTTTTCAAAGCATATTTTTAAAGACTGAACTGCTTTTTGACAGTCTGCAGGAAGAAAATGATGACACGTAGTTTTACAACAATTTTGTCTCAGAATGCATAGCTTACATGAAAAATTTAAGAAAAACAGATAAATTGATTGACTTTTGAAATTCTATGAAATGCTTGACTAATTCACAACATGAAGCTCCCGTGAATAGAACTGAAATGATGTATGAATACATTTTCAATCCATTGATGTCAAAATTTAAACATGAGTACTTTGAGGTATTGGATAATATTGTAACACGACTGGAAACAAGATTTTCACATTGTGAGAAACAGCTCTTCCGTAAGTTAGGTGCTACTACTCAGTTTATGGATTATGCTCAGCATTTCATTGTAAACCATGTGGATTTATTATTACAAACATAGGGTGCATCCTTCAATTGCTCACAGTTGTGTGTCAAATTGGAGACTGTATTGTCTTCTTAGCGTAAAAAAACATTTCCCTCTGTCACTGCAGGAGACATAATCAAAAGAATGACAGAATGAAATGGGCCAAATTTTTCTAGATGCTTTTGAATTATTTTGCCTAAATGCTACCATTCCTGCAACAAGTGCTTCAGCTGAAATGAGCTTTTCTTGTATTAAACACATAAAAACTTATTAGAAGAACAGTATGGCCCAGGATCACTTATCAGTTCTTGCTTTTACCATAATAGGAAAACCAATACTGTAAATACTTGAAAGCCGAGACACATAGCATGACAATGTCATCGAAAGATTGTTTCACAAACAACAATGCTGAAACACCCAGTCTACCAGTTCATTTGTAAACAAAAGTGAGTGTCACTATTATTATTATTATTGTTAGTAGCAGCAACAGCAGCAGTAGTAGTCGCTGTTGTCTTGGTGGTAGTGGTGCTGGTCATTGGGGACTCTAGGTATGTGTACATTATAAGGAAAGGACAGGGTTTTTGTAGTTTGTTTTGTGGCCTCCTCAGAATTGAGGCCCATGATCCACCACTAGAGGCAGCATGTTCTACTATGCAGGACTGTCACGTATTAGCATTCCAGTGGTATCGCATATTAAGAATAAGTCATCTTGTGGTAGAAACCTAGCCTCATAGTTACACTGTTCAGTTTGAAAGACAATTCAGTGTAGGGGATGAAAGAGCACGTTATGTAGAATATAATCGTGTGAATATTGTTGCAACAGCTACTCAACTTTAGATATTTAAACTCTACAACACAGACAGTCAAAAAATTTGAAATTCAACTCTCTCAAAATCAAGGATTTTTAATAATGTCCAGATGTGTAATCGTCTTATTGTCACTGCCTAAAGTGTTTTAAGAACTAAATTCTGATACTTCCTGGCAGATCTGAGCACTTACTTTAGTCAGAATGTAGCTGTCTCACATTGGTGAGCTCTCCCATAATGGGCACCTTTCCACTATTTTCAAATTTGTTTGCAGTAATGGTAATACCTTTTGGGTAAATTAAGAATGATGTCACATCAGAACATAAATTGCCATTTTCTCAAATTTTGTGATTTTCATGTTTGCCGTTTAACGTTGACACCAACATTTATGAGCTCATCATTAAACATTTATTCATGTTAACGATTTATTTCCCATAGACTTTCCCATTCTGTCTGCTACTTCTGTGATTAGTTTTATTTGTACATGCAAAACTTTCTCTTTGGCAGCTTAATTTGGATCTGATTGTTTTAGAAATTGAGAGTGATAGTGAATATTCCCAAGTAAAAGGGCAAAAGCATTGCTGTTGAGCTAGAGTGTTCATTTGTGCCAAAGAACTGAATAATTATTCAATTAGTTACTCTCTTTTACATTTGAAATAAGAGCTTCATGAAAGATAAAATTTTGATACAAGTCTAATTGATCTAAAACCAATTTCTCCTCAAAATAACAATATTCTCTTACTCGTATGGAATGAATGCTCTTAAAATAACTTGGATGAATTTTATTAAAAATTTTGTGATACTGTTTTTATTAGCTTATACTACAATAGTTCCCTTAAAGTCTGTAAATAATATGCACCATTGTTGTGCTCATCAAGACAAGAGAAGCTACCACAAAATGGTCGTTGGCACCTACCATGACAGGGACATTAAAAATATTTGACAGATGGTGGAACTAACCTCTGATTCAGTGAGTAATGACCACACACATTGACTGTGAGCTACTTGCACAATGATGCTAACACCTTCTTCAGTCTTGTGCTGCCAGTCAGTTCACTACATATTTCTCAACTGCTGTCAACATCCTATAATACCATGTATAATATTTAATTGGTATTAATTTCCAGTGTTACACATATATAGTAGGTCTAACTGGTGTGATAATATGTTGCCGCTGTAACCCAGCATGGTTATTAATGGGTTAAAATTGGTGCCATTATTTTTGATCTGATGTACACACTGAGAATGCCTGATGTGGGACTTAGCCATTTTCCATTCGAAAAATTTTGTTGTGTCAATTGTGCCTAATAGAACAGTTCATGATGGGAAGAACCCTTCATGGTACACAGTCACTGTAAAAATAACTTCTAAAGTAACTGAGACTACTGCGTAATAATTGTTGAATGAAACGCAATTGGCTGTCAAGAGGGCAATGTGTGAAACCTTCAAATGATTAACGTAACAGAATATTATCAAAGGATCTCACATGAAAGCTGAATAAATTCTCGTTATATGTAAAGGCTATCAGTGGTACCAAAGTTAGTATTCAGACACCCAAGGATGATAAAGGGACTGAAGTTGAAGGCAGAAAAGCAAAAGCAGAAATGCTGAAGTCACTTTCAAATGTTCCTTTACAAATGAAAACCCAGGGATATTACTCCAGTTTAACTCTTGCTCCATGGCTAAGACGAGGGATGTAAATATTAATGTCAGTGATGTTGAGAAATAGCTGAAATCACTAAAATTGAACAAAGCTCCAGGACCCGAAGGAACCCCAGTCAGGTTCTACAGTGAATTTTTGGTTGAGTTGGGCCCATCTTGAAGAAAAAACCGGCCCAGTAGTTGGTAAAAAGCACAGGTCACACCAGTCTACAGGAAGGGCAGCAGAATGATCCACAAAACTGCATCCAGTATCCTTCACGTACATTAGTTGTTAAACCTTGGAATGTATTTTGAGCTCAAATGTAATGATATATCTCAAACAGCATGGATTCAGAAAACATCAATCATGTGAAACCCATCTCACTTTTTTTCTCAAGTGACATCCCGAAAGCCGTGGATCAAGGCGCATTTTTTGATTTCCAGAAAGCTTTTTACTTAATACCACATCTACACTTATTATTAAAAGTATGAATGTATGGTGTGTCAAGCGAAATTTGTGACTGGATTGAGGGATTTTTTTATAAAAAAAAGGGGGGGGGGGTGCAGCATCTTTTCTTGGAGGGAGGTTCATCAACAGATGGAGAACTAACTTTGGGTGTGCCCCAGGGAAGTGTGTTGGGAACCTGCTGTTCATGTTGTATATTAATGACATTTCAGTCTTTTAGCAAATGATACTGTTATCTATAATGGAATACTGTCTGAAAAAAAGCTGTAGAAATATTCGGTCAGATATTGATAAGATTTCAATGTGGTGCGAAGATTGGCAGCTTGCTTCAAATATAAAAAAACATAAAATTCTGCAGTTCACAAAATGAAACAATGTAGTATCCTACAACTACAGTTTAAACAAGTCACAGATGGAATTAGTATACTGTAATTTATATGGTATACTAGTAATGGCAATGATATACTGATGTGACTGGCCTTGGTAACTTAGATGTATGTCCCAAAATTCATTACAATTGTTTCCTGAGTCAGTTTTGGAATCTTGCTTGTTTCCTTGAAGGTGTGTACAGTTTCTTGCGTTTTCTTATGGAGCCCTCGTGCAGTGATTTTGTTTCATGCCTGAAGAAAATTCTTCCAATGTCTTTTTATAGCCATGATGTTGTATCTCTCTTTTCTTGACCATGTTGCCTAAATTTACCAAACTTAATTTTCTTTCTCTTGCCACTACACTCCTGATATATGTGCAGCAGCAGTACATTATAAATGATACGCTTTTTTGCATTTGTGACAAGGTAATTTCTACTAATTATTCATAAAAAAGCTTTTTTTTCTATATAGCAACCTCCATAGTGTTCATGAGAAGACACTCAAATTGTATAATGCAGGGTAGGCCACAGTGTCATCCAATTGTAATCATAATTATTCAGTAACACAAAATGTTCATGATCAAAACGCTTATAACATTTTTCAGGTTTAGTAAAAGTAAAGTTTAAAATATTATTTCTTGTTTTTCTTTTGTTCCGTACTTGTTACTGATTATCTTTTAGAGTTGATCAAAAAGAATCATATAATTTTAGACATTACCCTTCAGCAGGTGTTGTATGATTGAATGATACACTATACTCGCCCCCCTCCCCCCTCCCCCCCCCCCCCCCCCCTGGGGCCATAAGAAATATTATCATTTTTATGGATTATGGCAAACAGCTGGTATGTCTGTTATAAAAATATATATTTAACAGAGATTTTAGACAAAGAACAGAGTTACTGTTTTTTTACATGCTTTGAAATTATACTTATGTCTAAAATTTTCATCTGGTCCAGGGATAGAGAAATCCTTTATTAGGGACCATTTCTTTGAAAGTATGTGGCTGTTCAAAATCTCTTATGAATAACTTATGTACTAGGAACAAAAGTTAAAAAACAAGTAAAATACAGATAGTAAGACAGGTAAATCTGAACATATTCAGATGTTCATTGACATTCCCAAACATTTCCAAATTCAAATATTCAGCCTATACAGTTTATACAGGGTGTTTTATATAATGTTTCTCGCATACAAATCTCATTATTCAAATTCGTGAAAGTGTTTTTTGGGTTATTATCATTTGTGCTATGTTCCCAAATCCCACTGTTGAGCGCAGTCTCTCTGCGCTCAGTGGTAGCTACCTCAGCAATGCGTATGATTAATAACCATGGACAGTTTATATGGCTCGATGCATTGTCAGCATCAGGTGGAAATATTCCGTCCTAAGACATACAACAGCTTGTGTGGAGTTGCAAAGCCGAAAAGTACCCAATGTACAGCATACCAGTCCTGGAGTTCTATATGGTAAGTATCCAGATCATCCTCTTCTTTTTTAATCATTGTCTTCTGTGTTCATGAAATTCCCTAAAATGTGCATCCATTTGTCATTGATGTGCTGATCACCAATTTTTTTCTAATGACACATCACTTATCACTTGACATAGCACCACAGAATTTTCACATGCACCTGTTCACATATCATCTGCTTATAACTTTTGATCACTAACACTTTCCTTGATTCTTGAACATTAATTTCCAACAAGTACATTACAATATATCACTTACAGTACAATAATTATAATCAAAATAATATTTTCAAAATAAGATGTAAAAATAATACTATAATCATACATTTGTATCTTACGGGCAAGGACAAGTTTCCTCATCCTGATGGTCATGTCTGTGCACCATCTCAACACTCTATATCCCAAAGAAAAATTAACTGACTCATTTGCATCCATTATAGAAGGGCTATTCAGAAAGTACGGATCATTTTGGCACTAAAAAAGGAAATTAAGTACAAGAAATACATATTATTATATAAGTCTGAAAGAGTGACTGACACACTACCTTTCTACATAGTGACCAAACACATTGAGGCACTTATCATAGCGGTGGACAAGCTTTGAAAGACCTTCGTCATAAAATTCTGTTGTCTGAGACTTCAGCCAGTGAGTCACGCCTGCCTGGAGTTACACATTGTCATCAAAGCACTGTGTTGCAAGCCAGTTATTCATCTTGGGAAACAAGTAGAAGTCGCTTGGTGCAAGATCAGGGCTGTAGGGTGGATGAGGGAAAATTTCCCATTTGAATGAATTAAGGAGTTCTTTAGTACGGTTTGCCATGTGAGATCAGGCATTGTCATGCAAAAACAAAATTTTGGATGTCAGTTTTCCTCGGCGTTTGTTTTGAACTGTTCTTCTAAGGCTGTGAAAAGATTGACAGTACCGGGCAGAATTTATGGTTGCTCCATGTTCAATAAAATCTATAAGAAGCACACATTGCCTATCCCAAAACACAATCGCCATCAACTTCCTTGCTGACAAGGTTTGCAAACATTTTCTTGGTTTTTGGGGAGGGGGGCCTTGTGTGTCCCCACTCCATGGATTGTAATTTTGTCTCACAATTGATGTATTTCACCCAAGTCTCATCACCGGTTATGATTCAATCCAGTAATGAATCACCATGTTTGTGGTAGGCCTCCAGAAATGTCAATGTTGCCCCCATTCACTGTTCTTTATAGTGCTCTGTTATCATTTTGGGCACCCATCATGCACAAAATTTGTGGTACCCTAGTTTTTGAGTGACAGTTTCAAACAACAAAGTCCATGAAACTTGTGGAAAAGAAAGCGAAAGCTACATTATTGTGAAGCGATAGTTTTCATGAATCGTTTCATCAACTTCAGCGACAAGATCGTCACTCACAATGCTTGGGTGTCCACTCCTCTCTTCATTATGAACGTTGGTTCAGCCATTTTTAAACTGAATGCACCATTTCCGGATGGAACATTCACTCAGTAAATTGTTTCCATACACTTCTCACAGTTCATGATAAATTTATATAGGTTTTAGGTTTTTTGCCAACAAAAACCGTATCACAGACCACACCTCACAACTGGCAGGATTTTCGATTGCAACACAAATTTCAAATTTGAATATATATATATATTAAAAAAAAATTAAATAAAATGTGCAGAGACATTCCCGCTGTCACGGATGGATGCCGACTGAACTGCCAAGCACGTAAATACCAAAATATACACAATTGGCACGTGCCTAGCTGCACCAGACGGAAACGCTCCCTACTTTCTGAATAGCCCTCATACTTAACAACAGAGCATATAACTTTCCATGAAGTTCAGTGTAAGATAGTGTATAGTACAGAGATTAAAAAGAATAGAAAGAATTACTATTCACGAGGGAGACAAACTATTTCAACATGAAGTTACTTCATATCATCAACCAGGGCTTAACTGATTGTCAATACTTCACTCATGCAGGCTGTTCAGCATCTCACTCCACCCATGTGGCATTCAATAATATGTTTTGTTACTATTTATTCTTGTGTTTTGTGCTATAATCTGTGACATAAATGTTTTGCTGCATCTTTCAAAGTTGTATGTCAATACAGGACAAGTTCTCATATGCAACTGTATTTTCCTTGTACAACTGATTAGTTTTCTTTTATGTGCTAATTTGTTTAGCATAATGTCCAAAATATCACTGTGTCACGTGTCAGTGGTTTCAGCAAGTGTCACTAATAGTCTAAGACAACTGCATATACTTACTTCATTTTGACACTTCTTTTCATAACACTGTATAACATTCATGTATATGGGCTTACTCACATTTGTGTGTATGTGGAGGTATGTAGAGTTTAGAGTACATTAGTAACTGACATGGCATTTTGTGTTCCTTCGCAGCTAAGGTTAAATATTCTTTCTGCTCTCCTAGCAGTTGTGTTTGTTTTTCCTTTGACATACCAATATTCTAGGATTCCCTAATCATTATTTTCCCATTCATAAAACACTTTCATAGAAAATACTCATAACTACATTACAAGCAGGGCCAACCATTGGTATCTCTGCCTTAATCATATATTCCCTTTATAGAAAGTGGAATGTACGAAGCATCATTTCCATCATATTTATCAAAATAAAGATATACATATTTAATTCACTAGTACATTCTAGTTTCCCATAGGTCAACCAGCTGGTTCATGCATGCATATTCATTCACACAAAGAGTTCCTAGACAAAGAATATCTGCTGACCAAATAACATGTTTATATTTGTATTCTTTTGGATTATAAGTATTTCAATTAAGTTTATGCTTCTTGCCTGTTGTCAGTTGAGCATAACTTTATTGTGCTGTATTTAATAATTTATACAGTTTCTTCTTCATATAGTCCCCCTTCTCCATTGAAAGTAGCTCGTTTTTATTATCCTATAGATTATAGATGTAGGCATAGTGTTTATCTTAGTTTTAGTGTGCTTGTTAACTTAGATTTAGTGTAAATATTGTATTTACCTAGGTGCAGTTAGGTGGTAGGTCATTGCATTGTACACAGCTGTGTATATTCATGTATATTTGTGTATGTCATGTAGCTTAATGTAGTGGTATCCACAAGTATGCTACACAATTTATGTGCATTGATTGCCTCTCATAAAATATTCCTAACTCTCGTCACATCATAACATAGTAGCATTGTCTATGTATATGTCTTATTTAGCACATGCCCCCAGATAATTTAAGGGTCTAGTGAAGTTACATATTATGCACATAATATTCAGGTGTGTTCCCTAGTAGTGATGCAAAATGGATCTTTATCCACGTGGCTGCCTTCAGGACAATGCTCATAATTTAAAATTATTACTAACTATATTTAAACTTGTTACTAACTATTTACATATTTACACTCTTCTACCTTTTATCCCAAGCTTCCTGTGTTCAGCAATGAAAATTCTTCATAACTTTGTGTGCATACAATCCTTTGATTTTTCCTGATTTGGAATACGCTAACAAATAGCATCCTGGATGTGGAATGTTCATTATTATGAAAGGTTGTGAATATAGTATTTCCCACTTCTCATTTACTTTTTTAACTCTACTGGATTTTGGATGTGTTTGTAACAATATCTTGTCTCCTATCTGAAAGGTTCAAATCCAGTTTAAATTATTGTCGTACTTGGCCTTCCTTTTTTGTGTTTCCTCACTCAGAATAATTGCTGCATGTCTTATTTTCTCTTTGAATGATGGTTCGTGTACTGGTATATGTGGCAATGGTTTTGACCACTCATCAAATTCATTTTTCTCTAACATTAGTTCAGTAGGTGTAAATCCTGTAGACGGATGTGATCAATTATTAACTGTGTGCTGAAAGGGAGCAAGTTCAGTAGGTGTAAATCCTGTAGACGGATGTGATCAATTATTAACTGTGTGCTGAAAGGGAGCAATGTAGGATACTCTACCCATTTTGTTTGCTTGTTTGGTATGTAAGTTCTAATAAAGTTATTAAACTGCTTGAATATACGTTCACTTGGACTTGCTTCTGGGTGAAATCGGGCTACTAAAATGTAGTTTACTTGTTGTTCTTTGAGAAAGGTTTTCCATTTAGGGTTTTAAAATATGATGCACTGTCAGTTAATATGGCCTTAGATTTACCTATTCTAGAAAAATAGCCCTATACTATCCTTCTAATAATTGTATTAGTTAAAATGGTTTCCATAGGATACATACATATGTATTTTGTAAAGACATCGTACACAACAATCAAATATTAGACACCTCCCCTTCCTTGACAAAATGGTCCAGCTGTTTCAAGTGACACCAATTTTAGTGGTTTTGTTGTAATGATAGGATGTAATTTATTCAGGCATGTTTGACCTCCTGACATATGATATATGTTTTTATTACTCATTACACCTTGTGGCACAAATTTGGAGAGTAACAATATGACATAATTTTCTCACTACACTTCTTTACTCCACAATGACCCCCTATGTGATGTGTAAACCTAATAAAATCAGTTACAGAATCTTCAGGTATACAGATGCTCCATCAGTTTGATTACAGCACCTGCCGATGAAATAGCACACCTTTGTATATTGTATAACACTTCCCTAGATTTCCATCTGCCTTATTATTCAGTTTCTCTTTTACATTCCTCCAGTGTAGATCCTTTTCTTGGAAATGACCCATTTCTTGACACAGTTTTAAGTAATAGCATCTATAATTTTTGTCTTGTAGTAATAAGATTCTAAAATATAAGGTCTGTTCATTTACTTCTGTAAATTCATTTAATCCTTGCAGGAGTCTATAAAGTGCATTGGCCGTAGAGTTTTGTTGCCCTTTCATGTGTTGTTATTTCAGAATTGAAGTCTTGTCAAAATAAGGACCAATGAGCAATTTTCTTGTGTAACAACTTGCAAGTCAACAAAACAGATAAAGCTTGGTGGTCACAATAAACTTTTGTATTTTTTCCTCACAAACAGTTTTCAGATTTCTGGAGGCCAACACTACAGCTAATGCTTAGAGTTTTGTAGCCGAGTAAGATCATTCACACTCGGTGAGTGTTTGGCTACCACAACTAACTATACAACTTGTTCTCTTTCCATCTGTCTTTCTAATTAGAAACAAACAAGCACTGAGTCACCCCTGGTGAGACAAGCCTCTACATCCCTACATTTGTCCTCTAGCCATCCCTGCTTAGCCATTTTGGACTTCCTGTTGATCTCATTTTTGAGACGTTTGTATTCCTTTTTGCCTGCTTCATTAACTGCATTTTTATATTTTCTCCTTTCATCAATTAAATTCAATATTTATTCTGTTACCCAAGGATTTCTACTAGCCCTCGTCTTTTTACCTACTTGATCGTCTGCTGCATTCACTACTTCATCCCTCAAAGCTACCCATTCTTCTTCTACTGTATTTCTTTCCCCCATTCCTGTCAATTGTTCCCTTATGCTCTCCCTCAAACTCTCTACAACCTCTGGTTTAGTCAGTTTATCCCGATCCCATCTCCTTAAATTCCCACCTTTTTGCAGTTTCTTCAGTTTTAATCTACACTTCATAACCAATAGATTGTGGTCAGAGTCCACATCTGCCCCTGGAAATGTCTTACAATTTAAAACCTGGTTCCTAAATCTCTGTCTTACCATTATATAATCTATCTGATACCTTTTAGTATCTCCAGGATTCTTCCAGGTATACAACCTTCTTTTATGATTCTTGAACCAAGTGTTAGCTATGATTAAGTTGTGCTCTGTGCAAAATTCTACTAGGCGGCTTCCTCTTTCATTTCTTAGCCCCAATCCATATTCACCTACTATGTTTCCTTCTCTCCCTTTTCCTACTACCGAACTCCAGTCACCCATGACTATTAAATTTTCGTCTCCCTTCATTATCTGAATAATTTCTTTTATTTCATCATACATTTCTTCAATTTCTTCATCATCTGCAGAGCTAGTTGGCATATAAACTTGTACTACTGTAGTAGGCGTGGGCTTCGTATCTGTCTTGGCCACAATAATGCGCTCACTATGCTGTTTGTAGTAGCTTACCCGCACTCCTATTTTTTTTATTCGTTATTAAACCTACTCCTGCATTACCCCTATTTGATTTTGTGTTTATAACCCTGTAGTCACCTAACCAGAAGTCTTGTTCCTCCTGCCACCGAACTTCACTAATTCCCACTATATCTAACTTTAACCTATCCATTTCCCTTTTTAAATGTTCTAACCTACCTGCCCGATTAAGGGATCTGACATTCCACGCTCCGATCCATAGAACGCCAGTTTTATTTCTCCTGATAATGACATCCTCTTGAGTAGTCCCCGCCTGGAGATCCGAATGGGGGCTATTTTACCTCTGGAGTATTTTACCCAAGAGGACGCCATCATCATTTAATCATACAGTAAAGCTGCATGCCCTTGGGAAAAGTTACGGCAGTAGTTTCCCCTTGCTTTCAGCCGTTCACAGTACCAGCACAGCAAGGCCGTTTTGGTTATTGTTACAAGGCCAGATCAGTGAATCATCCAGACTGTTGCCCTTGCAACTACTGAAAAGGCTGCTGCCCCTCTTCAGGAAACACATGTTTGTCTCGCCTCTCAACAGATACACCTCCATTGTGGTTGCACCTACAGTATGGCTATCTGTATCGCTGAGGCATGCAAGCCTCCCCACCAGCGGCAAGGTCCATGGTTCATGGGGGGAGGATTTTAAATCTATTATGCAATAATCTAGGTGCAATAATCTAGGTTTCTTTAGAAGTTTCTCTACAGTGAATGTATACCATGGAGGTTCCCTCCCATTATGAACTGTTCTACTGGGCACATATCAATTCAGTGCATGTTCAACTATTCTTTTAATATAAGCCATAGTTCCTCTACTCACTCCCACCCTCTGCTGAAAGTTTCAAGTTCCTCATTTAGTTTTAGGATATGGATTCCACCTTTTTGCAAACACACAGTTTTTTCTTTTTACCCAAACATGTTTAAGCACCTATGTGGCATCATCAGTGTCTTTTTATTTATTGAAAACTGTAAAAAGTGAAACTGTTTTAGGTTATAACTGATTTAGCAAGGTGAGGCCTAAAGAAAGTTTTAATTCGTTTTGCTCCTTACCATGATTTTACATTATATGGTTTTGCAGGACCAACTGTACGGTGTCCTGCACTGACAGCTTGTCATGTGCAAACCAAATGATGTAAATGTAAATTTCATTATTGAGTAACACATGCCGTGATTAAGAAAAAAAACGATTTTAGCATGTCAAAATGTGAGTAGTAACAATGATACATGCAAAACATGTTAAAATGTGAGTAGTGAGAATGATATATGCAAAACATTTTGGCACGCCAAAATCACTTTTAATTCGAGAGATGCATTAACTCACTGATGAAATCTACATCTACATCATTTGATTTGCAGATGACAAGCTGTCAGTGCAGGACACCGTACAGTTGGTCCTGCAAAACCATATAACGTAAAATCATGGTAAGGAGCAAAACAAATTAAAACTTTCTTTAGGCCTCACCTTGCTAAATCAGTTATAACCTAAAACATTTTCATTTTTTAATGTTTTCAATAAATAAAAATGCATTGATGATGGTAAAAAGAAAAAAAAATTATGTTTGCAAAAAGGCACAACCCAGTTCCTATTATTTTTACTGCAAATGCGGTAAGAAAGGACGAGCTGCAGATCCAAAAGATGAATATTTCTCATTGAAGTATGACAGTAAGTGACACTACTGACGTTTTATCTAGTTTACTGAACATATATATCTTTAGCCGGCCGGTGTGGCCGAGTGGCTTTAGGCGCTTCAGTCTGGAACCGTGCGACTGCTATGGTTGCAGGTTCAAATCCTGCCTCGGGCATGGATGTGTATGATGGCCTTGGGTTAGTTAGGTTTAAGTAGTTCTAAGTTCTAGGGGACTAATGGCCTCAGATGTTAAGTCCCATAGTGCTCAGAGCCATTTGAACCATATATATCTTTCTGCTTGTTTTAGTTGTCCTTTGTACTTTGGTAATCATTGTTGTCACAGTTTCGATGTGGATGTCCTCAAAGAGGTCAGGTCTATTTGTTGGCATTAGATTAAATACATTTCCATCATGAGTGGATTGACTAATATGATTGATTTATTTCATTGAGTGATTTTATTTTGTGTTCCATAGGTCCAACTGTGTTGGGTTCACAAGAATGTGGAACGAGTCAGTTTTTTACAAATACAATATGATAATCTTATAGCATATACAGAAATTTGAGTAAATAATTATATAAAAATGTCTACAGTAAATTCTTTGAGCAGCAATACAGAAAAAAGATGATACATATTTTCTTAGAATCATTAAAGCACTACAGGAAAACAGATACAGAGCACAAACGGATACAGAGCTCAACTTAAATAACATTCTTAGTGGCATTATGTCTATTTGTGTTATATAATATTAAAATTTTACAATTTATTTATTTAAAAATTCATCTAGACTGTAAAAATCATTTTTCTAGCAGAAATAGTTTTAATGTTTTCTTAAACTTACTCTTATTATGGATCTCTGTCTTTATTTCAGGAGGGAGAGCGTTGAAGAGTTTTGTTCCAATGTAGTCAACACCCTTTTGCACCAAGCTCATATTTCTATGCTCACTGTGTATGTCATTCTTCCTCCGCATGTTATGCTCATGATAATTACTGTTTGGTTGAAATATCTCTATATTTTTACAGACAAAACACATGAGAGAAAAAATATATTAGCAAGTAGTTGTGTATATTTTAGATTTTCAAAAGATATCTACATGAGTCTCTTGGTCGCAATCCACATATAACTCTTAAAGCTCGCTTCTGAGCAATAAATACTTTCCTTGCTAATGGCTGGTTGCTCCAAAAAATAATGCTGTATTCAATAAGTAACTGAAAATAGCTGTAGCATGTCACTTTTGCAGTGTTAGGTTCAACACATGTAGTGACAACCCATAAAGCTTATGTAGCAGAGCTAAGCCTCTTACAGAGATCCATAAGATGTTAAGACCAATTCATTCTCTTGTCAATGTGCACTCCAAGAAATTTTGTTGTTTCCATTCCTTCTATTGGCTGATTACCACATATTACACTTCTTTGTTTTCGTACAGAACTGAGTAAAGCTGGTCTTACTGGAATTTAATGAGAGACCATTCACCTTGAACCAATTAACCACATCTGAGAGTATGTGTGTGATCAATGGATTCCTCAAGATTACTGTCTGTTGTACTGCTCATAAAAATTGTGGTATCATCAACAAATAATGTAAATTTGCACGGCAGGCTTGTACATGATGGTAGATCATTTATAAAAATCAGGAATAATAGTGGCCCAACAATTGAGCCCTGAGGCACTCCACATGTACTGGAACTCCATTCAGAATGTGAGGAAACATCTCATATTTCACCTGAGCTATTCAAGACAACTTTTTGTTTTCTGTCTTGGAGATATGACTGTAGCCAATGTCTGCAACACCACTTATTCCTACTAATTTTGCAAGAGAATCTGGTGATCTACACAGTCAAACGCTTTAGACAAATCACAGAAAACACCAAGTGCTAGCATTTTCTCATTAAGGGGTTTCTAGGACTTCATTTGCAAGGGCATAGATTGCGTCTTTTGTTGAACGGCCCTTTTGAAAGGCAAACTGGCTCTTGCTGAGAACTCCATTCTTCATGAGATGATCAGTAATTATTACAAGTATTAGCTTTTCTAGGATTCTAGAGAAAGCTGTCAGAAAAGAGATAGGTCAGTAGGTAGTTAATTCAGTTTTATCGCCCTTTTTGTGTAGAGGCTTAACAATGGCATACTTAAGTGTACTGGGAACAACACCTTTCTGAAGGAAAGTATTGAAAATATGGCATAGAATGTCCCTTATCCACACACAAGAATATTTCAGTAAATTACTAGAAATATTATCAACCCCTGCAGAGTTCTTACTTTTTAGAGAGATGATGATTTTTTTGAATTTCGTATACAGTGACGGGATTAAGGTGCATTTCTGCAATTGATTTGATTGATTGATTGATTGATTGATTTGATTTGATTTATTTCGTGTTCCATAGGTCCAACTGTGTTGGATACACAAGGACGTGGAACGAGTCAGTTTTTTACAAATACAATCTGATAATCTTTTAGCATATAGAGAAATTTGAGTACATAATTATATAAAAATTTATACAGTAAATTCTTTGGGCAGTAATATGTAAAAAGAAAATACATATTTTCTTAGAATGATTAAAACACTACAGAAAACAGATACAGAGCACACACAGATACAGAGCTCACGTTAAATAAAATTCTTAGTGGCATTATGTCAACTTGTATTATATAATATTAAAATATTACAATTTATTTAGTTAAAAATTCATCTAGACTGTAAAAAGCTTTTTCTAGCAGAAATATTTTTAGTGCTTTCTTAAACTCACTCTTGTTATGAATCTTTGTCTTTATTTCGAGAGGAAGAGCATTGAAGAGTTTTGTTCCAGTGTAGTGGACACCCTTTTGTGCCAAGCTTAAATTTCTGAGTTCACTGTGTATGTCATTCTTCCTCCGTGTGTTATGCTCATGATAATTACTGTTTGGTTGAAATATCTCTATATTTTTACAGACAAAACACATGAGAGAAAAAATATATTGGCATGTAGTTGTGTATATTTTAAGATTACGAAAACTATTTCTACATGAGTCTCTTGGGTGCAATCCACATATAATTCTTAAAGCTCGCTTCTGTGCAATGAACACTTTCCTTGCTAATGGCTGGGGAAAAAATAATTCCGTACTCAATGAGAGAATGAAAATAGCCATAGTATGCCACTTTTGCAGTGTTAGGTTCAACACGTGTAGTGACAACCCGTAAAGCATAGGTAGCAGAGCTAAGCCTCTTACAGAGATCAATAATATGTGAAGACCAGTTCATTTTCTTGTCAATGTGCACTACAAGAAATTTTGTTGTTTCCATTCTAACTATTGGTTGATTACCACATGTCACACTTATCTCTCTCTTTTTTTCTGTTTTTGTACAGAATTGAATAAAGCTGGTCTTACTGGAATTTAATAAGAGACCATTCACCTTGAACCAATTAACCACATCTGAGAGTTCCTCAAGATTGTTGTCTGTTCTACTGCTCATAAAAATTGTGGTATCATCAGCAAATAATGTAAATTTACATGGCAGGCTTGTACATGATGGTAGATCATTTATAAAAATCAGGAATAATAGTGGCCCAACAATTGAGCCCTGACGCACTGCACATGTAATGGAACTCCATTCAGAATGTGAGGAAACATCTCATATTTCACCTGAGCTATTCAAGACAACTTTTTGTTTTCTGTCTTTTTGAATATACAGCTAGACATAGATTTACGGCCCCAACTATCTGTTCTTCGTAGTTTTCAGAGATTTGCTGAAAGTTCTTTTAGCAGACCTTAGTTACTAATGGTTGAGATTCCGTGTGAGCCAATGAAAAGGAGCCTGGATGGTAGTTACACGAATACCGCAGCTTACTTCAATGCGGTAAAGGCTGAGCCATGCGCAACGACTTGTCTGCGCAGCGTTTGTGCATACAATAAATGGCTGTAAATTACTCCATTTGCAAGGGGCTCCCAGCAATGGATTTCGTAAACCGATATCCCAGTACCGCTTCCAGGTGATCGTGTAAACACTTCAAAATCGGTCCTGGAAATCCTATTCTGCAATTTCGCAACCGATTTTCGCTCCCATGCAAAAGCAACCGGTTTTGAAACGCGCTTGTATTGTCAAGTTATGTCCTTTCTTCAGAATTTTCGGTTAGTATGGACTTGTGTAGTGAAGGAGAAGCAGAAATATTAGACTGAGCGTGAAGCTGTCTGCTGTAATATTTAGGCGAAGAAAAATAACGATAGTGTTGACTGAATCAGAAACTGGATCCTCTGTTTTCATGCGCTATGTTTAACTGGGCAAGCAAATCAACTTCTGACTCTTAACATGTAAACGCTACAGCGGAAAACGGTTTCCGACATTCGGTTTTCGTCTTTTGGAAGACATGTCGTATGTAAACGTAGTAAATGTGCTTGCGTACATCACATTAGTTTCAATCTTCTGCTGGCCCACGATCCGTCGGTCTAGGAAAGAAATTTCAGCGATAAGCGGCTACGTTCTGGTTAAGGATATTTCAATTCAGCATATTAACTCGTAATTTAGAAATTACTTCCGTGTTATATATTCGTAACAAGTCTTCTTTCCTCTAGTTTCTTGAGTATCTTTGACGACACGTTTTATTATCTTAGATAAACAGTTCAGTGGCGGCGAAACTGTGTGTTAAATATGTGTGATAACACATTTTTGTACAAAATTCCGAATGGTCAACAAGTTAGATGCTTGAAAAAATGGAAATAATCAGCTGCAGATGCGTAGAATTTATGTAGTTGTGGTTTTAAGTCCGCGATTTTCGTCTGGTTTTGTGTTTTGAACTTAACCATCGTTTCCAGCTACATCGTCTGCTAGAAGTAGCTAGCAGACAACTAAAAATTTCGTAACTGTGCGACAAGGAGTAAAATTCTGTATAGCTCTGGAAAAGTGTAGTACTGTAGTTGCGTTTGGACACATACATAAAACCGAATGACTTTTAGAGTTGTATATTACACGTGCCACATGGTCATGCTCATTTAACATTACAGTCTGTTTCGTTAGTGGCACTTTATATACGTGATGGAGTCCACAGCAGCGGTCATTATTATAGGAGACGAAATACTGAAAGGTCAAACAGTGGATACGAATTCACATTTTCTTAGTAGACAACTGTATAAATTAGGCGTCAGACTGTGTTGTATATCTGTAATTCAAGATGATGTGGATCAAATTACTGAAGAAGTTAGGAGGCTAGCTAGCAAATATACGTGGATTTTTACCACTGGAGGAATAGGACCAACTCATGACGATATTACGTATCGCGGAGTTGCAAAGGCCTTTGGAGAGCGGTTGGTACTAAATACTGAAATAGTGGAGGTACTGAAGAAAGTATATCCAACCGCCCACAACCAAATGGACCCAGAAGTGAATCCTGTATTGAGAATGGCACAGATACCAGAATCTGGAGTGCTTAATTACCTCAAGAGCGAGGGAGAAGGGGCACTTGATGGATTCATTGATAATTTTCCAGTTGTCTCAGTTTTCAACGTTTATATTTTCCCAGGTATACCTGCATACTTCCAGTTCGCCTTCAAGAAATTGAAGCATATATTTGCGAACCGTGGCACAAGGTTTTACTCCGTACAGCTTTATTTACAATTGTCGGAGGTCGAAGTTGCTCCAGTTCTTAATGAAGCTGTTCGGTTGTTTAATGGTAAAGTTTTGTTTGGTTCATACCCTTGTACAGAAAGTGGCTTCTATTTTACTAAAATAACAATGGAGTCGAAAGTCTATGTAGAGGTATTGGAAGCCAAAGCTTTTCTTCAGCGGAATTTTGCACCGGAATCGATTATTAGATTTCTAC
Source organism: Schistocerca piceifrons (assembly GCF_021461385.2). Lineage (NCBI taxonomy): Eukaryota > Metazoa > Arthropoda > Insecta > Orthoptera > Acrididae > Schistocerca > Schistocerca piceifrons. The sequence continues at coordinate 218,686,809 of NC_060140.1, read as the reverse complement.
CAAGCTCTGTAAGTAATGCTGTAAATAACGTGTATCAGATGGTTGAATCATCACTCGTGGATCGGCTGTCACTGGTTGTGAAGAAGGCAGTTAAGGTCAGTAGTGAATTGAAATAAATAAAACCCTTATTTCAAGCTCTTTCCTAAAGTTGTTATCGCTTGAAAGTTTCGCAAACTGAAACTTAGGACAATGATTTTCGGCCACTTATTCAGAAAATTTAGTGCGTTTTCATACAACACTATGAAACAGAATTTGATCATATTTTCAGTGTCAGCTGTGAAAACAATGGAAGTGGCCCACAAATTTAAGATAGTCAAATAACACAAACAAGTCCATGCTGCTGTTCACTTCTGTTGTAGAGATTTCATTGCATGAACCTTTTTTTAAAGTGAATTACTGCAAAATTTTATACTAAATTTATGGTGATGTTGGACTTCAATCACTGTGACAGATCTTTAGCGGTAGCATACACACTACTTGCATGTTGCACTTTTTACTCACAAGCATGAATATCGAGTATGCACTATCCTTAACAGAATCATTACAGAAAAGAAATCAGATGAGGCAACATAGATGAATAGATATATGATGTAACAAAAACTTTCAGGAAATATTCATCACACATGGAGGAAGAAAATAAATTGTATGGACATGGTCCTGGAAATGCTTTATTTCCATGTTAGAGCACAGTTTCTACAACTGTTAAACACATTAATCATCTACTTTGAAATGAGACCTAATTCATGAACAGCATACTTGCACTAAAGTGAGGGCTGACACACTGTTGAACAAACCATTTGCAGAAGTGTACACATGCTGGGACATCAGCTACTGATAGTACCTGCACACACTGTACACAGTACAGATACAGCAGGTTCTTGTGTAGCACTCTTCAGGCAGTCATGATCAACATTTCTTGTTCTAGCTAATTATTTTCCACTGACACTCAGCTTGTCATCAACAACACAAAGTAGTTATCCTCTAGTTGATGTGTTGTTGTCCCATAGACCTCTCCCAGTCATGAGTAGTAGGATTAAATGTTACACAGTCCCTATGACAAGTATCAGTTGCTTCAGATGTCCTTTTAGATTAGATTTACTTTCATTCCAATTGATCCGTACTGAGGAAGGCCTCCAGGACGTAGAACATGTCAGAAAACAATAATACATGACAAATATTTACAACTGAAACAAATACGCAAATCTACCTTCCACAGGTCTCAAGTGGAATGATCGTAAATTTTTTTTAAATGAATACTACATGAAAGAATCATTTTACAAACACTAATGCACTGAATTTAAATTTAAAAAAACTTTTTTATATTTATAAGGTAATAAACATGTAATAGGACTACTATAATACTTATTTACAATGAACACATTTCTGCACTGAAATGGTGTGGAAGTTAGATCACACACACTTGGTTCTACTGAGAAATTCATCAATGGAATAGAAGGAGTTGGCCACCAATAAATCCTTTAGGCTTCCCTTAAACTGAATTTTTATGGCTGCTGGCAAGTTATTGAAAATTTTTTGTTCCTGAATAATGCACACCCTTTTGTACCAGAGTAAGTGACTTTAAATACTTGTGAAGATTATTCTTATTTCTAGTATTGATTCCATGAATTGAGCTGTTGGTTTGAAAAAGTGATATATTTTTAATGACAAATTTCATTAAGGAATAAATATATTGGGAAGCAATAGTTAGTATCCCTAGTTTTCTAAATAGGCTTCTGCGGGATGTTCTTGAGTTCACACCACATATCTCTGTTACTGCACATTTTTGTGCATGGCCAACTTTAGCTCGGCTTGATGAATTACCCCAAAAAATAATCCCATATGACATTATGGAATGAAAGTAAGCATAATATTCCAGCTTTTTCATTTTTATATCCCCTATGTCTGACACAATTCACTTTGCAAATGGAGATTTGTTAAGACGCTTCAGCAGTTCTGTGGTGTGCGCTTCCCTGTTGAATTTATTATCAAGCTGTAATCCCAAGAATTTAACACTGTCCACTTCTTCTGTCTGCTTGTCATCGTATGTTAGGCATATAATTGTGGGACTCCCCTTACAAGTCCTGAACTGCATGTGTGTTTTTTCGAAGTTTAGTGACAAAGAATTTACTAGGAACCAGTGATTAATGTCCACAAATATTTTATTTGCCTATCTTTCTAAGACTACACTTGATTTGCTATTTATTGCAGTGTTTGTATCATTGGCAAACAAAACAAACTTGGCATCTGGTAATGTTACTGATGAATGGTCATTGATATACACAAGAACAAGTAAGGACCATAAAATGGAACCTTGTGGGACCCCACATGTAATTAGTTCCCAGTTAGATGATGCCTGATAGGTTAATACATGTCTTTTCTAATAACAACCTTTGTTTCCTGCCAGAGATATAAGATTTGAAGCATTTTGCAACATTTCCTGTTACACCATAATATTCTAATTTACTTAAAAGGATATTGTGATTTACGCAGTCAAATGCCTTTGACAGCTCACAAATTATACCAGTTGCCTGCAATTTTTTGTCTAATGAATTAAGCACATTTTCGCTGTAAGTGTAGATAGCCTTCTCAATATCAGAAACCTTTAGAAATCCGAACTGCAACTTTGACAGTATGTTATTTGAGATAAGATGGTTATAAAGCCGATTGTACATTACTTTTTCTAAAATTTTTGAGAATGCTGGCAAAAGTGGAATTGGATGGAAATTTGATGCTATTTCTTTATCTCCCTTCTTAAACACTGGCTTTACGTCAGCATATTTCAACCATTCAGGAAATATTCCACTGATAAACGACTGTTTACACAGATAGCTTAATATGTTACTTAACTCTGAATCACATTCTTTAATTAACTTTGTTGATATTTCATCATACCCACTAGATGTTTTTGATTTTAAAGATTTATGATGGAAATTATTTCTGCTGGGGTAGTGAGGGTCAAATTCATATTATGGAAGTTACTTGAAATGTCTGGTCTCAGGTATTCCATAGCAGCATCTACAGAACCTGACAACCCCATCTTTTCAGTAACAGTTGTAAATTGTTTGTTAAAAAGTTCTGCAACACTATACACATCTGTCACCAATGTATCATTTACTGTGCTATTTGCCCCTCTTCATGTCTGGTTCTACCAGTCTCCTCCTTCACTATATCCCATATTTTCTTCATTTTGTTATCTGATATGACTACCTTTTCCTCGTAATATATTTGCTTTGATGTCCATATTACAGTCTTTAATATTTTGCAGTATTTCTTTCAATGTGCTATAGCATCAACATCAGAACTGTTTCGGATTGACAGATACAGTTTTCTTTTTGTTTTACAAGATACCCTCTATTCCTTGAGTAATCCATGGCTTCTTTGTAGACTTTTCTCTAACCTTGGTTAGTTTTGGGGGGAAACATGTTCACATAAGGTAAGCACTTTATTAGTAGAAGTGTTACATTTTTCATTCATGCCTGGAGCACTGTAAACATCGTTCCAGTGAATGTCTCTGAGAAGTGTTCCAAAATAATCAATTTTTGGCTTATTGACTACCCTCTTGAGCTCAGATTTAACAGATTTTATATCCTATTCAGTATTAACATTTAACAGAAGCAACTGCATGCCATGGTCTGAGAGGCCATTGACTGTTGGTTTTGTAATATAATTTTGTTCATTGGACTTTTCCATAAAGATATTATCAATGGCTGTTTGTGAGCAATTGGCTACTCTATTGGGGAACTTTACAGTGGGAATTAAGTTGAATGATAGTGTTACTAACTCAATAAGTTCTTATTGGGAGAGTCTTTAAGGAAATCTACATTGACATTGTTGTAGACTGGCAAGACAGCCAATCCACAATGACGGGTAGCCGAAAGGCACGCGTTTAAGCTCACGCAGGATGGCGTGAGGTCTGGAACAGGTCAGGGATATGAGACTAGCAAAAATAGTACGTATCTGTTGGAATACTTAACTTTAATCCATAATTGGTGAACATCGGTCTGACGGTACATGCATCACAAGATAAATAGCAATTGATAATGGCGCCTTGCTAGGTCGTAGCAAATGACGTAGCTGAAGGCTATGCTAACTATCGTCTCGGCAAATGAGAGTGTAATTTGTCAGTGAACCATCGCTAGCAAAGTCGGCTGTACAACTGGGGCGAGTGCTAGGAATTGTCTCTAGACCTGCCGTGTGGTGGCGCTCAGTCTGCAATCACTGATAGTGGCGACACGCGGGTCCGACGTATACTAACGGACCGCGGCCGATTTAAAGGCTACCACCTAGCAAGTGTGGTGTCTGGCTGTGACACCACAGAAATCACCAGCAACCACTATTTCTTTGTTTTTGGTTGTATAATGGGCCAGTACAGCTTCAAGGTGGTTTGTGAACAGATTATAGTTACCTGCAGGTGTTCAATATACACTTAATATTAAGAAGGACTTTTTGTGAAATTCTACTTCTGTTGCACATGCTGTCCATATGCTGTTCTAGGCAAAATTTATGAATGTCTATGTTCTTAAATTTATGACAGTTCCTGATGAACGTGGCAACTCCTCCTTTCCCCATTTCTGCTCTACAAAAGTGAGATGCTAACCTAAACCCTGTAACACTTAAAAGTTCTATACCGGTGGTCACATGACGTTCAGAGAGGCAGATTATGTCAGCTGGGTTTGAAGACTCTAATTCATCTATGCAGATAATTAATTCATTAATTTTATTTCTCAGTCCTCAAATATTTTGATGCAATAAAGATAGCTAACATTTCACATTGACTGTGTTAAAATTGGGTAGAGTTTAAATATCTGCTGACTGTTGAAAATTCTTAACCAATAGCTGTTTATGCTGATGTAATAAGCTAGAATTATGTTTTTTGGTTTCTTTCTCAAACTGAAGGTTTGTCTCAGTTCTAACCTCTCTTAAAATTTGGTTTCTTTCTGTCCTCCCGACCCTAAAAAAGGGTCTTTTCTGAACCCTATAACCACTGGTATTTTATCACACATGCCAGTGCTTCCCCCTTTACCTTTTTTGCTATTTTGCCAGCCAGTTTACCCTTCCTTTTCCTATTAAGGTGAAGGTTATGCCTAGTATAATCCCACCTATTGAGAGAATCAACAGGAACCACACCAATGTGTGACCCTGCACCCGACATAAGTAGCCGTTCCAACTCCAAATTAACTCTCTTGACAGAAGTGTTCAAATGAGGTTGGTCATGGCACACAAGAACAGATACAAACTCAACACTAGTATGCTTCGTTGCTGATGCAATCTTTGCCAGGTCACACTCTATACTGTACCCAGGATCTCTGTTAATACTATTACCTGCCCCACCCACTATAACCACGGTGTCTTCTGTTGTGGCACTGTCATTCTGGAAATCTCTACCTGTATAAGTATTGAGCACCATGGTGGTTAACATCTGTCAATCCATACAGCAAATGGGCATCTGCCAACTCTGCATTTGAGTACACTTCCATTGTACTGTACCAGAAACCAAGTCCACAATGCACACTAAACAGTTGATGCTCCATCCGTGCTTGATGCTAGTAGAACAGTGAAGTTCATCACATGTCAATTCAAGCAATGAAGTGAGCCACATGTCAACATTACTTTCATTCTGTTGGAAAACCAAGCACTGCCAGTGAGCTTGAGAAATATAACTTACTGACCAAGTATAATGGAGAGGATATTTTGAACATGTCGTGTAAGGAAATGTTTCATGTAATGCTGGTATGTTCTGTTTCTGTGTGTTTCCCGTGATTATTGTGATTATGGAGAGAAGATGAAGCTGAGCTCTGACATGGAAATGAAGCATTTCCAGACCAATGTCCCTGTAACGCATTTATTCCTCTATATGTGAGAAATGTTTCCTGAAAGTTTGGCCATATAAGTATTGTGTTGACACCCTCCTACATAGGAAGAAATGATCATTATAATAAAATAAGAGAACTCAGAGATCACACGGAAAGATGTAAGTGTTCATTTTTCCCATGTGTTTTTCAAGACTGGAACAGTAGAGAAATAGAATGAAAGTGGTTTGATAAACCCTCTGTGAGTGACTTAAGTGTGAATTGCAGAGTAGTCATGCAGATATAAATGAGGCCCTGTATAGGCTGCATTTAGAATCTAGTGTGGAAAACTCAATCTGTATTTACCCAACTACAAATGAAACAAACTATTTGTTATCCGGACCATTTAGAAAGCTGTTGTTTCTGTCTCCTGACATACACCCGTTATGTTGATACTAGAAAGAACAAATGCCCTTCTGGTGATGTAACATTTACTGTAGAACTCTAAATATACATTACATTTAGTGTCATTTTCAAATTGTCTGTTTTATGCACTCATCCACAAGTGCATGGTGCTTTCACTTCTATTGTAATGATTTCATTGCTAGGAACTTTTGAAACTGAATTACAGAAAAATTTTAAACTGAATTTATGGTAGTGTTAGACTTTAATTATAGTTACAGACATTTAGCTATAGCATAAATACTATTTACATCTCCATTTGGCCATCCTGACTTGGATTTTCCATGGATTTCACTTGTGCCTAAGGTGATAGATGATTTCCTGCCCTATGCTCACCTTATCTTTTCCTATTTTGTAAATGTTTTATACATATGTATTATTCCTGTATGTTTCTGGTAGTTATTGTACCAAATGGCCCCCGGGCAAACAAATAATCAAATAAATAAGACTGATTCAAGTTGAGAGAAGGCAGTTTTCCAGCCAATGAAGGACACTATGCTTCAGAGAGCCTGTTTATGGACAATGTCATTGTGTGGAGAGATGTAGCTAACAGCAAAAAATGCACAGTAATTCAGAAAGACATGTAGTGGATTAATGCTCAATGCATGCAGTACAAGCTGACTTCCAATGTGAGAAAATGTTGACATATTACTTGTAAAGTCTTTGGAAGATCTCTGTTTGTTTGATTAGACATTTGATATTAATATAATCACTAGGGTAACATTGATAACATAAAACTAGTTGTGGGAAAGGCAAATGCCAGACTAAGATTCATTGAAGAACCTAAAGTCAGTGTGATTCATCCTTATCAGTAATTTATTTTTCCTGGGCTCATTAGACAATGATACAGACTCAGTCAGCTTAAAGTGAGAAAAACAAATCATATACAGAGATATGAGTATGTGTTTACTGAGAAGAGGATAGAAGAAGACAGGTAGTTGGCTGCAACCGTTTGAAGAACCCATTCACAAACAAGATAGTTTTCAAAACCATAGTTCAGTGAGTTCTGGTTTATTGTTTATTGGATTTGGTGGCATACTAGGTAGAGTTAATAGAAGATAGATAGTAGAATATTCAAAGGAAAGCTAATGTGTATGTTCAGTCACCAGTTCCTTTGGTCACCACGAGACTAATACAGAAATAGCCAACCAGATGTTACAAGACAGTTATATGTGACGGGAATTCCAAGAAGGTGCTTCACAACATTAGTCAATTACAATTTCTTCAATGTACATCTCTCAAAAGGATTAGAATTACAATTTCTTCAACATACATCTCACAAAAGGGCCATGATGGTGAAACAGAATAATTTGCATTTGTACAGAAATTTACAGAAACCCATTCTTCCTATGGAATATTTGAGTGTGGAATGACTGAGAAAGGGGGAATGATAGTGTACATGTTGTACCTGCTGCACTAGGAATGTACACGTAAGAATGGAGATTAGCAAGTACCTTTATTATGATATCTTACAATTTAAACTGCATTTCTGTGTATTAATATGCCGGCATCTAATATATGTAAGCAGTAAACTCTGGTAAAATTGGTGAAAGAGGATACTGGTTACACATGAAAAGTTGGACATGACCAACCGAAGGTGTCAGAAAATTCACTTTCATCTAGAAAGTAGCAAAATATGCCCAATGATTTATCATCTTACTCTAATGTATGAACTTATCTTACTTACCCTACAGTACTTAAAAATGCACATCCAATTCCCATGGAAAGGCAACAATTAAAAATCATCTGTAGTAACTTAAGAGCCCCATACATTTATTTTCAGCTGTCACACCATGTTATTAGACGCTATGGTTAAGACGGCGGAGCTGCATTTGAGAGGGTCAAGCTACAAATCTCCACTGAGACATCCTAAAGTTCGTTTTCAGTGGTTTCCCTGATTTGAGCAAGTTGAAAACCAGGATGCCTCTTGAAAAATGTGTGACTGATTTACTTTCCTAATCAGAGCATATATGCCATCTCTTAATGACCATATTTTTGATTCGATATTAAACCCTAATCATCCTGCCTTTCGGCAGACCTCTTTATGCTGTCTTAGTGTTGGCCAGTGCAAACGTATCACCCTCAATATTGTTTGAATTTTCTATTATAACTGGTGGTTTCAAATGGGGCTAATGTTGTATTATATTTTTATTTCATGTAGTCTAATAGAGAGCTGCTGTTATAATCATAAAAGTTATCAGTGACAAATGCCACACCCAATAATTTAGTAACAAGAGGTTCAAACTGTATGTACCTTTAACAAGCAGTGGCTGCATCAGAACAAAATCAGATACGATGAGATTAGTAAGTAACATCGCACCATGCTGGCAGACAGATTAAATTGTTAACATTATGGTATGAGCCTCGCGAACCAACCAATAGGTGACATCACTAACAACATGGAAACAGTAGAAAAACAAAAACCTCAAAGTAAAGTAATAAGGATTTTAATACCCTGAAACATACTAAAATCTTGGAAAAATCAGATCCCCATAAAAAACAGACATTTTCACCAGGGATGTATTTGTAATGAAGGACTACACTATATATAAGAGTGGCATCTTCCATGCTGCCTTCACAATTTAGTCTAACTATCATTATCCATGCTGTGGGTCAGGCTATCACCTTAACCATCATAAAAAAATGTGCAAAACAGAACAACAAGAGTATTGCAGTCTTCAGTATAAGTGTCATCACTGATAGGCATTTGTAGACCTATAGACATACAACACAATCTAAGATACCAACCCACAACAATTAAATGACATATTGTTAAAGAATACAATGCCTTCATGACCAATACATAAAAATAAAACCATTGCAGACACCAACTATATAACATACGATATACCAGTTAAAAGAATACATTTGTGGTTCTTATTTTTCTCTAGATCCAACAAGACAATGGCTGTTGCATTAGTAATGTGCAGGGGCTTATTTTTAGTGCTTTATTTTGCAGGAGATGGAGAGAGATTTTCCTCTGGACCATCAGGAAGCAAGAGTCAAAATTTATTTTTCTCTATTCACTAATATCTGTTGCCTATTTAGTGTCTTGAACAGCCTATTACTCCACATACTTTTAACCAAATTGATTGCATGCCTATACAGCATGATATACTGTAAGGCTAGATGGACAAGATGCCATTATTGAAATACCAGATACTTACACAATGATATTCATAACTTTTCAGTATTTATATTTGCTGGAACATTTGATGAATTGATGAAACCATTAAACTACTATGAATTATTGAGAGAATAAAGAAATAATAAAACATTAGAGGAACTTCAGAATCACACACTTACCTTACTATTGCAGGAAGATAGATGACTTTAGCAATAACCATACAAAGTTGAGAAGTGCCTTAGATACGATTTTTGAAACAGCCTCATGTGTAAGAGTCATGGACTAAAAATTATATTTATTCATTCTATGATCATTTTGTGCAATGATATATACAAGTTGGTTTGAAAATTCATTTACAATACACAGAATATAAGTAATATCAAAATTGTGTTATGGCAGGAGCAAAAATTGCTCAAACAGCAAATCTGGTTGGCAGTTCATATCCTACTGTCATGAACATCTATGGAATGTGGTTGAAGGACGTTGAAACCACAAGTAGGGGACAAGGTGTTAAATGTCCACCACTGATCATTGAATGGCTGAGGGCTTATCCACTCTGTAAAACAGGCAGGTGGCAATCCACACTGTATCAGATGACGAAGTACCTACCAGTGTATCTTGTTGAACGTGGTGCTTTGCATCAGATAACCCCTAAGTGTTCCTATGTTGAACCAACGACATCGCCAATTATGACTGCAGTTGGCATAGGATCATCTATATAGGGCCGTGGATCAACAGAAATATTTTGCCTGGCTTGATGAATCCCTTGTCTTGTTACACCAGGCCAATCGTCATATCTGGATACACTGTAATCCAGGTGAATGGCTGCTCGAAACATACACCTTACCTCGGACACAGGCCAGTTAGTTCATTAATATACTGTGGGGGCGTTCACCTGGGCTTCCATGTCACCTGTGGTAGTAATAAAAGGCACACTTACAGCTGAGGACTACATAAATGTTTTGAGAGCCATCTGCATCCCTTCATACTCGATATCTTTCTCGACAGAAGTGGCAGCTTCCAGCAGAATAGATGTGCATGTCTTAAGGCCTGATTTGTGCTGCAGTGGTTTGAGGAGCACGACAGTGAACTCAAGTTGATGCCTTGGTTACCAGATTCACCTGATGTACCCAATAAACACATCTTTGATGCTGTGGGCAAAAGCTCCATGCCCACAAACCTCCGACCTGTTATTTAAGGAATTACATGAGTTGTGCATAGACATTGGTGGCACATACCTCTGGAAAACTACAGCATAAGACATAACAATACAGCATTTACTCAACATTTTGTTCAATAATTCAATGTTTTCCTCCATCTTAAATTATGATCTAACCAAATTGCCTGAAACATTGTGTACCATGTTTGTTTATCACTAAAGCTCCTTTAATTCTAGCACTAGCATGATATTGTATCAGGCTATTGTTCTTACATCCCTAAAGCTCATCTATATCATTCTCTTGTCATTTACCACTGTGCTATTGTTGTAGACCATTTTCTGTATCTCTTGTTGTTAGAGAGACCTTCTGCTGTGAATCATCTTCATTGCATTCTTTTTAATTAAAAGGCTAATATCATATGCAAACAGCACTGGCTCTACTGTCAGTAAATTATATAGGAAATCATTTATAAAATCAAGAGTAACAGAGGGCCTAAATAGATTGGCTGAAAGATTCAACTTAAACCAGTTGTAGGCAACTAGTTTGGATACCATGTGTGTATAATTTTCTTAGCAGCAGTGTATAATTGATCAGATCAAAGCTTTTAGATAGTTATAGAAGCAGTGCAGTGTTTAATTCACCTTGGTCTGTAGCTTTCAGGGAAAGGTAGGTAACATTTCATGCATGAGAATTCAGTTGTTTATCATTGTGTGTGTTGTCTCTCATCCTAGTTACAAGCATGTAAACCAATAAAAAAAGAGCCACACATGAGAATAAGCATAGTGTAACAACAGTTACTCTTCTCTTTGCAAGTGAATTTCTTTCAAAAGACATACTTATAAGGTGCAGCTTTGAGGGAGGTTTCAGCAGGGCTTGCAGATTGGTATTGATTTCTTTTTATCAAAAGATTATTAACAGTACAAAATTCTGTAGTCCATTTAATTTTCATGATTGAGATATTGCTGATTTAATGTGCCAATTATATAGCAAAAAGCTTTTCAGAGAATTTACTGCTTCACTGTGGAGAAAAGCAGTTAGCAAATATCTATTGTAGCATTCATTCTGATGAATTTTTGCCAGTGTACAGAACACCACAAATTGCCAACTATTTTTATTTATTTTTCAATTCAATAAACTTTACCAACAACTGTTCACTTTAAGATATTTTATTTTATTTCTATTGGTCCATTACGGCCAGGGGACATCGGCTGGTACATACTTTTCAGCCATTTAGCTGTAGTTGGCATAGAGTCATCAAGCCGTATAGCTGTTGGTAAAGTTTATTGAATTGAAAAGTACAAACTAGCCAATGTCCCTGGCAGTAATGGACCAACAGAGATTTTATTTATTTTTTAATTTTTACTTGTGTTTTCAAAATGCACTACATCTTTTCAAGGATACCAAAATAAACCCTTTCATATTGTTGAAAATCTGTAACAACAATTAAAACGGGTAGATTGGTACTCACGCATAGAGGAGGTGTTTTGTGGCTGACAAGTGTAGTGAAAGAAGACTGCTAGATATTATCACCTATCAGATCGTAACCTCCAGAAATGACGGTTGATGTGTGTGTGTGTACATTTGATGATGGACTTAGTTTGATAGCTGATAATATCTAGCAGTCTTCTTTCCATTTGCCTGTGTTCCATTCAGTGCCCCCTCTGTGTGATGAGTAGCAATTTAACCATTTCAGTTGTTCTTGTTCCATAACAAGTTTCCATTGTTGACAAAAATTTTGTAATGTACTCACATTTTACCGTAGCTCAAATGATAGTTATCATGATTTTATCCATGTTTGCATATGTTTTGATCTGTTGGTTCCCAGAAGAATCAGTACATAATGTCTGTTTACAGGTACTTGAAACATGTTTCCAGAAGTATACTCTACCACAGCTCTTTTTGAATTTCAATGGAGGAAAAGACTGCACTGTTCTTCTGCATTTGGTGCATGCAGTAATGCAAAAGCATTTTCCAAATAAAAACTCTGATGTCAAATTATTGACTTTGTACATAAGACCAGATGACCCTTTTCCTGAAGTGGAGGCCTTCATTGAAGAAAGTGTTCAGAGGTAATATATTAGAAATATTCATTGCTGCTTGTAAAATGGCGGAAAAACCTTTGCTTGATATGATGTAATTGTTTTACCCAGTGAGCTGAACTAGTATAAAATTCTTGCATTTCTACCTGGGCGAGCTAATTGAAAACGTGTGATGTATAGGTTAGTATACAGTAGTTGAATAGCAGCTCCAAATTCAGATTCAGCATCACTCACTATCACATTCATACTTCAGAAACAACTGTTCTAGGACATGATTATACAAACTCTCTTTAAAGGTGCAACTTTTCACTTGTTGAAACATTTGGTAATAAAATTGTATGGAGCTGGAGCTGCTACTTAAATACTGTAAACCTTTAGGGATACTGTCCATACTTGTGTCTTAAAGTAACCATAGTCAAAACAATTCATATTGTGAAGAGTGTCACTCTGCTTGTCTGGCACCTGTGTGATCTAAATGTAGGCAATGCTGCCTCCTTTCAGTGTTGTGGGGCAGGTGGATGGAGTGGAGAGACTGTATTCAATCCTGGCACAAAGTCAGTCAGGCTCTACCTGACATACCATCTGTATGTTCTTTGCAAGGTTGACGTAAATGTATTATGGCCAATAACAGTCCTCACCAGAGCTCATTTAGTATTCTCTGTATGCCTATCAACAGCTCTGCTTAGGACATGATACCATCCATTAAGCATTGTGAATGCACTTAATTGAGAGACATGCAGATGGGACATGAGGTGCAGGCTGACACTGGTCACGTTTGAAGTTGAGTGTGGCCATCTGCCCTGCTCCCATCCCTACCCTCGTCTATAAGACACAGATGTCACCCTGAAACTTTGGTAGATGTTTGTGAGAGTGACTTTCATTGCAAGTTTGTGCCTTCTTAATGAGCTTATATGTTGAGAAATCTGAGAAATTTATACTGAACTGTTTCTCATTTTTAAGTTATGTATTTTTCCCCACATTTTTTTTTTACATTTTAGGTTATATTCTGGTAGTCACTTATGTTATGTGTATCTTTTAAGATCATATTAATTCATGCATATTCCAGCCCGGGACATGTTGAGTTGCATTCTTTTGCCAGTTATGCTGCAGACTGTCATGTTTCCGTGTTACACATTCCTCCACACTGTGTGTGTTTTTCATCAAACAGCCTCAGCAATGCAATTATGCAATTAAAGCTTGAGATCTGTGGAGCACACACAGATGCATGAAAGCGTAAGATAAAGCTACTAAGTTATGTAAAATGCCAGTATAAACGGTTGGAAAGAAAACTCAGACTCTTGAAAGTTAAAGTTTCCTTTTTAAAAACAAAATATAAAGCACAAATGAGAGAAATTTGTAGGTAGCTAGCAAAGATAATAGGGAGAAAGGGAAATCATTTGGACCACATAAATGATGGAGAGGCGAATGATACACAGGACAGAATGTAAATTGTAACAACCAGTAAAGTAAGTTTAGCATGAATGTTAACTGTCATATTACAATTTTCTACTTTATCTGAATGACTTGAATGTTACTTGATGTGGAATTCCAATAATTTGTTTATGTCTTATGTTTCTGACAACTTCCTAAAATTTTGACTTTCCATTTTTATTTATTTATTTTTTTAATTTCCACAATACTTTTCACTGTTGAAATCCTTACCTCCAAAACTGAAAGAAGAATCTCATTTGCTGCACCCTTCTGATTTTTCTGCTATGTTACATTCTGCACTTTTACTATTTCTGAAATAAATTCACATTCATAATTTGTTATTTTTATTATATAATCATATAATTCAAGTGTACAGGGTGTCCTCAGTACATTTATTTTGTTTCCAGTATGAGTTGTTTTATTGGTTTCTCTCCCCATTTTGTCAATGCACTTGTGGCTATACTGTTCAGTTTGCAACACTGATTGCAGAATTATTTCCAGATATTGTTAGTCTTCACCATTATTGTTTCCATACATATTACTGTGCCACAAATGCCAAATTTTGAGAAATAGTCTGTGGTATCTGAACAGGCAGGCAGCATCTGACTAATTTAATTATTTCAGTCATGTAAAGATAGGAATACTTCTACTTATCAGGCAGCTGCAGGCATAAGCCCAAACCAATGGTGTCACATATGCTAGTTTTTGAGATGCTTTTTGTGAGCTGTATTACAGCTGTTTGTAGCTTTATTTATCTTATTTAATACATTCTGGTTCTTGTGTTCAGTTCATCAGTATGCAGTTTTCATTGGCTCCTTGTAGGATGATTTATGTTAAGTTTTATTTCTGTCTGACCTGTCATTTCATTCATCATCAGTAGCAGCATCCATTTGACAATATGAAATCCACAGGCAGATAAAGACCTTTAGACTTTTCCTTATTCTATCAGTTCCAGCTATACACATACACATTACTTTTCCATGTTTAACAATGTTGTCTACTCTCCTTACTTTAGGTTGTTATCTTGGTGTTTTCTTACCCTCTAGATGGAAGCAAAGATCTTCCTTGATGCATGTACCATCTACATCCCTAGTTATTTGTCCCACCCATCTCCATATCATTTTCATTACTGTCATTATTATATCTTCCATTTCAGTCTGTCCAGTGTTTCATTTATTTTCCTGGCTCTTGTAGTAATTCCCAACAGGTATCTGTTCATTGCTTGTTGATCAGTACAGATTTTTTGAAAGATTTGTGCATTGATAATCCATATCATTCCCGTAAGCTGAAACTGGCAGTACACAGATCAAACTTCCTGTTTCAGGCCCAAAGTAAGTCTTGAAAACTCTGTTTAGTTTACCAATAACACTTTATGGCATTATCTGATGGAGGCTTATCAGGGTGAACTGGATACTAAACAACCAGCTAATTAGCTGTGCAAGAACACCACGATAGCATCCACGATCTGATAAAATCCATGTTTTGCTGTATCATACAATATGTTTCTGACACTGCACATCATGTGCACTATTATTCATACTTTCCTGTGTATTGAATACAGTCACATACACAACTGTAAAATATGGATAAAATTAATAAGCATCAATACCAAGATTGTCTGCACTGCTTAGAAGACATCTTGCCCTTTAGTGGACTGAGGACTGTCTCCCTACAATAAGTGGCAGCTATCAGCAGAAAATCTTGTAGCCTTTCATGAAGCAAGAGTAAACGCCTCTGCTGCAGTTAAATGTGACAGTAGCAGATGTGGCGGAAGTTACTGAATTCACTCAACCATTCTACTTCAACAACCATAGTAAGAAAGTTAATCAGAAGGCTCTCTAGCAAAGGAGGACCACGGTCACTGCTATGCTGAAAGGGGGGGAGACCTCTGTCCTCTTCCAGTGACATGATCTGAGAAATGGCAGACTGTTTTTGCCAGATAACATCTAATAATACCCAAGATTCTACTTTCTGATTTCATAAAGGGAGCATTTGGACTTCAGCTCCATCAGCCAGGAATTTTACAAATCTCACTTCCTAATTTACAGCTATAATGACCTTATCAATGGGACATTAAACTCCAATCATTCTTCCTGCCCTGCCTTCTCCATATGGGCATTGAGATCCTGTGCATCAATATCTAATGATACAGCTTCAGGGCTGAATACTATTCTGTATAGCATGTTGCAACATTTAAATATAAGTTACAAGAAGATCTCTACATTGTCATCCAACTATTGCAGTGTTGCTGTGATGACACAGATGGTAAACCACCATTTGGTGTTGCTTCTTGGTACCAGACTTTCCCCATCTCCCTCTTAGAGGTAGTTGAGGAGGCGCTGTTCAACTTTTGACAGCCTAACTCACATTGAGGCTGTTATATAAGAGCCGTCTCTATTCAGGCAACACTTCATTTGCATCTTTTTCTACATTGAAAAAGCTTATGATACCTCTTGGTAATATGACATCTTCATTGTTGATGGAAAACTCCATGGTTGTCACACTTGAAAGCAGAAGAGCGCTACTCATGGGTCAACATTTATGCAAAGTGCAGTCAGCATTACAGATGACATTGTCTAGCATAATTACTGTAATGACTGTAGAGCACATGTTTGTGATTCAGAGAAGAGTAACCAAGCCATTTGCGACATTTGCAATTTGGACTGATGGGGAGCTTGGAAGTTTAGCTTTGGCAAATATTAAAAAAAATTGATTGACAGGTTGGAGTAAGTTCCCACCCTGGTTAGTATTGAAGCCCAAGGTGATTTTAAAATTGACTGAGTGTAAGAAAACTTGTACTGCTGTGCAACACATGCTTATACACTGGTGTATTTATGACGCACTGAGTGATTAATTTTGTGGATGATAAGTAATGAAAGTGGATCCTGCCAGTTGGATATTAACAGCATTACTGCCCTTACTGTTGCAAGACATTATACATTATCATGCTACAAATCTAAATGCATAATTTGTGCATGTTCTATCTGAAGATGAGTCTGAAAAGAATCATGAATTAGTTTATTGAAATAAATAAATATTTCACGAGTGACTGGCCGGATTTATCTATATTTGTATTCAATTAATATGGAGTCGCAGTGTTCTAAAATAACCATTATGGTAAGATTAATCTGAACCATAGGGTGTGATGTGATCTATTAATGTCACACCAGTGATTTTACGATTTGTCCAGCCATTCGCAATTACGTCGTGTGAGGATTAATATTTGCAAAGTGTTTCATTTTCCAGAACAGGTACCAGCCTGTTGAATGAAAAAGGGGAGTGTGGGGTGGGGGGTGTTCTGCTAATACATATGATAGATAGAATAGTATCATTTTCTCATGGATCCTACAAATGTGGGATGTGAAAGATACAGGGTGGAAGCATCCAGGATTGTTAGATGTGTTTTCTGATTTGAGCATAGCGATGATCTTTGGCTTTACTCCAGTCATTAGGGAGCTCTCCACTTTTTTGAAGAGTTCTAGTAGTCATTGTATGGTTTTAGTTCCCAAATGTTTTTCTAGGATATTGTTTAAGCTTGAGTCTTCCTTACTTTAGAGTTGCTTGGTAATTGCCCTGTTTAACCCACATGTGGTGAGGGGAAGAGGTGCTTGTAGTTTCTTCTTCTTCTTCATTCCTAGTTACTTTGGAATTTGGTTTGGAGGGTTTCCAAATGGTTTTTTGTTTTCCAAAAGCTGGTTGGCAATTTGTTTTGTTCCTAGAAGCTTACAGCCTCATTTAGATAGTATACTTTCCAACTACAGTTCAGGAAAACATTGGCACAATCATAGACAGTATCTGTGTAGCTTCTTCTCTACTTGATGGGTGCAATGTGAGGAAAATTAGTAATGGGTTGTCTGACAGTGATTTACAAATGGTAACATTGACAGGAATAAAGGCAGAGTCATATCGCAAGGTAGTAAAAGAAAGACTTAGAGATAAGAAGCCATTTGCAGAGCAGACATTTAAGGCCAGTCTCAGAGGTCTAATGTGGCAACAAGTCTACAATACAGATGATTTGAATGACAAATATAATACATTTCTTCAAACCTTTATCACTTTCTTTAATAGCACTTTCCTCTTAATAGCACTTTCCTGTTAATAGCACTTTCCTGTTAATATTAATAGGTGTTAATATTAATTATAGTTGTTAATATTAATACATGTAGCACTAATAAACATCGAATTTGGATGACTAATGGCATTAGAATATAAGTAGGAGAAAACGGGACCTGTATCATAATGTGAAGGACTGTTACAGAATTTTACTACAGGCAATACTGCAAAGTGCTGAGGGATATCACACAGGCTAAAACATTCCATTACACCAAGAGACTAGAAAGCATGCAGAACATAATGAAAACTATTTGGTATCAGAGTGGAATATGGGTGCTCAACATATTTCACTTCTCTTGTCTCAGTATGAAACTGTTAGTCATCCACCAGAGTTGTGCAAAATATTTAATAATCACTTGTTGTCAGTAATTAGCAAGTTAAATCAAAATGTTGTTAGTATAGGTGAATATGTAGAACTCTTGAAAACTGGTGTTCCAAGGCAATTGTATCAATGCAGCTATAGTAAATCAGCAAAAATGGAACTTCATCAGTTGTTACATCATTAAAGAATAGAGACTTTCATGAGTACGATGAAATTTCAAGCAGTATCATGAAAATCAGTGTACCATATTTTTTCTCTTTACTTAGTCACCTGTGCACTGTGTTTTTCAGGTGTGATCATTTTCCAGATTGATTAAAATAGCCATCAATGAAACTACTTTATACCAGGATTCAAAAGATATAGTAGCCAGTTACTGGGCAATTTCTTTGTTACTAGTGTCTCAAAAGTTTTTGAGAAAGAAATGTGCAGGGAATAGTGGCAAATTTTAGTACACATAATTTGCTGTTAGACAATGCTTGGTTTCACAAAAGGACTAACCACAGAAAATGCTATGTATTATCTTTGTGTGACACACTAGCAGGGCTATACAACAGGTATAGGGCAGTAGGCATTTTCTGTGATTTATTAAAAGCATTTGATTGTATGGACCATATAATACTGGGTGGTTATAATTAAACTTTCCCTGTTTACCACAATATAACATGGAAACTAGTCCTGAGTATGGGATGCATGATTTCCATGCGTCACAGTGTCACTGTCCAGTTCCAAATGTGGCCACCAGGTGCCATGATCAATCACTGTGATTCATAGTCTCACACATCTGACCAGTCACAGTGCACTTGTTGACATGTCAACATGAGCTTGGACAAAAGTACCAGGGCATTATTAGTGAAGCTCTATGATCAAAACAACAGTAATGCTGCAGCTGCACTTCGTGAATATTGCCGGCTGAAAGGATTATGGAAGGGCTCTCTTTCTCCACCTGCTGTGTGGAGCATCATGAAGAAGTTCAAATCAATTGGAGAACTTGACATCGCTCCAGGAAGAGGGCAATGGCTGCTTGCACCACAGGTGGTTGATGGAATTGCTGTTGCTATGGCAGACAATGCTGTGTGCAATTCCCAATTGTCAAGCTATACGCGTGCTGTGTCATGACAGTTGACTTCGCTCTCCACTTTCTCGCAAGGTTTGAAGTTGATGAGGGCCGATACTGGACCATCCTTTGGACAGACAAAGCTCATTTTTCTCTGACGGGTGAGGTGAACATTCTTTTTTGAACAGGTTGGAGCTCAAGGACCAAAGACGTGTAATGTAACTGGCCGGCGTTACTGCAATATGGTTGCCAGCATGTCATACCAGCCCTACAGCAGAGAGAGGCATTGAACTCAACAGTTTTCATCCAAGATGGAGCCCCACCACACATCGCTCACGAATTCAATTACTTCTCCAAAACACATTTGGATATGATCGAATTATCAGCCAATCAATTCCAAATGCTTATTCAGCATTATCACTAGATCTCACTCCGTCATTTCTGGTTGTGGGGCCACCTGAAGGGCAGGGTTTACCAGGGCACATACACAAATAAATTACTCCAACTAAAATAAGTTATTTATTGTAACTCACAAAATACCTTAACATGAACTCTGTTGCTAAAATATCCACACAACAGAAATGTAGTCCTTGACAAATTATCACCAGTAGCACTGTTCTCCAGAGACTAAGTCCTTTACAGAAATGCAGTACTTGGGCTATGGTTGTTCCAATAACAAGTATGTTTACTGACAGGACATATTCCAGTATGGCATCTCTCAATAGTCCATGGCACTTGTGGCAACTTTGTAACAATGATTGTTGGCGAACACGACTTTTGACTGTAGAATGTGACTTAAGAATGCAACTGGCTCTACATCTCTCAGGCCATAGCTTATAACGTCACACGGATGGCTAGATTGTATCCATGATTGATTGTCATTGCCAGAGGAAATGAGCTGATCATCCATGGGCTCTCCTGGCTGGATGATGTCATCACTGTCCCTTGTTGGTGTCTGTGGGAGGTGTGGCAAAGTAGTTCCTTCACTGGAGGCAACTTTCATTGAACAGTCAACCAGACTTGGGTCTCTCACTATCTTGCCTGACAACTGTAAACACACTGATGTGAGAAGGGATGTATCTGCCTGGAGTAGCTCGAAGATACAACACTCCTCCATGTTTAACAGTGGAATTCCTTTTTCACTTCTCAATATTGACACCTTTGCTTCTTCAGTGGAGATTTTCTGTCTCAGATAGTCCATAATACATAAGTATTTGAAACAAAACTGTGATGAAATGCACTGCACACCTTTTTGTCTTCTCTGACTCAAGAGTGTGTTGAACCAGGGTTTTAGCCCTGTCAACAAACACCAAATGAGGTCACCTGGGGGGCAAAAATTTTTGTATTCACAAATTTTTTTTAGTGACTGATGACCTCAGTGGTTTGGTCCCATAGGATCTTACCACAGATTTCCAGTTTTCACAAATTTTTGTGCAGTGATAGTTTGGAGTGTCATGAGCAACATACTGGAAATCATGACTGGTGAGGGTGGTCTGGCATTTATGTCAACTGTTTATGTTCAAAAATATTTCCCAGTACAAAATTAAACTGCATTAAATTTGTACAAAAAAGTCTTATCGTTTTTTTCAACTAGATATTTTACAACTGTTACTTGCCATAGTCATTGCAGTTGTGCAGTCAAATATTAAGTTTGTCCCCCCTCCACCTACATATGGAAAAGATGTTATATTTATAAACTGCTAGTTCCTGCACAAGATGCTAATTATCATTATGTCCATCATTATGGTCCAACATTGCATCTTTGGTGTAGACTATATTGTTAACTTTTCTTTAAATGCCACTTCATCGTAGTTTGTATGTGCATGTGTGTGTGGGTGCACACACGTGTGTGTGTGTGTGTGTGTGTGTGTGTGTGTGTGTGTGTGTGTGAAAGAGAGAGAGAGAGAGAGAGATTGATTCTGATTGGTGAACTTTAATTTCTATGCTAGAATAACGTCCTTTGTTTTGCACATTCTGTGTCGTTGTTGTGGTCTTCAGTTCTGAGACTGGTTTGATGCAGCTCTCCATGCTATTCTGTAACAACAGAAATTCACCCAAGACAGGTGAAGGTTTTTCTTCATTTTCAACAGTGAAGGTATGAATGGATGAATTCAGATGTGCTCTTATTTCTCTTGAAAGTCTGTGAGAAGGATGTCTCAAAACAGCAAGCCACTAGTAAGACCCCTGACAAAGTCCAGTATGGTGTCAGTTAATGAAAACTTTTGGGTCTGATGTCTGATGGAAATTTTGAAATACCCACTGGCAAAAATGTTGCGTATAACACTTGTTAAAATGTTTTATTTGAGCACTGTCACCTGGCTCGAAACATGGGAGCTTTTCATCATAAATATACACCGGAAAGCCTACATTTACACATGGTATCGGGTGAACAGTAGTTACAGGTGTATGAAATGCTTTGCCCATAAAGGTTATTTGGCAGGGTGGATTTTCTGCAAGGTGCTGTAAGTGAATTTGATATATCAGGTGCCTAATTTCTTCCATTCTTCACAGGAGAATATTATACTGGGTACATTGCCTCAAATGGTTTCTGCCATAATCATATCATGCCTTTGGCATGTGCCAATCGTTCTGGGACTACTTCTTCATTGTCTACAGCATCCAATAGCACCTGTAGCTGTGGCAATTTTGGTGCCTTGTAACATGCTAAGATCAGAGCTACTCATGTGGGACAGTGGCTTTGTACCCCGTAGTACAGAAGTGGCTACTTGGTGTTACCCAAGTCCACTGGTAGTTGTAGTCCCCCATTACTGTCTCTTGTATCTGTTTGCTGTGACACTCATTAGTAGCCAACAATGCTCCTTCCCAGTGGTGTGTTGTTGCCTATAGCAATAGACTCTCATGGCACTGACTTTGCCTAAATTGATATACTAACTCTTGACATGGTGGCAGGTGAAAAGACTAGTGCTGTCATGACCTCAGAGACAGAGAGTCAGATGACTCAAAATTACCGTGATATGCACTAATTACATGTTTTGTCCATTGTGTCTCACTTAAGCCAGTGCAAGGTCTTACAGCATCCCAACCATGTGACTTTCTGAACTAGTCCATTAGTCACAGTGACAAAAGGATTCTATCTCCAACATAGTAGCTCTTTCTTACCCAGTTGCCTGTAAGTGTAAGTGCTTCATTGGTTTTAAATACATGATGTTATATTTATATATTACAAGCACATACTGTCATATGCCCCCCCATGAACCATGGACCTTGCCGTTGGTGGGGAGGCTTGCGTGCCTCAGCGATACAGATGGCCATACCATAGGTGCAACCACAACGGAGGGGTATCTGTTGAGAGGCCAGACAAACGTGTGGTTCCTGAAGAGGGGCAGCAGCCTTTTCAGTAGTTGCAGGGGCAACAGTCTGGATGATAAACTGATCTGGCCTTGTAACATTAACCAAAATGGCTTTGCTGTGCTGGTACTGCGAAAGGCTGAAAGCAAGGGGAAACTACAGCCGTAATTTTTCCCGAGGACATGCAGCTTTACTGTATGATTAAATGATGATGGCGTCCTCTTGGGTAAAATATTCCGGAGGTAAAATAGTCCCCCATTCGGATCTCCGGGGGGGGACTACTCAAGAGGACGTCGTTATCAGGAGAAAGAAAACTGGCATTATACGGATCGGAGCGTGGAATGTCAGATCCCTTAATCGGGCAGGTAGGTTAGAAAATTTAAAAAGGGAAATGGATAGGTTAAAGTTAGATATGGTGGGAATTAGTGAAGTTCGGTGGCAGGAGGAACAAGACTTTTGGTCAGGTGATTACAGGGTTATAAATACAAAATCAAATAGGGGTAATGCAGGAGTAGGTTTAATAATGAATAAAAAAAATAGGAGTGTGGGTAAGCTACTACAAACAGCATAGTGAACGCATTATTGTGGCCAAGATAGACACAAAGCCCACGCCTACTACAGTAGTACAAGTTTATATGTCAACTAGCTCTGCAGATGATGAAGAAATTGATGAAATGTATGACGAGATAAAAGAAATTATTCAGATAGTGAAGGGAGACGAAAATTTAATAGTCATGGGTGACTGGAATTCGTCAATAGGAAAAGGGAGAGAGGGAAACATAGTAGGTGAATATGGATTGGGGGGAAGAAATGAAAGAGGAAGCCGCCTTGTAGAATTTTGCACAGAGCATAACTTAATCATAGCTAACACTTGGTTCAAGAATCATAAAAGAAGGTTGTATACCTGGAA
Organism: Schistocerca piceifrons; assembly: GCF_021461385.2. Classification (NCBI taxonomy): domain Eukaryota; kingdom Metazoa; phylum Arthropoda; class Insecta; order Orthoptera; family Acrididae; genus Schistocerca; species Schistocerca piceifrons. The sequence goes on along the minus strand of NC_060140.1, from coordinate 218,663,093 downwards.
GAATCCTGGAGATACTAAAAGGTATCAGATAGATTATATAATGGTAAGACAGAGATTTAGGAACCAGGTTTTAAATTGTAAGACATTTCCAGGGGCAGATGTGGATTCTGACCACAATCTATTGGTTATGAACTGCAGATTGAAACTGAAGAAACTGCAAAAAGGTGCTAATTTAAGGAGATGGGACCTGGATAAACTGAAAGAACCAGAGGTTGTAGAGAGTTTGAGGGAGAGCATAAGGGACAATTGATAGGAATGGGGGAAAGAAATACAGTAGAAGAAGAATGGGTAGCTCTGAGGGATGAAGTAGTGAAGGCAGCAGACGATCAAGTAGTTAAAAAGACGAGGGCTAGTAGAAATCCTTGGGTAACAGAAGAAATATTGAATTTAATTGATGAAAGGAGAAAATATAAAAATGCAGTAAATGAAGCAGGCAAAAAGGAATACAAACGTCTCAAAAATGAGATCGACAGGAAGTGCAAAATGGCTAAGCAGGGATGGCTAGAGGACAAATGTAAGGATGTAGAGGCTTATCTCACTAGGGGTAAGATAGATACTGCCTACAGGAAAATTAAGATAAGAGAACGACTTGTATGAATATCAAGAGCTCAGATGGCAACCCAGTTCTAAGCAAAGAAGGGAAGGCAGAAAGGTGGAAGGAGTATATAGAGGGTTTATACAAGGGTGGTGTACTTGAGGACAATATTATGGAAATGGAAGAGGATGTAGATGAAGACGAAATGGGAGATAAGATATTGCGTGAAGAGTTTGACAGAGCACTGAAAGACCTGAGTCGAAACAAGGCCCCGGGAATAGACAACATTCCATTAGAACTACTGACGGCCTTGGGAGAGCCAGTCATGACAAAACACTACCATCTGGTGAGCAAGATGTATGAGACAGGCGAAATACCCTCAGACTTCAAGAAGAATATAATAATTCCAATCCCAAAGAAAGCAGGTGTTTACAGATGTGAAAATTACCAAACTATCAGTTTAATAAGTCACAGCTGCAAAATACTAACGCGAATTCTTTACAGACGAATGGAAAAACTGGTAGAAGCGGACCTCGGGGAAGATCAGTGTGGATTCCGTAGAAATGTTGGAACACGTGAGGCAATACTAACCTTATGACTTATCTTAGAGGAAAGTTTAAGAAAAGGCAAACCTACGTTTCTAGCATTTGTAGACTTAGAGAAAGCTTTTGACAATATTAACTGGAATACTCTCTTTCAAATTCTGAAGGTGGCAGGGGTAAAATACAGGGAGTGAAAGGCTATTTACAATTTGTACAGAAACCAGATGGCAGTTATAAGAGTCGAGGGGCATGAAAGGGAAGCAGTGGTTGGGAAAGGAGTGAGACAGGGTTGTAGCCTGTCCCCGATGTTATTCAATCTGTATATTGAGCAAGCAGTAAAGGAAAAAAAAGAAAAATTCGGAGTAGGTATTAAAATTCATGGAGAAGAAGTAAAAACTTTGAGGTTCGCCGATGACATTGTAATTCTGCCAGAGACAGCAAAGGACTTGGAAGAGCAGTTGAATGGAATGGACAGTGTCTTGAAAGGAGGAAAGAAGTTGAACATCAACAAAAGCAAAACAAGGATAATGGAATGTAGTCAAATTAAATCGGGTGATGCTGAGGGAATTAGATTAGGAAATGAGACACTTAAAGTAGTAAAGGAATTTTGCTATTTAGGGAGTAAAATAACTGATGATGGTCGAAGTAGAGAGGATATAAAATGTAGACTGGCAATGGCGAGAAAATCGTTTCTGAAGAAGAGAAATTTGTTAACATCGAGTATAGATTTAAGTATCAGGACGTCGTTTCTGAAAATATTTGTATGGAGTGTAGCCATGTATGGAAGTGAAACATGGACGATAACTAGTTTGGATAAGAAGAGAATAGAAGCTTTCGAAATGTGGTGCTACAGAAGACTGCTGAAGATAAGGTGGGTAGATCACGTAACTAATGAGGAGGTATTGAATAGGATTGGGGAGAAGAGAAGTTTGTGGCATAACTTGACTAGAAGAAGGGATCGGTTGGTAGGACATGTTTTGAGGCATCAAGGGATCACAAATTTAGCATTGGAGGGCAGCGTGGAGGGTAAAAATCGTAGAGGGAGACCAAGAGATGAATACACTAAGCAGATTCAGAAGGATGTAGGTTGCAGTAGGTACTGGGAGATGAAGAAGCTTGCACAGGATAGAGTAGCATGGAGAGCTGCATCAAACCAGTCTCAGGACTGAAGACCACAACAACAACACTGTCATATGATGGTTGAACTGCACATTTTCAAGCAATATGTATGAACTGAGGTGCCAGAAACCAGTGCAGATAAGTGCAGTTTCCAGGTGTACGGAGTTGAGTGCTGTACCGAAAGGGCATGGGTGTCCTTTGTTGAGAGAACAAGGCAAGTAAATTGTGAGTCTGACAAGTGCTGAGTTACAGTGTCAAAAATAGGTACTAGGTCTAATTTAAGTTGTATTGCACAGTGGCCAAATGAGATAATTGCAAAGTCCAATTTTTCTGCAACGTTGTCAGACAGTGCCTTGTGATTTGGAATTGATAAATATGAATGTGATGCGAACTCTACTCTTGAAAATGTTTTAGAATTTATCTTTTTCAAGCATAATTTTGGGGAAAATCATGAATGAACTGGATAAGAAAATAGGCCTCAAGAACATGAATGAATAGGTTTCAAGATTAATTGTTCTGCTAACAGTGTATTAGCTGCTCTATATTTTACTATTTCTTTTTTACTTTTTTTACAGTTATTAGTTACCGGTGATTCATAAAGCAGAGCTAATTTATAAGGCTATTCTGAAATGCTCAATAAACAGTACTAAAAGTCCATGCAGAAAATAAAACAGAAAATTCCGTGAAATCGAAATCATAATTTGGGTTTGTTTTATTTTGTTTTTGCTAACACTACTTCCACATGTGAAGGATGTTGACGCCTTTAGTTACAGCTGTGTTGGAAAAAGCCACAACCACATTATTGCAAAGTTGTGGCTATGGACTGTGAACTGTACAGGGATTGAAACAGTTAAGCATAAATACTTGCTGAGCAGACATTCTTCGTACAGGTGCTTTTCAACAAAGGAGAACCAATAAAATGGTTTCGTAAACAGCTGATGAATACCATTCTTGGTTTTAAGGAACTAGATCTGAGGTCACAGTCACTGAGGAAGCTTTGAAAAGTTGTTCTCCCAAAAGAGCTCCCACTAAGGTCTCAAAGCACAGGCGACACAAGAACCTTGTGGAGTATTTCATACCAGAAAAACTACCATTCATTTTACATAAATCTGCCTCACAAAAAGTAGACTCAAAGCAGTCATCAGTGATAACAGCAGCTTTAGAAAGAAGAATGCTTTGAATATATGGGTATGATCTCTGAGGCAGCCTCTAAATGAGAAGAATAGACATAAATTTGGATATTTGCACTAATTTATGTTAGAACATAAAATAATTCTGTACTAAGTTTGTGTCATTCTTTTGTGTCTGAGAAAGCCAAAGGAGGTACACGCAATGTCTTATTAAGTATTCCCTGAACTTTATAGAAGTAGTACACATCCAGCAGATTTCAGTCTTTAGCGTAAGTAGTCATTGTACAGATGAAGTCAAAAATCACATTGCAAGTAAGATTAAATTCAGCCAGAAAGAATGCTATGTAATTGCTGAAGTGTGCAATTCATTTTCTCAAAATGCAGTAAAATCCAATTACATCATTTTGCTTCTAGGTGCCTCAGTTATTTTAATCTCTCATTTGAGATGGTCCATGTCACAAAAGTGAGTGTACTTAATTCATGAATTGTTACTATTTTCATTTTTACTTAATTCATGAACTGTTACTAGTTTCACTTCTACTTAATTAATTCTTTTTTATCGTATCATTAGCTGTCTGAGTTCTGCACCATTTCCTGTAGTCTATTTCTTTTTATTTCTCTTTTCCAAAAAGCAGCAAACTGTACATAGATGACTGGGAAAGAAACCACAACACTAGATGAGCTCTTTGTATAGCAACACTGTCCTCCACATAGAGGAAGATATAGTGAGGCAACAGTTATGGGGAAACCCCACAACAATCATTTTTCTGATGTGACTCTCCTGTAGAATAGGTGAACATCAAAATGTGCTTGAGGGAAATTTCCGGCACTTCAACAATTTACTCATCCTCCACAGGCTGGTGACTAAAGTTGCATATGTAGAATGGCTACCATACTCCAGTGAAATAAAAATGAGATCAAGATGCATGGGTAGAACTGCAATTCCTTACACGCAGGAAACATGTGGCATATTTTACAAAATATATTTTAAATGATTTATATCCTTGTGTTAGGTTGTTATAGCTTTCAGGGAGCTCTAACGGTAGTTTGTCCAGATCCAAAAAACTGAGGGCAGCATTCCTCAGCTATTATTCTCTCTGCTTCTTCACATGCAGTTTGTGCATCAATGTACAGCCATCAAAGGGTATTCATATGCTTCGTATTCCTGCCTTCTCTTAAAATTGTAGTCCAAGAGTCTCACATTGACTTCGTTACACAGCTCCCTTGTCCACTTCACCTCATTGATGATACATAATGTATTATGGGACTCATGTTGCCACCAGCTCCAGGGAATGAGCTGTTTAGAACCTCATCTGTTCGGAATAAATATTATTGTATGGTCTTTGTTCTGAAGACTGATTTGATGCAGACCTCTTTGTTAAACTATCCTGGGCAATCCTCTTCATCTCTGCATAACTTCTGTAGCCTGCATCCATTTGAATACTGTAGTCAAGCCGTGGCTCCCTTCTACAATTTTTACTGGCCCCATACACCTCCCTTATTTACCAAATTGCAAATTCCTTAATGCCTCAAGATGTGCCATATTTATGTTGTGCCACAAATTTCTTTTTTCCACAGTTTGATTCAGTACCACCTCATTATTTATCTGATCTACCTATCTAATCTTTAGTATTCTTCTATAGCATCATGAAAGCTTCGGTTACCTCCTTGTCTGAACTGTTTATGTACATCCACATTTCATTTTGGTAAATTGCATACCTGTACCTTCAGAAAATAACTTCCTAACATTTAAATTTATATTTGATGTTAACAAATTCCTCTTTTTGTAAACATTTTCTTGCTATTGCTTGTCTGCATTTTATGTTATCTCTACTTTGTCCATCATCAGTTATTTGCTCCCCAAATAACAGAACTCACCTACTGCTGTAATAGTCCCATTTCCTAACCCAACTCCCTCAGTATCACCTGATATAATTCAAGTACGGTCCATTACCATGCTTTACATTTATTGATAGTCTTCAGTGACTTGCACTCAATTGATCACTTCCTGATCTGGAGTCACCTGTTAGACAAAGTGGTGCCAAAAAGACCAGACTGGATCCTTTACAGCAAACTTTCTGTGTATGAACACTGTGACAACATCCAGGAACAGATGGAGCATACACTTGTATGGCTGACACTTGAACCTACACAGACCTGTTTGCTGGGTCCTGATTGCAGAGCACTGCTCTTCCCTCCACCAAGGGAAAGGCTGCCTTTTCATCTGATCTGAAAACTGCAGAGTGAATGCTTCAGTGGCATGTTGGATCATTTTGGTAAATGGAAATGTCATGTGACTAGTGCCTCCTGTCGGGTAGACCATTCGCTGGGTGCAAGTCTTTCGATTTGACGTTGCTTCAGCGACTTGCGCGTCGATGGGGATGAAATGATGATGATTAGGACAACACAACCCCCAGTCGCTGAGCAGAGAAAATCTCCGACCCAGCTGGGAATTGAATCTGGGCTCTTAGGATTGACATTCTGTCACGCTGACCACTCGGCTACCGGGGGCAGACGGATCATTTTGGTAATACACTGGTATGCAAAACTTGGATGCAAAATTAAATTTTACATGATGTGTGTCTGCCAAGTAACACAGCTTGATGAAACTTGGACCATGCATGGGAAGAACTGCTACAGTATTGTACATAAGGTAACTGAAAGAAGTACATGGTGATACGAACGGAAATGACACTATTATTCAAGCACAATAATGACCCTGGAAGCCACAGTGTTTTATAATGGTCCCCTGGACATCACAAAAGACAGGTACGCAGTTCTTAATAGGGTGCGGGATTGCCATGGATGGCAGTGCGTGGTCTGCAACATGTTCTCATGGTGGGCAGATGTTTGGTTAGGAGTTGTAGTGGTAGGGCATTCCATCCCTCCACCATTGTTGTTAAGTGCTGGATGGTCATTGGTGCTTATGGACATGCTACAGTACACAGCGCAAGCCCCACTTGCTTGATGGAATTTAAGTCAGGAGAATGGGTAGGCCAGTCCATTTTCCAAATATCCTCTCATTGAAAAAGCTCCTCCACCAGTACAGTTCGATGTGGTAATGCACTGTCACGCTTAAAATTGAAGTCAGGACGCCCTTGAAAGAGACATTTTTGGAAGGACTACAGTGTCACAATGTCGACTGGTGAATCTACTATGTTCAAAGATTTGGAGGTCATTGCACCCATGCAACATTATGCCTCCCTAATAAGTCTGCAGACTAATCCACTACACTTTGCTCAGACGTGGTGGCCTGTTGTGCCACAGTTACCGCCACTGCTAGTCAAGGCTCAGCTTTCCAGTGCTATAGGGTGGCTGCTGAGAGCGACAGTTGAGACTTCCATTGTATCACTTATGAAGAATATAACTGCCCGTAGTCCATAACACTTGGACTACCAAAATGGTCATGTTCGTCATCATTCCTGGGTGCATAACTGTTCCATCCTCCTCCCCATTGAGATACATAATGCTCCCAGGAACGTTGCCGAAATTGATCGTGTCAAGAGGCATAATGCTGTATGGGTGTACTGGCCATTTTTGAAGAGGTACACTCATAGATCAATGTTATTGTGACACAGCACTCCTTCACCATATTCATCTTTTCAGGGTTGCATTTGACTCTGACTTCATTTTTAAGGATGTCAGTGTGCAACCACATTGAACTGCATAAGTGATGGAGCTCTTCTGATGAGAGGCTATTTGACAAATTAAGAACCATGTCCAGGGAACCATCATAAATAGTGGTGACTTCAGTGTAATTATTGCCTTTGAATAATAGTATCATTTCTGTTTGTCGCATTGTGTACATCTCTGTTACTTTCTGTACTATAGTGTAGCAGTTCTTTGTGTGTATGGTCCAAGTTCCATCGGGCTATGTTACTTGGCAGTGACAGACCATGTGGAAATTACTTTTGTCCTTAAGTTTTGCATGCCAGTGTATTACCAAAATGATCCACTGGGATACTGAAGCGTCAGTTCCATAGTCTTCAGACCTGGTGAAAAGATAGCGAGGAATGCTGGCCTGCAATCAAGGATCCGATATGCGGCTTCACTTAGGTTAAAGTGCCAGCTATCTTTAGAGAACCTTGTGATCTTTCGGGTAGTGAAGGCAAAAGTCACCAAATTATTAGAGGCAACAAAAAGAGACTGTGGCAACATCTCCTGAAAGCCATAAGATGTTCCACTTAAAGTACAATCGTAGGGGAGACCATCAGGATGGTTTCTGGAAGAGGAGGTAGGTGTCCACTGGCTGCTGTAATAGGGAATGGAAGTCTCCAGCCTAATCCATGAGACTTTGCCCAGATGTGGTGGCCTGTTGTGCCACAGTTACCGCCACTGTTAGTCGAGGTTCAGCTTTCCAATGCTACAGGGTGGCTGCTGAGAGGGACAGTTGAGACTTCAATTGTAGCACTTATGAAGAATATAACTGCCCCTTTCACACGTGGGAGATGGATTCTGCATTATCTGCAGCTTGTGGCATGTTACCTGGCCACAATAAGGTTCATTATAGTATGTTATGGCACCTCATAGTGTGGAGCAAAGAATCTTCCTCACCCTTTTTAACCTCATTTGGGCATCAAGACACTTTCCTGACTAGTGGTGAGAGGCAATTTCAGTTCCACTTTTAAAATCTGGGGAGAACTGCATGTATCCATGTTGTTGTCATAGTGTTTCTCTCACCAGCTGTGTGAGAAAGACTTTGGAGTGGAAGGTCAACTGCCACATTGTGTAGGTTTTAGAATCCTTGCAGCTCCTTAGTCACCTGTAGTGTGGGTTAAGGAGACTTCACTCAACCTTTGATAACCTGTCGTTCCTGGAAGGGTCTATATAACCGGGTTTCCTACACTGTTATCTCTTGACGGGCATATTTTTTGGTAGCAAGAAGGCTTACACTACTACTTGGAGGCATATTATCTTCAGGCAGCTCCATGAATGGGGTTTTTCATGATGGCTTCTCATCTTTATACAGTCCTTCCTCTCACTACGCTATTTTAAATATCGAGTTGGTGAGATCCTCTCTAATCAGTGTCAGCAGGAGAACAGTGTCCCCCAAGAGAGTGTTTTAAAAGTGATTGTCTTTGCCATATCACATCAGTTGTTAAAAGTCCAGTCTGGTGTTCCTTGTTTGTTGATGACTTCTCTGTCTTTTGTTCCTCCTTGAGCCTTGCAACAGCAACTCATCATTTACAGCTTACTGTTTGACGGCTGGAGGAATAAACAGAGCAGAGGGGGTTTAATTTCTCCATTGAGAAGTCTGTGTGTGTTCTTTTACACCTTTGACATTCTGTTTTAAACTTTCCTTAGTTGAAAATGAGGGGCACTGTTCTTAATTTTAAAGACACAGTGAAGTTTCTGGGTGTCATATTTGACTTTAAGTGTACATGGTTGCGACATCTTAGGGACTTGAAAAGACGGCCTCAGAAAGTACTCAGTATTTTAAAAAGTCCTAGCCATATTTCATGGGGAGCAGATGAATTTGGCTGCCCTAGTTTTGTGATGTTGGCTTAATTATGGGGTCATGGTGACCCTCTTATTCAAAAATGTTGGATACCATTAGGCCTTTATAACCAGCTCCAAACTGAGCGCTTGCGCTGACGTTACTGAACAGTCACTTCACATCAAACAATGACTCCTCATGATTCGACAGGCTTATAACACACTATACATGCCACACACAACTGCATACTATATCGCTGCTTGACCACCAATGGAAAGGCGTTTTCATAATTGACAGTGAGTGATGAGGCCCTAAGAGGTTCCTCAAAGCATTGTGTTTTAGAGTTGGGTGTGGCCTGTTTTAAAGTTTTATACTGAGGTTGGAGCAGATCTCTGTCTGGCTACTGCAGAGGCTCAGAATTATTTTAAACTTGATGCATTATAAGAAAGATTGAGTTCCATATTTTATGTTCCAGTCTCTGTTTTTTACCATTATACATGGGCATCACACTTTTACAGTTGCTTACACTGATGGATCCAAAAAAGGGGACACCCGTGGCCATTCCATAGTGTTAAGGGTTCACCTTCCCTGTGAATATACTGTTTTCACTGCATAGTTTCATGTGATACTGAAGCTACTTGAGCATGTGAGATGTCTTCTGGCCAAACAGTTTCTCGTCTGTTCCAATTTCCTTAGTGCTGTACACACATTGAAGCATATGTACCTAGAAGAGAGAACTGTCCAGCTAACACAGGATCAACTGTATTTCCTTCAATGGTGGGAGAAGCCAGTACCATTTTGCTGGGTACCAAGGTATTTGGAAATTTGGAGAAATGAATGAGCAGACCAAGCCACGGGCCTGCAGGGAACATGACATAACACAATGTGCCATTCTCCTGCAGGCCATTATTTCTCTGGTGTATCAGACACACAGGCAGTTGTGGGAGAGGAGTGATTGGCATTGACAAACAATAAGTTGTGGATGGTGAATCCATCTTGATTTTGGCATTGCTCCTGCTGGTCACTCCAGAGGTATGAAGTGGCCTTGATCCACCTCTGAATTGCACATTGACACCTGACATGTGGCTTCCTCCTCCATTGAGAAGATCTTCGCTTTTCCTCACTCCATGTTCTTACATTAAGTTTATTTCTCTTCCTTTTCAAACTCAAACTCCAGTCCTCCATCACAATTAAATTTTTGTTTCCCTTAATGAACTCAATAATTTCTTTCATCCCATCAAATATTTCTTTTAACCTTATCTTCATCTGTGGAGTTAGTACGCATGTATATTTGTGCTGGTGTGGTAGTCTTGGTTTTGTGTCTATCTTGGTTGAAACCACGTGTTTGCTATGCTGTTCTTATTACTTCATACACATTCCTATTTTCTTATTTATTGTTAGACCTACTCCTGCTTATCCCACTTTGATTTTGTGCTGATAACTTTGTTCTCACCTGACTGAAAATCCTATTCTTCCTGCCACCAAACTTCACTAATTCCTATTAAATCTAACTTCACCATATCTACCTTTTTTCACTCATCCGATCTGGTTGTATCATTTAGGGTTGGGAGCCACCCCACTGCGACAATGTCCATGTTGGAGGTGGGAGGGGGTGGGCTTTGAGTTTTATTGAACACAAAAGCTTGCTAGTTGTTTACCTAAGTGCCACACACAACGAACGTTTTCGCACAGCCTCTCAAAGTGCTCAACATTTCAAAATGTACTAGCAACAGTCACGTTAAGTAGACTGCTCCAGTTTTATGGGAACTGTTTGGTACAGATTAGATCATGGATACAAAGTTTAAAAGTCTGTTAGACCATCACATTTAAGAGTCACAGATTCTGTCCAGTGTGAGGGATGGAGGCTGACCACAGTCTTCTTCTTTTTCCATGCCTTATCCCATATCTTCACGAGGTCAGCATGTTATTCTGTATTTGATGGTGTTAGTGCCAGTGGGTGGCCGGATGCACTTCCTGTCGTTACCAAAGATATATTTAGTACTAACCCTGTTACTAGCCTCTGTGCATCTGTTTATCAACCAAGGATTTGGAAGGGAAAACATCACCATGCAGTTGTCATTGACAAGAGTTAGCATAAAATATTATTGTAATTTATATCAATTGCAAAAACAATGAAAATTATTAACAAAAGGAAGGAACAGTATTTTGTTAAGGAGTATAGGAGACCTTGGCATGTAGAAATGGGAAAATAAGATCAGTAGGCATCATGTTGAATGAGCAGATATGTAACTTGCATTGTTACTTTAATTAAACAGTGGGTAAAGTAACCATTGCTGTCAAGCAGTCTGTAGTTCTGCACACTTTGAACACACTTGTGTAAATTGCTAAAAGTGGAAAATTATTGGAGAGCTGTCAGAAATGACCAATTAGTGTGCTGTGTTAGTAGAGTTCCAACACTGATATTGCAACAATAATGATTTGTTTGTTGAAGAAAATAACAAAAATTTTAAAACCCAATCTTAACGGGATAAATATATATATCAAATGACCAAATTATGTATTTTACATGTTGGCTGTGAGGCTCCAATTCTCTTTGGCGTGCGATTCTTCGAGAACCAACCAATATTAAAATCTCTATTTCATAGAAATTACTACAATGGCCACCATACATTTCTTGTTAATCCTCCTGCATAACAACTTTAACCTCATTAAAACTGTTACTCTTGATTAGCTCTGCAGAACTTACCAAAATATGTGAAAGATCACAGTTCTTTTTTGAATGGAGTGTATTTATTATGGTTGATAGCCAATCGATTCTCTGTTAGCTGCCTTTGTTCACAATGAGTACTCAAAGCTATAATAAAATGATTTTCTACAACTCTTGACACCATGGAGTGAAAAAAACTTCCTCCTCACTGATCATATGAACTGTTGTAGAGCATCGAACATAGTTGCACATTTTAGAGTCAAACATTTAAAAAAATATATTCTCCTCATTCAAGATTTGGTAAGTTTTATTTTAACTTAACAAACACCTAACATGAGTAATCATCCCTAAAATTAGTTACAAATTACATCACCTATTGTTACTAGCTTAAAACATATCTCTTCATTAGAGAACTGCATTACTTCTGTGATGAAATTAGAACTTTCAAGTTGAATAGATTTAACAAAAATAGAAAAGGTGGGAATTGTAAGTGCAGAGAAGGTAACACATGAGAATTGAACGCTGAAAGAGAAGTCTGAAGAAAAAAGATTAAAATGGTATAAGTATGTGAAGGGAATGTATGAGAAGAGGATACCTAGGAAGATGCACAAGACAGGTCATAGCAGACAAAGGAGAAGACAAGGTGCAAGTAACTAAAAGGAGTGTAAGATGGAACTCCGAAGAGAGGTGACAGACAGGTTGCGGAAAAACCATAGAAGGTGGAGAGGCTTGTGTTCCAAGCAGAATCTGCCAGTGGTAGGAAACTCTACACGATGATGATAAATAAATAAATGTTGTATGGCTCCCAGCCTGATGCATGCCTTTCATTTTCACACTACTTGAATAGCTTGGATGCTACTTTCGCTGATTATTCTACTAGAAGCTTTTTGCTTGGTGTCTTGAGGGAGAGTGGACCCTGTCCCAGATCTTTCCTCAAACTGAATAATTATTAATGGGACATCTACGGATTTTACCTCACCCAGGAGCAAATAAAGAAGAAAGACCTAAAAACTAAACTGTAGTTTTGTATAGTAATTTCACGTTTATTATTGCAGTTATACAGTATGTTTAGACATTTTCTTGCAATAATACTTCTCAGAAAATGGTTACATTTAATCTTTGTGGGCATGGTCCAATGTCTCTGTATGTATATGCTGTTTTGTCGTACACTTAGATGACAGAAGTCATGGCATAGTGATATGCGTACTTACATATGGCAGTAGTATCATGTATAGAAGATATAAAAGGGCAGTGCATTGGTGGCACTTTCATCTGTACTCAGGTGATTAATGTGAAATGGTTTACTCTGTGATTATGGCCACATGACTGGAATTAACAGACTTTGAATGCGGAATTATAGTTGGAGCTAGACACATGGGACATACCATTTTGGAAATCATTAGGGAGTGCAAAGAATGTCAAATTGCAGGCATTACTTCTCACCATGGATAATGCCGTGGCCGACAGCCTTCACCTAAGAACTGAGAGCAGTGGCATTTGCATAAAGTTATCAGTGCTAACAGACTAGCAACACTGCTTGAAATAACCATGGAAATCAATGTGGGATGTATGACGAATATATCTGTTACGGCAATGTGACAAATTTGATGTTAATGAGCTGTGGCAGCAGACGACTGATGCGAGTGCATTTGCTAGCAGCAGCTCTCCAAAGCTTGTGACCATATTGATTGGACCCTAGACAACTGGAAAATCATGGCCTGCTCAGATGAGTTCCGATTTCAGTTGGTAAGAAGCCATAGACCCAAATTGTCAACAAGGCACTAGACCATAACGGTACAGGCTGTGTTTACATGGAAAGGAGTAGGTTCTGTGGTCCAGCTGAACTGATCATTGACTGAAAATGATTATGTTCAGATACTTGGAGACAATTTATTCCCAAACAATGATATAATTTTTATGGATGACAATGTGTCATGTCACTGGGCCACAATTGTTTGCAATTGATATGAAGAACGTTCTGGACAGTCTGAGCAAATGATGTGGCCTCCATATTGCCCAACATGAATCCCATCGAACATTTATGGAACATAATCGAGAACTCAGTTTGTGCACCTGCACCAGCAGCACTTAATTATGGACGGCTATAGAGTCAACATGGCTCAATATTTCTACAGGGGACTTCCAATGACTTGTTGAGTCCATGCCATGTTGAGTTGCTGCAGTATGCCAGGCAAAAGGAGGTCTGACATGATATTAGGAGGTATCCCTTGACTTTCTTCACCTCAGTGTACATCAAGCACACTCATTGCTGGTTATAACATCCAACCCTACATTTGTAAATTTTGAACCATGTGCCCCAGGAAAGGTGACCAAATATGGAGCAGATTTTATAAGAAATAATTCAGTCTGCATAAGAACACCGCTTTAAGTAGGATTAATATGGCCTGTGATTTTTGAAATATTAGAATTTTTATGTCCATTGTATCTAAAATTTCCAGGTTTCTTTGTTCAGTCCAGTTGGACATTTCTTCCTTCATTTCGGAAACATGTTTATCAAGTTTGTCATTGCTACGATTTTTGATCTCTTTCATCATGAGGTCCATGCGATAAAATAAATTGGCAATCAACTTAACAGAACCTGCTCTGTGGCTATGTTATCTGTTTTCTCTACTTTTTGTGTGATGCGGTTCTGTTCTGCCACAATAACAGCTATTTTTTCTACTTTTTGTACCATGGAGTTTTGTTCAACTGCCATGGTGCTCAGAACACTAACAATGGCTTCTAGTTTCTGCAACGGATCAATAATTTTTTTCTTGGGGAATTTTTGCAGTTATGTGTCATTCCACAACTTCTCTCTATGACCATATCAGATTCTGCCCTAGCTTCGGTTCTATTGCGCAGATCAATGTTAACATCAAAAAATAAAACAATCTTTCCTATAAATTGTAAATAGTCATAAATATAATCAACTTTTACATAGATAATGAGATTTGCACTCTGCAGCGGAGTGTGCACTGATATGAAACTTTCTGTCAGATTAAAACTGTGTGCCGGACCGAGACTTGAACTCAGGACCTTCGCCTTTCACGGGCAAGTGCTCTACCATCTGAGCTACCCAAGCACGACTCACAACCCATCCTCACAGCTTCGCAGAAGAGCGTCTGTGAAGTTTGGAAAGTAGGAGACGAGGTACTGGCAGAATTGAAGCTGTGAGGACAGGTTGTGAGTCATGCTTTGGTAGCTCAGATGGTAGAGCACTTGCCCACATAAGGCAAAGGTCCTGAGTTCAAGTCTCAGTCCGGCACACAGTTTTAATCTGCCAGAAAGTTTCAACTTTTACATATACTATTAAGTACCCACTGGCTGATCATTAATAAAAAAAACAATCTTGTAATAGTGGTCTCAACTATGAATCCTACCACTAATATGTTCCATTGTTTTTTAAAGGAGAGGACCACCATTTAATTGTGTATTATTATATTTATCTTTTGCGTCGTACAGATTTCAGCTTTTATGCCAATATCAAGTATAATGCTAAATGTTGTTAGGCCATTATTAAGTCATATTTGTTAAGGCAGTCCAATACAGGTACACAAGGCTAACACATGTCATTAAGATGTAACTGTAACTTTTGACCGTTACATTGATGTTGATTGCCTGCTGTATGGATTTTGGGATACAGGAACCCAAACACCTAACTATAGTCTGGTTTCAAAATGTATTATTCTTTATATATCATACTTCTGACAGTTACTTGATGTTGATTGCCAGCTATAAGGACTTTGGGATGCAGGAATCCAAACACGTAATTATGCAAGGTTCGCATTAGAGCTTCTGCAAAATTTGGAAAGTAGGAGACGAGGTACTGGCAGAAGTAAAGTTGTGAGGATGGGGTGTAAGTCGTGCTTGGGTAGCTCAGATGGTAGAGCACCTGCACGCGAAAGGCAAAGGTCCCGAGTTCAAGTCTCGGCCCGGCACACAGTTTTAATCTGCCAGGATGTTTCACGTAATTATATACGGTTTCAATGCTACAAAGGAGGAAGTCAGACCAAACTAATTGAGGCCATGGTAAAGGCTTTTCTATACAAAGACTGTGGGTAAGTGTGTCTTGGCTGATGTCATCTGCACTGTCATGATACAGTTGTTCATAAATGCATAAAAAGCGAGTCTAAGGATACATATCAAGTTCACTACATTCGTTACTTGACATCATTGTTTATGGGAAGACACTTACAATCCATTTTGCTCCAAATAACAAAATACCTCAGAGAAATATCTTAGAATTTTACCTTTGTATTTTTACAAGATGTCCCCAGAGTCGAAAGTCCTGTTTGTCAATAATTATTTGTGAACATTTTTCCTACTATCTGCTTGTCTTCAAGCCTCACTATTACCTGGGCACCACAAGGTACCACAAACTTCGAATGATTTTGTGGGATTCTTGGGCCACATTTATAAGACAATATTTATTTTACCACTGTGCCCATTTGATCCTAAAGCAGCAATTGTGAAGGCGTGAGACATTGTGGTATTTGAATAGTAGGAACTGTAACAGTTGCAGTTCTATGCTAGATTCAACCAGATCTGACTTCTGTATGTGCATCAGCCTGATTTTCATTGTTATTGTCATTGTTGTTGCTGTTGTAGTCTTCTGTCCAAAGACTGGTTTGATGCAGCTCTCCACACTACTCTGTTCCATGCAAGCCTCTTCACCTCCGGGCGCTGATGACCTCGATGTTGAGCGCCCATAAACCCCAACACACGCGCACACACACTCTTCACCTCCCAATAACTACTGCAACCTACGTTTGATTGTAGGTCTCATTACTTGCTATTGTGCTAACATTTTCTTTTTGGTGACCGGCAGTTGTTTCAGATGATCAACTGATGTACAACGGTGATTGCAGAAACAGAAGGTGTGAGTTTCAAATTAACTTCTGATATTACTGTTGTCCCTATAGCTCTGTGTTTCTCACTCATGATAATGTTCAATGTTGATCAGTCCTAATCACTGTCATTAGGTTTTTTCACTATTACTCTTCACTGATGACATCTTGTCGTGAGATACACACTCTGTCATCGCACTGAATATTGTTGAACTCAACAAATGCTTCAATTAGTTGCACTCCAGCTACCCACTACTATTGAAAATTAAATTGTGTTCCATTTTGTGTCACATACATGTCTTGTCAATCCAAAGGGCTTTGAGGCTGAATTGATAAAACAGAGAGAAACATTAAGGTAGTGGCTTTAATGTTTCAAGTGTTCTGCAACCCCCCCCCCCCCCCCCCCCCCCCCGTCCCTTTCCACACTCATGTGAGTACAACACACAAAACAAACAGTCATACAGCCTTGTGAAACTGTCAGAAAAGCCCTTCTTTGGTATGATGATCAGCTTGTGCATTAAATTGGTTGTGTTGCCACAATGTTGACCCTTCATGTGAATTTCTGCACTGTGTTGTGGTAGGTTCATATTGATAACACCAAGTGTCATCAAGCATGATGGTTTTTGCCAGAAAAGAATTTTTTTTTTTTAAATCAAAGTATGCGGGATGAATTTGCACATGCTTCTCTGTTCTTCAAAACATTCTGAAGAATCTATTGAACACTTGATTTAGAGATATTGTCCTGCTGTGATTTCTGAAGCAACAGCATTGAAACACTACATTTGCACATCCATTGTTTAAAACTGCCTGCTCATTACTAACTGGTTGAATGCCCACCTGTATTCATGTTCTAAACAGCAGCTTGACTGGAGTGTGTAGTCATCTCAGTTGGATACACAGATTGAATGAGGGAAGACAAATGACATGGAGAGACAGCAGGAGGTTACAACATGTACAAACAAAAGTACTGGCTTGTGTCACACAGGAGGGTAGAGAGGGGAAGGGGGCACTAGAAGGATAAGCAGTTGAGTAAACTTTGTTGCAAAATTACAGGACATTAAACTCTGTTTTATTCTCTGAAAAAAGTAATTAATGTGTAGGGGCACTGAGAAGCATTAACCTGCTTGCACATGGAAAAAGATGTGGGCACAAGGTAGAGAACTGGGATGGAAACCAAGACATTTAAAGGACAAGAATGAACAGAAAATGAGGGTAGTTGACATACTTGGCCTTAGAATGTGTTTCTTTCCAGTTTTTTTTTACAGTATACACCAGTTTCCCATTTCCCATCAGCCTCGTGACAGATTGTTGCATTTTAGATGTAACCTGTTGTTAATACTATGTATGTGAGCAGTAGTTTTATCGTTTTGTATTGTGATGCACTGCTGAGTAGTGTCAGTTACTTACATACTGTTTAGATTAGACTGTTTCAATGCTGCCCCATAGAGTGTGGGCACTGCCAGATGCCCTTAGCCCAGAGTGAAGTTTGTAACACTTGTAGAATATTTTTATATATTAAACTCCTTTACCCAAATTTTCTGGTTTGGACAAGGATGAACTGGCTATTAAATGACCCAAAACAAGCAAACAGGCCCAACCACATAAGAAAGTTGTCAGTGAACAATTTGTTATTAGTATGCATATCATAGATTATTCTGTATTGTTGGCATAATTTAATATTTCTAACAATTTTTGGGAAAAAACTTAGGGTGATGATAGCAACAAACATTACTTAAGTTTTGCAGCTTATGTTTGCTTGATAACTGGTGCTTTTATAAATGTCTCATTGATTACAGATATAACCTGGAACTGAAAATTATACCAGGTTCAATCAAAACTGCACTGGAAAAACTATTAGCTGAAAAGCCGGCCTTAAGAGCAGGACTTATGGGAACTCGACGAACTGATCCTTATTCAGAAAAATTGAATACGTTTCAGGTGTTTATATCTTTAATAATTTATCTTCTTCTTATCACAAATGTTTACTTAACTAACAAAACATAGGTTTTAGTACTTTCCTAACAGAAAAATACTATTGCAGCTATGACACCTTTTTTTGTGGAATAACAGAACACTTATATCAACCATGTAGAACATCCAAGCTGGGCAAAACACTGACATCAAGTGCAGGGGAAAATCCAGAGGTGGTTTCTTACATAGTGCTATTGTTTTTTCTCATGGGCCTCAAGTTCACAGATAAAGTGCTACTTTGAAAAGAAATATTATCAAAGGAAAAACTCACTAAAAAAGTAAAAAGTTTCATTCACAAATATGCATACAACTCATTGAGCAAACTATTTTCGCATTTGTTTTGACAAATCAAGATGCACCAGCCTTTGTTATTTTTGTGGAGAAAAAAGATGTTCATATCAGCTGCTACTCTCATTTGGGTGTTATTTAGTTTTAACTTACTTGACTCCTCCTACCAAGGGAGGTGGTGTAGTGCTTAAGGCACTGTAGTCACATACAGTGGGGTAGGAATCACATTTATTTAGTGAGTTATGTTATCATAGGATGCATTTGTTGCATTGTTGCAACATGCATTAAGAGGTAAACTTAGAAAAATGTCTTCAAACTTTTTCTACATGCCACTGAATTTTGATAGTCAGCTTACCATGCATATTATACAATGCTGATTTGCCTGATCACTTTTTACAAGATTGTACAAGATGGCACAGCAGATAAGATATTGGACTTGCAGTCTGTGGGAGGGAGGTTTGAAATTATCATTCAGCTAGCCAGATTTGTATTTTCCATAGCTTCCTTAAATCAGTTAAGTGAATACCAGAATGATTCCTTTCAAATAGAACACTGCTTTTTCCTTACACTCTTCTCTTGACTGAGTGTCTCCTCCATCTCTGCTGACACCATCATCAGTGGGACACTAAACCCTAATCTTCCATAATGAACTGTACAGACTCTCAATTTTGGAAAAAGCTGTACTTATTCCCATAGATGAGGAGCCTTCAGTCAGGAATCAATCAGTTAAACAGGAAAAAGTCAGTCATATGTGAAATGGGTGTCATCCACAGTACTGCATGGAAAATAATGAGAGAACAGCAGCTATACCCAACTACTTGCAGAAATTGCAAATTTTAAGTGCTGCTAACTTTGCTTTGTGTTGTGGAAATGGTTGCTACAGTATTTTATAGCCAATCCTCACTTTCTTGAATATACGCTTTCGTTGAATGAAGAAACCAAGTGCTTAGTTGTGTAGGAGCCAACAGTGCAGATTTACCTTAATTTCACCACTATATGCTGTCTTTTTGAGAAACATTCTTCCATTGTTGTTGAAAGCTATCCTACTTTCTGTCCAACGATAGATGTGTTTCCAAAAGATGGAGATCTGGATTGCTGTGCATATCTTGCTTGTGAACACCTGAGTTAGCTGTTCCATGGAAAGAGGGTGGAAAGAAAACATTCTGTCCATGCTTGATTTCTTCAGGAGTCACATGAAAAATCTTGTTGATGAGGAGACGCATGTTGCATGTGACATTCAAATCTGAGTTTTTAGAGATTACGACAAAACTGTGTGTTTTTCATGCTTTCATAGAAGCTGGGAAGTGCCACTTTGAGCAGTTTCTGTCAATATAGCACTTTGTGCAAGTTGTTCAGATAAATAAATTTATTAAGGGGACTTGCACGTGAATAACTGTCAAAAAAAATTTTTTTAATTTTTGCCTTAAACAATACTCTGTGGTTTTCTGAATAAGAAAAAGTTTACTTCCAGGAAAATGGACCACAGAAAGTACCAAAATTAGAGGAATTTGAAAGTGGCTGCATGCACCACAACATTCCCATGGCACACAGTCAGCTCTGTTGAATATAAAGTTTTGCACTCATTTGTTTCATTTTTCCAACTTTTTAGTCTCTTAAGTTAGCTAACCTGTGAAAGCTTTACAGTTGCTTATCTTTTGTTTATACAGAGTTTAGTCATTGTTTGCTATTGTTTTGGCATGAATATTTTGTTTACAGTGAAGTGACTGTGCGCATGAGTTTCTTATTGTATTATTATCGACAAGCCATAAGACAAAATAAAAATGACTTTGAGGGAATGAAAAAAGCATTATGGACTACCTTCTTTCATAAATTGTCCACAGATCACAACCCATGTCATTCACTCTGCCCACCTGGCAGTGATTCATGGTGTGACTACCAGAGGGTTGTTACTCAACCATAAATATTCTTAGCCATTTGCTATAATGGAAGTTATAAGTGAGCTTAGTGACACAAGGTTATTAGAGAAATGTTTACATGGTAGAACTCAAAATTCAAATGAAAGTTTCAACAAATGTAGATGGGAACGGATACCAAAAACTGTTCTAGTAGGACTAAATACTTTGAAAATAGGTTTATTGTTACATTCCATCTTGGATTTTCCATTGTTAGAAAATAGGTGTGCTAGATGTTGTTCTATGTTTCAATGATGGTGCAGTGTCAAGGCTTAATGTTATGGAACTGATGGGAGCACCTGGTGGACTAAGTATGCATAGACCTCTAATAGCCATTGCTCAAAGGAGACTCTTCGAAGCTGAAACCACCAAAGAAGTAAGAATAAAATGTAGTAGTGTTATAAAGAGAAGGGAGGAAAAACAACAAAGGAAACAAGATGAATATCGATGTGGGATGCATTAGTGCCATGCAAGTTTAACAGAAAAAGCAGGTTTAGTAGAAAAAGCAAGTTTCAACTTTAAATTGAATTTCCCAAAAGCTAAAATTTCATGTTCTGGTACATTTTGGCTAAGAACTATTAAACATAGAGATCTGAAATTTTGTATACTGTCTTAAAACATGCTTAACTAAAAAGTAGACTACTCTTGTGACTTATTGAAAATAAAATGCTTTATTGAAAAAAAACTCTGAGTTCATATCCAAAATTTTTGATAATCACACTTAAAAATTTTTTCTACCACAGTTTATGACAGCAACATCTTTTCAGTAGTTTGCTTTAAATATAATAGAATAAAGAACTGACAGGAAAAAAATAAACCTTCTACTTTGTTTGTATTTTGAGTGATGTGTACCTACGGTGTACATAAATAATTAGCATGGATTATTTCACTTGCAACAAAAAAATACAATTAAAAAAAGTGGTTCATTCATAAAAATGTTCCCAAAAGATGTCTTAAAAGATGGTAAGCATTATATGGGCTTACAAATCTTATTCTTTGAGTTACACTGTTTAGAAAACAGAAATTTTTTTCGAGGTTTCCCCGGGTATTCATGGACCAGTCCCCTGAAAAGAGTACATAGCTGGATTTTTATCATTGTCATCAAACCAACAATAAAAGTGAATTTTTCTTATTTCTGCTTATAACTTAGTCATTTGCAGACATGTTCTCCCTATTTCAGATTGATACATTTGCCCTTCTTCACCAACCCTGAAAATTTATATTATCATCACTTAAACATCCTGTATAATTCATTGGGTTTTCCACTCGCAGGGGGGCTAAGGAAAAGTATTATAAGAATCTTAATAAAAGAGCATATGAAACCAAATTTGTACATGGTATACCTTTATGGTCGAGATATGAAGGTACATTATAATAGATTCTGGAAGTGACTTCCCCTCACCTGTATACACAATTCAACACAGTGCTCCATATTTGTGAATGTTGCTGCCAGAGTACTGGGCGTGTCTGCCTGGATTTCGCAGCGGAAGTTCTCAGGTGTCTCATCGATGCATGTGGTTTGTTCTTGTACGTGTTACCTTTAAGGTGAACACCGCCCCCCCCCCCCCCTCGCCAGAAGAAAGACAGCATGTTTCAAGTCAGATGACTTTGAGGGCCATAATTCCTTGGAAATCACTCTGTGAGGGAGAAATGATTACACAAACAACCATTCACACTTTAGACATACGACATCTTATCTCATCTTGCTGGTATCAGCCAAGGGTCAGTTATTCATCACACAGCAGGTTCAAAAATTCCTGATACAATACCTGGTGCACTTCACTGGCAACAGTAGTGGGGGGAAAAATAAAAAAATAAATAAAAAATTAAAAAAAAATGTGCCACTGTCATAGTGTACAGAACATGCCCACTTACTGAATGGAGGGGTTCCTCCATGACTGCTTGCTGGTTGCCACTACTCCATAAACATGTGTTTTGTGAGTTCACGTATCCTGACAAGTGAAGCCACACTTCATCACTGCACACCATGTGCACTGTACCACCTTTCAGTGATAAATCACTGATACCAATGGAACTATGTTAGGCATTTATCAGTTTTGGTCTGTATTGGTTCATGAACAACAGTAAACTTGTATGCCTGCTTGCTTAGCAGATCTGTGACACATGCTACATGGTAGTCCAGATTCGTGCAATGATCAGTGAAGAGAGATTGTGAGTGATGCCGAAAGTTGTGTCTTCAACTCAGCCACTCTTTCTTTTGATAACTGCCGGTGCTCCCCACTGTGCAAGGTTCCCTTTGGTTCCAGCATCATCATCAAGCTTTGATATTCTAAAAACAGCTGCTGACATGTTTGAAAGGAACCACTTACCCAGTACTGTTTCACAGGAAAGATATGTTCTTCCACAGAATTTCGACACATCGTCAGAATCAAACACCACCTGAAGAAGCAAGTCACTCAGAACACCACAAAAAGTAAATCACTTTACACTGCAACACAAGACCCACACATAAACACACATGTTGCCACATTTCACAGATGCTGCCACATTGATGAGTTATATGAGAACATCTGCCATGAAATCCAATACTCCAGCAGCAAGATTTGCAAACATGCAGTGCCATGTTTAACTGCATATTCAGGTGGGTGAAATCACTTCTGGCATGTCTTGCAATGTACTCTCATCTCTCAACCATAAAGATATGTCATGCACCAATTTAGTGTCATATCCTCTTTTATTAAGATTTTTATTAAATTTTTCACTGGGCCCCTTACAAGTGGGACATCTTGTACAGTGACAATAGGTGAACCCATACCTACAGTTAGAATTTAGAAGTGGCAATGTCATCATTGAATTCTCTCATCATTTCCTGTTGTGTCCCCCTTGGCCTGAGATCCTAGGTAACTAGCCTGTCTAAGCTGTGAAACATCCTGCTAGCTCTAGTTTCTTTTGGTGGATGAAGGATAACTTGCTTTCAGGAGCTATGAGTAATAGTTCCACCAATCACTCTGTATTGGTATAACTGGGCTGCCATGTG
The DNA here is from genome assembly GCF_021461385.2 of Schistocerca piceifrons. NCBI lineage: Eukaryota > Metazoa > Arthropoda > Insecta > Orthoptera > Acrididae > Schistocerca > Schistocerca piceifrons. The sequence continues at coordinate 218,639,645 of NC_060140.1, read as the reverse complement.
ATAAGTAGCACATTATTTCCAATCTTTTGATGCAGAATAAAGAATGTGTGTGTGAACAATGTGGGTGCGAACATTTAATTGGCTAAAGGAAGAAAATAACCAGATGTGGAGGTCATGAGGCGCATATGAAAATATATAGAATTCTTTGATTATAATAAGAAAGTTTCCTTCTGTTGATTAATGAAACGACTAACAAGATAAGTTGATTCCATATTTTAATAGATAAAAGATTTCATATTTTTAATAAGCTGAGGAACATGTAGCACAAATTCTGATAATGAATTAGTATTTCAGACAATAGTCATAATTTAAGGACTCTGGGGATTCAAAACTCCTTTTGTGCAAACCATTATATGAATATCACCCTCATTAATATCTATGTCATCTTATTTTTCTTCTTTATTTCCTTGTCTTCCCACCTGTAAATAAAGACATATCATGCCTTTGTGTAACAAGAGTACTTTACAGATGACAGATAATGATTGGCCTCAAGTAATGCGTGTGTCTCCTCTGCTGGACTGGGATTATCAAGATGTTTGGCTATTTCTCCAAGAAATGTCTGTGTCTTACTGCAGTCTGTATGATGTCGGGTAAGTTTGTAGCATTGTACTTGTGTAGTTTGGTAAACATATAGTTCTAATTTCCCATCTGCAAAAATATATACCATCATTTTTCTTGAGAGAAGAATGAATGTAGCCTGTTTCGCTGAGCATATCCATCTGTTTTACATTATCATATGCTTTATGACATTTGGTATGCACAGTGTTTCATGATTGTAATGATGTTCAATATATGAATGTACTCGTATGTCACTTGGTGAGAAAGGAAGTTATTGTTGATAGTCTTTATTTTTCTGGATAGAAAAAAAGGGAGATAGCATGATGCAACTTAACCACACATCTGCAATGTATGTGATACATGATTAACTGAAGGATATGTTCCACTTTTATACAGAATTTGTTTTACTCAGTGACCTTTTTAAAAATACAAGACATAAGTAATGTGACATTTGATGTGTCCTTGGTCCTTGTATGTGAAACATGAATATAAGATTTCTTCATCAGCCTTGCACTTTGCATGTCAGATATGAATCAGCTCCCTGACGCTGTTGCCATGGCACCCTTCATGAAATAAACAGTGTTATTGATCCCACATAAGAAGTGTACTTTGCTCTGCTGTGAGGTCCTCACTTAAGCTGGATGTCACTTACCATTCTGACCTGTCTGAAGGGAATCAAACCTTTATCTAGCTTTAGTATTAGGAAGTGTATTGCAGCTGACTTTAATACAAGGAGAAAGTGCTGTGATACTTATATTTAAGCAAACCAGAATAGTGCAGTGATACCGTCAGCAGTAAAAATATTATCTTCCTAATTGAGTGATATTTGAGTTATTCTTTGTAGATTTTATTAGTCATCTTTTACTTTTTTTAGACCAGTCAACGGGAATAAGTGTCTTGGTTCCGTGTTTTAAGATTTTATGTTCTTGTAGGAGTATGCTAACTGAGAGAAGTATCTTTTGATTGTGCAGTTATGTTTGCATTGTGTTGTGTTCTTGTAAGTACATACTGATTTTGTTACCTGTGACAGTTTCCATAGATTTGTGCCCTAGAAAGTGAAACATTGTTGAGAAGAAAATATGAACTCAGTGCATTGAAAGAGTTTTTTTTTTCCTTTCAGAAGGTCAGTGTGCTTAACTTTTGGACTAAACTGATCATCTGTTTCATACAATATCCACAAATATAAAAGTTAATGATAAGAGCATAAATATCACATGAGTACTTTTCACAAATAATATGTTGAGAGTAGTGCTCTTTTTTCATGCATAGATATCTTTGCATGGTATGCAGATGATACTTAAAAGTTGAGTTATAAAACTCAACTACAAATGACGCAAGGAGAGAAGCATTGGCAGGCAATTGCAAGCCGGCATAAAGTGCATTACAGTAGAAAAAGTCGCTGATGGTTCGTGGGTTCTTGCACTGTTGCTGCCGCTGCTTCTGCCGCTGTTGCCCAGGCTGGCTGCGGGAGTGTGAAGCACGTTGTTGTGCTATTCTAGCCATTGTGACTTTCTCCCTTGCAGTCACATCATTTGCAGTTTTCACTGATTCTGCTTTCCTGGCAATGTCTGCTCATCCACATTCAGCAGTTTGCATTCTGCATTCATATCGTCGCCTAAGCGGTTCATCACTTTGCCAGTGGACATCTTGTCGAGCCAGCTGTACAGCTGCATTTTATAACTGTACTCAGATCACTGTAGAATACGCTCTAAGTCATCCACAAACTGGGGAGAATGAGACAAATGAATACCTCAACAACACGTTGCTACCCCTTACAAAAGTATCATCAAATCTTTCTAATGGAATTCCTGTAGAACGTTGGAATGTTAGCATGCCCAGTACCAAGAAGAATTTGACATTCATCAATATGACTGCTGCTGCAGGAAACTTTACACTTTCTGGTGCAAGTGATATTATGAATAATTTGACACGTGAGAGAAAGAGCACAAATTATGCAGTCACTACTTCAGACTACCATGTTGGCACATGGAGAAATTATTCACAAGATGAAATGGTTAAAAATGCCTCTGAATATAACAGTAGCCATGTTCTTCCACTGTTTGTGAATCTTTTTGGGTGTGGGTATGAACCTGAAGATCTTTGTAGACATTTTTACCATGCCTATTCGGAGGTAGGACTTGTATTTCCTTGCTTGATTTTTGTTGATATGGGCCCACCATTTGCAGTTCCGGATCCACAAGCAGACAAATATGTGTCTGTTGGAGATCCTCTTCGTGATTTCTTCCTGTCACTGCTGCCAGCATTTACATGTCTCTGCTGTGCAATTTACATTCATATGAGGCGCTTATTCCAATTGAAGCCTCAAAACAAAAATGAACAGAACTCTGTTAATATCAAAAAGCTCAAGCGAAACTCAATTGCTCCTAAAAATTTTTATGAAAGACGGATGATGGAAATGGACATAAAATGGCAGCATAAACCCAAAGTGAGCACTCCACTTGAATGTAGGAGTATTTGCTCTTCAGTAGAGCCTGATAAATTAAAAAAATCTGCTAGTCGGGATGATACTCGGCATCCAGCTTTTATTAAGGTGCCACCTGCAGATGCTGTCCCAAGAGCTCAGGCTGGACCAGTAGACCATGAGCAGTTTTTATAGACAGTTAAAGTAAGTATTTTGATTCAGACTGTTATTACTTGTTATTTATTGCTACTAGTTGTTTGTTAAATTTGCAGCACTGCTAATGTGAGTAAGACATTGATTCTTGCCACATGTATTACTGCAAAATCATTTCAGCAGAGTAGCCATATGCAGTAAGTTTCAAATGTTTCAGTGGCCTTGTAATAAAAAAAAAGTTAAGAGTAGAATACTACTATAGTTTCTCCAATATATGTCCTTCACATGAAGTCATATTGTTTTTTAATTGTATTATGGAAGTCTTCTTTTGATATAATGTTTATTTTACTTCTCATGGTTCTTTCAGTTTTCCGGACTGGTCTAGAAATTATATGCTTAAGGATGTACTGTCGACTTTGTTACCCTGTTCTTGTGACGTCCTTTTGTTATTTGAATTATTATTGAGCCTTCAAACAGACACAAGTTAAACATTGTTCAGTTTCTAGATCCAAAACAGTAGTTTTAAACATTACTGTAAATTGGAGAAATAAAATATCTACTCACCAAACAGTGGGATTAGAACACACATATAAAGATCTTGAAATGTGCAAGATTTTGGAGCCAATGGCTCCTTCTCCTGGCAGAAGGATTGAAGGAGAAAGAAGAAGGGTAAAGGAAAAGGACTGGTGAGGTTAAGGAAATAGGAAGAGCTCGGAATTGCATACAGAAGTCCGGCTCAGGGGTGACTTACCACATGGAATAATAGGGAAAGAGTTATTGTTGAGCTTGAAAATATAATATAATTGGATAGATAAAAAAATCTAGTCACCAAGTGGTGAGCACACACCTGTAAAGCTATTGAAATCTGCAACCTTTTAGAGCCAGTGGCTCCTTCTGGCAGAAGAGTTGAAGGTGAAGGAAGAGGGGTGAAAAGGACGAGTGAGGTTTAGGAAATGGGGGAGAATTCAGAAAAGTCACAAAATATAATGTAACTGGATGGATGAAAAAATCTACTCTCCAAGCCGCAGTGGGAGAACACACATATAAAGGTATTGAAATTTGTAATCTTTCTGAGCCAGTGGTGGCTCCTACTGGGACGAGGACTGAAGGGGAAGGAAGAGAGGTGAATGGGAAGGACTGGTGAGGTTCAGAGTCATTTTCCTTCATCCCTCTTCTTTCCACTTCAATCCTACTGCCCGAGAAACAAAAGCTTGCAAATTTCAGTACTTTTAGATGTGTGCTGTTCTATCACGGCTTGGTGAGTAGATTTTTGTATCCATCCAATTACATTATATTTTCAAAAATTGAATAATTTGTTGATATATTACTGTAAATGAGCATGGTTTAACTCATGTAAATGTAGCTTGTGAAATATCAAACATGTAACTATTGTTACATGAATTTAGGATAGTGACATTAGTTAATCAGTTATCATATGTCACATGCTTTGTATAGGAGCACTCTAGTAGAAGAATACCTTACCAGAGGAAAAATGCTCTTGCTGGAACACGAAAAAGGTGGATACGTTCCTCTTTCAAAGACTGACATATAAGAGGGGAGCCAGTTACCTAAATCCTCATTCTACCTTCTTCACCAAAAATTTTGGCATGCCAACATATTTGCACTCTTTTAACACAGAACATTCTAAATTCTTTAAGCCAGTCTCTCTTCATAGTTAAGTCTTCATACTCAGCATATCACTCTTGTTGCCACTGTCTGTATATGTCTCTTTCGCCTGGTCTCCCTTTTTTCCCATTGGTTTACCATATATCCCACTGCCATTGTCTTCTGTCTTACTTGTAATGTCTCCTTTTGTCTCTCTCTCCCACTGCCCCTATCTCCACCATACCTCGGCAGTTCAAAAATTTGGGAAGGGAGAGGGGGGTGGGTCCAACTTGTTTTTTCCTCTACATCCACATGTTTAAGATTTTGGTCCAAAATGCATCCTTTCCTATAAAATACAAAGTAAAATTTGCTGGTCTGTGAGGGTCCAAACCTCCCAAGCCTGTCTATCTCTGTTCATCAGTGTTTTACATTTCCATTGTCTCTTCTCTCTTTTGCTCCCATTATTTCTGCCTCTCTCCATCTCTTTTTCTCTATTAGTGCCACTGTCTCTTAGTGCCCATCAGTATCTTCTCCCTCTTTCACTATTATTGTCTTCATTCATCTCTCTCTTTCACTGTCACTTTTGCTCTTCCACCATCACTGTTTTCCCTCTCTTTCTCTCCCCCTGGCATTGTCTCCCCTCTCTTTCTCTCCCACTGCTTCCATCTCCCCAGTCTTCCACCATCGGTGTCTCCCTGCTACTCTCTTTCAGCACATAAAAGTATGAATGTGTTTGCGTACCAAAATTTTTGGTGAAGAAAGTAGAATGAAGAGTGAGGCAGCTGCTTTCCCACTTTTCTGTCATAATGTTTTAAATAGTAACATACCCACCTTTTTTGTGCTCCAACTGGAGCATTTTTCTGCTGTATCCTTTCTTTTCCCTGCTATGACAGGGTGTGTTGCTTATAGAAAGTGAATCCTATAGATTAGGATAAAGCTTTGAGAGTTTATTTACATGCTTCCACACATTTATATCCTTTGACACATACAAACAAGTATGCATAATATAAGGTTAACTCAAAATTGTTTACTTCACATTTTTTCTGGATACTTTGCTCACCGATTGCAACTCATCCAAAATGTGTGGATCGTGATTTGTATCTAAAAAGAGGAAAAAGTATCTTACTGAATTTGCAATCTTTCCAGGTTTACATAATTTTTGACAGTGAGTCCTAGTTCTTTTCGGGTATGTTAAGATGCTCTTTAACCCATTTTTGTCACTACAATGCCACTTTGCCCTTTTTTGTATAGGCATGAAATGCCCAGTATATAGAGACAGGATGTCATTAAGTTTTAATGCTGAAGAAATGCTGACTAAAAACATAGTTTGGTGGCCTCACAACCCTTGAGATAACGCTTGCCATATGGTCATTGTGTTTGTTAAAAGCACATTTACATCACAGATGGGATATTATGTGCATCTTTTACGTGCATAATTACGATAACTTTGAACCTCTGCATCTCAGTAATGGATAATTATATCAAAAATAGTTTTAAATTACCCCAAGAATATCATTTTAAGAGCATACATTAAAAATTTTGACAATCTGTCTTGAACAGAAATTATAGAAGTGGCCACCCCCACAACTGGTACTTTTTATACTCAAAAAGCATGGTTTTTCAGGCTTTCTTGAAGAACCACCCATGAACAAGTGATGCTTTTATAAGCAGCCTAAAGTTCACCCTGGATCACACCTAATGCAAAAGAACCAACTGATTTGCATGATTCACCTGGGCTGGGGGAAGCACGTAATATGTAAATTTTGGTCTCGTACTGTAAGGTAGCTACAGTTTGCTTGTTCTTCCAATAAGTATATAAATGGTTGTTAGCCCAAGAGCTGGTACTATTTTTATTTCTACATTTGTATCATCTGCAGAAAGAACAAAATTTTCATCTTGTGACAGTGCAAAGAAACTTCTTTAAGAGGTGACTTACTTGGAATTTGCAGCAACTCTTCTTTACTGTGTAGCCGGATGCTGGAAACCTTCTTGGCTTCTTCTCTGTCGAATAATGCTAGGTACAGGAATTTTTAGACTGTCTACTTTGAAATAAACAGACATACAAACTTTGCTTTTCATCAGTTAATGATGTATTTGACTTTCATGCTAACACTTTGTTCAAGAATCATGAAAGAAGGTTGTATACGTGGAAGAACCCTGGAGATACTAGAAGGTTTCAGATAGATTATATAATAGTAAGACAGAGATTTAGGAACCAGATTTTAAATTGTAAGACATTTCCAGGGGCAGATGTGGACTCTGACCACAATCTATTGGTTATGAAGTGTAGATTAAAACTGAAGAAACTGCAAAAAGGTGGGATTTTAAGGAGATGGGAACTGGATAAACTGAAAGAACCAGAGGTTGTACAGAGTTTCAGGGAGAGCATAAGGGAACAAATGACAGGAATGGGGGAAAGAAATACAGTAGAAGAAGAATGGGTAGCTTTGAGGGATGAAGTAGTGAATGCAGCAGACGATCAAGTAGGTAAAAAGACGAGGGCTAGTAGAAATCCTTGGGTAACAGAAGAAATATTGAATTTAATTGATGAAAGAAGAAAATATAAAAATGCAGTAAATGAAGCAGGCAAAAAGGAATACAAACGTCTCAAAAATGCGATCGACAGGAAGTGCAAAATGGCTAAGCAGGGATGGCTAGAGAACAAATGTAAGGATGTAGAGGCGTATCTCACTAGGGGTAAGATAGATACTGCCTACAGGAAAATTAAAGAGACCTTTGGAGAAAAGAGAACCACTTGTATGAATATCACAAGCTCAGATGGAAACCCAGTTCTAAACAAAGAAGGGAAAGCAGAAAGGTGGAAGGAGTATATAGAGGGTCTATACAGGTGCGATGTTCTTGAGGACAATATTATGAAAATGGAAGAGGAGGTAGATGAAGATGAAATGGGAGATATGATACTGCGTGAAGAGTTTGACAGAGCACTGAAAGACCTAAGTCGAAACAAGGCCCCAGGAGTAGACAACATTCCATTAGAACTACTGACAGCCTTGAGAGAGCCAGTCCTGACAAAACTCTACCATTTGCTGAGCAAGATGTATGAGACAGGAGAAATTCCCTCAGACTTCAAGGAGAATATAATAATTCCAATCCCAAAGAAAGCAGGTGTTGACAGATGTGAAAATTACCGAACTATCAGTTTAATAAGTCACTGCTGCAAAATACTAATGCGAATTCCTTACAGACGAATGGAAAAACTGGTAGAAGCCGACCTCGGGGAAGATCAGTTTGGATTCCATAGAAATGTTGGAACACGTGAGGCAATACTGACCCTACAACTTATCTTAGAAGAAAGATTAAGGAAAGGCAAACCTACATTTCTAGCATTTGTAGACTTAGAGAAAGCTTTTGACAATGTTGACTGGATTACTCTCTTTCAAATTCTGAAGGTGGCAGGGGTAAAATATAGGGAGCGATAGGCTATTTACAATTTGTACAGAAAGCAGATGGTAGTTATAAGAGTCGAGGGGCATGAAAGGGAAGCAGTGGTTGGGAAGGGAGTGAGAGAGGGTTGCAGTCTCTCCTCGATGCTATTCAATCTGTATATTGACTAAGCAGTAAAGGAAACAAAAGAAAAGTTCGGAGTAGGTATTAAAATCCATGGAGAAGAAATAAAAACTTTGAGGTTCGCCGATGACATTGTAATTCTGTAAGAGACAGCAAAGGACTTGGAAGAGCAGTTGAATGGAATGGACAGTGTCTTGAAAGGAGGGTAGAAGATGAACATCAACAAAAGCAAAACGAGGATAATGGAATGTAGTCGAATTAAGTCGGATGATGCTGAGGGAATTAGATTAGGAAATGAGACACTTAAAGTAGTAAAGGAGTTTTGAGTTTTGCTATTTGGGGAGCAAAATAACTGATGATGGTCGAAGTAGAGAGGATATAAAATGTAGACTGGCAATGGCAAGGAAAACATTTCTGAAGAAGAGAAATTTGTTAACATCGAGTATTGATTTAAGTGTCAGGAAGTCGTTTCTGAAAGTATTTGTATGGAGTGTAGCCATGTATGAAAGTGAAACATGGACGATAAATAGTTTGGACAAGAAGAGAATAGAAGCTTTCGAAATGTGGTGCTACAGAAGAATGCTGAAGATTAGGTGGGTAGATCACATAACTAATGAGAAGGTATTGAATAGAATTGGGGAGAAGAGGAGTTTGTGGCACAACTTGACTAGAAGAAGGGGTCGGTTGGTAGGACATGTTCTGAGGCATCAAGGGAACACCACGGATGACGTTGTGCAAATCCCACAATATTTCCTTGGAGCAACTGTCCGACATCGTCAGGTGGCGTTGACATGCGGATCTTGTCAGTCGTACCTAGTCACCAGCGTGGTTCAACCTTTCCTTTTCTTGATGTTTTGTTACGGAGGAAAGCAGATGGAACCTTGGGACACAGCGTATACCGCAAGCCAACGCATACAGATCTATTTTTTCAGGCCACAAGCTGCCATTATCCAGCACAATGCAGTAGTGCATTACGTACGCTAGTCCATAGAGCGCGTGTGGTATCTGACTTTGAAAGCCTGCTGAGTGAGATGCAACATTTGAAGACAGTCTTCTGTCAAAATGGTTATTCTGAGAGACAGATAAGTAATGCATTCAGGCCCAAGCAAGTTCAATCTATGGAGTAGAATGAAGATACGAAGACACCCACCACCGTGGCCTTCTTGCCGTACTTTGGTGCCATGTCGTCAAGAATCGGAAGAGTCCTAGAAAGATATGGCATCAAGTGTGTTTTCCAACCAACCTGTTAGGTTCGGTTAAGGATGATCTCGGTCTGAGGAAACGTGGTGTGTACAAGATTCCTTGTCAGTGTGGGGCGGCATATATAGGTTAGACATGTCGCACAGTACAAGAACGTTGCGATGAACATCAGTGTCATAACATGCCTACGCCAACCGGAAACGTCGGCAATTGCAGAACACTGTCTGAACACAGGACATCACATGATTTATGAAAAGATGGAAGTTTTATCCCCAGCACCCTCTTTCAGGAATTGCGTCATTAAGGAAGCAATACATATCCATACAGCTGATAACCTTATCAACAGGGATGTGGGATTTCAATTGAGTACAGCCTGGAACCCTGCATTGGCTGCTGTTAAATCACGACGAGAAATCAAAGAGCTTTCGATAATAGACCCGTCACTTTGGCAGCATGTTAGTAAACACAGCGTCAGCGCTCGCGCAGAACGGCCGCTCTGCGTTTCCCGGCATAGGGCGTTTGAGTCTGGCACCATCTATCTGCAAATTTTTGCCCATGCGTGGTTCCCATGCCTGCACAATCTTCACGCACATGCTCTATATACAGCGGCGTCGACATGCGGATCTTGTCAGTCGTACCTAGCCACCAGCGAGGTTCAACCATCTGATGATGTCGGACAGTTGCTCTGAGGAAATATTGTGGGAGTTGCACAACGTCATCCGACGGCACACCCATGAAGACTATTTATAAAATAATTTTATCACTGTCTGAAAAATAATTTTTATTTGGAACCACTTGTGACAATCTTTTTGTTGTGCCTATCTGCGACTCAGCATCTCCACTATATGGTAACAACTTTCCTTTTATAATATTGTTACATTCCATCCAGGGTTTTCCATTGTTTGAAAAGCATCTTTTTGTGTTTTTTGGTTTATTCCTGTCCTTTGTCACATTGTTCCGTAGATGGCAATTTTTGGTTCCTTTGATTACTTGTAGTAACTTTCAAGGACATTGCAGAATTTTTATCTTCATTATATTCATGATGTCTGGCATCTTCAGCAAGCAAACACGTATTAATTGTAGCACACTTAAAATTATTGTCTGGCAAATTGCACTAAGGTGAAACTTCTGTGTCCCATTCATCTGGAAGTCCACATAAAATAGTCATTGCTAAACTTGGATTTTCAGTTTCATCACTAGTGTTAGCTAGATGCAGTTTATATGTACTAGATGACTTCCCATATATTCACAGTCCTTCATTTTTAGCAAATATAATTTCTGTCTCAGTTGCACAGTGTAAAATTTGCTGTCTTTTGTGGCGTATAATTTTTGAAGTTTTTCCCATTTTGTTTTTGGATTTGTCAAATTTTGTGAATACATTTGTTGCTTATGATGTATGGAAAGTACAGTTTTTGCTAGCACCTTACCTTGACGAGCTATATAAATCTTTTTATCAGCAGCTGATGCACCTTCTCCAGGTTGTCACGCCAAGCACAATTATAGTCCACAAATCAAAATCTATTAGAATAGGAAGCATAATTCACTGCATTTCGTTTTTGATTGTTGTGTCTGTTGTCCATCACCTACGTATATTTCTTTAACTATCGTACTATTGTTGAGGTATGCATTTTAGAGCCCATTTTACTTGACAATTTTTTCTTGTTTTGATTCTTACTACCTCCTCCCAAAGTAGAGAAAGCAAAGAGCTCACAGAAGAAGAGATGTTTCACAGTATCAAAGATGAACAAGTGTTTATAGACCATAAGTATCCATCTTAGAGACCATGTTTACTAGACCTTTTTTTGCGTTAAATGATCATTCCTGTCATATCCCTTAACACTGGCTGTTTCTTGTGAGACACCCTGTTTATGCATTCCATAATAAATTATCGCATTTGTAATAAGCACCTTTTTTACCTAGTGTCACACCTTTTTTGCACCTTTTTTATTGCATTTCAGCAGCTGAAAGTCTGGAGTTTAATTTTTACTAACTTAATACGAATGACTACTTGTGTCCACAAACCTCTAAGTGTTGATCACTACAGAACCAAGGGATGTCAATTTTTTAAAAAAAATGTTATTCTTTACAAACGTAGGTGGCATATTCTCCTTTCCCCTTTCTTAACTTAGACTAAGTGCATGCTAAACTGTACCTATCCATATTTGCACATTACTATTTCAGTGTTCAAACAAGGTTCAGAAATACATATTATATCTGTACAATCTGCAGTCAGTGTTTCAGCTAAACAAATCAGGAAGTTAATTAAATTTTATTTTAGAAATTTCTGATATTTTTGTGTAATAAATATATTTTAACTTCTTTTCAACAAACGAAAATCCAGGATGGAATGTAACAATATTATGAAAAAGGTAGATGCTACTCACCATATAGTGGAGATGCTGAGTCGCACATAGGCACAACAAAAAGGTTGTCAGAAAAAGAGCTTTCAGCCACAAGGCCTTCATCAGTGATAGAACACACACATGCACTCACACAAACGCAACTCTCACACACGAGACCACAACTCTGGCTGCTGAGGCCACACTGCGAGCAGCTGCGCATGATGGGAGACGCAACCGGGTGGTAGGCATAAGGAAGAGGCTGGGGCAGGGAGGGGGAGGAGAAGGATAGCAGGTTAGGGCTGAGGAATGATAAAGTGCTGCTTCTGGGAGCATGTGGATGAGGTGGAGAGAGGTTAGGGCAGCTAGGTGCAGTCAGGAGGGTAGACGAAGGGCAGAGGGGGGCGGAGGGGGGCAGGGTTAGCAGAAAATGGGAGAGGTAAAAACACTGGGTGCATTGGTGAAATAGAGGACTGTGTAGTACTGGAATGGAAATAAGAAAGGGGCTAGAGCGTAAGGACAAAGACTAACAAAGGTAGAGGTCAGGAGGGTTACGGGAACATAGAATACATTGCAGGGAGAGTTCCCACTTGCGCTGTACAGAAAAGCTGGTGTTAGTGGGAAGGATCCAGATGGGACAGGCACATGACTAGTTTAACAGGTAGCCCTGCCTTTGATGGGGTAGGTGATGCTTTTAACCAGACTGGAGTAGGTGGTGGTGGTGGTGGTGGTGGTGGTAGTAGTATGTATGGGACAGGTCTTGCAACTAGGTCTATTATAGGGATATGAGCCATGAGACACAAGGTTGGGAGCAGGAGTTGTTAGGGATGAATCAGAATATTGTGTAGGTTCGGTGGGCAGTGGAATACCACAGTGGGATGGGTGAGAAGTATAGTGGGTAGGGCATTCCCCATCTCAAGGCACGACGAAAGGGGTCGAAACCCTGGTGGAGAACATGATGCAGTTGCTCCAGTCTTGGGTGATGCTATGTCATGAGGGCAGTGCTCCTCTGTGGCCAGATGGCAGGAGTTTGGGAAGTGGTGGGTGACTGGAGAAAGATGTAATAGCTACATGTGGCTAGCCTGTATGAAGGAACTTATTGGTATGGAATGGGTGGCAGCTGTTGAAGTGGAAGTATTGTGGTGGTTTGTAGGGTTAGTGTGGGTGGAGGTACTTATGTAGCCATCTTTGAGGTGGAGGTCGACATTGAAGAAAGTGGCTTGTTGGGTTGAGTAAGGCCAGGTGAAGTAAATGGGGAAGAAGGTGTTGAGGTTCTGGAGGAATGTGGATAGGGTGTTCTCACCCTTGATCCAGATCATGAAGAGTCATCCGAATCTTAACCAGGTGAGGGGTTCGGGATTCTAAGTGTTCAAGAAAGATTCCTCTAGATGACCCATGAATAGGATGGCATAGGATGATGCCTTGCGAGTGCCCTTTCCCATATCCCAGATTCGTCACCAACTTATTCATGGGCCATCTAGAGGAATGCTTTCTAAACATCCAGATCCCAAATCTTGCACCTGGTTCAAATTCATCGATCACATCTTCATGACATGGATCGAGGGTGAGAGGAATCCCTTCTAAACATCAAGAATCCCAAACCCCACACCTGGTTCATGATCTGGACCGAGAGTGAAGACACCCTATCTACATTCCTCCAGAACATCAACACTTTCTCCCCAATTTGTTTCACTCGTTCCTACTCAACCCAACAAGCCACCTTCCTTAATGTTGTCTTCCACTTCAAAGATGGCTACATTAGTACCTCCGTCCATATCACACGTTCCAACCACTAGCAGTGCCCCAACTCCAACGCAGCCACCAATTCCATACCAATAAGTCCCTTCCGCACAACCCATCCACCAGGGGCCGTCACCTATGTAGTGATTGAGCAGTTCTCTTGAAATACACTGAGGCTCTCAGTGAGGCTTTCACAGACCACAATTACCTTCCCAACCTTGTACAAAAAGAGATCTCTCCAGTCACCCACCACCTCCAAATTCCTACCATCTGCCCACAAAGGAGCATTCTCCTCATGAGTCAGTACCAACCTGGACTGGAGCAACTGAATCACATTCTCCACCAGGGTTTTGACTGTCTTTCATTGTGTCCTGAAATGCGGAGTGTTCTACCCACTATACTTCCCACTTGTCCCACAGTGGTATTATGTTGCCCACCTAACCTACACAATATCTTCATCCACCCCTACACAGCTCCTGCTTCCGACCCCTTGCCTCATGGCTCATATCCCTGTAATAGGCATAGATGCAAGACCTGCCCCATACTTACTCCCACTACCACATACTCCAGTCAGGTGACAAGCATCATATATCCCATCAAAGGCAGGGCTGCGTGTCAAACCAGTCATGTGATCTACAAGTTAAGCTGCAACCACTGTGCTGCATTTTACGTGGGCATGATAACTAACAAGCTGTCTGTCTGCATGAGTGCCACCGACAAACTGTGGTCAAGAAACAGCTGGACCACACCATTGCTGAGCACATCGCCCAACAGGACATTCTTCATTTCAGTGACTACTTCACAGCCTCTGCCATGTGGATCCTTCCCACTAACACCATCTTTTCTGAATTGCGCAGGTGTGATCTCTCACTGCAGTATATCCTACCTTCCCGTAACCCTCCTGGCCCCTAACTTTGTTAGTCTTTGTCGTTACCCTGTTCCCATTCCAGCACTACACAGTCCTCTATTCCACCAACGCACTCAAAGTCTTTTTACATCTCTCCTCCACAGCTAAAACACCCCCCCCCCCCCCCCCCCCCGTCTAACCTCCTGACTGCTCCTAGCTGCTCTACCCTGTCCCCACCGCATCCACAAGCTTCGACAACCAGCATTTTACCATCCCCCACCCATACCCTGCTATCCCCCCTCCCCCCCCCCCCCCCTCTCCGCTTCCTCCTTACACCCATAACCTGGTTGCATCTGCCATCACGTGCAGTTGCTCACGGTGTGACCTCAGCAGCCAGATACTGCACCCTTGTGTGTTTGAGTTGTGTTTGCATGAGTGTGTGTGCATGTTCTATCTCCTTGTTGGCCGAAAGCTCATTTTCTGACAGTCTTTTTGTTGTACCTGTATGTGAAGCAGCTTCCCCGCTGTATGGTGAGTACCATCTATCCTTTTCATAATATTGTTATTCTAACTTCTTCTCTTATATTCACTTGTTAGACACTCTAGATTTTCCTGTATGTTAATTTTTTTTAATATGATGCCCTCAACTCTTGAGTGCAACCAAAACAGTGCATGTGAAAAATTCTAATTTTTAAAAACAGATAATGCTTTAAGTATGAAAAAATCGAGAATTTTCAAGAAGATCCGCAAATATCCATAATAACTGTACATAGTAATACAGATTCAGAGTGATTTCTAAAGTATGTGTTTATTTTGTTTTATTCAGACTCATAAAAATTGAGCAAGCTGTGATGTGGACTATTGTTGTTGTTTGTGTATTTAAGATGATGAATGAATGTTTTTCACTTTGCTCATGAAAGGTAAGAGATTCTTTAGAAACAAAATTAGGTTAACATTACAGGTATCTTGCGTCTCATAAGACGTGCAGTGTTTAAAAAAATAAGCAACATTATTAACATGCTAGATTCTCCAATTCATTCTTGTGCAGTTATGTTCCTGCCTGCCAGATAAAGTAGTATACATTGATTTCATAAGGAAAGTATTATTTTCAAATATTTTCTTTCTTTAATTTTCTATGTCTTTCTTTTCCAGCTACACATCTCTAGGAGGTCGCAGCAATACTGCTCCCAATCCAGCACTGCTTTTCCCAACGAATGATGGAAAGGAAGCCTACAAACCTGCATATTTGTTGGGAGATGGAGCTTCTGAAAGGAGTGGCAGATGCTAATGATTTTGTGAGTAAAAGCAAAATGCCTATACACACACACTGTCCTTAGTTATTTTCTAGATACATATTCCAATCTCTGTTCTTAATTGCAAACCACCCTTGCTGTGGGTACACATTGTGTGTTTTTAATGCAGCAGTTTCTGTTTCCTTCTGCATCCTCATACCATTGATCATTGCTGATTCTTCTGCCTTTAGGAGTAGTTAACTATTTGAAGGCCAACAGATGACACAAAATATATGTGCACAGGCATTGCCCTGCTGGTACAGCTGATCTCCCGGACAGTGTAGAAATGTCAAAAGAATGGACTTGGATAATGTTATGGGTGTATCTTGCACAGCTCAGTGTTTCCTCAAAAAACAGCAGAGATGCACAGTCATTATTGGCTATGGCTCCCTGTATCATGATTCATGGAATTATCCAGTTTGAGACAATTTTGGTTGTGGACAGTCAGTTTGACAAAAAAGTTATCCATCCAAAAGTTCTGTTCAACTGTAGTATCTATTGAAAAGAAGTTGCTAGTGACCCTCCTTGTCACTGCCTCACAGATTTTGTTAGTAACTACTCTCCTGGATGACTATTGTTGATGCCAAATCAGAATTTGGATCTGCTCTTGCCACTAAACATGACTTTTCACTGCTAATCTCTACAGCTGTATCTATCATTTCACAGTCAAAGGTGAGGTGCATGGTGGTGATTTTATGATGAGAAGCCTGGCAAGTGATACACTTCTTCATGGCCCAACTTTCCGCAAATGGTTTCTGTTGGCCTCAGCTTACACTCTGGATGCAACTTGGCTACAGTTACATGTGATGGGCAACATTTCTCCAGGTTACAGTATGTATACTGATGGTATCTGAACCCGTGGCAGTAGTATGTGCATTTTCCTTAGATGACTGGTGCAAATACAGACACCTTGTGTCTTATATTTGGGGAAATACTTCAGAAGAACTACACAGCCCCTTCTGGGTCATAAGGACATCATTGAAATTCAGTCTTTCATAGTGTCATGACACATCTATAATGCCTAGTAAAGCTGGAGGATGCTCAAAACAACAAACAACTGTTTCAGCAAATCAGATACAATTCTTAGGAGGTCAGTGTTTTCATGTTCAGTTTGTAGTTCGTTTTCCAATAGTAGCGTGGTGCCTTGAACCATTGCCTCTAGTGTCTACTGTTGTCCCATTCAAGTATTGTTTCCATTGTGTTTTCAAGGGTGTTCGTTTTTTTTTCATTTTCCACTAGTGTATTGTTTGAAGTTGAAGTCCAGCATTGGGTTCATACTTATTTTTCCAATTATATTACCTGCTACATGAAGTGACAGTATTCATGTCAGTTTTATAGTAAGTGGATTGTTGAAATGTACAGGGTGTTTCACAGTTCATGTTACACACTTCTGGGGGTTGTAGAGGGGACTTAGTAGATCAAGTTTTACATAGGAACCCATGTCCAGAAACAGTTCATTTCCATGTTACAAGAAAAACAAGAGCTAATCAGTTGCATGCTAGATGTTTTTTACATAGTTCACCTGTTGTGGTAGGCTGCCCATATTCACGAATGATAGAATGATGTGATGTCACGTGATATCCTCTGTTTCAATCTGCCTTGTTTCCATGCTTCATGGTGATGCATCAGTAACAGGATGCTTGAGTACACATTTGCAGTGTACAATAATATGTTGTTGATTTATGGTGAAGCTCCCCATGACGGAAGAGAAACTCACTGTCTGTATCACAAGTACTTTCCAAATCGTGTGACTCCATCTCATCTCATGTTTGCCAGAGCAGAACAACAGCTGCAGGAAAGTGGGAAATTCACTAGTGATAGAGCAAACTGCTGTGCTTCAGGAAGGCAGCATACTGCCATATTGCAAGAGGAGGTGCTCCTCCAGTTGAAGAGAACCCATCGACAAGTACTCGAGCCGTTGGACATGACTTGCATATATCTCTCTGGTCCATCTTGCATTTTCTTCATGAACAGCAATTTCACCCATATCACCCTCAGAAGGTACATGCCATGCTCCTGTCAGATTTTGTGCTACATGTCAGTTTCTGTACTTAGTTTTTCAATGTAGTGTGGATTTTCCGCAAATTCCAAGGTGAATTTTGTTTACTAATGAAGTGCATTGAATGCTTGAAATAGCGACATTTGGGATCAGGAAAACCACAAAGCCATGTGTACACAAAGATTTTAGCACACCTTCAGCATTGGTGTATTGCCGGGTTATTGCAGTGTGATTGGGCCATACATCCTCTCTCTCCACGTAATGGGTGCCAGGTACTTGATATTCCTGCGACGAATGCTGGTGAAGTTTTAGGAAAATGTGCCATTGGACATTTGGCATGGATTGTGGTTCCAGCATTATGGCATGTCAGTACATTTTTACATCTGGAACCATCTGAATTAAATCTACAGGTGCATGTGTCGACCACTTCAGTTATAATAAAAATGGTGCCAGGGCAACAGAAAGAGTTTTGTGTTCAGCATTTTGCACAATGCAAGTTAGTAATAACTGTTCAACGGCTTACATACTAGGTATGGTGTAGATACATCTACAGCACAGAGCATTAGATGATGGCATGAACAATTCCAAGAAACAGGGTGTTTGTGTAAAGGCAAATCCCTGAATGTCTGACAGAGACATCGTATGCATCTGCCATAGTTTCACAAGAAGTCTGCAGAAATCTGTTCACTGTGCAGTTTGACAGCTCAGCATGCCCCCAGTGTCCATCTGGCATGTGTTGCGTTGACGTGTTCATGTGAAACCATACAAAATTCAGCTACTGCAACCTCTTTGTGAAGTTAACAAACAACAATGTGTGTGGTTCAGTAATTTCGTTCTTGGCAAGATGGAGGATGACAGTTTTCTTCCACAGTGTTTAGTGATGAGGCAACATTCCATTTAAATAGGGTGGCCTCCATTACCAACAACAATGAATGAACTGAGACATTGCATAACAGAAACTGTGGAAGCTGTAATTCATTACACACTCACAGCAGGGTGGGACTCATGTGGTGCGTAGAAACACTGAACAGCATACAGTACTTACACTAGCTTTCAGAGTTCTTGCTCTTTGTGTAGCAAAAGTACACATATTCACATCTACACTTGCAATAACACAGGCATCCAAATGCTCATACCAGTAGCTGCACAGAGACTGTCTGTTGATTATTGATTATTGAGGGTAGTTTCCTGGGTTGATGGATGTGGGGAGAGAGCAAGGAAGGATGCATGAGGCAAAGAGGGGATAGCAGGGTGGTGTGAGGCATGTCTTTTGACAGACAAAGGGGGAGACACTCATTTATTTCTTCCTTGGATACAACTTTTACTGTCAAATTGTAATATGTAATATTCACAATTATAAGTTCCCTTCATCTTGACCAGAGCAAGAACAAAATTGGAGTCATTAAAATGTAACAACAGAGATATTTAAAAAAACCAGAGATAATACAATGATAATATTCACTTTTCTTATGCAAGGAGTAACATCTTTGGTTCCCACACACAGCATAGTATCTAACACAGTTATTTCAGTAATAAAATGTGATATTACACTCCTTTCCAGCACTATGAGTGCTATGTTGCTCACAGCTTCAGATCAGTATTTTTCTTTGAAATTGCATGTAACGTGTTATGCAAGCATAAAGTATGAGGGATTTTAGAGGAGCAGTTGTTGTAACATTACCGTGGCAGAGTGGCCTAGTGCACTGACTGGCAAGTCATTGGCTCGGGTTTGATTCCTCCAGCTACCAACATTTATTTATTATTTTTTCCATTTTATTTTATTCCTTGCAGTGTTAAACCATTAATTATAAATTTAAATATATTTAAACACTTTAGTTTATATGTGTAAAATTAATGTATTGATTGTAGTTACAAATACTACCCTTGTAAGGGGAAAAGCCATAAATAGTGGTAAAAATAAGTGAACTTTTGAAGGCCAGACATACCAACAATTAAAGGGAGCAGCCATGGGTACCAGGATGGCCCCCTTGTACGCCAACCTATTCATGGGTCACTTAGAGGAAGCCTTCTTGGTTACCCAGGCCTGCCAACCCAAAGTTTGGTACAGATTTATTGATGACATCTTCATGATCTGGACTCACAGTGAAGAAGAACTCCAGAATTTCCTCTCCAACCTCAACTCCTTTGGTTCCATCAGATTCACCTGGTCCTACTCCAAATCCCATGCCACTTTCCTTGACGTTGACCTCCATCTGTCCAATGGCCAGCTTCACACGTCCGTCCACATCAAACCCACCAACAAGCAACAGTACCTCCATTATGACAGCTGCCACCCATTCCACATCAAATGGTCCCTTCCCTACAGCCTAGGTCTTCGTGGCAAACGAATCTGCTCCAGTCTGGAATCCCTGAACCATTACACCAACAACCTGAAAACAGCTTTCGCATCCCGCAACTACCCTCCCGACCTGGTACAGAAGCAAATAACCAGAGCCACTTCCTCATCCCCTCAAACCCAGAACCTCCCACAGAAGAACCACAAAAGTGCCCCACTTGTGACAGGATACTTTCCGGGACTGGATCAGACTCTGAATGTGGCTCTCCAGCAGGGATACGACTTCCTCAAATCCTGCCCTGAAATGAGATCCATCCTTAATGAAATCCTCCTCACTCCACCAAGAGTGTCTTTCCCCCATCCACCTAACCTTCGTAACCTCCTAGTTCATCCCTATGAAATCCCCAAACCACATTCCCTACCCTCTGGCTCCTACCCTTGTAACCGCCCCCAGTGTAAAACCTGTCCCATGCACCCTCCCACTACCACCTACTCCAGTCCTGTAACCCGGAAGGTGTACACGATCAAAGGCAGAGCCACGTGTGAAAGCACCCACGTGATTTACCAACTAACCTGCCTACACTGTGAAGCTTTCTATGTGGGAATGACCAGCAACGAACTGTCGATTCGCATGAATGGACACAGGCAGACAGTGTTTGTTGGTAATGAGGATCACCCTGTGGCTATACATGCCTTGGTGCACGGCCAGCACATCTTGGCACAGTTTTACACCGTCCGGGTTATCTGGATACTTCCCACTAACAACAACCTGTCAGAACTGCGGAGATGGGAACTTGCCCTTCAGTATAACCTCTCTTCTCGTTATCCGCCAGGCCTCAACCACCGCTAATTTCAAGTTGCCGCCGCTCATACCTCACCTGTCTTTCAACAACATCTTTGCCTCTTTACTTCCGCCTCGACTGACATCTCTACCCAAACCCTTTGCCTTTACAAATGTCTGCTTGTGTCTGTGTATGTGCGGATGGATATGTGTGTGTGTGTGTGTGTGTGTGTGTGTGTGCGCGAGTGTATACCCGTCCTTTTTTCCCCCTAAGGTAGGTCTTTCCGCTCCCGGGATTGGAATGACTCCTTACCCTCTCCCTTAAAACCCACATCCTTTCGTCTTTCCCTCTCCTTCCCTCTTTCCTGACGAAGCAACCGTTGGTTGCGAAAGCTAGAATTTTGTGTTTATGTTTGTGTTTGTTTGTGTGTCTATCGACCTGCCAGCGCTTTGCTTGGTAAGTCTCATCATCTTTGTGTTTTGAATATATGAGAAAATTCATTATGAAAGTGTTTTCTGTAGAGGATCAGCTAAAGAGGCTCCTTTCCAATACATACTTGGAGAAGTGAGATTTAAACAGGGAGATCTACTCCAGATGTAAATCTTAACAACAGGAGGACATAGGACTAGGGACACTGATTTGCCTCAAACTATGTGAGTAGAAGCACGTACAGATGCCCCTTTCAAGTTCCTAGGATGTTTCACCTGAGTGGGCCGTGGAAAAAGGTAAAATGCTCACTAAGGAATTACATCCCCCAGGGAGCTCTTGGTTCGTTTGTGAGTTCATGTGTGACGCAGATGGGGCCCCGAGCTATTGCAGCCCATTCTCCGTTCCTGGACTGCATTTCCTTCACCGTGCTCCTCCTTCCCCATCCTTGCTCCTTCCCCACTCACCGCTCCTTCCGCTCTCTCAATGTTCTGGTTTATGACAACCTGGCTATTCAACTGGTTCCCTGTATTCCTTGCAATTTTGTTCCTCTTGCTTATTCTCTTTCTTTTTGTGTGTTCCCCCTCCTCTCCCCCCCCCCCCCCCCCCCCCCCCATTGGGATTTCACCTCCACGTCTAAATTTTCTGACTTTAGTGTAGCAAAGCAAAAGATGAAATGCTTAACTCTGTTTTCAAATGTTCCTTTATAAAGGAACCCAGGAGAATTGCCCAGTTTAATCCATGTACCACTGAAAAGATGCATGAAATAAGTATTAGTGTCATTGGTGTTGAGAAACAGCTAAAATCGTTAAAGTAGAACAAAGTTCCAGGGCCTGATGGAATCACTGTCAGATTCTATACTGAATTTGCAGCTGAATTAGCCCCTCTGAAATCTATAATCTATCATAGATCCCTCAAACAAAAAACCATGCCCACCCGTCTACAAGAAGGGTAGTAGAAGTGGTCCACAAAACTACCATCCAATATCCTTGACATCGATTTGTTGTAGAATCGTAGAACATATTCTGAGCTCAAACATAATGCGTCATCTTGAACAGAATGACGTCCTTAATGCCAGCCAGTGTGGATTTCAAAAACATTGATCTTGTGAAACCCAACTAGCACTTTTCTCACGTGCCATACTAAAAGCTTTGGATCAAGGCAACCAGGTAAATGCAGTGTTTCTTGATTTCCAAAAAGCATTTTACTCAGTGCTGCACCTATGCTTATTGTCAAAAGTATTATCACAAGGGGGTATCAAGTGAAATTTGTTACAGGATTGAGGACTTTTTGATAGGGAGGACACAGAATGTTGTCTTGGATAGAGCGTCTTCATGGCATGTACAAGTAACTTCAGGTGAGCCCCAGGAAAGTATGTTGGTACCTTGCTGTTCATGTTGAATATTAACAACCTTGCAGACAACATTAATAGTGAAATCAGGCTTTTTGCAGATGATGCAATAATCTATAATGAAATGCTGTCCAAAATAAGCTGCATAAATATTCAGTCAGATCTTGATAAGACTTCAATGTGTTGCAGAGATTGGCAACTTGCTCGAATTGTTCAGAAATGTAAAATTTTACACTTCGCAAAATGAAAAAAACATAAGGCCCTATGACTGTAATATCAATGAGTTACTGTTGGAGTTGGCCAACTCTACAAATATCTGGTGCAACTGATATGAAATGGAATGATCACATAGGTTCAGTTGTTGGTAAAGCAGGTGGTAGACTTCAGTTTATTGGGAGAATACTAGGAAAGTGCAATTAATCTACAAAAGAGGTTGCTTACATATCACTCATGCGACTGGTTCTGGAATATTGCTCAAGTGTGTGGGACCTGTACCAGATAGGACTTACAGGGGTTATTGAATGTATACAGAGTAGGGCGTCACAAATGGCCACATGTTTGCTTAATGCAGAGTGTTACAGAGATACTGAAAGAAAAGAACTGGCAGATTCTTGAACAAAGACATAAACTACCCTGAGAAGGTCTGTTAACAAAGTTTCAAGAATTAGCTTTAAATGATTACTCTACGGATGTACGACAACCCCATATGCATTGCTCACATAGGGATTGTGAGCATAACATTAGAATAATTACTGCGCGCACAGAGGTATTCAGTCAATCATTTTTCCTGCACTCCATATGGGAATGGAACAACAAGAAACCCTAGTAACTAGTAGAATGGGATGTACCCTCTGCCATGCACCTCCCAGTGGTTTCTAGAGTATGGATGTAGATCTAGAGGTATGTTCCCAACATCGCCACAGTCTCTGTATTTTCATTGCTTGTGGTAACTGTTATAGTCACCCAGATATGTAGCAGTATTGAGGAAGTTTGTGGATAACTTGGACTAGCCAGGAATGGCTGCTTGAGTAAATGAGCCATCAGCAGATGTGTAAATGAGAGGCATTTGCTGTATCTTCTTAAATGTACATTGCTACACCATATGATGGATGGTATATAGCACCTAGCAATCGTTACCTGGTATTTTTCCCATTTTTAAGCTGGTAAAAATAGAAGCTTTGTAGGATCACTTTGTTGCCAGTCTGTCTGTTTGACTCTTGAGAACTTTTTTGTCGGGAATGGATAGAAATATCAAGTTGAAATTTACATCACATAGTAAGGCTTTGGTGACATCAAAAATTTATGCTTCTACACCAGTACAATGCAAAGATATGGCCATGTATGTCACATATTTTGAGTTTCACAAACTCCCCCATCAAATCTTATAGGGTACTTCCTGATGGTGTAGAATCATGAAATTTGGCAGAAAGCAAGGTTCCCCATGACACATGAAGGGAAAAATATGAAAATTGTTAATTTGTAATTATATCACATGAAGAAAAAAAAAATTGGCTTGTTATCTGACAGTCTGTCCACCTGGTAAGACCTCTTTTTCTCAGGAACAGGGAGACTAAACAAAGTGGGAATTTATGTCACATAGCAAAATCTACAGCCTTTTGGTGGTGTGAACAATTTCAATTTTTGTGTCAATGGAGTCAAAAGTTACAGCCATTTATGTCATATTTTGATTTATTGCTAGTATCAGTATTGATAACAGGCAAAAATCATCAAAATTCTAGACTCCCAGGATGACTTCCAGATTGCCAGGATGGAAAAACTGTGTGTATACATAATTAAGTTCGTGTGGAACCTTCAGTGTGTGACTCCTACTTCCACGTATCCAGATTTTTTGTGGTTGGTCTTCCATTTCACTATGAGTTTCCAGCATGACAATTAGGTCGATGTTATTATTTTTTTAAAGTTTTGATAGGCATTGTCATATGTTTTCTATATTAATGTGACAAATTTGGGCTGAGTATATCAGTTTTCTGGTCAGTAGGTCCTAAGAAGAACCATTTGTTTGGTCTGACACCATGTTTGCTTTTTGAGATACATGGAATGTGTATTATGGTCATGAGATCGCACGATTGTCTGACCGCCCCTGTTTGCTTCTTCATTTAACGTCATTCAGGGTGCTCATGTATCCTTCTGCCATGGAGGCAAACTAGCTTTACACCCTTGCATATGTGTAAGGTACCTGAGGGCTAATAAATGGTAGGACAGAGACTTCGAAGCCAGGTTTTAAACTGTAAAATATTTGCAGGTGACGATGTGCACTGTGACCATAATTTATTGGCTATTAACTGCAATTAAACCTGAAGATATTGCAGAAAGATAGGAAATTAAGGAGATGGGACCCAAAGAAGTTCAAAGAACCAAAGGTTGCTGAGAGTTACAAGTTTGTCGTTTGGTAACAGCAGGAGATAGGAATATGGTAGAAGAGAAATGGATGGCTTTGAGAGATGGAACAGGGAAGGTAGCATAGGATCACGTAGGTAGAGAAAGACAAGGCCTAATAGAAATCCCTGGATAACATATGAGATATTGAATTTGACAAAAGGAGAAATACAAAAATTCAGAAAGGGCACAATGGCTAAGCGGGACTGACCACAGGATAAATGTAAGGTTGTAGGAAGATGCATAACCAGAGGAGAGATGGATGCTGCTTATATAACAATTAAAGAAACCTTTAGAGAAAATCTGTATGAATAACAAGACCTCAGATCGCAAGCCATTACTAAGCAAACAAGGGAAAGCTAACAGGAACATACAATGGAAATCTATACAATGGAAACAAATCTCTGGATGTGTGTGAAGGTCAGAGGGGAGATATCATAATGTGAGAAGAATTTGACAGAGTGCTGACTGGCCTAAGTCAAACAAGACCACTGGAGTAGACAACATTTCCTCAGAATCAATGAGTGAGAAACTTGAGAGAGCTAGCCATGATAAAATTATTCTGCCTGGTATGCAAGATAGATGAGACAGGCAATATGCCCACAGAATTCAGGAAGAATGTAATAATTCCAGTTTCAAAGAAGGCAGGTGCTGAAAGGTGTGAATAATACAAGACCATCAGTGCCATAAATCACTGTTGCAAAATATTGACACAAATTACATACAGCAGAAAGGAAAAATTGATAAAAGCCGACCTCGGGGAAAATGAGTTTGGGTTTTGGAGAAATTTAGGTATGTGCAAGGCAATACTGACACAACAACTTATCTTAGAAGAAATACTGAGGGAAGTAGATACAAAAAACTAGGAGCAAACCATTATTTGCAACTTGCACAGAAACCAACTGCGGTTGAAAGGGAAGCAGTGGTTAAGAAGGCAGTAAGACAGGGTTGTCGCCTGCCCCAATGTGTTATTCAGTCTGTACATTTTGAGCAAGATGTGAAGGAAACCAAGGAGAAAATTGGAAAAAGAATTCATGGAAAAAATATAAAACTCTGAGATTTTACGATCACATTGTAATTTTGTCATGATGTAAAAATACCGTTGAACAAAATGGGTAGTGTCTTGAAAGGAGGATATAAGATGAACATCAATTAAAGTGAACCAAAGGTAATGGAAAGGAGCTGAATTACATCAGGCAATGCTGAGGGAATTAGATTTGGAAATGAGACACTACAAGTAATAGATGAGTTTTGCTAGTTGGGCAGTTAAACAACTGATGATGGCCAAAGTAGAGAGGATATGAAATGAAGGCTCACAATGTCAAGAAAAGCTGTTCTGAAGAAGAGAAATTTGTTAATATCTAATATCAATTTAAATGTTAGAAAGACTTTCCTGGATGTATTTGTCTGCGATTCAACCTTGTATGGAAGTGAAAAATGGGCAATAAACAGTTCAGACAAGAAGATAATAGAAGCTTTTGAAATGTAGTGCTACTGAGGAATGCTGAAGATCAGATGGACAGATTGAATAACAAATGAGGAAGTACTGAATCAGTGTGGTGAAAAATAAATTTATGGCACAACTTGACTAAAAGAAGGGATCGATTGATAGGACACATCGTGAAGCATAAGGGATTCATGTATTTTGCAGTGGATGGATGTGTAGAATGGAAACATTGTAGAGGATGACCAAGGACAGTAAGCAGGTTTAAACAGATGTTTGGTGTGGTAGTTGTGCAGAAAATAAAGGGTCATGTACAGAGTGTACTAACTTGGAGAGGTGCATCAAACCAGTCCTCTAACTAAAGACCACAGCAGATGAAAAATAATTTATTTAGCTTGTGAACTGCATCCAAGATCTTGAAGGGGGAGAAAAGTACACAAAAATAAAGAGTCATAAGCAAAAGTTAGCATTATACCTGTACAACTGACCCTCTTTTATGCTTTAAAATTTTATGAGAATAACCTGCAGGTTCTTCTATCTCATGAGCCTCTCCTGTTGTTGTTGTTGTTGTTGTTGTAGCATTAAGTCCAAAGACTGGTTTGATGCAGCGCTCCACTCTGCTCTCTCCTGTGCAAGCCTCTTCATCTCCGAACAACTACTACAACTTACATCCTTTTGAACCTACACCCCATATTCATTTCTTGGTCTCCATCTACAATTTTTACTTCCTTCTAATATAAATTAGTGATCCTGTGATGTCTCAAGAATGAGATTGTTTATTGTCTATGTTTCACTTCCATACGAGGTTAAGCCCCAGACAGATACCTTCAGAAAAGACTTCCTAACACTTAAATCTGTATTCGATGTTATCAAATTTCTCTCTCTCTCAGAAACACTTTTCTTGACATTATCATTCTACATTTTATATCTCTTCTATTTTGGCCATCATCAGTTATTTAACTGCCCCACTAGCAAAACTCGTCTACTACTTATAGTGTTTCTTTTCCTAATGTAATTCCCTTAGCATCGCCTAAGTTAGTCTGAGTACATTCCATTACCATTGTTTTGGTTTTGTTAATGTTCATCTCATATTCTCTTTTCAAAATGCTGCCCATTGTGTGTTCAACTGCTCTTCCAAGTCCTTTTCTGAGAATTAAATGTCATGGGCAAACTTTGAAGTTTTTATTTCTTCTCCATGAACTTTAATACCTCCTCCAAATTCTTCTTTGGGTTTCTATACAACTTGCTCAGTTTATAGATTGAATAATGTTGGGGATAGGCTATAACCCTGTCTCATTTCCTTCTCAACCACTGCTTCCTTTTCATGCCCCTCAACTCTCTGCAATTGCCATCTGGTTTCTGTACAAGTTGTAAATAGCCTTTTGCTCCCTGTATTTTATCCCTTCTATCTTCAGAATTTCAAAGAGTGTATTCAAGTCAACATTGTTCTGACTGTTTCTATAATATTGCCTTCTCCAAGTCTACAAATTTTATAAATATAGGTTTGCATTTCCTTAACCTATCTTCTAAGAGAAGTCATAGGATCAGTATTTCCTCACATGTCCACACATTTCTCAGCAGTTCAAAGTGATCTTACTTGATGTTGGTTTCTACTAGTTTCATTTCTGTAACAAGTGTTTATTACTGTTTTGCAACCATGACTTATTAAACCATAGTTCAATAATATTCATACCTGTCAGCATCTGCTTTCTATTTAATTTAAATTATTACATTCTTCTTGAAGTCTGAGAGTGTTTTGCCTGTCTCATATATCTTGCAGGGCAGGTGGAATAGTTTTTCTTTGGCTGGCTCTCCCAAGGATAGTGGTACTTCTGACAGAATGTCATCTACTAGGAGGACCTTGTTTCCATTAGGTCTTTCAGTGTGCTGTCAGATTCTTCTCGCAGTTCCTTTCTCATCTTCATCTACATTTTTTTCCCTTTCTATAATATTGTCTCCAAGTTCATTTCTCTTATATAGCCCCACTATATACTTCTTCCATCTTTCAACTTTCCTTTCCTTGCTCTTTCCCTTCTTGGCCTCTCCTAGACAATAAGAAAAAGAGAGGGGAACATCTCTAGATCAGTACACCAGACTCTCACCCACTTTCCCTTCTGCTGAGATCTGCTAGTGATCTAATTAGGTCTCTGTACTCAGTGCAGATAACACTTTTTCACCAGAATTGTTGTATTTTCTTCTCGTAACCATCACTGTCAAATGAAAGGATGCTTTGAGAAGGATTGGGACTCATACTTGTGAGGAGAGGAAAGACATCCCTGTCCAGCCATCAAAGTTAGGATAATCTGTTGTTTCCCTGTATCATGTCATCCTAATCTTTAGGTTTTCATATTGTAGCTAATTACATATCCAGTATGTCCCCAATGTGCTAACAGTTTATACAGAGTGCCCCACTCAAACCTCCCTGATTTCAAAGACCCAGGAAAAACACACACACACACACACACACACACACACACTAGATATGACAGTGAAAAATGCACCACATTGTAGAGCATCTCAAAGAATTTATTTATTTATCATCAGTACACGCTTTACATGTGAACCATTTGTAGCAAAAAGAAAGTCGAGTCTATATACAATTTCTTGCCAAGTTCTTTGTAACATTTCCTCTGTTATTGTTGCAATCACATTAGTGATACGAAGTCGTAATGTAGGAATATTGTCCACTTTGGTCGCGTACACCCTGTCCTTCATGAATCCACATGAAGAAATCAAGCGGTGTAATGTCGGATGAACGTGGTGGCCAGGCAATGGGTCCATGGCGTCCGAACCAAAGATTGGGAAATTTCCTAACTAGGAACTTGCGAACAGCCATTGACCAATGTGGTGGCACTCCATCTTGTTGAAAAATGATGTTGGGTTGCAAGTCTTGTATCTGAGGGTACACAAACTGCTCCAACATGTCCAGATACACTGACCCATTCACTGTTTGTTCCACAAAGAAGAACGGTCCAACAATCCTGTCGTGCATTAGCCTGCACCAGACGTTTAGTTTAGGACTGTCACGAATGTGTTCAGTGACAACGTGCGAATTTTGCAAACCCCAAATCTGAACATTATGCCTATTAATCCTTCCTGATAGATGAAAGGTTACCTCATCTGAGAATAAACATCTTTCCAGGAAGTTGGAATCCATATCAACACGCTACAGCACATCTGAAGCAAATTGTTGTCAGCGTGGATTGTCATTGGCCATCAGATGTTGCAGAATTTGCACTTTGTAAGCATACATACGAAGACACTGGTGAACTTCACGATGCAATGTTGATCGAGGTACGTCAAGTTGCCTAGATGCTTGACGAATTGACTTACGTGGGGTTCTGAGAAATGTTTGTCTGATGTCCTCCACTGTCTCTTCTGAAACTCCATAACTTGCACTGCCAGAATGTTTCAGAACACTTCCTGTTTCCAGAAACTTCCTATACCATACCTTAATTATTTCTGCTTGCGTGTGCTGCTGTGGACTCTCCGTTTTCACTGCATGCGACCATGCTGCACTCTGGTGATGATACTTAGCGCTTCTGATGTGGGAATATAAGTTCTTTGAAATGCTCTACAATGTGGTGCATTTTTCATTGTAATATCAGGTAGGTTTGAGTGGGAAAGCCTGTATATATCTACAAGATATTTATTCTTGACCCTTTCTTACTCACCCCTCTAACCCACTCCCCTTGTCGTCCTAATTATTTCCTCCTTGTGCTGTTCAGTTTCCCGTGCTCATCCTTGTCATTTTCCCTCCATCTAATCACCCAACTACTACTCATCAGCACTCTCTACATCTCACCCTCCTACCTGTCACCCTGTCCCACATGATCGTCCCCTTCATCACCTTGTCTTCCCCCCTCCACATAATCATCCCCTTCCTCACCCAGTCTACCCTGCTGCACATAATCATCCTCCCCCTCACCTTGTCACCCACCCTTTTTCCCACCTCATCACCCTCCCCCTGTTTGTCACCCCTCTCTCTTGGTCACCATCTTGCTCCTCACCACCCTCCCCCACATAATCATCCTCTCCTTCACGTTGTCACCCTCCCATTTCCCCCCCCCCTGCGGGTCCGGGGGTTAGAATAGGCCCGAGGTATTCCTGCCTGTCGTAAGAGGCGACTAAAAGGAGTCCATCCCCCTCAAGGGGGTAGTTAGCGCCTGCGTCCGGAGACGGACGGTTCCACGACCTATATTTGTGGT
The DNA here is from genome assembly GCF_021461385.2 of Schistocerca piceifrons. Lineage (NCBI taxonomy): Eukaryota > Metazoa > Arthropoda > Insecta > Orthoptera > Acrididae > Schistocerca > Schistocerca piceifrons. Next base: position 218,609,058 of record NC_060140.1, on the reverse strand, counting down.
CCTTTTGGTTTTTCACTTCTCGTTTCTTCCTTCCTTTTGTTGGTTCCTTTCTTTGTTCTTCTCCATCTCACTGTCTTCCTTACTCTTTCCCTTGCCTTCTTCTCCTTGCCTTCTCTGGTCTCCGCCTCGGCGTTTGAGACAGTCTGTCCTCTCTCTCTTCCTTTTCCTCTTCTTCCTTCCTCCCTGTGCGTGCCTGAAGGCCGACCCACGCGTTCGCACGCGTAGCCGGTGATGGGGTAACGCGTAATTCCCCGCCCTGGGTAGACAAGTAAGGCACGCACGTACCCCCTGGTAAAGGCCAGGCCCAGGGAGGGGTGATTGCCTGAGCTGATACCTTCTGACCATGCCAATTGGTCCCTCCGTCTGTTTCTCGGGAGGTGTGACCTGAGGTGTAAACATTCACCTAAGGCGGGAGTGCCCTCTGAGAGGGTCCCCATAAGGAAGGAGTGCGCCATCAGAGACGCTGGCAATCATGGGGGATTCCTCCGCAATGGATTTCTCTTCTTCTCTCTCGACTTCTGCCCACAAACGGAAACATGGCCAGCCACCAGTGACAAAAGTACTACCGCCTGCCGCACAGTTCCTCGTCGTTTCTCGATCTGAGGACGGAAAGGATTTTTCCTCTGTCAACCCTTTCGTTATCCAGAAGGGCGTAGATGCCATAGCCGGTACTGTTAAGTCTTGTACAAGGTTGCGTAATGGTACCTTATTACTAGAAACTGAGAGCGCCTTTCAGGCACAGAAACTGCTTCGAGCCACACTCCTGTACACATTCCCTGTCCTGGGTGGAGGCTCACCGAACTTTGAATTCGTCTCGTGGTGTGGTCTATACTAGATCCCTCGACAGATTGACTGACGAGGAGATTCAGTCTTTCCTCGCTGAGCAGGGCGTGACGGCTGTCCATAGGGTCATGAAAAAGGTCAACAATGACCTTTTACCGACCCGGACACTTTTCTTGACCTTTGATAGTGTTCAGCTGCCATCGCACATCAAAGCGGGCTATGAGGTTATTTCTGTTCGCCCCTATGTCCCGACACCTAGGCGCTGCTACCAGTGTCAGCGTTTTAATCACACTCGCCAGTCTTGTTCCAATGCGGCTAAATGTGTCACTTGTGGCAGGGATGCCCATGAGGGTGACTGTCCACCTCCGTCTCCTCGTTGTGTGAACGTCAGGGTGACCATGCAGCGTCCTCCCGCGACTGTCCCATCTATAAGGAAGAATGCTGTATCCAAGAAATTCGGGTCAAAGAGAAAGTGTCCACCTCGGCTGCTCGCAAGCTATTAGCTAGTAGGAAGCCCACGCTGCTCCCAGCGGGGAAATACGGTACTGTCCTCGCCTCTCCTCGGACTACTAGGGAGGTGGCAACCCAGACATGCGATCTGATCTTCAGCACCACGGTCGTCCGTTCGGCCAGTGCTAAGATCGCGCGGTCGACGTCTCTTCTTCCTCCCATCACCCCACAGACACAAGCCCCTTCATCAGCTTCTGCTAAGACAAAGACCCAGAAGTCAGATGCACTGGCCTTCAAGAAGGAACCATCCCGTGCAGACTTCCTACGTACCTCGACTTCCCAGCCATCGACCAGTACTTCCACCAAACGACCTTCCAAGAAGGCTCATAGGAAGCACAGTTCTCCTTCTCCGCCATGGCGCATTTCTTCTCCTGCGCCACCCAGAGGTTGCCGCCCCAGGCTGTCATCTGTTTCGCCTGGCCGCACATCTGGCCGTTCACCGGCGGAGGAAGCTCCCCCTCCCGGCCATCTTACCAAGATGGCCGATGAACCTATAGAACCAATGGACGATGACTGTCCGCCTACTGATAGCGGCGGCAGTGCTTGCTTGAAGCCAGGCCCTCAGCGGCCTTCGAGGTGACCCCTTCTTTCATCTTCCTTTTCTTCTTACGATGGCACTTATTCACTGGAATATTCGCAGCATTCGCTCCAACCGAGAGGACTTGAAGTTGCTGCTCTGCTTGCACCGTCCGCTCGTCGTAGCCCTCCAGGAAACGAAGCTACGCCCATGCGATCAAATTGCCTTGGCACACTACACCTCTGTGCATTTTGACCTACCCCCTGTGGTAGGTATTCCGGCTCATGGAGGGGTTATGTTGCTGGTCCGGGATGATATTTACTACGATCCATCATGTTGCACACCGGCCTGCAGGCAGTTGCCATCCGAATTAGTCTCCCCACTTTTACATTTTCCATTTGTACCGTTTACACTCCATCGTCATCTGCCGTTACCAGGGCAGACATGATGCAAATTATTGCTCAGCTACCTGCACCATTTTTGTTAACTGGAGACTTCAATGCCCACCATCCCCTTTGGGGCTCTCCAGCATCCTGCCCGAGGGGCTCCCTGTTAGCAGACCTTTTCAACCAGCTCAATCTTGTCTGCCTCAATACTGGCGCCCCTACTTTTCTTTCGGACTCATCTCACACCTATTCCCATTTAGACCTCTCTATATGTACTACCCAACTTGCACGCCGGTTTGAGTGATATGCACTGTTTGATACATATTCGAGCAACCACTTCCCGTGTGTTATCCATCTCCTGCAGCATACCCCCTCTCCGTGCTCATCTAGTTGGACCATCTCCAAAGCAGACTGGGGGCTCTTCTCTTCCAGGGCGACCTTTCGGGATCAAACCTTCACAAGCTGCGATCGTCAGGTCGCACACCTCACGGAAGTCATTCTCACTGCTGCTGAATATTCCATCCCTCACCCTACTTCTTCTCGATGTCGCGTACCGGTTCCCTGGTGGACCGCAGCATGTAGAGACGCTTTACGTGCTCGTCGACGTGCTTTACGCACCTTTAAACGCCACCCTACAGTGGCGAATTGTATCAATTATAAACGATTACGTGCACAGTGTCGTCGTATTATTAAAGAAAGCAAGAAAGCCAGCTGGGCTGCTTTCACAAGCACCTTCAACAGTTTTACTCCTTCTTCTGTTGTCTGGGGTAGCCTGCGCCGGCTATCTGGCACTAAGGTCCACTCACCAGTTTCTGGCTTGACGGTTGCGAATGACATCCTAGTGGCCCCTGAGGATGTCTCCAATGCCTTCGGCCGCTTTTTCGCAGAGGTTTCGAGCTCCGCTCATTACCACCCTGCCTTCCTCCCCCACAAACAGGCAGAGGAGGCTAGGCCACCTAACTTCCGCTCCTCGAATCGTGAAAGTTATAATGCCCCATTCACCATGCGGGAACTCGAAAACGCACTTGCCCGGTCATGGTCCTCTGCTCCAGGGCCTGATTCTATTCATATTCAGATGCTGCGGGTAAAAGATTTCTTCTTCGTACTTACAATCCCATCTGGATTGAGGGACATGTTCCCGCATGCTGGCGCGAGTCTATTGTTGTCCCGATTCCTAAGCTGGGGAAGGACAAGCACTTGCCTTCCAGTTATCGACCCATGTGGCTTACCTGCTGTGTCTGTAAAGTGATGGAGCGAATGGTTAACTCTCGTTTGGTTTGGCTGCTCGAGTCTCGACGCCTACTTACCAATGTACAATGTGGATTTCGTAGGCGCCGCTCTGCTGTTGACCATCTGGTTACCTTGTTGACCTTCATTATGAATAACTTCTTGCGGAAGCGCCCAACCGCGGCTGTGTTCTTTGATTTGGAGAAGGCTTACGACACCTGTTGGAGGGCGGACATTCTCCGCACCATGCATACATGGGGCCTTCGCGGTCGCCTCCCTCTTTTTATTCGTTCCTTTTTAATGGATTGACAGTTCAGGGTACGTGTAGGTTCTGTCCTGTCAGACACCTTTCGCCAGGAGAATGGGGTGCCACAGGGCTCAGTTTTGAGCGTCTCTCTCTTCGCCATAGCGATCAATCCAATAATGGATTGCCTCCCAGCTGATGTATCAGGCTCCCTTTTCGTGGACGATTTTACCATCTATTGCAGCGCGCAGCGTACATGTTTCCTGGAGCGCTGTCTTCAGCGTTCTCTTGACCGTCTTTACTCCTGGAGTGTCGCCAATGGCTTCCATTTTTCTGCCAAGAAGATGGTCTGTATTAACTTATGGCGCTACAAAGAGTTTCTCCCACCGTCCTTACGACTCGATCCCGTTGCTCTCCCATTCGTGGAGACAACAAAATTTTTAGGTCTTACATTTGACAGGAAACTTAGCTGGTCTCCACATGTGTCATATTTGGCTGCCCGTTGTACCCGTTCTCTAAATGTCCTCCGTGTTCTCAGTGATATGTCGTGGGGAGCGGATCGAACCGTCCTACTTCGTCTATATCGGTCGATCGTCCGCTCCAAGCTGGATTATGGGAGCTTCGTATACTCCTCTGCACGGCCATCCATCTTACGCCGCCTCAACTCCATACAACATCGGGGTTTATGACTTGTGATCGGAGCGTTTTATACTAGTCCCGTCGAGAGTCTTCATGCTGATGCTGGTGAATTGCCACTCACCTACCGGCGCGATATACTGCTTTGTCGGTATGCCTGTCGGCTACTGTCAATGCCCGACCACCCGTCTTATCGTTCCTTTTTTGATGACTCTCTCGACCGTCAATACGGGTTGTATGTCTCTGCCCTGCTACCCCCTGGAGTTGGCTTTCGTCGCCTCCTTCAACACCTTAATTTTTCACTCCCTGCAACCTTTTGAATGGGCAAGAGCCACACGCCACCTTGGCTCCAGGCTCAGGTTCGCGTTCACCTTGACCTCAGCTCGCTCCCAAAGGAGGTTACCCCCGGTTCGGTCTACCACTCCCGTTTTGTCAAACTTCGTTCGAAGTGCATTAGTATAACCTTCATTTATACAGATGGCTCTAAGACCAATGATGGGGTCGGGTGTTCTTTTATTGTCGGGGCACAAAGTTTCAAATACCGGCTCCATGGCCATTGTTCGGTCTTCACAGCTGAGCTCTTTGCCCTCTACCAGGCTGTTCTTTACATCTGCCGCCACCGACATTCTGCTTATGTCATCTGCTCCGATTCCCTGAGTGCCATCCAGAGCCTCAGTGATCCGTATCCGGTTCACCCTTTCGTGCACCGGATCCAACGCTCTCTTCAGCAGCTGGTGTACGTCGGTTCTCCGGTTAGCTTTATGTGGGTTCCTGGCCATGTCGGTATCCCTGGGAACGAAGCTGCAGATGCCGCGGCCAAGGCTGCGGTCCTCCAGCCTCGGACAGCTTCTTGTTGTGTCCCTTCGTCAGATTGTAGCAGGGTCATTTGTCGGCGCATTTTATCGCTGTGGCGTGCTGATTGGGCTGCACTTATGGACAACAAGCTTCGGGCCTTTAAACCTCTTCCCGCGACTTGGACGTCCTCCTCCCGCCCTTCTCGACGGGAGGAGGTCGTTTTGGCCCGGTTACGAATTGGACACTGCCGGTTCAGCCATCGCCATCTGCTGACGGCTGCGCCGGCACCGTTCTGCCCATGTGGGTACTTGCTGACGGTCCGCCACATTTTAACGTCCTGTCCGGATTTTAACACACTGCGTCTTGATCTTGGCCTGCCATGTACTCTAGATGCCATTTTAGCGGATGACCCACGAGCAGCTGCTTGCGTTCTTCATTTTATCAACTTGACAAACCTCTCTTAGGACATTTGATTATGCTGTTTTTTTTAATCGTATGCCTGTCAGTCTGTCTTTTATCGTGTTTTCCCTTTTAGTTGCTGTTTTAAACTTTTGCCTCGCGGTGCATTCCTAACGTAGTCTGGGTGCTAATGACCATTGAAGTTGTGCGCCCTAAAACGACAAAAAAAGAAGAACTCTCCCATATTCCAACTTCATTACCCTCACCCTCTTTGCTCCTCTCTCTCTTTGTCACCTCCCCCTCTTCTACATCCGCCCCCCCTTCTTCAGTGTACCCCCTCCGCCACCCTCACCAGCTTTTGCATTTATCAATTTCTAAATTTTAAGTAAATTTACATGAGTGCTCAGATTTTTTACAATTCTGATCAAGGCAAATGGTGACAGAAAATTTGACTCAGTATCATACAACATTATGCAGCTGCAGATGGTCTCTCATCCCCTTTAATGTACAAAACTATGCTCATATAATTTTTAGCATGCTCCATGCTTACTCCAGCATTACCCATTATCTACTTAATGAAATTTAGTTTTCCATCATTAATAACTATCCAGCATACTATAACCTGCCTTTTCATATTCAAAGGTGGATAAGTAGTGTATTATGTGGTGTCTCCTGCAGTACTGTGGTGTCTTATGAAGTCTTCACTTTAAAGATGCACAGAGGGGTGCATTCTTGCATACACAATGTTTCCCCTGACCACTTGTTTTAAACTAGCATTTTTGCAATGTTTATACACACAGTTTATAGCCTGATTAATTAGCAATTTGAATGACTCTGCTTTACACATGATTGGTATTTCTTGTCATATTTTAAAGTTTAGTATTACATATTCTGAGAAGTTTCAAGAGGAGCTAAATATGACCCTACTATTACTGCAACAGTAAGTCCGTGTTAAGTTACTGTCAAACACGTATCCCTGTGGGGTACTGTTATGTCACAGTAGAACAGGAGTTAAATTTTGTGTAATTTCCAGCCTCTTCCCTATATTAGGCCAGTTTTAACATTTATCAGTGTGCTGTTTCTGTGCTAGTCAGGTACACTTAGCCAAACTGCTGGTTCAAATACTTTATTTTTTGTCAAGGCTTTAACTAAGACATATTTTCCCTGATAGCTGTCACTATTGTTTTAATGTATTAAAAGGAAAGGCTTGAAAGGTTTTAAGCCCACTCATTCAATAAGATTTTTTTTTCTTGCTAATAACTTCATTGTAGAGGGACCTAAATCAAAATCCAAAACCATCCTTCAGTGGGGTGGCTCCACTGTCATATGATAATCTTGTGTGCCATTCTCAGCCTAACACTTTGCAGTGAATTGAAAGGTTGGCTGATATTTACCTTCAGACAGCATTATTCCTAGTATTGCCAGTACTAAGTGTTAAACTGGAAAACAGTTATCTTAGAGTAGGAACTGTGTACTTCTTGTTCATGACTGAAAAATGAGTCAGCTGGGGAAGGTTGGAAAGGTGGTACATCACTAATAATGTACATTGAGAGGCAATGCTAGGAATTCACCTCCTGAAGGTAAATATTGGCCACTTTTTTTCTCTCTTTCTTTGAAATTTTAACAATTTTGTCAACTGAATTTTCCATTTGCTACATTGAAATAAACTCTCTCCCCTTAGTTTAACAAAAGAGTGATATCCAAGCTGAATATGAATTTTCTCATTGTATATTTGTGAAGTATGGCACAGTCCTCAAAATTAAGAGAATTGGCAGATATTCTGTAGATAGTGTAATATATTGAAAAGTGTCTAGTTAATTTATTGCATTTTCAACAAACATTTAAACATGTTTCAGGTAATGTTTATCTGCAAAACTGTGTATCTCTGAATTAATTCTATGAGAGTACACAGTTGTTTTCTTTTTATGTAGACTTGTTCAGTGTTAGAAGTTGTGAGTAATTTTGATAAACTAATATGATTTAGCTTTTCACTTGCTTTGTGGAGTAAACACACTTTCTCTTCCGCTTGTAGGGAGCTGAGTAAACATCGGGTCCTAACAACTTCTGAATGTGAGACAATACTGGTGTTTCTTCAAAATGCTGCATCTATTATTTATTGTTAAAATCTGTGTAATAATTCTGTTAATCACGCACATTGTGAGGAAAGTAAAGCTTTAATGTTAGAGTTAAGGAAAAACAGTATCAGTTAAAGAAATCTCTTGTAACTGTGTTATCTCTAAGATGGCTTTTATGAACATAATGATAATATGATACTCTCTCATAAAATAGCCTTCTGCACTGATATGCCTACTGATGATGAATCTCTGGGACGAAAATGAGGAATATATGTACTTAATGAACTTACCTTAATTTTAAGGATGCACAGTTGTTAGTCATAAGAGAGCCTGTTGGTATGCTATTATTTGATACATTCAGTTCTGAAATTATATCATTATTATTCATTTACCATTTTATAGAAGTTCATAGATTATCAGAAGTATGAAAGGGTTTTTCTATTTTTTTTCGTACTATTAGTATGGTAAAGCCTGAGAAGTAGTGTGTAGTACATAATAGTGCTTAAGCAAAGCACTGTCTGATTAGTTAATATTTGTGTCAAACATTCTGTAAATAATTGTCTAAATTTTGTTTTAAAATAAAAATGTACCTGATACATTCATTTTCTTAAGGGTTCCAAATTAATAAGCATTTTCTGCTTTCATTACAAAACATTGTTGCATAAGATGCTCACTTTGTCTTCCTTGTGCTCCAGTTTCAAAAAATCGCAATATTAATGTATCTAGTTTTGTAAAATGTTCTGTGTCGAGTGATTTCAATTTCAGGTAGCTAGTTTCATTCTGTAGGTGCAGTATTGCAATGATCGTTTTGATGAAATGAACTCTCATTTATTACGTAGCATGCTGATGCAGTAAAATTTCTGTGCACTATTAAAATAAACTGTGTTATGAGACTGGAGAAACCATTGTTTATATATGAAAAATATATAAATATTTAGTGAGAAAAGAATATATATATGTTATGGTGCATAGGTATGATTCTGAAACCAGTGGCCGTTTCATTCTGTGTCTTTACTTTTTTACCAGAGGTTCTGCACTCAGGACAAATTTTAAAGACAAGAAACTGTTTATATATACTTGTGCTGTTAAAATAAATTGTTGATGTTGTATTTTAAAAAGTTCTTATATCTTTTTTACAATGACCTTAATAACAACACAGTCCTAAAACACCTGCCATGAATGAGGAGCAAGTCGTGTGTGTGTGTGTGTGTGTGTGTGTGTGTGTGTGTGTGTGTGTGTGTGTGTGTGTGTGTTTTAGATTAAATTTAACATCCATACTGTCTTTGTCCTTTCAATTGTTATAGGTGAGCATAATAAAATTGGCAAAAATGCCATTATTTTGAAAAAAGCTGTTACTTCATCAGTTATACTAAGCAGCTGCTGATTATCTAAAAGGAAACAAGGAAGACAAGTGTTTAATGTTCCACTGAATGGATTCTCTGCTGTTGCTTGATTTTATAAAGACACAGTGGTAATAATTAGTATATTGAAGGGTGAAGAGGAAAGCAGTTGACTATTTCAAAGTGAATTGTTTGTTGTGAACAGAGAATCAGCATGATATGATTAATTGATAATGTAGCAGATGTTAGTTTTTAATTACATATTTCAGCCTTGAGTCATACAAGTGGTATCATTACTGGCTTTAACTTATTACCAAATTACATAGTTGTGCATCAACTGAAGAGCCCCTGAGTGACTGTGTAACATTTCAAATCATCTTATGATGGCTTGATAATAAGCAGAAACTTGCATGACCTGAGACTGAAATAAATAAATAAAGAAATAAGCAAATTTCAATAAGAAAACTAGAAGGTCCTTGTATTTCCCTAAGGTGAGTCTGTGGCCATAGTGGTGGCTGCTGAAAGTGAATAATGTTGAGGTGGGTGCTCAATAGAATGGAATGTGTTCTTGGTGATGGCTGTAACTAAGTACTGACATGCACCCCTGGTTATATGACTGTTAATAGCATCTGTCTTTGTGCAGTTTCCAGAGTTTCACATTAGTGTGGAATTCAGTTAATGTTTTCAACCTAGCAAAGATGAAATATGAAGAACATGGTATGTAGCTGATATCACATCCTTCTCCTGCAGGCCTCAATAAGTGTTATTTATTAGTTAATTTCTTGGACATTCATTCCCATAATGTCGACATTTTGGTAGAAATAATGAAAACATTAGGAAAAAACAGAAAATAACTTGGGCAATTCCATGAATTGTGGTGCAAACAATGATTGTTATGCTAATTAAAGGCCAAAACAAATATAGAGTACCTAAAGCACAAAGAAAACATATACAGTAGTAGTTTTCAGTGAGACAGAAAAGGCGATAAATTTTTAAGTTAAATGAAGGAGGACGAAAATGCTTAAAACTAAGCAGTGTACAACACCAGTTTCATTTTGTAAAATCAGGACATGAACTGTATAAATAGAAGAAAGATTTGCACAAGGAAAGAAATAAAGATTTAGAACTGCTCTTGAGAGTCAGTGTACATAATGGAGATCTGTGAGTCTGCGCTCTCTGAATTACTTGTGAGATGAACATTACTTATTTCCAGGCTTCTTTGACTTGGTTAAACAGATTCAGGAAATTATAAAGAAACCAAGTCACAAAATTATGAAGTTTAACACAAGTAAACTTGTAGAGGAGTTGTCATTAATAAGCAATACTATAGAGAAATTTGTAGCTGACATGAAGAAGGAGCTCCTTGTTATCCCCTAAAAGTTGTGTATAAAGACAATGAGTCAGGTTTTGTGCAAACCACACTTCATCATTTCAAGCAAAAAGAAAGACAGAGTCCCTTGTGCAATTGATGAATGCTTTAATACATTCATATACAAAAATGCCAGTGATAAGTATCTGTGACTTATTGTTTTCACAGCTTCATCTGTATCTTCAGGAACATCAAGGCAAATTAGGACAAAAAATTTAAAACAAAAAGGACTCTCTACTTGGAAATACCTTGTAATTGACATAGCAAAATATGGAAAAATGGGAAAAAGTAATTTTCAGTGCTACATCTGAAACATCTTCTTACCATTTGTAGAAAATATTTCATTATTTTTGTTGGATTCTTGACGTGGACATAACAACCACCCCTGTCTTTAGGAGGACTGAAAAACTTTTAATACACTCCTGGAAATTGAAATAAGAACACCGTGAATTCATTGTCCCAGGAAGGGGAAACTTTATTGACACATTCCTGGGGTCAGATACATCACATGATCACACTGACAGAACCACAGGCACATAGACACAGGCAACAGAGCATGCACAATGTCGGCACTAGTACAGTGTATATCCACCTTTCGCAGCAATCCAGGCTGCTATTCTCCCATGGAGACGATCGTAGAGATGCTGGATGTAGTCCTGTGGAACGGCTTGCCATGCCATTTCCACCTGGCGCCTCAGTTGGACCAGCGTTTGTGCTGGACGTGCAGACCGCGTGAGACGACGCTTCATCCAGTCCCAAACATGCTCAATGGGGGACAGATCCGGAGATCTTGCTGGCCAGGGTAGTTGACTTACACCTTCTAGAGCACGTTGGGTGGCACGGGATACATGCGGACGTGCATTGTCCTGTTGGAACAGCAAGTTCCCTTGCCGGTCTAGGAATGGTAGAACGATGGGTTCGATGACGGTTTGGATGTACCGTGCACTATTCAGTGTCCCCTCGAGGATCACCAGTGGTGTACGGCCAGTGTAGGAGATCGCTCCCCACACCATGATGCCGGGTGTTGGCCCTGTGTGCCTCGGTCGTATGCAGTAATGATTGTGGCGCTCACCTACACAGCACCAAACACGCATACGACCATCATTGGCACCAAGGCAGAAGCGACTCTCATCGCTGAAGAGGACACGTCTCCATTCGTCCCTCCATTCACGCCTGTCGCGACACCACTGAAGGCGGGCTGCACGACGTTGGGGCATGAGCGGAAGACGGCCTAACGGTGTGCGGGACCGTAGCCCAGCTTCATGGAGACGGTTGCGAATGGTCCTCGCCGATACCCCAGGAGCAACAGTGTCCCTAATTTGCTGGGAAGTGGCGGTGCGGTCCCCTACGGCACTGTGTAGGATCCTACGGTCTTGACGTGCATCCGTGCGTCGCTGCGGTCCGGTCCCAGGTCGACGGGCACGTGCACCTTCCGCCGACCACTGGCGACAACATCGATGTACTGTGGAGACCTCACGCCCCACGTGTTGAGCAATTCGGCGGTACGTCCACCCGGCCTCCCGCATGCCCACTATACGCCCTCGCTCAAAGTCCGTCATCTGCACATACGGTTCACATCCACGCTGTCGCGGCATGCTACCAGTGTTAAAGACTGCGATGGAGCTCCGTATGCCACGGCAAACTGGCTGACACTGACGGCGGCGGTGCACAAATGCTGCGCAGCTAGCGCCATTCGACGGCCAACACTTCGTTTCCTGGTGTGTCCGCTGTGCCGTGCGTGTGATCATTGCTTGTACAGCCCTCTCGCAGTGTCCGGAGCAAGTATGGTGGGTCTGACACACCGGTGTCAATGTGTTCTTTTTTCCATTTCCAGGAGTGTATAACTCAGTAATTAACTTTCCAAGTGTGGACAGACAGTAGGACCCTAATTGATAATGTTTTCTTTGTTGAAGCTTAAAGTAAGAAAATAACTGTTTACCCAATAACATATGCTCCCTCTGATAATGATGCACAGTTAGTTAGGATAAACAACACAGCACCTTACACTATGGATACTTCTTAGTGGAAATCAGTTAGAATAATTAATGACCCCAAGACAAATGTTTTTAAGAATACTTTACATGAGATGTAGTTTATAGTGAAGCAAATGCTAACATGGGATTGAATTTATTCCATGATATCCTCATATAATTATTTGAAAATAGCTTTCCACATAAGCTAAACTGAAAGGACACTAAACGGCGATGTGAAAAACCATGGCTCTGTAGAGGGATTAACGTATCTTGTGAAAGGAAAAGGGAATGTATCTTTTGGCAAAATGGCAAGAACAAGTGGGGATTCTGCAGTAGTTGCACACTACAAAAACTACTCAAAATTACTAAGAAATGCTATTACAAAATCAAAGAACATGCACATAATGTCAGAAATAAGTACTTGCGACAACAGACTTAAGGCTATGCAAAATTTAGTGAAATGAGAGACAGGACAGCCAGCCACACAAAAACACATCATCACTATTGAACTAAATGGAAGGTCTGTAAATGATAAGTCAAAGGTAGCAAATGCATTTAATAATCATTTCTTAAATATAGTAGAACACATAGGGACAAACAGTTCAAGAGAAAAATCACAGCAGTATGTTGCAAATGTAATGTTATGTCTAACCAAAAGAATGCAGGAAGTTGTACTTAGTAATTCAAGCAAAATAATCCAGGGACATAATCCTGACTGGGGTGAAAACACAATTGGGGTTCCCCAGGGTTCAATCTTAGGTCCACTACAGTTCCTCATGTATGTGAACAATCTCCCATCTAGTATACAACAAGCAGAATTAACTCTTTTAGCAGATAACATTAATATTGTAATCAACCCAAGCGTATGTACAGAAACAGAAGAAATGGTAAACAAAGTTCTTAAAAGTATCATTTACTGGTTTTCTGTGATTGGTCTCACCCTCAATTTTAAAAAGAGACAACATATTCCGTTCTGCACATTTAGAGGTACTACACTGATGGTAAGTGCAACCCATGGTGAAGAAATAATAAATAGGGTGGAAACTTAAAAATTTTTTGGTGTCCCTATTGATGAGAATTTTAATTGAAAAAACACATTTTGGTACTCTTAAAACAACTTACTTCCACCACATTTTGTGCTTACAATCATTGTAAATCTTGGGCAGAAACAAATCACAAAGTTGATTTATTTTGCATATTTTCATTCAATAATGTCATATGGAATAATGTTCTGGGGAAAATCATCTCTAAAAAAGAAAATCTTCATTATGCATAAACGTGTTGTAAGAATAATATGTGGTGCTTGCCCATGATCACCTTATAGACATCTGTTTAAGGAGTTGGGCATTCTGACTACTGCTTCATGGTATATTTATTCCCTTGTGAAGTTCGTTGTAAGTAATCCATTGCTGTTCAGAAAGAACAATGAGGTACACAATTACAACACCAGAAGGAATAAAATGACATTCATTACTCCACGTTAAGTTTGTCTGTAGCACAAAGAGGGGTCACAATGCTGTAACAAAAATTTTTGATCACTTACCCAGTGATATAAAATGTCTGAGAGACAGCAAAATAAAGTTTGATAACAAACTAAGAAACTTTCTCCTTGACAGCTCCTTCTATTCCTTAGAAGTATTTCCATTACTGTAATGCATAAAAGTTGGTGGGTAGGAATTACTAACTCACATCTGTATATCTTTTTTTCTAACTTCAGAATAGAACCGTAGGTAAAAATTAATTTGCGCTGTGAAATTAAGTGCATTTTACATGACTCGTTGGTCATCATTGTAATCTATCTTGCAAAATGATCCATGGAACATGTAACTGACTGACTGACTGACTGCCTGACTGACTGTCTCAGATTCCACCCGGAACCACTAATGTGATTCTGCATCTCTATAAAATATTTTTTCCATGGTGTAAAGCGTTTTTCAGAAAATTTCCGGCCATTATAATTTCCAATAGCTCTTTGTCATTTCAGCTTTATTAGCAGAACAGTATTGTTGAACTTCAGTTCAGTTTCTGCACTGTCAGTTTGCATCAGCACATTTTATGTATTTGATCAAGTATGGCTGGTATGCTGAACAGTGGTGTTTCCCTTCCTGTCCCTCTGTATCTACCTAAACAGCCACACCATCAGCCACCACTCCTCTCATACAAACCAAGCTTGGCAACCTCCTTAACATCCCACAGCTTTCACCACTGCCTCCCAGACCAAGAATAACCCATAATCCTAAGAACCAGTCACAACAGTACAGTGTCCTTCAACTCCCATCTAAAGCACTCTCCCCTCTTGAATCATCTGTATTATCTAAGGGTCTCACTTTCAGCCCTAGACCTGCATTTCATCATGCTGCTTTGGTTAAGGAACTACTTTCCTTCATGTGTAATGTCACCTGAAAATATCACTTTGCAACCCAAGTCCAAAACCTTCCCAACAGCAAACCTGGTATTGAACCCTGCCTTGAAGAATTCTGATCATGATCCCAACTTGATCTACCACCACTACCTAGAAATCGTCTCTTACAAGCCTTTCAAGAATTCCTCACATTCAGCATAGCTTCATAACCCATTCTCGGGTCCCTACAGCATGACCCTAACCATCCTCTGTAGAACTCCGAACTCTATGTTTCCTAAAAGCTGATGGCTCCATCATTATCCTCTCAGCTGACAAAGAATCTACATGGTACGTGGCCAACAGGACTATATTAGTGGAGGTCTACACCAACTGTCCAACACCTCTACATACAGCATCTGCCATCAAGATCCCATCCTGATTCAAATTTACCTGCTGTCCTTCCTTAAAACCTCAGGCCCCTCACAAGGACTAACACTTCAAAGCCACAGAATTTCTTACCCCCACCCAAACTAGTCATCCCCAAATTTTATCTTCTTCGATCCACAAACCCAATCATCCTGGCCGCACTATAGTTGCTGGCTTCAAAGCATCCACCAGACATACATCTGACTTAGTTGATCAACACCTGCAACCCATAGTACAAGGACTCCCCTCTTACACCAAAGATACCAACCATTTCCTAGATCATCTGATATCTGTGCCTGTCCCACTCCCACCACACATCTTGCTTGTCACCATTGATGCCACCTCCCTCTATACCAACATCCCCCATGTACTGTCAGTGCTCACCTAATTCCAAACCTATGATATCCTTCCTACTAACCCTAATCAACTTTATACTTACCAACAATTACTTCACCTTTGAGGGGCAGACATACAAACAGATCAGGGGAACAGCCATGGGAACCAGGATTGCTCCTTCCTATGTCAACCTTTTCATGGGCCACTTGGAGGGGGCTTTTCTGGGATCCTTAAGTCTTCAGCCCCTAGTTTGATTTTGATATAAGGGGCATTCAAAAAGAAACGAGCCAGAGGCATGATTACAGAAACCAGTACCTGTATATTAGAAATATTGACCCTGGCTGTTGAGACACTTGTCCCACCATGACACAAGGTAGTGAATGGCTGTCTCATAAAATTCCCGGGGCTGCAATGTTAACCAGTTTCGGGCATACAGCTGGATGTTGTCATTCGAAGAAGTTCAGGAAAGGTTATGCTGAAGTTCTTCTTTGACCAAGATGGCCCCCTTCTGATTCACTTCCTGCAGCATGGGACAACAGCGAATGCCCAGTGTTACTCACAAACCTTGACCAAACTTGACTCGCAAACCTTTGCCACGCAATCAAATCAAAACGAGCAGGCAGTCTCTCCCGTGGGGGCATTCTGCTCCACGACATTGCAAAGCCTCATATGGCCAGCACAGTCATGGCACTCCTGCAGAAATTCAAATGGGAGGTTCTCGGCCACCCTTCATACAGTCCAGACCTCTCTACCTGTGATTATGCCATTTTTGGTCCTCTTAAAAAGGCTCTGAGGGGCAAATGATTCACCTCGGATGACGATATTCAGCTGGTCGTGCGGAACTGGTTAACATTACAGCTCCGGGAATTTTATGAGACAGCCATTCACCACCTTGTGTCTCAGTGGGACAAGTGTCTCAACAGCCAAGGTCAATACTTCTAACATACAGATGGTTTCTGTAACTACATCTCCAGCTCATTTTTTAAACATCCATTATATATTAATAACATCTTCACTATATGGACTCATGGTGAGGCTGACCTGCTAAAATGCTTGGAATCTCTGAATACCTTCTCCCAATTAAACTTCACATGGTCCTATTCCGAATCCCATGCCACTTTCCTTGATGTTGATCTCGTCCTTGCCGAAGGCCAGCTACACACTTCTGTCCACATTAAACCTACCAACAAACAATAGTACTTATATTTTGATAGTTGCCATCCTTTATATGTCAAACGTCCCCCCCTCCCGCCATACAGCCTTGACATCCGAGGGAAACATATTTGTTCGGATGCAGACTCTTTACAGCAATACACCACCATTCTCACCTCAGCCTTAACTGCACCCACCAGCCTAGTTAAGAAGCTGACTTCCCAGGCCAATACATCCAATCCTGGTATTGCTGATCCCTTCCAAAAACCAACTTCGGAGCACACCATTGATGACTCAGCATTATCCTGGTCTGGAAAGTGTTAATCAGCTACTTTGACAGGGCCATCAGTTGTTAAAATTGTGACCTGAAATGAGATCCATTCTGTCTGAAATTTTGTGCACCACAACTAGAATAGCTTTCCGTCACCCTCCTGATATCCACAATATTCTTGTCAGACCCTATGCTCCTTCTGCACCTATCTCCCCACACTGTGGCTCCTACCCCTGTGACCATCCCTGCTGCAAGACTTGCCTTATGCACCCTCCTACCACCACCTATAGCAACCCTGTAACTGGCAAAACATATACTATCAAAGGGAGAGCCACCTGCAAAACAACATGTCATATTGACTAACACCAAATTATCAATTAGTATGAATAGGCATAGGCAGAGGGTGTACACTGGCAACTTGCAGTATCCTCTTGCAGAGCATACTCTACAACATGACAATAGTGACCTCGGCATCTGTTTCACCACAAGCGTCATCTCCATTCTTTGCCCAGACACTAGTTTCTCAGAACTCCACAGGTGGGACTAGTACTACAACATGTCCTTGGTTCTTGCCACTCACCTGGCTGAATTTATATTAATTTCTTCTGTCTCAGCATTTTTTCACTATAACCACTCTTTGCTTCCCTCCATTTTAGTTTTCTACACCTTTCAGTGTCTTACCTTACTATTTTTCACCAACCCCATCCCCCCTCTGTTACGTACAATGCACGTAGCTTTTAACTCTTATTAACTCGTGCATGATGTTTAAGCAGTAATCTCTGTCTGCACATTGCCCTGTCTTCCACCTTTAATGTCTCAAGTTTTCAAATCTCGTCCGATGCAGTCCCCAACAATCAATCTTTCCTTTTCATCCCATACGGTAAGTCAACCCTGACCTGCGGTTTTGGGTGACTTTATCAAAATCTACCACTTTTCCTGGAGCTCTCCAGTCCTTTTCCTTCACCCCTCTTCTTTCCTCTTCAATCCTTCTGTCTGAAGAAAGAGCCACTGGCTCCAAAAGCTTGCAAATTACAGCTGTGTTCTTTCGCCGCTTGGTGAGTAGATTTTTTATCTATCTAATTAAATAATTTTGTCATTAATTGATTGTTTTCATTAAACAATGGAAAATCCAGGATGGAATGTAACAATATTGAGAAGGAAAGTTGCTACTCACCATATAGTGGAGATGCTGAGTCGCGATAGGCACAACAAAAAGATTCACACAATTGTGGCTTTCAGCTGTTAAGGCTTTTGTCAACAGTAGACACACATACACACACATGTGAAAGCTATAATTGTGCGAATCTTTTTGGTGTGCCTATCATGACTAGCATCTTCACTATATGGTGAGTAGCAACTTTCCTTGTCAATATTGTTGATTGTTTTCATTGCAATATAGAATATGTGCTTCAAATAGGCAAATTGTCAAAATTAGCTAATCGGATGATTTAAATAAAGTGATGAGGGTACAAGCTGGAGAGGGGGTGGGGACAACTCATATTAGTTTAGGAGTGAATGACAAAATAATTTTGATATTTCATGAAAAATATCTCTGGAAGCACTTCCTACCAGTCAATAGCCTATCCATTACATGTTTTGTCTTTCTTTGAACTGTTACAGAGCTGATCAGAAGCGATTTGTCTGTCTTTATAGTGAGGCATGATGTGAGTCTAGTTCACCTTCTCTGTCCTGTGCTGGTTGTGCCACTGGCAATGTCCTGTTTTTAGGAAGCATCCCAGTATTCACCTGGAATGATTTGAGAGAAAAAATTGGGATAATTGCATCAATTAACAACCCTAAATCTTCATTTCATTTTGTAAATTTCACTCACTGTGAAGTGGACCTTGTGTAATCTTGCAAAGTGTTTGCTGACAGAAAATCTTTAAATTCTGATATGCAGTTCATCACCATCTTCAGTTATTATGGAAACGTACTGAAAATGTAAGCTGTACAGGACGCACATTTTTTTGTATGAAAGATGACAATATGTTCCTCACACATGGATTATTTTTCCTAGTTATTTGTCTGTTTCAGGCAAATGCATCTTATCTCCGAAAAACATATGTATTGCAATATAAATGCATGAATCTAGTTTATGGAATAGTTGCATACGTGAGTTCAATGAATCAACAACATATCCCATCTGGGCATCCTGTGGCCTAAAATTATTATTTCTGTATGACTGAAATCTCCCAAAAATATTAACCTCACATGACAGGAATAAAGGTGAGCAATGAAAGTCAGCATAAATTTACCACTGTTGCTGACAGTGGTAACATTATCAGCAAAGGGTAGTTGCATTTCACTTCTACAACAGGTCATAAAACTGTGCTTTCCACAATAGCTCCTTATCTGCAAAATTTTATGTCTTTCTTTTCATTTTTCTTACTGCCACAGCAACAAAGTACGATGTCACTCATAAAATTACATACATGTAGTATTTGTTGTACTACTCAGCCTGTCAGCCATTAACCAGGAATTGAGTCCCTTCAGTACATTACTTGGTTTATTGTTCAGTTCACAACATGAATCAGATGCAAGTTTATTTCCTGTCAAGTAACTGTCTAAAGTCACTTTTTGCTTCCTTCCACATTATTAAGATGAAATAAACTGTGTGGTTTCCACTAATTTCACACTGATTTGTCTTTGAGCGTAGTATGAGGCAGAAATCGAGTGAGGTGGCGCAGTAGTTAGCACACTGTACTTGTATTAGGAAGGACGTCTGTTCAAACCCATGTCCAGCTATCTGATTTAGGGTGATTTATTTGTCTCCTTCTACTCCATAGAGGAATTTTTAGATATAAATTGGGGAAAAAAAGAAAAAAAACAAAACAAAAAAATTCAAAAAAAATAATAAAATAAAAATAAAAAAATAAAGAAAAACAAAAAACACAAAAAAATAAAATTTTTACATTAACTTAAGTATGTTGTTAAATTAACCTAATTATGTCATGTATTGGAAAATTTGACACGTTCCACATCATTACGAAATATCGTATTCATGATCCATGGAACTAGTATTAATCTAATCTAATCTAATAACATACAATGCTAATTGTTTGAATCGAGCCCACGAGACGTGTTGTTGGAAATATGGATAATCCAGTTTTGTTAATATAAAACTCTAGTAAATATTGATGTAACCTTTTTGTGAAAAAAATTAAATTTACACAAGACAATTGATAAACAACATCCTGCCCAAATATTCAGTTCATACTTAATGAAATCTTCAACTGAGTAGTATCATTGCTAAAGTAGAGGATCATATATCCTTTTTTCAGTGAATCTAGGTTTTTATTAACAATGTACTTGCAGACTTGTAATATCGAGAGAAGCTTTTCTGAGAAAGATAAATATGTTAAAACATATAAATTTAAGCATAAGAAGTATTTTCTGAAAGAATTTGTCTGGAGTGTTGCACTATACAGAAGTGAAATGTGTGCAATAAATAGTACAAACAAGAAGAAAATAAAAGCTTTTGAAAAGCGGTGTTGCAGAAGAATGCTGAAGATTAGATGGGTAGATCAGTTCACGCAGGATGGACTATTAAGGAAAGATGCATAAAACTGAAGACCACAACAACAACTCATACAACTCCCTGCAAGCTACGTGCCATCAACGATTCATGATGGAATACTCCATACACAACAATAACGAAAAATATGGAAGATGGTCGTGCTATCTATGAGGTCTTCCCAAATAGTGATAGCTGGTCTCTTTATGACTAGGGATCATTGCTATCCTAGCAGCCTACTAAATGTCACAATATGCCAGCTACACCTCATTTTTGTCGCCTAAATTGGTTGTAACACAATGTGACAGAACATTTAATTTTGTTAGAGGTTTATTATACACTGGACACCACATTTTTCAAGTATCTCTAAATCTACCCATGGCAGTTACGTGGCATGGCTTTTTCTTGCTGGTTTCTTCTGCAGGTGCTGTTGGACTGTGATGCAACAAGTACATGTGTAATTTGCTGTTCTGAATACCTATGAAACACCTCTCTCTCTCTCTCTCTCTCTATCTATCTATCTATCTATCTGTCTATCTATATATCTATCTCATATATAAAAACAAAGATGAGGTGACTTACCGAACAAAAGCGCTGGCAGGTCGATAGACACACAAACAAACACAAACATACACACAAAATTCAAGCTTTCGCAACAAACTGTTGCCTCATCAGGAAAGAGGGAAGGAGAGGGGAAGATGAAAGGAAGTGGGTTTTAAGGGAGAGGGTAAGGAGTCATTCCAATCCCGGGAGCGGAAAGACTTACCTTAGGGGGAAAAAAGGACAGGTATACACTCGCACACACGCACATATCCATCCACACATACAGACACAAGCAGACACATATATATATATATATATATATATATATATATATATATATATATATATATATATATATATATATATATATATATATATAGAGGGAAACATTCCACGTGGGAAAAATATATCTAAAAAGAAAGATGATGAAACTTACCAAACAAAAGCGCTGGCAGGTCGATAGACACACAAACAAACACAAACATACACACAAAATTCTAGCTTTCGCAACCAATGGTTGCCTCGTCAGGAAAGAGGGAAGGAGAAGGAAAGACAAAAGGATATGGGTTTTAAGGGAGAGGGTAAGGAGTCATTCCAATCCCGGGAGCGGAAAGACTTATATATATATATATATATCAGTTCTTCCTCAAGGCTTTGTTTATGAGACAATGTATATATGCTCCGTGGAGTATTGTCTATAGAATCCTCTGTGAAGGGGGGTAATGGCTTGTGTTATGAAGATGGAAGTTACTACAAATGGACTCACTGTTGTCACAGTGGCTGATGGATCCATTTGCTCTTCTCTTAACCAGAGTGTCAAAACAAGGTAGCTTATCCTCGAGTCTAAATTCATTGTGAATTTCATAATACATCAGTGCTAAAGACATTCGTGAAGTTCTCCATCTCATGTGTCCAGACTGCAAATATATCATCAACATACCAAAAGGGAAGTGTTAGCTCCAAGTAAGTTGGAAATTACTGGAACTAACCGACTGTCTCACCAAAAAGTGATGAAGCTGACAGAGAACATAGCAAAAGAGATCTGTTAAATCCTTCTCAAATTTCTCAGCAATTAGTTTCAAAGATTCATTGAGTGAGACTCTCATCAATATAAAACTGCATAGAAACTGACCATGAAATTTCTCTTCTGAACTGCAACTCACCAGGACAGTGATCAAAAATGGCAGAGTTGCTGATGAAGTGTTCACATTTACCCACATTATAATTAATTAGGTTCTTCATATATTTGGCAAGCAATTATATAGGTGCACCAGTGCAGTTTTGGTTTCTCATACAACCACAGTGTAATAATTGCACATGCTGTTATTTTTGTACTGAAACATGTTGTGCTCAACAGTGTGTTCTCCATAGAACAAGCAGAATCCACTGCTGTGCCCAATTTCAGTGGCTGCTTCACAACCCATGCCATTTGGATCCTCCCTGTCAAAACCAGTTTCTCTGACCTACATAGATTGACTACATCCTTGAAGCCTGTAATTCTGCTGACCTCATCTCCAGTAGCCCTTGCTCCTTGTCCACCTCCATCCCTGCTTCATGTCCCTAAATTCACACTTACTGCATTCACATCCTCTTCTCAACAGTCTCCCTCCTCTTCTATTCCATCTCTCCCTCCCAAACAACTCTACCACATCATTGTGCACCATGACAACTGCTGATGACTGTGGTCGAAACGAGGTCACTGGTGCCATATTCTTATCCTGTGCATTATCTGCTTCCAACTCCTATCCATCAATCCAGCCTTCCATAATCCTCTCTCCCATTCTCTAGCTGCTACCCCCCCCCCCCTTTTCCCCCATGCCAGCTGGGACAATGTAGCCATACAATTGTATGAGTGTCTAGTTATATATATTTACTCTACAGCTCTGAAGAAGGATTTTTTCAAAAGCTAGCAACATTCCCGATCTTGTTTATATGACTACTGATGACTCAACTCATCAACTGTTTGGTAAATTGTTATCTTTACTCTTTAAATTATAAATATTTTTATTACTCCAGTGTCAGAAACACTTAGTACAAAGTTAAAAACTACCATCACTGAAAAAAAAAGTGTGTAATTCCACTTCTGACCTATACATTGCAACTTGAAACACATACTTCATTGTCTTCAACATTCAGTCACCAGTACAATGAAAAGGTCATGCTACACACTCGAGCTTATGTTTTCGTGGTTGATTTTTGTCAAACTCACATTTAATGTTATTGGGACTGACACAGACCCATCTCACAAGAGGTTAAATCCACTAAGACAGAAAATGAATCTGCAAGCAAGATCATTTAGGCAAGACTTAGTATCAACGACGGGCATAAACCTGTAACTGTAACCTTTTGTTGGCTGACAGAGTAACGCCCAAATGTAATGAAAAACTTCAGAGATAATCTCGGCTGGCTAATACATATGTTCTCCAAACATACCGTTATCTTTGGAGGAGACCTGAATCATTCAACAACCAACTGACAAACTTAACAGTCTTATAAAGTGATTGGTATAATAAGTCATGGCACCAAATAGGCTAGAATTCTTTGAGGATGTCCACATTGAAACGGGTATCAGTAATCATGGGAAAATAAAACGAGCAGAAAAAAATACATTGTCAGTAAACTACATAAAAATGCAGTAATGTCACATCTCAATGAAAAATGTGAAGCATTTAGTTCTGGGCAGTGACATGTAGGGAACTGAGGCTCAAGTTAAAATAATAGTTTACCAAATACTGTATAGATATGTAGTAGCTATCAGAACAAATTATAATTAATTGAAACCCTCAGCTGCCGACAGGTGTTGTTGATATACCTCGATTGTATGAGTGTGTAGCTATATATATTTACTCTATTGCTCCGAAGAAGGATTTGTTCGAAAGCTAGCAACATTCCCAGTCTTGTTTATATGACTACTGATGACTCAACTCAACTATTAGAACAGTTTATGATGGGAGGGAGCCACCAGGACATATAGTCTCTGTGAAAAACTTACAAGAAAGAGCAACTACTGCACAATATATGTTAAACAGGGCACTGATGTATAGCTAGAGAGATACTAAATGAAATGCATTTGGCTGTGAAAAGGGTAATGTGTAAAATCTTATATGTCTACTGTAAAAGAAAGTTACTGAAAGACTTCCCTCTAACCCAAATACATTCTTGTCATATGTTACAGCTGTTACTAGTATCAAAGTTGGTGTCCAGACACTCATTGATGACACAGGAACTGAAACTAAGAATAGCAGAGCAAAAGCAGAAACCTGTTTTCAGATGTTCTGTACAAAGACAGATCTATCAGCAGAGCACTAATTTAATACTTACATTGTCGTGACTTTGCAAGACAGCCAAGCCACTATGAGGTGAAGCCGAAAGGCACGCGTTTAAGCTCACGCAGGCTGGCGTGAGGTCTGGAACAGTTAAAGGAGGTGAGACTATTAAAAAAAGGTACGTGGCTTTTGGAATACTTAACTTTAATCCATAATTGGTGAACATCGGTCTGACGGTACATGCATCACAAGATAAATAGCAAATCATAATGGCGCCTTGCTAGGTCGTAGCAAATGATGTAGCTGAAGGCTATGCTAACTATCGTCTCGGCAAATGAGAGCGTAATTTGTCAGCGAACCATTGCTAGCAAAGTCGGCTGTACAACTGGGGCGAGTGCTAGGACGTCTCTCTAGAGCTGCCATGTGGCGGCGCTTGGTCTGCAATCACTGACAGTGGCGACACGCGGGTCCGACGTATACTAACGGACCGTGGCCGATTTAAAGGCTACCACCTAGCAAGTATGGTGTCTGGCGGTGACATCACATTCCTCCCCTGCAAATCGGCGTACAGTTGTGTTATAAGGCTTCCGCCCGCCGTGGGGAGGACCCCATGTTGACGTATGCGACGAGGTGGGGAGCCTAACAACAGGCGAGGCTGTGCCACCCGCACCCTGCCATTCGGTCCGAGGGGAGCTAGGAAACGCCTGAAAACCTAGGCCAGGGTGCACGCCAACATGCGGTGTATGAGCCCGTAAAGAGACAGGAGAGGCCAAAGGGTCGACCTCCGTCGGGTCGGGGCACTCGACGGGTGAAGACGTCCTATGGTCCGGAGCGGGCAAGAAGTCCATGGCGGAGGACAACGGGTCACGGGAAGCGATCGGCGGCGCGTGACCCAGGGAGGCGCCCGGCGGTTGCAGCGATGTAGCCACTGCGGGCGTCGCCGGCAGGAGAACAGGCGTCGGTGGCGGCGCGTCGCCATGGGGCAAAATGGAAGGCAGCATCGGTAACACCTGGGGATGAGGCGAGCCAGTAGATGGGTCCCCAGGGCGCTGACCGGATGGCACCATCACTGAAAGCAGACGGGGAATGGCAGAACCCGTGTGACGACAGAGGCGCAGCTGATTGAGATGCCGACACACCTCACCAGAGGCCCCCAAAACCAGATACATAGCGCGGCCGAGGCAGCGAAGAATGCGCCCTGCGAGCCAACGCCGTGAACCTTGATAGTTACGATAGTAGACAACGTCGCCTGGGGTAAAAGCAGGTGTCTGCCACTGCACAGGAACCTGATGCGGCGATGTAGCAAAGACATCAAGGTTCGATGAGGACGACCGTGGAGCAACTCAGCCAGCGAGCGACCATCTCGGGGCTGAGAGCGATACGAGGACAAAAAGAGCAATAACGCGTCCTCCCGAGAATGAGACCCTTTCAACTTCAACATCTGTGACTTGAAAGTCCTGATCAATCGTTCAGCGGCACCGTTTGACTGTGGCGAAAACGGCACGGATGTCAGATGTTGAATACCATTGGCCTTGCAGAATGACTGAAATTCTGCGGACATGAATTGTGGACCATTGTCGGAAAGAATAGTCTGTGGAAGACCTTCAATGCAAAAGATAGAGGATAACGCTTGGATCGTGGCAGATGACATCGTGGAAGACATCCGGACAACAAAAGGAAAATTACTGAATGAATCTACCACAACCAACCATCGAGCATTCCAGAATGGACCAGCAAAATCGATGTGTAAGCGTTGCCAAGGGGTAGTGGCTTTCGGCCATGCAAAGAATTTCCGCGGTGGTGTGGATTGTTGTTCGGCACACGCCATACAAGAAGAGTACATATTCGTAATCGCAGCATTGATTCCAAACCAAGTACAGTGCTGACGAGCAAGTTATTTCGTTCTCACTATAACCCAATGTCCGTGGTGGAAAAGCCGTAAGACAGAGGACTGTAACGAATGTGGGACCACGACCCTGGACTGATCATTATCAGAACGCATCAGCAAAACACCACGTCATACAAAAAGTCTCTCCTTGTGAGCAAAAAATCGGCGAACCAACGGATCCTCGATCCATGACTTTGACAAGGGCCATTGCGTAGCAACAAAACGCAGAATGGTAGCAAGGACAGGGTCGGCAGCTGTGGCTGTAGCTACACGACGAAAATCAATCGGAAACGATTCGAGCACGTCATCGGTTTCCGAATCAATGAACATGCAAGCAAGTTCGAAGGAATCGAATGCTCTATCCTCAGCAACAGGCAAACGGGACAACGCATCGGCGTTTCCGTGCTTAGCAGTGGACCGATACAAGATATCGTAGCGGTACTGTGAGACGAAAATAGACCGCGAATGAATTTCTGCGCTGTACGTGGAGGTACAGGCTTGGTCGGATGGAAAAGCGATGTCAAAAGTTTGTGGTCTGTGATGAGCCAATGCTTCTTTCTCGATCTGTGAATAATTTCTTTGCACAGACGAGAGCAATTTGGATGCAAAGGCAATAGGGCGATCGTGCGATCCATCTTTGTGCGCAAGCACAGCACCGATCCCGAAATCCGATGCATCCACCATCAACAAAAGGGGCTTCCGGGGATCGAATGGCGTAAGGCAAGTATTGGAAAGCAACGCCGATTTCAACTGGCGAAAGGTGCGTTCGCATTCCGTCGTCCAGACGAATGGAACACCTTTACGGCGTAAGCGATGAAGCGGAGCAGAAATGGAAGAGGCATGGCGCACATAGCGATGATAGTAATTAATTTTTCCCAGCACACTCTGTACCTGCTTCAAATTCTGCGGCGAAGGCAAGTCTTGTATGGCACGGAGGTGCTCTGGACTCGGATGTATGCCTTGGGCATTGAGTACATGGCCCAGATAGGGTAAGTCACGAGCAAAAAACACACATTTGTTCTTCCGCAAGCGAAGACCATTTTGTCGCAAGACCTGAAATGATGTTCTGAGATTGGCTAAATGTTCTTCTTCTGTCTTTCCGGAGATCACAATATCGTCCAGATAGTTTGCTGCAGTAGGGACCGACGCACAAACAGTTTGTAAATATTGCTGAAACAATGCAGGGGTGGATGCACACCCGAATGGCAGTCATTTGAATCAATACAAACCAAGATGCGTGTTAACCACCAAAACGCTCTGGGATTTTTCGTCCACCGGTATTTGCAAGTACGCATCTGCTAGGTCCAACTTCAAAAAATATTTACCCGGGCACAGTTTGTCAAAAAGATCTTCCGGGCGGGGTAAAGGAAAAGTTGCAATCACTAGTTGTGGATTCACTGTTGCCTTGAAGTCCACAAAAGTCTCAATTTTCCGGAAGGTTTTTGCGAAATTACTAAGGGTGATGCCCAGAGAGAAGCCTGCACACGTTCAATCACACCATGTGATTCCAAATCGTGTAATGTTCTTGCGACCTCACCACGCAATGCGTGGGGAACATTGCGTGCTCCGAAAAATTTTGGTTGCGTGTTTACTTTCAGTTCCAAATGTGCTTTATAGTTCTTAGCGCAACCAAGGCCCGGTGCAAAAATGTCTGCAAATTCTTCACATAGACGAGTAATACTTGCTGAAGGCACAGTCTGGTTCACTGATAGGACCTGATTGACTATAGACAAGTTAAACAACTGAAACAAATCGAAACCAAACAAGTTCACTGCAGAAGAAGAACAAAGGACGTAAAATGACACAAGTTTTGTTTGTCCCCTGTATGTTGCAAGAAGGCTGCACTGTCCTAACACAGGGATAGCTTGTCCTGAATAACTACTTAACTTAACATTTGCGGCACGCAACGGAGGTGTGCCCAGCTGTTTGTACGTGTCGTGATTGATCAAGAAAACTGCAGCTCCAGTATCGAGCTGGAATGGTATCACGTTGCCATTAATGTCCAAGTCTACAAAAAGTTTATAGTCCTGCTGACGACAAGAGCGACTGTCTCGTGCAACGTGAACTGACACTGGTACAGAATCACTTGCAACTTGACGGGATTTCTGGCGATGTCGACGCACACTATTCGTGGGATGAACACAGTCACTGTTAGAGAGAGTGGCACTGGGTGGAGTGGAATGAACTACATGAATGTCCATGGGCGAAGGTTCACGAGCCTGAGTATTCTGGGTTCGATTCCGATTCCGGCGCGAAGCAAAGGGCCTGGAACGGTTGTGAGTGTCCGTTCTGAGCTTTTTCTGGCAAACACTTTGAACATGTCCTTTTTTTATTACAGAGAAAGCAAATAGCCTGGCGTGAAGGGCAATTCTCACGCGAATGTCTAGTAGCACACCACGGGCATGATTTTAGCACTGCATTTGCCTGCTTGCGCGGCACACGTGGCTGAGAGCTTGGCGGCAGCTGCGCGGATGGACGCAAGGGCTGTTTACTGTTCCGTGCAGTGCGCCCGGCGGGCCGGTTAAAGTGACACACGGCCGGTGAAGTTTCAAATGATTCCTGCGCAAAGTCAAGTGTGTCCTGCTGATCCAATATGTCTATCACTTGTTGAAGGGAGGGATTGACTAGTTTCAAAATCTGTTGCCTTATACAAACATCAGAAACGTTCTGTGCAATATCATCACGTACCATAGTATCTGAATAGGGGAGTCCACATTCACACACAAAAGCACAATCCCTAGTAAGGCCTTGCAAAGTTGCAACCCTCTCCCTATTAGTCTGACCGGCTGTACGTTTTGTACGAAAGAAGGTATACCTTTTTGCAACTACATTGACTGATTCTTTGAAATATGCATCCAATGCAGACAAAATTTCGTCGTAGGACAGAGTTGCTATGTCGCATCGGGGAAATAATTTCACTATCACACGGTACGTCTGGACGCCTACGGCGGAAAGGAGAAGAGGCTGCCGCTCATTACCTTGAATTCTGTAGGCGGCGAGATGGAATCCAAATTGGCGTGACTACTCCGTCCAGCTTTCCAGTGCAGCATCAAAGGGACGAAAAGGTGGTGCAACAGCGTGTTGTGGCTGCGGTAGCGGTGGAGCGGCGGCTGCCGCATCATTTTGCATTGCACGTTGACCCTGGACGAGCTGTCCAAGGGCATCCAATAAGGCCTGCGTCTGCTGATTCTGTAAGCGATAAAATTCGGACAGTACATCTGGAGATTGTGGCGAAACCATGACACAAGTAAATCGGGCAATATCAATATGCAAAATCCTCATCGTCAATTGTTGTGACTTGGCAAGACAGCCAAGCCACTATGAGGTGAAGCCGAAAGGCACGCGTTTAAGCTCACGCAGGCTGGCGTGAGGTCTGGATCAGTTAAAGGAGGTGAGACTAGTAAAAAAAGGTACGTGGCTTTTGGAATACTTAACTTTAATCCATAATTGGTGTACATCGGTCTGACGGTACATGCATCACAAGATAAATAGCAAATCATAATGGCGCCTTGCTAGGTCGTAGCAAATGACGTAGCTGAAGGCTATGCTAACTATCGTCTCGGCAAATGAGAGCGTAATTTGTCAGTGAACCATCGCTAGCAAAGTCGGCTGTACAGCTGGGGCGAGTGCTAGGACGTCTCTCTAGACCTGCCGTGTGGCGGCGCTCGGTCTGCAATCACTGACAGTGGCGACACGCGGGTCCGACGTATACTAACGGACCGCAGCCGATTTAAAGGCTACCACCTAGCAAGTGTGGTGTCTGGCGGTGACACCACATACATCACTGCAAAAATGAGTGATATAGGTATAACTGTCAGTGGCATTCGTAAATATATGAAACGATTAAAATAGAACAAGGAGCAAGAGCCAGATGGAATCCCTCCCAGAATCTATACAAATTTTGCAGCTGAGTTAATTCCTGTCTTAAATATAATATAATATCTTAATCTTTGGAACAAGGTAACTGCGATCACTGGTTAGAAAAAAAGCACCGTTCACATCTGTCTACAAGCAAGAGTAGCAGGAGTGATCCACAAAACTATTGTCCAATATCTTTGACACCCGTCTGTTGCAGAATACTGGAACATATTCTGAGCTTAAACATAATTAGGTGTTTCAAACATAATACCCTCTTCCATGACAAACTGCATGGGTTCTGTGAACATCATTTATGTGAAACCCAACTCTCCATTTTCTCACAAGACATCCTGGAGGCTATAGATCAGTAGTCAGATATATGCAGTATTGTGAAACTTGCTGGCAGATTAAAACTGTGTGCCCGACCGAGACTCGAAGTCGGGACCTTTGCCTTTCGCGGGCAAGTGCTCTACCAACTCAGCTACCGAAGCACGACTCATGCCCGGTACTCACAGCTTTACTTCTGCCAGTACCTCGTCTCCTACCTTCCAAACTTTACAGAAGCTCTCCTGCGAACCTTGCAGACCTAGCACTCCTGAAAGAAAGGATATTGCGGAGACATGGCATCTCATATGCAGTATTGCTTGACTTCCAAAAAGCATTTGACTCTGTCCCATAACATAAGTATGATCATATGGCATATCAAATGACTGGAGTGATGATTTCTTGGTAGCGAGGATGCAGGATGTTTCCTTGTATGGAGAATGAACAGTTGTAGAAATAACTTCATACATATCTCAGGGCAGCATAATCATATATTTTCTATTCACATTGTATATTAATGGCCTGATAGACTTTTTGCTGGTGATCCAGTTTTGTAAAATAAAGTACTGCCTAAATACCACAAATATCCAGTTACAACTTGAGAAGATTTCAAAGTGGCACAGAGACTGACAGGTCGCTTTGGATGTTCAGAAATGTAAAATTGTGCGCTTCATAAGTACATTACAGATTACCTAATAACAGTAATAAAGTTCCATACTTCAAGACTCTAAGATGTACAGAAGTTATGACATTTCCTCCGACCACTTTACAGTAATAACTTAAATAAATTTTCCTTTAAAAGGGAGGTGTGCAGTGACTATTTTCCACAGACTGTCAAGATACACCACCTGTGACAGCCTGGTACACAAAGATTATACTGTCAGTGATCAGATACGAAAACAGAACACAGAGCAACAGTACTTGATGTTGAAACTGAGCAGAAAAAATTAAAGAATGTAATCATAAAAGTTTTAATCTCACAGTACAAAAGGGAAATGTATAAAGGACTGTCAATTTGGAATGACAAATTTGCCATACTCATAACAAACACAGAGGAAGATAAAACTTAATACTCAAGAGAGAGAAACTAGGAATGTAATTAAAGAGTTGGGACCATTATATGAGTAGCCCAGTTGCAAAAGTGGCTATGTGACCAAAAATCGGAAATTAAGTTATAGGCAATTTCTTGTACAGGTTTTCACACTCTATGTAATAATGCATCGATCAGGCTTCAAAAATGGTTCTAAGTCTTTTAGAATGAGGTGAAAAAATCGCATAAGGTTGCAAAAGCGGCCAATCCTATTCAGTTGCAATAGAGGCAGAGTCTTAATGGAATAATGGTCGCCAACAAAGGGTACGGCTGCAGAACTGGACATATCGTCTTGTCACACGTAACACTTTTTAAAACTTCCGATTTTCAGCAACATGTGACTAAAATGTTTGGGTTATCAATACTGTGTAGGTTCTCATATGTTTTTGCTTCTATTGCTATGTTGTAGGAAGGAAAGTGCAAGAAGGCATTGTTATAGGATAAAAAGACCTACCAGTACACTCGTTCCACCGTGTATTTTAAAATGACTTTGTAGGCAGTTTTATTGTAGGACAGTTTGAAATGGACAAGGATAATGAAGAAGAAATTTCTACTATTGGATTACATTTCGATGAACCCAATGACAATAGAGCTGAGATTAGGATTAATGGTGAGTGGGAAGATGCTACGAGAAACTCTACTTCTTGGACGAGAAGACTGAATGTACAGCAATGGAAACAAAACATTGAGAAAAGGAAGAGGTAAGGAAGACCACTGTTTGCAGTAATATTCAAATATTCATTATAGGTTTAATGTGGTTGGAATTAATGACCTAGCAACATTACCTAACCTTTTCTGGAACGCATGTCTTGTAAATTCAACGTACTTGAAAATAGAAACACTGAACTTCTGATTGCATTGACATAAAACTATTATCTGTAGGTACCAACCAAAAGAGTTTCAACGGATTCCAAACTGTAAACATCCTCCTGGAAAGCTGAAATGTAAAGAACTCACTATGTGGGAAGTAAGACAGATCCATCAAAAATTTTACAAACAAAATAATCGAGAATGGCAGAGCAACTACATTTGACAGCATGTCACTGTGTCATCTCCTTGAACATCTAAGCTTACAGGAGACAAAGTATCAAGAAAGCAATTATATATGAAGTTTGTGCTCCCCAAAAAAGGTGAAAGAGTTTCTATAAACATCAGGATTTGCAGAGCGACCTTCATGGAGATTTTGCAGATCAAAAAAATGAGACTCAACAAAATTTGTCAGAGTATAATGAACGATTCCTCACCTGCAACTGCTGAAAGAAGAGGAAGTGACAGAAGAATGAAGTTGTATGAAGACAGGAAAAATGCAGTTGTCAGACACACTGAACAATTCAAGCTGATGAAAAGTCACTATTCTAGAGGAAAAATGCTGTGTCACCAATATTTGCCCATTGAATTAAATGTAAAAATAATGTGGGTAATGTTCTGTGACAAACATCCTGATCTGGACATGAAGTATGACTACTACCGGACAACATTCCGCAATAATTTTAATATTGGCTTCGGAGCACCTGATATTGACATGTGCTCTACATGCTCGTCCCTACAAAGCATGATTTCCTTGGAAAATCAGCCATTGGAAAAGAAAAATTTGGAACAACAGCTTACAGCTCACAAAGTTCGGAGCAATGTTTTTTATGATAGACTGAAGGAAGACATCGAAGGTCAACTAATTTTAAGTTATGACTGCCAGAAAAATTTAGTCCTTCCCAGAGTCCCAGAGCAGGTGGCTTATTATTCCAGACACTTATATAATTTAAAGGTTTGCCGAGATTCCTCTTCGAGCGGCCAGATGACAGACAATGTGACCTCGTATGTTTGGCTGGAGAATGAAATTGCAAAGTGGTCAAATCAGATTGCTTCACCTTTTCATCATCAACTGCTTAACACCAATTTGCATGGTGTCACCAAACTACATCTCTTTTTGGATGGATGCAGTGGGCAAAACAAGAATACAACAATGATTGGGATGTTGATGTACTGGTTCCTGTACGCTGCTCCAATACACGTAGAGAGCATTGAAGTGTGGTTCTCAATTGTCAGTCATTCTTTTATACCTCTGATAAAGTTTTTGGAAACATGGAGAGAAAATTTTCAAAATTGAGCATAATCAAAAACCCTGCAGTATACGTCAGCATAATGGAAAAATTTGCCACAGTGATGCATTTGGGGTCAGATGACTGCAAAGTGAGAGACTGGAAGAAGATCACCACTGACATCATCAAAGATCCTGGATCATGGCACTTCCAGTTTCAAAAGTCAAAGAGAATTATCATCACAAAGACAGCAGACAGAAAATTATGTCTTGTGCAAGGAGAAGCATTCTTCAATTTTGAAAGAGGAGAGCCAAAATATATTCTTCAAAGAGGCAAACATATCATGAAAGAAACTCTCCCTGAGGGGATTTCAAAAGGTGTCCCACTGAAAAAAGCTAAAATTATGGACATCAAGTGGCTCTTAGAACTACAATGGGGAGAGACATGACCCAAGGAGGAAAAGTTAAAATTCTACACTGATGTTTTTGAGCAGCAGAAGATCATGGAAACAGATGAATGTCAAAACGGTGAGGATGAAGGACTTGATTTTGAGGTCTTAGATGATGACAATTCCCTAAACATAGCTTACACACTGTATACCTCATTTTACCTTGTAATTGTTTCTTTGTAATATTTCATTTTCCCAAGATTTGTTTCCAAAGATTTCTCACTTTCATGACAAGTGTTAAGATTGGGTTCAGTGATTAAATCTGAGTAATATTAAAATTGTTTGTAGTAGTTCATGTTTAGTTTTTTTATGTAAAGGTTTCAATCTTCTTAAATATTTAAAATGAAACAGTATTTCAGCACTTTGTTCATTTAATTTTCTTCCTTTCTCATTATTTTAGTATACTACTGTAGTTCATCATTCTTACTGACATAGCCAGATAAACACTATACTTAATTTTTCGGCCAGTTTTGCAACCAACTGTATCCTATCATGGTCGCCGATGCAGTTGCAGAAGCAGCTAACTGGCCCATTCAGTTGCAAAACGGGCTAAGTGCAAATTTTTACATAAAAATACTAATAATGGGTTAATGTAAGATTATAGAGACATTTATTATTTGGTTTCTACAGTTTTTTTTCATTTTTTTCAGACATTAGTCACCATTGTAAAGTTGCTGTGAGAGCAAGGCTATGTTTTTCGACTTTTCCCAAAAATCTTTTAAAACTGGCTTAGCCGCTTTTGCAGCTGGGCTACTCATATGAACAATATAGAATATGAATTAAACAGAATGCATGATAAAACATATAAACTAATGACCAAGCAGCAGAACACACTCATAAAAAATGTTTATAATTATGCCAAAATAAATGCTGAAAGCATGAAGGATGTCATGTGAAACCAGAAGGATTGACAGATTGATAGCTCGTTCTCAATTGGTGGGTGGTGGTGCATGGCCATTCTTAGTTGGTGGAGCACTTTGTCTGGTTAATTCAAATAACAAATGAGACTCTAGCCTATTAACTAGTTGTTTGATATCCTTTGTGCTGTCAGGGATTAGTTTTGCATAATTGTAGCCTTTTTTATGTACATGTTCTGCCACAACTTGATGGGTGGATTTTTTTATCCATCCAGCTACATTATAAGATCAAAAATTGATTTTTTTGTTGTTATATAAACTAATGAAGCACTTTAAAAAGACTCAAAGAGTGCAATCACACATAAATTTAAGCCATGAGAACAAATAGTTAGAATACTATGTATAATTATGGACCAATTCGAATTAAAGTGGTGACAAACTCAGGGTCCACAGTGAAAATGATTGTCTTGTATAATATACATTATCGTAATTTTAATTGACATTTTGACTATAGAGTATATTATCTTCTGGAGAATGGAATTCAGTGCATACTTAAAATCTGCTTTCCCATCTCTCATACATGTATATTACTGGGTAATTTGTGACTACATACAGTACATTGTTCTTCACCACTGACAGCTTTACTACTGAAGGTCATCTTTTCCTCTAGTGTTGTAGTCATGGACATTTAAAAAAAATGTGGTGGATTATTTACACTGAATTTCATTAGTGTATACAAACCTGAACCTTGTGATTTTAATGCCGACTTCTTTGAAGATATGATTACAAGATGACCGTAAGTAAACACCACATACATGTTGACAATTGCTGAACTATATGAAATAAAATCACCATAACTTGTGAATGGTTTGCATTAGGATGTTCAAACTGCACCATTGATCGCAGGGCATGATGAGCATTAGCATGCACATGCATTGTTTGATTTAGCAACGAAGCCCCGTTTCATTTGGATGGGTTCATCAATAAGCAAAATTGGAACATTTGGGGGACTGAGAATCTGCATTTTGCAATTGAGAAGTCTCTTCACCCTCAATGAGGAACTGTGTGGTGCACAATGCTCAGTCACGGAATAATTGGCACAATATTTCTTGATGGCATGGTGACTGCTGAATGGTACGTGAACCTTTTTGGAGATGAGTTCATCCCCATTATCCAAAATGGCCCTGATCTTGATAAGATGTGATTCATGTAAGATGAAGGTCGACCCCATTGAAGCAGGAGAGAGTTTGATGTCCTGGAGGAGCACTTTTGGGATGGCATTCTGGCTCTGGAGTACCCAGAGGCCAATGGCATGGGCCTCAATTGACCGCCACATTCTCCAGATCTGATCACATGCGACTCCTTTTTGTGGAGCTACATTAAAGACAACGTGTACAGCAATAACCCCAAAACCATTGGTGAGCTGAAAATAGCCATTCAGGAGGTCATCGACAGCATCGATGTTCCGACACCTCAGCAAGTCATACAGAATTTTGCTATTCATTTGCATCACATCATCGCCAGTAATGGCAGGCAGTTCATAATTGACATCCTGTATTATTCTCTGTGTTCACTTTTGTGCTAATGAGTACAAATGTGCTAAATATGTTAAGAAGTCAACTTATTCATTTCTAAAAAGCTTGTGCATATTTTCATCACTATGCACATCAAAAAGTTTGGAGCTTTCCACCCTATTCGAAGACTTCTGTTTACGTGCTTCTTTAAAAAATTATTAACAATTTCTTCTAATGTTTCTCTAAGAGGATTAATTCTAAAAATTGTGTCAGCATAGAAAAATATCAACTCTGGTTGATTT
This sequence comes from Schistocerca piceifrons, assembly GCF_021461385.2. Lineage (NCBI taxonomy): Eukaryota > Metazoa > Arthropoda > Insecta > Orthoptera > Acrididae > Schistocerca > Schistocerca piceifrons. The sequence goes on along the minus strand of NC_060140.1, from coordinate 218,572,638 downwards.
ATGCCAAGTGAGATGTCATTCACATGCATGAATGATTGGATTGAATTCAGTGGGGCACCATTCATGATTTCTCCTTAGTCACTGAATTTTCTTCTGATTCCTATAACTTTTTCAGTTGTTTACTAACATTTTTTTGCATTTCCTCCCTTGCACCTATTTCACACCAATAGTTTGTAATACCATTAATTCCATAAAATTTAAGCTTTTCTAAAAGATGATCATGGACTGCACAATTAAATTCCTTTCAAAGATAGTTTGTAATACCATTAATTCCATAAAATTTAAGCTTTTTTAAAAGATGATCATGGACTGCACAATTAAATTCCTTTCAAAGATCACAAAAAATCAACAGGTGACATTTTATTGATTAAGACTTGTAATATTTTGCAAGTAAATGTATAAGTGGAAAAAAAGACAATAGAAATGTTCAGCATGTAACCATAAGTGCAAATTAATTTTTGGTGTAAATGTAAAATGACTCATTCTGCATCATTATGATTTATCGTGCAAAATGACCCATGGAACATGAAACTAACTAACTAACTAACTTCTCAGTGGAGAACCCTTTCTAGAACTCATAGTGCACATGTTAAATTGTTTCTACTCTGGAGTAGACAACTTTTTTAAAATGTTTTGAGAAAAAAATTCCGTAAGCAAATTGGATAGCAGTTACTTACATATTTAATGTTGTCTTTCTTATAAGAGTTTTAATAATGGCCTATTTTCACATCTCTAAAATAATTATCTGTGTTAGTGGTGCTTATAATATGGTGTAGTATGTTAGAGCTACTCTTCTGAATTCTAGCTGTAATTCCAACATCCTAAAAACTTTTATTTTGGAGAACCAGTATAATCCTGTTAATAACAGCAAGTGACATGCTACTACTACTTCAAATTACTGAGATTTTTACAGAACATTATACTAATTAGGGAAGAAATGTTATTTTGTATATTTTCACATTTTGTGTATCACTTTCGTCCACTGAATACCTTTTTTGCATTTTATGTTTGCAAACTCTACAGTACATATATATTATTACAACAAAGATGTCAGATTGCTCTAACATTGCGAAGAGGATTTAACACTGCTATTGTGAATTGTATAATTCTATCATCCAAAGGATTATTCTCACAGCTGACATGGCACAAGCACTTCACAAGCTTCAGGCTTAATGTTCTGCTGTATCAGTAATCTGCTTCTACCTCAACCACTACACTGATAGGAGTACACTGGCCTATATAAATGCCTGGCTTTCAGTAATAGATCCAGTTGCTTATCCAGCTGGGTAATTGGATAGTCCTCTATAGCTGCTGATCTTGGCTCTGTTTACGTACGGAGGTCTAATCTCCTATTAATCGGATACATCCAAGTCACCACACATATAAAAGGAGACCTGGATTACACTCAACTGTAGTAGCCCAGGATGCAGCTCCAAAGCAGTGATTATTCAAACTCCACCGTGGTGGGACCCGAAGCAAGGTACACAAAAAAAATCAAGATTTTTCACTTTTAAAAGTAACTACCTATTTTTTAACCATATTAGGGAAAATTTCTCTATTTTCAGAGAGTAAACACTATCTGGAGCTACATTTTTGTTTATAAATTATATATAGATGTGAAATCATAGAAAAGTAGTAATCCATGGACAAAGTTTGCATATTTAATAGTGATGACAATAATATGATCATGGTTATGTGTGATACAAGTTTTTACTTGGACGTAACTTCAGCATTACATGTTAATGTCAGTGTCCTCACTAGAAATGATATAGATGTGTAGTTCCAAAACTGTGAACTAAATTGCCTTTTGAGGTCCCAAATTGGAATTTTTCTCCAAACGACATAATCCTTTTGTCTTGTCTTAATTTACCCTAACAAGGTGTGAATGGATTTACCACAAACAACCTGCTAACTTGATCTTAGCAACAAACTTGTTGGAGGCACTTATTGTACTCACCTTTCAACAATTATGTCAAATATTAAGACAATGTATAAAGACACAATAATAATTCTAAGAAAAAGGAGAATTTCAAAGAATCAGTACATATGATGTGCACAAATGAAGATATAAAGTCAAGTGAAATTTTTTATTCTTAATTCTGATAGCTTCATTTATCCTTGCATTCTTTAAATTTTCAGGATGAAGGAACACCATTAAATTAAAAGAGAAAACACACACACACACACACACACACATATCTATAAACTATGATAACCAGATGAAACTACTTGTGTATGTTTTATAGAAAACAGACTGTGAAGTACCTGGGCAGCTAGTACCTCATTTTGTGAATGGTTGCAAGCATGTTCATCCCAACACTCAAATCAGCCCTGTGTAGTTCTCACAGTGCAGATAAATAATGATTAATGTCTAGTACAGAGTATGTTGACAGAGCAAGATCTTGTGAAGCTGCTGCCAGGCAGCTAAAATTAGCCAGGATTTCAACTAGGGGGACACAACTTACATCAGTTTTGTGTTGAATGATGCAATAATTTTGAGATTTCACAATGAATGGCTCTGCTACATTTTCTAGTAGTCTATATCCGTTACATTTTCTGGCTTTCCTCAAACTGATTCTGCTTCTCACTGGGAAACTGTCACTTTAATTATAACACATTGATTAATCCTTCATTTTTTTCTATTATTTGTTATGAAAATTAGTTGGCATTGTGATGTGATGGCATCATCATTACAATGAATCAACACATTATTGCATCAGCTAACATCATGTTAAGGCTAATGAGCTCATTATTAGCATGCAATCAATTTTCTTGTGAACAGTACAATATTAAAAATTGACTAGCCTAAACATTCTTGTAAGAGTAAGAGTGGTGTAAGCAGTACATTCTGGATTGCTTTTAACTATAGATGAATGCATTCAGAATGTTGTACTTCCTGCTAAGTACAAAAGACCAGAATTCAGGCAATAAAGTTTCTGTTAAATAATTATTACCAATCACATCTGAGATAAAGAAGAGTTATGTTTTCTTTATTCTTATCAGACTCAAGATCTTACTTAGTCCAAAATATAGTAACAAAATTAGTATGTTTAGCATACAAAAGTAAAACCTTTGGCTGTGACCCACCCAACACAAGCCTCTTCTGAAATGTCAGATCAACAGACAGTTGTTGCCATTTATTTGATCAGTCAGTGGTGCTTTGTATTAACTCATTTTCATAACATCAGCTTCTTTTCACATTCACATGCTATTGCCTTATTAGATTGGGGTGAAAGTCCTCTGAAGGTTACTGAAACAGTTTCAGGAATAAGGTACACAATATTGAAGCTCTGATACCACAGCAGATCATGCCTTCATGATGTTGTCTCTCTCTTCTGCTTACAATCCTTATGTGTTCTATATTTAACAGTCTCTCTTTCTCTTAAACCTCACCAATATGAACAATCTCTTATAGCCCTGATTTGAATAGCTAAAGGAGCCTTAGAAAGTTTGTGCCTAGTCTCAGTTCTTCAAGATTCTTTCAAAACATTGTGTTATAAAAGTATAAAAAAAATTCTCTTTAGTGCCTTGTTGCCATACTTACATAAATTTTTTCCAGACATCAAAGCCTCACCAGTATTATCTAAAAATATTGCCCTCTTAAACAATTTTCTGGAATGACATTAACTTATTTTTCCACCACTTCTTGGTAGAAGAACATCATAATTATACATGAAAAGGATGCTATTGTGGATGTTCTACAGTAATAATTCATTTAGTTAACCAGTTTTTGGCTTACAAGGCCATAATTAGACTTTTAGTAACTATTGTTGTCAAAGATGATATAATATTGAAAAAGATGTTAGACATCAAGAGGGAGCTACAATCTCTGAGTAAATGTCATCTTTGATAGCACTATGCTTATGTGGTCAAAAATCTTAAAATAAAACAGCAGGTAAATTTAAAGGTAAAAAGGCCAGAAAACATTAACACTTAACATAAAAAATTAACATATTTATTTTTCTGTACAAGATTAATTTTCTTTAATATTTATTATCTGCAATATTAATTTTTCTGTAATAGTAGCCACACTTTTAGGGGTGTCCAGTTCATTCAAGCTTTTGTGTGCAACAGTAGGTATGGAGTACATGAAATGATTACATTTACAGATCAATAGCACAAGCAGTTCTGAGGTACCAGGTATCGACCCATGCTGAAACACCCATATTAGTAAGTGGTGTAGCCGCCATGGGCGGCAATGTAGGTGCTGACTCTGGCATCCAGTCAATTGTACAGATGGTTAATACTGTTCTGGGATACACTGTGCCACGCCTGCTTCACCTGTTCATTTAGTTCTGTAAGAGTTGTTTGTTGATGAGTCACTTCTTGTCCCATCATATACCACATGAGCTCAATTGGAAAAAGTCTGGAGATTGTGCTGGTGAGGGATGTTGCTGCATGTCTTGTTGAGGACGTTAAGTTTCACAGACAGTGTTTGATTGAGCATTATACTGTTGGAACAACACATCGCCTTTCTGGTGCAAGAATGGCAAAAGAACTGACCTAACGAGATTCTGCACTATTGAGCACTGATCAGTCTTCCCTCCAGAAATACCAAACGAGAATGAGAGTTGTAGCTTACCACACCCCAGGCCATAAGCCGTGTGGTGGGGCCAGTGTATCTTGGAAGAATGTACTCTACAACTCAGTACTCACCAGTTCCATGTTGTACGCACACACGACCATCATTTGCATGCAGATAGACTCTGCTTTCATCGCAGAGGACCATGGCACATGGCACATCTTCCAAGTGATCCTCTGGTGGCACCAGCCGAGCCATGGACATTGATGCTGTGGTATGAGAGGAAGATGGGCTAGAGGTATGCATGCCCATATTTCCAGTGCTAATAACAAGTTTGCAACAGTTGGTGTTGTCACATCGGGGCTCACAAGCTCTTTTACCGGTGCTGTGGTAGCTATATGATCTGCCACTGCTGCCCTTACAATACCAGGATCCTGGTGAGCATCTGGGATGTGTGGACGTCCAGAACTTCATCTACAGGTGTAAGAATGTTCATGTGACCACTGATACCAGCATCATTGCAAACTGACATAGCAGGTCCAACTTTGTGGTAATTCTACAAAAGAACCATCTCCTGTCACTCAGAAGACCACAATTTTATCTCTTTCAAACTCACTCAGTTGGGCTGTTGGAAGCACAATTGTGTCACAGTGGCACGGTTGCTTGCTTGTTTCACATATTTGCGCCACCCTGAGCTTTCTGGCTGTGAGCATTCCCTATTAAAGGGTAGACACTGATGGCGTTCTGATAGCCTTGCCATTATGCTATCTGCTGCCAGATGATGCTGAAACCATTATCAGTACATCTACTATCCCACAGATGGCATATGCCACCATTGGATGTAAACTGATGTCCTTCCAGGTGTACTAATTTTTTCCCAGCAGTGTATTTACAATGTTGAACACCAAAATGTGAAATAAATAAATAACAAAATAAATAGGCAAATGCTGGAAAGAAACAAGAGATGATAGTCGTAGAAGAAAAACTCAGACTGATCCATTTCAAGTTATGGATTTGAGATTTGCTGCAGTAAAGAACTTGAGATACCTGCTCAAATGAACTCAACATAAATCTGTATGTAGAGCAATGGATTATATATGCACCCAGGGCTTAACTTCAAAGTATGAAACAGAAACACTAACATCAAGGCTTCTAAGATGAAAAATTAATTTGTTGAAACCGGTAAAGTGAAATAAACTCTGTGCGACTGATGACTGAATTTTATTCTGAAATATATACTACAGCTGCTGAAAAATAACAACCGTGAATAAAATAATAATATAGTTTGATAATAGTAACTGTGGAGTTATATGTAACTGAAACCTTGAGTATTGCATTTGCAAATGACAAGAAAATATGTTTTAGCTCAAAATGACAAAGAAAATATTTGGTCCAGCACAGGACACTGATGGCTTTTGGAAATTATTTAGCAGCTTAATATTGTCCAAAAAATTGAAGCAAGAACACACTGGTGGGCAGGAAATGTGGCTCATAAACATGAACACATTCCTGCCAGAGCTGTGATGGTAGCCAGGTACTAAGCAACAAATCCATGTCATAGACCTTGGAAGTGCTGAATGAGTGATATCATACAAGACCTTTGAGAGTCAAAGATAACTGAATGTGAAATACCCAATAACTCAGTTACTTGGGGCAAACTGTGAGGTTAGCATGTCATCTCAAAGGTCAATATTAGATGTTGTATAGAATTCAAAGAGACATGCTCTTAGATGGATCATGGTCTTGGATATGAAAAGAGTTCAAAAGGTGGCCTTCAAATGGACAATGGACTATCCATCTATGTTCTTGAAACTGATATAACACAGTGGAAACAATTGTCACAGAATGAAGAGGAATGCAAAACTGCTGTGATGAGAGTGTGCCTCTGAGGGTAGCTAAAGATGAAAGTGTGGAGAAGTGACTTGCAACAGTCAATGTGAATTGTTTAAGCAGTATTCTACAATGTGAGGTGGAGATTGCATGGCTACATTTAGAGCCACTACATTACTGATTCAGCTTAAAGGCCATTGTCTTGGCTGAAAACTTCTTGGGTCACTAATATCTATGCTTTCAATCACTGTAGAAAGTAGTAAATGGATAGATAAAAAAAATCTCCTCAGCAAGTAGTGGCAGGGTACACACACACAAAAGGATTTAACGTTTATAAGCTTTCAGAGCCAGTGACTCTTCTTCTGGCAGAAGAGTTGAAGGGGAAGGAAGGGGGGTGAAGGAAAAGAACTAGAGAGGTTTAGGGAAAGGGGTACAGTTCAGAAAAGTCACCCAGAACCCCAGGTCAGGGGAGACTTACCGGACGGGATGAGAAGGAAAGACTGATTGTTGGGAACTGCACAGTACAAGATTTGAAAGCCTGAGAGCCTTCAAGTTTTCAAATCTCCCACGGTGCAGTCCCCAACAACCAGTCTTTCCTTCTCATCCCATCTTGTAAGTCTCCCCTGACCTGGGGTTCTGGGTGATTTTTCTGAACTGTACCCCTTTCCTTAAACCTCTCCAGTCCTTTTCCTTCACCCCTCTTCCTTCCTCTTCAGCTCTTCTGCCAGAAGAAGGAACCACTGGCTACAAAAGCTTGTAAACATTATATCCTTTTGTGTGTTTGTTCTCCTGCTGCCACTTGGTGAGTGGATTTTTTATCTGTCCATTTACATTATATTAACTATAGCATGTAAGACTTTTGTCTACCACAATACTTTCATTTCCTCAGAATGAAAATATGCTCTCTGTGCTTTGATGTTAACTTGGTAGATTAATAAACATGTCAACAATGGTGAATGACAGCAGCTAATCCTGTATACATGAAAAGACGTTTTTAATCATTCAAGGTGACAGCTGTGGAATTTTATTAAAATGTAGCAAATGACTTTGGTGTCTGCAGGAAGCAGTGTTCTTACTTCACTCCAGTCTCCAATTCTGGGTAACTATATGAGTAAATACATTATTTACAAAAGAGGCTCTAAAATGTAAACTGGTTTCCATAAATCAGAGAAAAGTCACAAAACCAAAAGGAACATAGAAAAACAAAAATTGGTTGGTTGCGTTGATTTGGGGGAAGAGACCAAACTGCGAGGTCACTGGTCTCATCAGATTAGGGAAGGATAGGGAAGGAAGTCGGCCGTGCCCTTTCAAAGATACCAACCCGGCATTTGCCTGAGGCGGTTTAGGGAAATCACGGAAAATCTAAACCAGAATGGCCAGACACAGGATTGAACTGTCATCCTCCCGAACGCAAGTCCAGTGTGCTAACCACTGCGCCACCTTGCTTGGTAAAAACAAAAATTAACTGACATAAAATCTGGGTATTTTGATATCATATTAGTGCAGCACAAAAGTAAGAAAAGCAAACTAGGGGTGATGCAGTTTATTTGCATTATTAGTATATGGCAGATAATTGCATGCTTGTGGTTAGGGCAACACTTATTACTCCAAGATTGAGGGAGAAGCATTGAGATGATTAAAAAAGCTAATCAAGTCTTGAGGACCACATGGTGACTGGCTGGTGTGTCATTCTGTCATCTCACACTATGTGGATGTGGTATGGAGGGGCATGGGGTCAGCACTGTTTTCAACTTTTCAGACCTTGGATCCTCTACTTTTCATTCAAGTAGCCACTAAATTGGTATCATGAGGCTGAGTGCATCCAATCAGACACGTTGATCATTTGGCTATGAAGGCAAGCATTGAGATGGCTAACTATATCAAATTCCCTTTGCCATGTACATTTTATGGATCTACAAACTATGGATATTGATATATATATATAATGACTTGAAGATCAACGCATCAATGACAAAACTACAATGGATGGCTATTGTCACATTAGAGGCAGGTCAAACTAAGATGTATGCTAGCAGGAAGTTAAATGCACTCCTGTTTATTGTTCCTAAACTGGGGTTACTATTTTTAACTGCTTGTTAGGATACAGAAACATCAGCCAAGAGCAACCATGTTCTCTGTATGATTCTTGTTAATGATCAATATTTATGATGATGTGCATTCAAATGAATAGAGCCACAACCTAATTCTAATTATGGTACACCTAATTATGGTGATATCACCAGTGCTGTGTGCAGGAGGCTTCACATAGGTAATTCAATGGGACAAATAACTTAAATGCCAGACACAGTTTATCACTGAAAAAAGTGCTTGCAAAGGTCATATTAACAATTGCAGTGGACTACATATCAATGGATGACTGTTCTCTTAACTGGCAAGGCCCAGTTTAGTGTGAATGCTGGTAGCCACATTTTGCTTTTCAGATGAGCTAGAAGTCATTGTTATATACCAAATACCAAATTTTGACAGTGATCCAAGCCACTATCCTCAACAGTATCGAACACATTCCATATGCTGCACCATTTCCTGAAGTTAATGCCGACACTTCTTTTCATACACCAAATGGCAGTCCTTGTCTGTTCATTGTAAACCTGTTCCAAATTTGATTATAAATTATTTGCCTTGCATTTGTGAATTTATTGGTCCTTTAAATTGCATTTTGTACATCTATGTCCCCATAAAATCTGTACACACATTCTTATTCTGTTGAGCACACGGTAGCTCGCTCTTCCCATTGTACCAGTTATTAAGGTTTATTCCTGTGGGAAGAAGGATTGTACAAACATCTCTTTGCATGCTGTACTTAGTTACATATTGACTTTGCCACCCCTGTTGGATCACTATGTAGGTGACTGCAGTACATTCCTACATTAATCATTTAATATTAGTTCCTGAAACTTATTAAGTAGACTTTCATGGTATAATTTGTGTCTAACTACAAGTGTTTGCCAGATCAGTTCTTCCAGAACCTGGATGTGTTCTCCCTTGCGTCAAACAAATCTGTGACGATGTGCTGTATTCAGTTTTGTAGATTCAATATCCCCTGCTAGTTCTCTTTGGTATGGGTCACACACACTTGAATAATATTCTAGGATGGGTAACCTAAGTGTTTTGTAAGCAATCTGCTTTGTAGACTGATTGTATTTCCCTAGTATTTCCCCAATAAACTGAATTCTGTCACCTGCTTTACTTACGACTGAGCTACTTGATTATTCCACTTCATATCCCTAATATCCCCACAAATTATGATGTACCTTGGTTTTGTGCAAGTTGATTAATAGCAACTGTGACTCATTGATTTTATAGTCATACAATATTATGGCTCTCTCTCTCTCTCTCTCTCTCTCTCTCTCTCTCTCTCTCTCTCTCTCTCTCTCCCTCTCTTTTTTTTATTTTTTATTTTTTTCACTGTCCGAAGTGCAAAATCTTACATTTCAAGCATGTTCCCAATCTTTGTATCACTTTGAAATCTTATCAAGATCTGACTGAACAATTGTGCAACATTTTTTAGACAGCACTACACTGCTTCATCTACAAGAAGTCTGAGTTACTATTAATATGGTTTGCTAGGTCATTAAATTACAACATGAACAGTGAGGGTCCTCACACACTTGTCTAGGGCATACCTGAAGTTACTACTATTTTGTTGGTGACTTGCTATTCAAGATAACATGCTGAGTCTCTCTTTCAACACGTCCTCAATCCAGTCACAAATTTTACTTGATACCCCATACTGTCGGACTCTTGATAATAAGTATTTCTGATGCTAAATCAAATGCTTTTTGAAAATCAAGATATGCTGCACCTACCCTACTTGATTGCCCTCGATTCATGGCTTTCAATATGTCACACGAGAAAAGAGCATGTTGGGCTTCTCATGACCAATATTTTCAGAAGTCATGCTAGTTGGCATGGGGCAGAGGGGAGGTGGAATTCTGTTCAAGACAGCCATTACATCTGAGATATCAGCATATGTTTAAGGTTCAACAACAAGTGGATGTCAGGGATATTCCATGGTAGTTTGGCTGATCATTTCTGCTGCCATTTTTGTAGATGGGTATGACTTCTGCTTTTTTTCTGACCACATAGCACGGTTTTTTGTTGGAATCTATGGTATATTATGGTTAAAAGAACTACAAATTCAGTATAGAATATCAGTATTCCATCAGGCCATGAACCTTTGTCCACTTTTAACAATTTCAGCTTTTTCTCTAAGCCTTTGACACTAATGTGTGTTTCACCCACCTGTGCGATGGCATGAGCATTAAATTGGGGCAATACTCATGGACTTGTAAAGATACATTTGAATGCAGACTTCAGCATTTTTGCTTTGCTGCCCTCACTTTCAGTTCTTGTGTCAAGGCAACAGTGTTTTAGCTCAGTAAGGAACTATAGCTAAAATTAGATGAAAAACTGACCACAGCTTGTGATGGGAAGGACCCTCCAAGGCATACACTCACTCTAGATGAATTTTTAATGAAAGAGACCATTGCATAATAGGTGTAAAATAAAGCATGGGGCTATAGATAGAGAATGCAACACATTTACTTGTCAGGAAATAAATGTGTGTAGTCTTGCTGTCATAGCAGAATATCACCGAAAGATCTCTCACAAAACACAGAAATTGTGGTCATGTGTAAAAGCTGTTGGTGGAACCACAGTTAGTGTCCATGTACTTACAGGCCCATGGTCACTGATACCAGTTTCAATATGGAAATAATCAGAGAGGTTAGGTCTAATGCGTGGACCAGTCTGAACCCCTTTTACTGGGAAATGGAGAAGGCATCACAATACACAATTCAAAACTAGATGAACAATACAAAGAGCTTAACATAGTTGGAGTGACAAAAACGAAAAGACTCCATAGGTCAGGACCATATAGCGTAAATGAGAGAAATGACATGGCCCAAAACTGCAATGGACTGGATCCCATCAGACAGCAGAACAGTGGGAAGACTGAGGAAGAGAGGGATGGATGAGGTAAAACAAGACTTGCTGCTGCCAACATTGTTAAAGAACAGGATACAAGTAACAAAAGACAGAAGCAAATGGAGAGCCTCAAGTATGCTGTTGCATGGTCCTCTGGGCATGATTGCAAGAAGTAAAGTAAGTAAATCTATTTGATGGAATATTTAGTGACAGTGAAGATGATAACCACTCACACAATTAATAAGGGAATGTCATTCATGTAGAATTTCCTTCAGTTGTGGTATCTTATAAGTCTTTTCCACCATTGCACCACTCCTATGAAAGTCATGAAATCAAAGTAGGTCCAAATGGTACTTTACTTACTAGTAAGTGCTACACAATATTTCATATTCTATTAGGCATTATGACCATTCTATAGTAGAAAATCTTGGTTTTTGGTAATAGTTAATTGGTATCGAAACTATAAATTACTAAGGCGTTTTTCGCAAAAACACGAAATTATTTCATCACTAGGCAAATGGAGGCAAATGTAAAGAATTAAAGACTCTCTGCTGTGCAAAACATTCATTTCAAAATGAAAAATTAACAGCTTTGTTAACGTGAAGATACGGAACTGACAAATATATAATATATTCAAACATCTTTTTCGTATAGACTAGAACAGTCAGAATTGAGCGATGATTCATTGTTGATAGAGAAAATAGTTTCCAATGTTGAACATTTTATACAAAAAGTTCTCAATATAAAACGGTACCATTATTTGCCCCTATATTGGGTGTAAGAATGACCTCTCGCATTATGTATCATAAAACGTAAGGAATACAAAATATTTGGGAAAAGAAAATAGTCAAATTTTTAGTCTGAAAGTAAGAAATAAAAGATGTTACAGCAACATTTGACGTGCCTTTTGAATGCTTCTCGAAATTATGCACAGAAAATGGAATGCAGATTGATAACGCCCATTTCCTTACCTGATATTCGAAAGAATCTCTATGAAAAAATTTTTGACACACCTTTGGGCAACAATAACAGATAAACACGTCAAACGCATACAACAGCAAACAGCATGTGGTCTATATAATACACCAGACAAATGTCTTCTAGTCCATTCTAAGTTCAACACTGAACTTTAAGCACTCAATCTTTCGAGCTTTCGACGGGCACGTCAAATGGTTGTCTAATTTGTTTTATTTCTTACTTTTAGACAAATCGTTTCACGAAAGTATGACAGATGGTTCAAATGCCTCTGAGCACTACGGGACTTAACTTCTGAGGTCATCAGTCCCCTAGAACTTAGAACTACTGAAACCTAACTAACCTAAGGAGATCACACACATCCATGCCCGAGGCAGGATTCGAACCTGCCACCGTAGCGGTCGCGCTGTTCCAGACTGTAGCGCCTAGAACCGCGCGGCCACTTATGCCGGCCAAAAGTTTGACACTGCTTTTTCCAGTTTTGCATTTTCGTGTTTTGTTCAGAAATCATGATCTTTTTGACTCCCTGTTTGCTTTTCTGCCGTCTCCTAATCTCATACTGCCCTGGATTTAGGACTTGATTTGAAGGAATCCATTTTGACAGTTAGATGACACAACAATGCAACTTTTTATCCCGAAACGGCTAGGTCTTGAAGAGCTGAACTTCACGGTACTTCATTTACATAGTTAGCAGCAGCTGCTAGTGAAATATTCCATTTTCTCTCAAATCACTAATTATCTTTTCTTAATTACGGTCCATTGGTTACTTTAAAACAATAATTTTTTCCATTTCCTACTCTTCGTTTGGTCGTGAAAATTCGAACAAAAACGCATCATGTAATCTAGAGGAAGCCTTGTTTTCGCTCCGCTCAAACATTTGACCATAAACAGCCATAATGGCCGGCCGGTATGGCCGAGCGGCTCTAGGCGCTTCAGTCTGGAACCGCGCGACTGCTACGGTCGCAGGTTCGAATCCTGCCTCGGCCATGGATGTGTGTGATGTCCTTAGGTTAGTTAGGTTTAAGTAGTTCTGAGTTCTAGGGGACTGATGACCTCAGATGTTCAGTCCCATAGCGCTCAGAGTCATTTGAGCCATAATAATCGCAAGTTAAGCAACTGCCGGTACCCGAGTTCGTTTGAAAAATAACATGTGAACAGAAAGACAGTGTAACGCTCAGTGTAAACAGCTAGGCGCTTTTCGCCATTGCACTTCTCTAAAGCCCACTTTACACCTAAGCGAACTTGCATCAGCGAACGTGAATTCCCCTTAGAGTAGTGCAGACCAGCCCACCGTGCCGGCCTCCGAGACCAATGGTGTCTGGCCCAGCTAGCCGCAGTCGACACGGCTACGTGCCGGCTGCCTCAGCTCAGCAGACAGGGCGGGCCGCTGCAGTGCGGCTAACGCTAGGTGGCAATCCACAGAAATACTTTTCGCATGTCACTGGGTAGAGGAAGGTTCCAAGTTTTATGTTCGGGCAGACACTGTACTATGTAGTCAGCATTAGAACCATGCGTTGTTCGAGAAACATTCGGTAGTCCATTTCATGCCACACATGAATCGGAAAAATTCTAGTGTCCTATTCCACTCGTCAGCCTTGAGAAATGACGTTATACCAGAGGCAAGGACACTAGATAGAGGCAATATTTGAAACATAGACCATATATAACATAGACTGCGCATGTCCCTATCTCTGTCGTGTTAACACCTGAAACCGACATCTAAGTCGCGTGGCTCGGGGCAGAAAGCAGAGTTACTGTCATTACGCGGTGTGTGAAGTGGAGCTGACTGTTACAGTTTCTCTCATTTATAGCTGAAAACAAGCATTGATTCTGACAATTCAACTAACTGTAGCACTACTGTTACACATGTGGTAGTGCAGTTAACCTAGTTTCTACAAATTCCTGATAATAGAGCGGTGGTTATCGTTTTTATATGTGGTCAAGCTGAAACGTATTGACAGCTCTTTTGACAAGCGACAGGATGTTTTTTAGTGAATAATTGTTCTTCTTTTTGTACTTTGAATTCTTGTAGTTCACGGCTTCCACAGTTTTTTTTTTCTAACGGTTCCATAAGAATATGTGTGAAATGCTTTATTAAGGAAGGAAATTCGTGTATATGCATAATGTCAGCTATTTACACAAAATAAGCGACAGGGGCGATTCTATTAAGTTGGCGAAGGTTGGGGGATAATGCGGGGTTTGGGAAAATGGAATATCGCTTAACAATTCAGGGGCGATTCTAGAAGTTGGTGAAGGGTGGGGGGGATAATGTGGGGTTTGGGAAAATGGAATATAGCTTAACAAAAGGAGAGTTGTAGTCCTCCACCGACAAAATGGTAAAATTTGGATTTGCCGGAAGTAGATTTTTGGTAACTGTTTTGGTGTTCAGGGTAAAAAATGTATATTAATAAATAATAAGACGCCCATTTTAAATGAAATGATATTTATTGGTTTAGATAGTAAGCTAACTGCCCCTCTTATTCTTTTGTTAAAATGTGTTTGAAATACATTGCAAATATATTGCTACATAATTATTAAAAAAATGATTGAATCTTTTGGAGTAATATATTCGCTAATTTCTGAAGTCATTTTATCCAGTGAAATATGATACTCCATTGGGGGAGGGGGCTATAGCCCCCCCCCCCCCCTTTGCCACCGCCCCTGATAAGCACGTATTTTTTCCGACTTTTGCTTCAAATGTGTGTGAATTCCAAAGGGAACAAACTGCTTAGGTCATCGGTCCGTAGTCTTACACACTACTGAAACTACCGTAAACTACCTTCTATTAAGAACAACACACACACCCAGGCCTGAGGGAGGACTCGAACCTCCGACGGGAGGAGCCACACAATCCGTGACATGGCGTCTCAAACCTCGCGGCTGACTTTGGCTTCATCTAGTACACATACTGAAACAGTATCAAAATAGGAAGCGTAATATATTGCAAAACGTTGATTACACTGGTGTAGTGTGCTAGATATTAACGATATGTTGTCTCAGAATCTTAGTCTTTCACATAGTTTCACATCCAAGGATCAACACCCATCTTAAATTTCAACTTGTGAAAATACCTCTGCAATTATTTTAAAGTAATTCACTTACCCATCTGAGATTTTCGTCACTATACATTTTTTTTCATACATAATCTGCAGGATACAAAACAAGAGTAATATGAGCATATGTGAAGATTATTGCTTCTGCATCTAGTAAAAAGCAGAACAGTTGATCTGTAACAAAAATGTCGAATTGTGCGCTATAAATGCCTAATGACATCCTCGGCTTCATGTCCCGAGTCACGTGACTCAGATATTGGCTTCATTAAAATGACGTCACGCACAGTCTATCGTCTATGATTTGAAAGTAGCGGATTATGTTCGTAAACAAAGGGAAAAAAATTACGATCACAATTCACGCTTTATTTAGGCACGAATTATATCGAAACGAACTGAAGATGACGGAGATAAATGAGAGCAAAACCAAAGAGAAATATTTATGCGTGAAGTAAATTACTGTTGTAATTTATGCAACTAAGAAAAGCACAGAGAACCTTTAAATAATATTCGTCGTAATATTATAAAATAGAATAAATTTATAACAATAATTATAGAATCTAACGGGGCCACCACTAGCAAGTGAGACTTTTGGGCAGGGAGAATCAAAAATGTAATACAACTACGGGAAAGTAGTATAAATAATAGCATATATGAAAAAGTACCATGAATTTTGGAGAAACTGACACAGAAATCCTTAAACAAAAGCCAGTACATAAATAACAAAATTCACAACAAGTAACAAGTATTGGATCGATCTATATACGTTAATTATAATTACCGATTACAATATTCTTTAGTTTTTTGGAGGAGTTCAGAGAGCAATTAGAAGTGCGGCGATCCTATTACATTTCAGTGCCCACACCTGCTGCAAAAACGACCTGTATAATGAACAGTGCAATAGTTGAAATCGGTAACTAGAATTGACCTATATAGTTTAATCCTAGTTACCGATTACAATATTTGTTATATTTTGTGAATTTTCATTACTTGTGTACAGGCGTTTCTTTTAGGATTTCTGTGTCGGTTTCTCCACGTTTAAGGCTTCTGATTTTTAATTTTTCATATATATAATTATTTATTTCACTTTTTCCGTTGTTGTGTTACATTTTAGTTTCTCCCAGCTCAAATACCCCACTTTCCTGCAGTAGTCCTGTTAATTCAATAATTATTTAATAATAAATTAAGGCTATTTCACAATATTACGACTTAGTAGTGTTATATAATGTAATGGATTTAAGTGTTGTCTGTACTTTTCTCACTCACATAAATTACAATAATAATTTCTTTCAAACACGTGCAATCCTCTTTTTTTATTCTTATTTACTTTAATTACCTTCATATGCTTTCGACATAATTCTTGGCTGAGTAATTAATCATGTGAACTGTGATCGTAATTTTACCGTATGCTACATTCGATGGTTACTTTCAAAGATTGCCTCTGTGTAGAGGCTTTGTCTTAGGTTTGACGCCATTGCTCAAAGCCGACGGGTGGAATCGGACACTAGAATTGACCCCATGAATCAACAGGTCCCTGTTTATTGAACTGACAGCTTCAACAATTCAGTTTCTCAGATCTTGAAAAGCGGCTGCCATAGGTGGGACAAAGACAGCATCTTATACGCGTTCCCACGAAAAAAAAAAAAAAAAATTGTAAGCTTTGAGATCTAGTGACATAAGAGGCCATAAGCAACAAACAGTATTTTGTTGACTGTCTCTTCCTATAGAGTTCTTAAGATAACGCCACACCACAAAGAGAAATTGAGGGAAGGGGGGGGGGGGGGGCAGCCGTCATGCACAAAAATGAAATCATTGGAATCTTCGTGAAATGGAAAAAAAGCATAAACTTCATGAATAGAAATGGCGCGAAACACATACAGTTTTGGTGAGTCTCTTTCGTATTCGACGACACCAGGACTTCCCGACACCCAAATTGTTGCATAATGGCGGTTTACTTTATCCCACACATGTAACGTCGATTCATCCAAAAAGATGAGACGTTCGGAAAAAGTGTCCACAGCGATATCCTGGAGAACTGAAATGGAAAAATCGTAGTTTCTGTTATGGTCTCCGAGAAGCAATTGCTGCAGTTAAGTGCAGCTTGTAACAGCTTGGTCGGTGCGTCCGACCTCATTCATCTTTTGGCTGGGTCGAGCAGATTAGGTAAGGTTAGAATCTAGTCTAAGTATGAGGTAGGTTAGATTGTAACCTCCATGCGTGGGGATGGATACCACGACTCCTCTGTGCTTGAAGACGAGTGCTGCAGTGCGGCATTTGCTATTAAGAAGATGCCTAACGAGCTATATCTGTCTCGAAAAGAACGTTTCGAGTACTGTACACTTTGTCTTCTGCTATATCTGTCTCGAAAAGAACGTTTCGAGTACTGTACACTTTGTCTTCAACTGAGCTGCTGGTATTACCAGAGAAATTTTACGAAATACCCAAGTATTACGAAAACATGTGGGTTTATTGATACGCCACACAAAGATCTCTTCAATACACGTTGTTCAGAGTATGGTTTTGTTATGCTACAATGGCGACTTTGTTGTATAAAGGTTTTTCCACCGAGGTTATGTGCACATAGTCGTTAATTTACTTGGTGAAAGTAGATGTTTCTGTTATAGGATGAACGGACAAAATTTGTATGTGATTAAGCTAGCTAGTATTATTTAATTTATGAAAATTGATTTGCAGTTTCACAGCAGCTCACTTTATTCTAAAAAAACGGTGTACAGTAATGCAATGCTGGCAATAGTTATATTCAGATAATCAGATTCTTGTACTGGCAACACCACTGCCCTTTAAACACTTGCCTAGTGGATTTGAGAATGACGTAACAAGTTTTCTGGTGGCAGTATTACTTCAGATTGAGAGTAGCTTTTAATATATAAAATCAACTATATTACAGTGTATTTCAGGACACTTGTACGATGCATAAGTCCAAAACTGAATTTATAGAATAAATTCCCAATTTCGAGTGTTTTGGGATGCAGGAGTAAAAATATTACCTTTTAAATTAGTATTTAGGGTATGGTAAATAACATCAAACATGTCACACAAAAACTTTGAAACTGTGCTTATCAGAACACGGGAAAGGCCTAAATCATGGGAAAGACGTAATCGCCAGATGTCAAATATCAAAGTATCACTTTTAGTTTTACTTGATCCAGAATTTCATCTTTAACGTACATATTAGATTTTTTAACAGAGCTCAAATCGCACTTCTAGGCAAGGACTAGATCTCTGTTTTCCAGAATTTATTTGAAGTTGTGCAGACATAGGCTACTTGTGAAAGACAAACACGAAGTCTGGCATAAGATACTCTGCACGCCTAAAGCACTGTAAAATGGAAAAACATACATGCACCACATTTACTACGCAATTTATGGAACAGAATAACCAGACTACTGGCATAAAAACGCCAGTAAGTGGTAACACTAATTCGAAGACAGCTAATGGAAGATAATGTAGATGAAGACGAAGTAGGAGATATGATACTGCGTGAAGAGTTTGACACAGCACTGAAAGACCTAAGTCGAAACAAGGCCACAGGAGTAGACAACATTCCATTAGAACTACTGACAGCCTTGGGAGAGCCAGGCCTAACAAAACTCTACCATCTAGTGAGGAAGATCTATGAGACAGGCGAAATACCCTCAGACTTCAAGAAGAATATAATAATTCCAATCCCAAAGAAAGCAGGTGTTGACAGATATGAAAATTAACGAACAGTGTAATGAGCCATGGCTGTAAAATACTAACACGAATTCTTTACAGACGAATGAAAAAACTGGTAGAAGCCGACCTCGGGGAAGATCAGTTTGGATTCCATAGAAATATTGGAACACATGAGGCAATAGTGACTCTACTACTTATCTTAGAAGCTAGATTAAGGAAAGGCAAACCTACGTTTATAGCATTTGTAGACTTGGAGAAAGCTTTTGACAATGTTGACTGCAATATTCTCTTTCAAATTCTGAAGGTGGCAGGGGTAAAATACAGGGAGCGAAAGGCTATTTACAATTTGTACAGAAACCAGATGGCAGTTATAAAGAGTCCGGGGGCATGAAAGTGAAGCAGTAGTTGGGAAGGGAGTGAGACAGGCTTGTAGCTTATCCCCGATGTTAATCTGTATATTGAGCAAGCAGTAAAGGAAACGAAAGAAAAATTCGGTATAGGAATTAAAATCCATGGAGAAGAAATAAAAACTTTGAGATTCACCGATGACATTGTAATTCTGTCAGAGACAGCAAAGAACCTGGAAGAGCAATTGAATGGAATGGACAGTGTCTTGAAAGGAGGATATAAGATGAACGTCAACAAAAGCAAAACGAGAATAATGGAACGTAGTCGAACTAAATCGGGTGATGCTGCAGGAATCAGATTAGGAAATGAGATGCTTAAAGTAGTAAAGGAGTTTTGCTATTTGGGGAGCAAAATAACTGACGATGGTCGAAGTAGAGAGAATATAAAATGTAGACTGACAATGGCAAGGAAAGCGTTTCTGAAGAAGAGAAATTTGTTAACATCGAGTATAAATTTAAGTGTCAGGACGTCGTTTCTGAAAGTATTTGTATGGAGTGTAGCCTTGTATGGAAGTGAAACGCGGACGATAAATAGTTTGGACAAGAAGAGGATAGAAGCTTTCGAAATGTGGTGCTAGAGAAGAATGTTGAAGATTAGATGGGTAGATCACATAACTAATGAGGATGTACTGAATAGAATTGGAGAGAAGAGAAATTTATGGCACAACTTGACTAGAAGAAGGGATCGGTTGTAGGGCATATTCTGAGGCATCAAGGGATCACCAATTTAGTATTGGAGGGCAGTGTGGAAGTTAAAAATCGTAGAGTGAGACCAAGAGATGAATACACTAAACAGATTCAGAAGAATGTAGGTTGCAGTAGGTACTGGGAGATGAAGAAGCTTGCACAGGATAGAGTAGCATGGAGAGCTGCATCAAACCAGTCTCTGGACTGAACACCGCAACAACAACAACAACAACAACTAATGTCAACATACCGCAACCCATAAAGATCCACGAATGCAACTTTAGTAGTAAGATACACCATTCTTGTGACTTGAACAAATTATTTTTCGTGGTTATAATCAATACTAAAGTTACGAATAAAGATTTTGCGTACTTGTGGTATACAATAAACCAGCGATTTCAGTCCATAAATTCCGAGTTACATCCCGGTTATAACATATTTCACCCTCAGGATGCCACAAATTACTCCTTCGACTAAACGTATCAGTTTCCCACAGTCCATGTTTCGTGTCGCCTCTCCCAGCGGAATCCACCAATATCTGTGCCACTACGACAGCAACCTCCGTACAATGACGTCAGAGGATCTATGATTCTCTCTTAAGGCGCACTTGAGCCGACTGCATTCGGTTGTCTTCGACTCGCATTCGCATGCGCTCGCTCGTGTTCGCTCTTTTAGCGACCCGCCGAAGGAAGTTCGCGTCTTCCACTTAGGCGGTAGCAATATAGAAAGCTTTCAGTTTCGTCTGCTTTGCTGTCTACTTTTGTTGTTGACGTTAATTGCGTGAGCGATTGAATGTTCTTAAGAGAATGTTTCGTTGATTATAGAAGAATACTGAAGAGACCTACATCACAAATGAAATATGGCTCGTAGAAAATTGGCAAAGCTCTCAGTGTTCTGACTGGAGACGCGAAAAGACGATAAATTCATGAATGCTTGTTGCCTGCGAGAAAGAACTCAAAAAGCACGATAAATTTCTTAAATGTAAACAATGGTAAATATGTATCTATCCTGCTGATTAAAATTAATAAAAATATACGAAAGACCAGACATTTCGTTGCTTACGTTCATTGTAACTGTAATTACAGGCAAATATATCATGTTGTGTTAAAAGATTTTTGTATCACGAATAAAAATAATTTTTCGGAGTCATTGTATGTTAACTGCCCTCCAGCAAACCATACTGCAGTCTTTTTTGTATACAGAATTTCACATTTCATCAATTATATTTTATGGATATTATCTTCCTAACGCGTACTTTACTGAAATCCTTGAAATGATTGGCATAAGTCACTGCACACATCTGAAACTATCTGATAAAGAGCAGCTACTGAAATGCAAAACAATCAGTACGGAACATAAATATCTCCAGTTGTTAACCACAAGATTGTAAATTCTGGCCTTTCTTCAGCTTATAGTATGTTGCTCGTCAGTAATGAGTGTCTGCTTTTATATTTACTCCTCCCTTGTAATCAGAAGCAAGCGAAAAACGTCAACGCTGTGCAAACGTTTGGACTAATACCAAGAAAAGTTGGAGCTGCGATTCGGTGGTAAGTGAATTACCTTCAGGCATTTCACATTTACGTACAGACTGAGACACGAACATTCTCCCTCTCTCAATATTGCATCGTGGCTCTAAATGTAGCCTACAGTGCTGAACATCGTGTGTCATTTATTGGTGCCAAATAATAATAACGCGCCTTAAATAGGCCGTCTTCGTTATCTCGTTTTCTCTTTCTTTACCCCTCGTGTAAACGCTTGTTCGCAGATACAAGTGAATGCTAATGAACACCGAATGCGAATTCGCTACGGTCTAAAGGGGCTTCTGAGTGATAGATAAGCTCTGGCTGACCACTGCCCAAATCCGGCCCTGGGCAATATTGGCTTAGAAGAAACCATACACGCGCGCTCGATTTAACTCTACTACTTGTGTTATCCTACGACCGGCCTGTGTCTCTTTTTAAGCCTACTTCTGAAACAACCGCTCGACTTCGTCAGCGTCGTTGATTTACGAGAACCCGCTAATAAGATTACCGTACATATCGTAGTAGGTATTAATTAATTAAGCGACAAGAGAACATACACTGTAGGATAATTTTTGTGTGGCGACGTAAATAACTTAAATTTTTAAGAATTACTGTCCTTGGAGGTCGCTGGTTATCTTTGCCACAATTTTCGTCTTGTTTTGCTTTATTACCACTAGAGTCGAAATATAAATCATCCCTAGCAAAAAAAGAAAAAAAAAGGTATTACAGTATTAATTTATATCGCAATCTTCACTTATTGGCACACAGTATTTATGACGTCATTTGACTTTTGTTTTTCCCATTTCACAACACTCAAAACAATGTTTTGCAGGGATTTTTTAAAATGGCCTTCACACATTTACTAGCTACCCTTTAGAGCAGGCCTGTTCAGGACCTGGAGAGTGCGGGCTCATGGTGAAATGGGACGGCCAGGTGTTCTTGCGTTGCACAGAGGCGGGGTCAGTGCCAGATGTTTTGCCGCCTTAGGCGAGAATTGAAAAATGACGCCACAGCCTGGGGGATGTTTCCAGAATGAGATTTTCACTCTGCAGCGGAGTGTGCACTGATATGAAACTTCCTGGCAGATTAAGCCATGTCTCCGCTATATCCTTTCTTTCAGGAGTGCTAGTTCTGCAAGGTTCGCAGGAGAGCTTCTGTAAAGTGTGGAAGGTAGGAGACAAGATACTGGCAGGAGTAGAGCTGTGAGTATCAGGCGTGAGTCGTGCTTCGGTAGCTCAGATGGTAGAGCACTTTCCCGCGAAAGGCAAAGGCCCTGAGTTCGAGTCTCGGTCGGGCACACAGTTTTAATCTGCCAGGAAGTTTCATATCACCGCACACTCCGCTGCAGAGTGAAAATCTCATTCTGGAAATTTATTATATTTGAACTCAGAATGTGCTGAAGAATTCTGTATCAAACTGATGTTAAGGATGTTGGTTTGTGACTATGCAGGTGCATTCTTTTACCTTTCTTGTGTACAGGAGTCACCTACACTTTTTTACTGTAGCTTGGGACTTCTTTCGGGGCAAGAGATTCACGATAAATGCAATCTAAGTAAGGGGGCAAAGCCACAGAGTACTCTCAGCAAAACCAAATGGGGATTCTATCTGGACCTGGCAACTTATTTGTTTTCAACCCTTTAAATTGCTTCTCTACTCCAAGAATGCCTATTTCTATGTCTTCCATTTGGAAATTTGTATGACAGTCAAACACAGTATGTTTGTACGATTCTCCTGTGTGAACGAATTCTTAAGCATGAAATTTAAAACTTCAGCTTTCCTTTTTCTGTCCTCTATTGCCACCTTGGACTAGTTGATGACTGAGTAGAAGCTTCTGATCTCCTTTGTGAAATTTTGTATGACCAGAATGTTCTCATTTCTCAGCAACATCTTTTGCTATGGTATGACAGTGTAAGTTGTATGCTTCACACACTAATCTTCATACAGTCACATGAATTTCTACTACCTTTCACCTGTTAACATTTGCATATTCTTTTTTCAAGTGAGAGTGTAACAATCGCTGCTTTCTCGGCATTTTCCGAATTTGGCTATTATCCTTTAACTCATGAGGTGTGTTCTCTCAGACCACATGAGAATTTTTGGTCACTTTTCAAGGTCAGTTCTGGTGGAATACTTTTATACCACCACCCAACACTACTTAAATTACCAAACTTACAATGTTTTATTGTTAGTCGCATTATTGCCTTGTTTATTGCTGATATATGTTGGGTTCTCCTAGACTGCACCTCCTGAACCAAGTACCTGTTTTCATCAGTAAAGTACAAAATGTGTTCGCAAG
Source organism: Schistocerca piceifrons (assembly GCF_021461385.2). Taxonomy (NCBI): domain Eukaryota; kingdom Metazoa; phylum Arthropoda; class Insecta; order Orthoptera; family Acrididae; genus Schistocerca; species Schistocerca piceifrons. Next base: position 218,548,723 of record NC_060140.1, on the reverse strand, counting down.
AATGTGTTAGTTTTAATAATCCTAAGTTTGATGAAATTATTACTCACAGATCCGCTGCAGAAATCATACTGGATAAGAACTTGAGGGCAATTATGATAGAGATATTCCTGTTTCTTGAAAAAGTACATAAAGTTAACACTCTCATAGCCTTCTTGACAGATTTAATAACTTTAATAACCATCATTGCTATGATGACATCATGGTCACTAATTCCTGTTTCTATATTGACCCTGTCAAGAAGTTCAGGCCTGTTTCTAGCTATGAGGTATAATATACACTGTAAGACAAAAAGATGATGCATCATAAAGGAATTATCCAAATGAGATGGAAATCGGTAGACATGATGTATGTGTACTGACAAACAAATGTTTACAATTTTAGAAAAATTAGCCAATTTTTTCAAGAGACAGAATTCCATAAACTGAGTAAGTCAATAATGTGTTCGTTCACCTTTGGCCCTTATGCAAGCAGTTATTCTGCTTGGCATTGATTGATAGAGTTGTTGGATGTCTTCTTGAAGGGTACGATGCAAAATTCTGTCCAGCTAGCATGTCAGATTGTCAAAACCAGTGCTGTCCAAATGTTCTCAATTGGGGTGAGATCTGGTGATCTTGCTGGTTGGCAAGCACAAAGAAAAGCAGAAGAAGCTCTTGCTGTATGTGGATAGGCACTATCTTGCTGAAATGTAAGACCATGATGGCAACAAAAGAGGGCATACAATATTATCGACGTCCTTTTGTGCTGTAAGGGTGCTGCAGATGACAACCACAGGAGTCCTGCGTTGAAAAGAAATGGCACCACCAAACCATCATTCCTGGTTTTCAGGCCATATGGTCATGACAGTCAGACTGGTATTTCACTTCTGTCCAGAGTGTCTCCAGACAAGTCTTCAGCCTGGAATCTCATTGACTGAAGTAGGATTGTCTTCAGTGTTGAGTTCCACTTTGAACTTAGCCTCGATGACCAGTGAAGATGTGTCTGTAAATGTCCCAGCAGCAGCTGGATACCAACTTGGCTGTCATCTATGAAGTGGCCTGAAAACCAGGAGAGATGGTCTTGGGTGCTATTTCTTTTCATAGCAGGACCCCTTTGGTTGTCATCGGCAGCATGCTCACAACAAAGTGGTACATCAACAATATTCTATGCCCTGTTTTGCGATCCTGGGATTACATGCTTACATTTCGGCAAGATAATGCCTGCCCCCACATTGCGAGTGTTTCTACTGCTTATCTTTGTGCTCGCCAAACCCTACCTTGGTCAGCAAGGTTGCCGGATCTCTCCCCAATTAAGAATGTTTGGACTATTATGGACAGAGCCCTCCAACCAGTTCAGTATTTTGATGGTCTAATGATGCATCAGTTCGCCAATAACATTGTAATACTGTCAGAGACAGCAAAGTACCTGGAAGAGCAGCTGAACTGAACGGACAGTGAGTTGAAAGGAGGGTATAAGATGAACATCAACAAAAGCAAAACAAGGGTAATGGAATGTAGTTGGATTAAATCAGGTGATGCTGAGGGAATTAGATTACAAAATGAGACACTTAAAGTAATAAAGGAGTTTTGCTATTTGGGGAGCAAACTAACTGATGATGGTCAAAGTAGAGAGGATATAAAATGTAGACTGGCAATGGCAAGAAAAGCGTTTCTGAAGAAGAGAAATTTGTTAGCATCGAATATAGATTCAAATGTCAGGAAGTCTTTTCTGAAAGTATTTGTATGGAGTGTAGCCATGTATGGAAGCGAAACATGGATGATGAATAGTTTAGACAGAAGAGAATAGAAGCTTTTGAAATGTGGTGCTACAGAGGAATGCTGAAGATTAGATGGGTAGATCACATAACTAATGAGGAGGTACTAAATAGAATTGGGGAGAAGAGAAATTTGTGGCACAACTTGACTAGAAGAAGGGATCACTTGGTAGGACATATTCTGAGGCATCAGGGGATCACAAATTTAGTATTGGAGGGCACTATGGAGACTAAAAATCATAGAAGGAGACCAAGAGATGAATACACTAAACAGATTCAGAAGGATGTAGGTTTCAATAGGTACTGGAAGATGAAGAAGCTTGCACAGGATAGAGTAGCATGGAGAGCTGCATTAAACCAGTCTCTGGACTGAAGGCCACAGCAACAACAACAACTTGATGCGAAAAGGCACCCACTGTGGGAGTGTAGAATAATTCAAGGAAAGCCTATGCTCAGTAATATGGAAGTACCAAGATCATACAGTATTAATTAGTGGTGACTTTAGCATGAATAGACTGAAAGTACGTGGATATACTGCAAGTGATAGAGACAGTCGTTTGAAGCACTTTTTGAAAAACTGCCTTAACAACTAGCTAGGTAACCCACATGTGCTGGAAATACACTAAGGAAAAAACATCAGGAGATGTATGTACATCTACAGACAAACAAATGTTCACAGTTCCAGAAAAATTTGATGATATATTCAAGAGAAGGAGCTTTCAAATTGAGCAGGTCAATAATGTGTTGACCCACCTCTGGCCCTCATGCAAGCACTTATTCACAGCTTGGCATTAATTGGAAGAGTTGTTGGATATCCTACTGATAGTTCAGTAATTTTCACATCTGTCAACACCTGCTTTCTTTGGGATTGGAATTATTATATTCTTCTTGAAGTCTGGGGGTATTTCGCATGTCTCATACATTTTGCTCACCAGATGGTAGAGTTTTGTCAGGGTTGGCTCTCCCTAATGCTCTCCTTGAAACTCTCTACAACCTCTCATTCTGTCAGTTTATCCAGGTCTCATCTCCGTAAATTCCCACCTTTTTGCAGTTTCTTCAGTTTTAATCTACACTTCATAACCAATAGATTGTGGCCAGAGTCCACATCTGCCCCTGGAAATGTCTTAAAATTTAAAACCTGGTTCCTAAATATCTGTTTACCATTATATAATCTATCTGAAACCTTCGAGTATCTCCAGGCGTCTTCCATGTATACAACCTTCTTTTATGATTCTTGAACCAAGTGTTAGCTATGATTAAGTTATGCTCTGTGCAAAATTCTACCAGGCGGCTTCCTCTTTCATTTCTTACCCCCATTCCATATTCACCTACTACATTTCCTTCTCTTCCTTTTCCTACTATCAAATTCCAGTCACCCATGACTATTAAATTTTCATCTCCCTTCACTGTCCGAATAATTTCTTTTATCTCATCATACATTTCATCAATCTCTTCATCATCTGCGGAGCTAGTTGGCATATAAACTTGTACTACTGTGGTAGGCATGGGCTTCGTATCTATCTTGGCCACAATAAGGCATTCACTATGCTGTTTGTAGTAACTTACCCGCATTCCTATTTTTTATTCATTATTAAATGTACTCCTGCATTACCCCTATTTGATGACCCAGTTATCTGACCAAATATTCAGTCATATCTTTATAAGATTTCAAAGTGGTGCAAAGATTGACAGCTTTCTTTAAATGTTCAGAAATGTAAAATTGTGCACTTTGGAAAGTGGGAAAAAACATAGCATTGTATGACCACAACACCAGTGAGTCACAGTTGCAATCAGTCAGTTCATACAAATACCTAGGTATTACAGTTTGCAGGTATATGAAAAGGAATGATCATAGGCAGGTGGCAGACTTCAGTTTATTGCTAGAATATTAGGAAAATTCAGTTTACAGAGGAGACTGCTAGCAAATCACTTATGTGACTCATCCATGAATATTGCTCAGGTATTGGACATATACAGAGAGAGACAGCATGAATATTTACAGGTTTCTTTGTTCCACAGAATGGCATCACAGAAATGCTCAAGGAACTGACACAGCAGATGCATGAAGATAGATAAAAACTATCTGGGAAAGCCTAATTACAAAGTTTCAAGAACTGTCTCTACATGATGACTCTAGGAATATTTTACAACTGTCTACATATTGCTATGGGGTGATGAGCACAAGATTACATTAATCACATAATGCAAAGAAGCATGCAAACAGTCATTCTTCCTGTGCTCCATACTAGAATGGAATGGGAAGAAGCCCTAATAACTGGGATGTACTCTCTTCCTTCCACTTCACAATGGTTTGCAGAGTACGGATGTAGGTGTAGACATAGACCTTTGAACTACAAGATTTAGTTTATGAATGCCCTGGGAATGCAAAAGTGCAGCTAAAATTATGTTGATAGCAAGTCAAGTGTAGTTTAGAAAGGTTGATTAATGAAATTTTCAGGGACATTTATAAATTCTTCCACGCAAACCTTTGTTGAAAGACTTTGAAAAACCACACTATATGCAGTTCAGAACTTGTAAGGGGTTCCCCACGAGTACATACCTAAAATATGACAATAAGCAGATAGAAGACGTTGACAGTGTTAAATTCTTGATATTACAGCTTGATAATAAATTCATCTAGGAGTAGAATACCACAGAGCTATTGAAGCACCTAAACAAACCTCTACTTGCAGCATGTATGTTGTCAGACATGGTGCTGTAATAATAAAAAAAGCTGACATACTCGTTTTGATTTCCATTCCACAATGTCATATAGGATCATTTTTTTGGGGTAACTCATCACGCCAAGCTATAGTTTTCCACATCAAAAGAAAGGTTGTGTGAACTCAAGAATGTCCTGCAGAAGCCTACTCAAGGAACTGGTGATACTGTCTACTGCTGTCCAAAGTCTTGTTTGTTAATAAAAATTTGTCATAAATAATATAATTCTTTAACAAACAAACAGTTCAGTTCATGGACACAATATTAGAAATAAGAATAGTCTTTGCAAAGATTTAAAGTCGCTTAGTTTGATCCAGAAAGGTTTCAATTATTCATGTACATGTAGTTTCAATAACTTGCTGGTCATGGGAAGTTTAACTACTTATAAAATTCAGTTTCAAAGAAGCCTTAAGATCTATTGTTGGTCAGCTACTTTTGTTCCATTGATGAAGTTAATAGTGCACCTGACTGATATATGTGTATTATTTATAATATCAAATAATGTATTACGTATAATCTGACTGTCTGTCTTCATTGTAGTGGTGTGACACATGTACATGCATGTTGTGCATTGATTTTTCTCTTGAATGATTTGTGGCTGCAATACTCTAAAAATTATAATATGCACCTCAGTGTATCATAAATTTACAAATGTTGTGACAAAGCTGTTATTACATTTTAAATGAGAATATCTTAAAGATTTTTTTGAATTATTTCACATTCATGAGGACCCACTGAAATGTTTCTTTAGGATATCCTCAATTGTGTTCTATGGAACAAAAAGAAGAACTAATATAACCCTGATTAGCAGAAAATTTGCTGTCTAACAACACAGAAATATTTAATACACAGCTGACAAATCTCCTTTTTGTAGGGCTGGGTAAACAATATTAGTGTTAAAAGGATTCTGGGGTTTTTACAGTTTGCTGCAGATCTCAATAAGGCCCAAGGCTTCCCAGTATGTCATGGAGCACTTTAGCACTGCTCAAACAATAACTTGGCAGTTGGCTCAAGTGGGAAGAATAGCAAGAAACTAACCTATATCATGTAAATGATGAAAAGGATGATAATAAATGAAATGAAATGAAACCACAACAAGTTATAGCTCTGCTTAGAATTTGTGAAATCCATAAAACACAGGAGAGTAAATCCATTAAACATTGTCACCATAAAATCTCCAGTTGTATTTAAACAAGTCTGCTGTAAGAGTTGTCATACAGCATGTATGTATGGATATTCAAATGTTTACAGTGATTTCTAAGTAAAGTTACAGTCCAAATCAAAAATGTTGTCCTATAAAAAATATTAATTGAGTATGAAACCACTACAATTTGTTATTTAGTTATTGGAGAGTATAATAAGTTATGAAGTGAGCTGCAAATGAGCATTTTGATCCCAGTTTACATTTTAGAATAACGCAAAAAACAGTTGCAAACTTTCAATCACTGTTAGTTTTATGCATAACAATCACAAAGCTGCTGAAATCCTTAAGTGTCGGGCAGCCAGTTTTGACAGAATATTACCATCTGGAGATGATGTAAAAGCTGTGGGGTACAACTTAAAGAAGTTCTTATAAGTTTGAAAAGAAAATGGTGACATTCAGATGAATCAAAGAAGAAAATTAATTATGCGTTTAAATAAATCATATTAAGCTGATTATAATTACAATCATGAGAATAAATTGCAGCAGAAAGACCTGTAGTGGTGATAGGAGCAACAGATCGTACTATATCCCCATCCTTTTTGTATACGACTAGATGTACCCAAAAAACCTCATTGTTTTCAATTTCAGGTTTTAGTCAGCTTGATGCATGTAGTAGTACATGAGCTTCACTGCTTTTCAGGAGTGCTTCAAACTCTTGGATTTTGTTTTGAAGGCATCAATAGTTGATTACTAGAATTTTAACTCCTCATCTGTGGGGGTGGAGAGTTGGGGGCATTGCCTTGTGTCTTACACCCCAGAGTCTCCTACAGCTATGTTTACCGATAGGCCTACTGGACGGAGAGTCACCAATTAAAAGAAAAATAAAAACTTGTGTGCACTCTACACTCTGTCAGCTACTTGGGCAGCGGCTGCTAACGTGTAATGCACATCTGACTCATTTAGATGGACCCCGCAGTTCTTTCAAACTTTCTCAATTGAGCTCTTCACTTATATTAACTGCCGCAGTCCAGTTGCTCTATAAGGTCAATAACGCAAAGCTAACAGCAAGAAAAGGTTCGTCAGGACATGGGTGCCCAAGACAAGTGCAAATTCTAAAACTACAATTTTTATGTAGTGATTCAGTGAATAAAGCACATATGTACTGACTTTATTCAAAGTGATCTGAACTAGTATGTCTGCCTGTGTGTGTGCCTGTGGGTGGGTGGGTGGGTAGGGGGAGGAGGGAGGGAGAAGGAAGCAAGTTTGATTTGCACAAGGGTGCAGAGCCCCCTCTTGCCTCTGACTTGGTAGAGCTGTTGATGCTATGGACTAGGTTTTGTGCAATACAGGAAAAGGTTCTAAAACAGCCATTTTTTATAAACTGGTTCAGTGAATTTGATGACAGCCTGTGTGCTAAGAGCTACATTTCACAGACTAAACTACCATAAACAACTGATAATTTGCAGTCAACATATTTTTGAAGATGAATTATGAGGGATAGAAATCAAATTTTAATCAGAATGTCTAAGAAACGAACATATGACCATGAAATTTGGTGTTGGTGTTAGCCCTTCTCTACAAATTCACCCTTCAATATTATACATCTTTCCCTACGATCAATGGCAGAGAAGAATGTTTTGTCTTTTTTATTTATTTATTTGAGATACATATTCCATAGATCCAGTATGGCGTGATTACGCATAGATGTGGAATGAGTCAAAGCAGATACAATATAGATATCATACAGTACAAAACATACTGGTATATTACACATGGCAGATGAACGATTCAAAACTGGTACAATACAATAATATAATAGAGATAATAAACAATACAATACAAAAATACAATAATGATAAAAAACAATACAAATTCAATGACAAAGGAAATAATCTGAATTATTACTCAAATTATTTATCTCTGCTGTCTTCAGCTGTCTTCAGCATCTAAAGAGTAGAAACATTTTTCCAGAAGGAATTCCTTTAGCTTTTTTTTGAATAGTGTTTTATTTTCTTTTAGACACTTTATATTACTCAGGACTGCATTAAAGATTTTTGTATTTGTGTACTTTACCCCTTTTTGTACCAGAGAGAGATTTTTCTGTTCACAGTGCATACTACCTTTTCGTCTTGTTAATGATGATATGCCTCATTTGTTTCATATTCAGAGGAATTGAGAAGTGTGAAAGCCATGAGTGAGAGGAGATATTGTGAGGTAGTGGTTAATATACCTAACTGTTTAAAAAGATTGTGACATGAGGTTATTGGAGGAACACTACATTTAATTCGGACTACTTTTTCCTGGCTTACAAAAAATTTTTTTGAAAGAGGTGAGATGCCCCAAAAGATTAATTTATAGCACATCACTGAATGAAAGTAGCCAAAATATGCAGACTTTGATATGTTGATGTCTGCAGTTTTGGAGATTATTCAGATGGCAAATGTTGCTGAGCTAAGCATTTTTAGTGTTTGCTGTATGTGGAATTCCCAGTTGAGTCGGTTGTCTATGTGAACTCCTACGAACTTTGTACACTGAACACTCTGTAACTGTTGGCTCTTTTGTACAATGTTAATCTCTTCTGGGCTTATGTAAATGGATTGGAATTGCATGTAATTTGTTTCACTGAGGTTTATTGCTAGAGAATTTGCTGTGAACCAGTTCAGAACATTTGCAAGTGCTTGGTTGGCATTTAACTCTATGTTAGTGGAGGTTTTGCTGGCTGTCACTATACTTGTGTCATCTGCAAACATTGTGTTATTGCTAGCACTGTTTGAGGACAGGAGTAGGTCATTAATATATATAATAAATAGGAGGGGACCAAGGACTGACCCTTGAGGAGCTCCATGATGTACTGTTCCCCAGGCAGACTCTACCTCTCCTTCTTGTAGATTGTTAACACCTAATACTATTTTTTGTTATCTGTCTTCTAGATATGATCTGAGCCAGTTACCCATTTGTCCACGGATTCCATATTGGGCTGCTTTTCCTAAAAGTATTCTGTGATCAACACAGTCGAAAGCCTTAGTCAGGTCACAGAATATGACAACGGGTAATTTTCTCTTGTCAAGGCATTCTAAAACGTGATTTGTAAGTGCGTAAATTGCTTCAGTTGTAGATATACCTAATCTGAAACCAAATTGTTGTTTACTAATTAGTGCAAATTTTTTAAGGTGATTGACAATCCTGACGTATATTAATCTCTCAAAGACTTTAGAAAATGCTGTTACAAGAGAGATAGGATGATAGTTGGAAACATCTGTGGGATCACCTTTTTTTGTAGAGGGGCTTCACAGTAACATACTTCATTTTGTCAGGGAATGTACCTTGATTTAGAGAGGAATTGAATATATGAGCTAGAACTTTAGAGAGTTGATTACAGCTGGCTTTTAGCAGTTTGCTGGAAATATTGTCTACTCCTGATGAATTTTTACCTTTTAGAGACACTTTGGTTTTTTTAATTTCTTGCACGGTTATGGGTGCCACCCCTATCGTGTCTATAGAGTTAGGGAAAAGTTCTTTCAGAGTTTTTATTGCCTTTTCTGAAGAGCCTTTGCATGCTGTTTTCTCAGCAACAGTTTAAAAGTGCTCATTAAAGATTTTAGCTACAATATCTTGATTTTGAACTAGCTTACCTTCATTGTTAAGAGCAACATTTTGGGTCTTGTTGGGATAATTTGCACCAGTCTCATTTCGTATCACTTCTCATATAGTTTTGGTTTTATTAGTGAAGTTATTAATTTTTGAGCACAGATACATAATTTTTTATTTCTGAATGACTTTGTTCAATATTTTACAGTATTTTTTATAGTTATTTAAAAGGTTAGAGTCATCTGATTTTTTTGAGGCAATGTACAACTCTCTCTTTCTTTTGCAAGAAATCCTAATTCCAGTGGTAATCCACTTGTTTGTGGATTTTTTAGTATGGATTTTATATATTCTTTTTGGGAAGGTACTTTCGCCACTTCATTACTGAAAAGTTGTATTTGGAATTGGTATTTTCTACATTATATGCTGGACCCCCGTCCCCGTTTTGGAGACGTGATTTAAAGATCTCAGTAGTGTCATCAGTAGATTTCCTAGTAATTTTCCAGTTGGGACCACTATTAATCTCACAAATACTTGAATTGTTAATGGTGAGTCTTTGTCCATCATGGTCAGAGAGACCATTCAGGACTTGCCTGACAGCTATATCATCAATCTTGGTTATGTCAATGAAAACATTATCAATTAATGATTTTGTTCGTGAAGTTATTCTGGTGAGAAAATTTACAACAGAAGCAAGATTATATGAGGACATCAAGTTCTCTAGATCTATTCTGTCTCTGGAGTTCATTAGGAAATTTGCATAGAAGTCTCCAGCAACTATGACATCTCCACTGAGTTTAAAAATGTATATTAAAAGGGCATCTAACTGTTTCAAAAAAAATGCTAAAGTTACCTGAAGGTGCCCTGTATAAAGCTACTACTGCTATGTAAGAATTGTTTAAAGCCAGCTCTATAGCACACACTTTGAACTGTTGAAAAATTCAGCACATTAATTACACTACATGTGATGCTGTTTCTGACATAGATCACTTCTCCACCTTTTTCTATAAATTTTCTACAGTAAGATGTTGCTAAGCAGTAATAGTCTATAACAAGTTTTTCAATATCTGACATAACATGGTGCTCACAAAAGCACATAACATGGGCACAATCTATACCTCATGCCTCTTGGATATTAATTAAGAGTTTATTAATCTTGTTGCTCAGGCTACATATGTTTTGATGGTAAATAATCCAATTTTGATTTCCAGAACCACTTACACACTTATCCCTAAAAAAGAAATATCAGTTGACAGATTGGGTTTGGTATTTTGCACTATCCATTTATTCAAGTTCGTCTGTTTCCATGTACTGGGAGACTGGTAAGAATCAGCTTTAGCTGGTGTTTTCAGCACCCATTTGTCCAATGTCGTCTGTGTATACCAATTCCTGCAGTATTCTTGTGTTGTGGAGCACTCATTCTTCGAATGTGTGTGTTTTGAGTATATTGTTCCTAGCATTTACAATTATTTCACAAATAATGGACACTAAGTGACTTTTGCCGCGCCGATTGAGGTGACAGCCGTGAGTGGCGTAAAGTTCTCTACTAACATTTTGCACGTTAACCATTTGTACATTTGTGTAACAGTTGCAAATTTCTGCATATTGACTGTTTGTATTTGCTGCTGCCCTGTTAAAACATGAGAATTGATGCAAGTCATACCTGTGTGGAATATCGAGAACAATGACGTTTGAGTCATTTAGGTGGTTTAGAACAGGAAAATGTGGAGGTGAGACAAAACTGATAACTCTAAGAAGAAGTATATGTGGCAATGTTCTGTACAGATTGAGCTGGGTCCTCCCAGAACCTCATCATGAGATTTTGGAAGTATGTTCCTGAGACTGGTTGTCCCTTATGAGCATCAATAAAAAACACTTAGCATCACCGTTCTCAATTATGGTTTGGTCTTCATCTTTTTTGGCATTGTTTAATCTACATGTTTCCAGTGCTTTCTTCCGTTCTTTGTCTCAGGGTCATAATGATACACTCAGCACTCATCCATGATGATTAGGGGGCTAAAGAAGTCCCCTGGATTGGCCTGATGCACTCTCTTCACTGCTGTCTCAGTTCAGCAGGCTTTCTCAATGCTTGTGAACAGATACAGAATCCAGCAGGTGGTGATCTTTGTCATGTTCAAAATGTTGTCCAAAATGTGGAAAACTGAGCCATGACTGATTATCACTTTTTACAGTAATGCCTCAATTGTGACATTTCATTCTTCAACCACCAAGACTTCCACTTGTTTTGTGATTGTTCACAGACAGATGATCTGCCATTTCATTATTCAGCCTTGAGTCTTGTTTGGTCACACTGGAAGCTACTGTTGTATGATGATGCATTGTCACTCTACAGTTCTACCATCTCAGCACCTCAGCACCGTTCCACTTAGAATGCAGAAAATGAATTATTGTGCAATACTCTACTGTACTATTGTGCTGCACCATTTTGTCTTGTCTTCCCTAGTGGTGTGCTACCAAGAATAGAGATACACATTTTACATTACATTATTAATATTACATGGAACCAACAGATTTGTCTGTGGGATATGGAGAGAACTCAAAGATGTACATATAATTTAATTTAACTGCAATACAGTGAAATGATTTTACATTACTGTATGTTAATTCTAATTATAAACTAAGCTAAAACATTAAATTTACATTAAACAAGCAAAAAATTAATTACATAGCTTTATTTTTTGAGGTGATAATTAGAACTTTATGACTGTTTCACAAACTTTTATACCTAAATGGTTAGCATATTTCAATAGTATCTACAAAGTATGCCTTTTCACAATATTGATATGATCGTGGTTGTGGCTGGCATACTTTGTGGGTTAACAGTCTTAAATTACAGCTCATATCACTAAATGAAGTGTATTTGAAGAGTATATTAATAATGTCAAGTAGACAATGAAAATTTAAAGTCATAAACTGAGAAAGAGTCAGAACAACAGAGGAAATCTTGCTAGATATCAGGAAAAAATATTATTGATTGATACTTTTACATGTGGAGAAGCAGGAAGTAAACTTTAAAAAAGTACTTATACAACTCTGATGCTGCTTACAATATCATGTTCACTTACTAAATTGTGCATTGGATTTATTGAAATAATTTCATGTCTTCTGTTTCTTAATGTTGAATTACATAGTTAAAACTGAACAAAATTTGTTATGAAAGTTTCTTTGTATAAAGTGTAACCCAAAGCAAGTATTAAACTAGACGGATGTGCGAAACCTTCCAAACCCACCCTCAAATTGGCCAATAGACCTAACTTAACAGCCTAGGATTGAAACAAGATGGCCATTTTCTCCCCTGTTTGAGATGTCACAGTGCAGCAATGCCAAATGGGTTACACATTTCATTGCTTGGTCAGGAAATATTTTTTGAACTCAAAATTTTACACTTTTCTTCTAGATTTTATCAAATTGGGATGTTCTTCTGTGTCTACTAAAATTGCTCTACAATTTAAAACTGAATATAGTTCACCAAGCCATTATGGTTTTGTTTGCATAAGGAGAAAAGATAAACTACTGTTGTGATGAAATTGTACAACAGGGAGACGGAAATGTAATTGTGGAAACTGGGAACAGCTGTTGGCCATGTATATTACAGTGCTGCTTATTTTATGCAGTTGTAAACAGTTCAGATAGATGTTGAGTAATGGTACCCATTAGGGAAATGGCAGCAAGGGTTGGGAAGGAACATGGGGTGCAGTCAGTGTGTATGCCTGAGGGCCTCATACAGCATTGTCAGTGACTGGCAGAGAAGGTTGAGAAGACCAACTTTGCTCACACAGTTTCAGTGAAGTTCATAATCTGCAGCATTGTTCCCAGAACTGGTTGTAATCCCTTGGTTCTGAGTCAAGTGGAAATATTGAACCAGAGACTTCAAAAGTTTTGTGAGAAGCTCGGGTGTGACTTCCTGGACTTGTGCCATGGAGTTCGGAATTGTAGTGTCCGGCTGCATCAGGTGTGTACTACATCAGAGACTGTTGTTTAGTGGGGTGCAAACAAGGATACTTTTTTAGATTAAGTGACTCTCCATCTAGTCCAGATAATTATAGCTGTGGGGCACAGTGTCAGTATAAGGCACAAAGAAATGCCCCCAACAGACAAGAGTTATTAAATGCCAGAGCATTCACAACAAAGTGCTAGAGTTTGAACCACTCTTCAAAAACAGTGGAGCTCACAAAATACTAACTGCAGAAAGCTGGTTAAAACTCAACGTTAATGACACTGAAACCTTTGAGGAAAGTTGAAGTATATGTCGAAAAGATAGGGTAATGGTAAAGACAAGAAATTCAGAGCCACCAATAGAGACATGGAAACAGATTGTGGCATTGTCTGAATAAGACTCAGTATCAAGGATGGGAATAAACTTACAATCAGATCCTTCTATTGACCACTAGATTCATTTCCAGATTTAAATGGAAACTTTAGAGAAAGCCTAAGTTCACTACTACTTAAATTTCTCATGTTGTTATCAGTATAGGAGACTTTAATCATTCAACAATTAATCAACAAAACTCCTGTTTTGTAAGAGGTGGGCAAATAAGACATCCTGGGAAACATTACTAAATGTGTTCTGCCAGAATTACCTAGAACAGATTATTCAGAAGCTCGTAGGGAAACTGATATCAACCACCATGAGACAGTTGCAGCAACAATGATTACCAGAGCAAAAAGGGCAATTAAAACAAGTAGAAGGATTTGTATGTTCAGTGAACTGCATAAAGTGGCAGTTGTATCACATCTCAATAAGGAAATCAAAACATTTAGTTCTGGAGAGGAGCATTTAGGAGAACTGTGCCTTGGGTTTAGAGGAATAGTTGACTATTCCCTTGATAGATATAGACCTACTAGATCAGTTGCTTATGGGAGAGGCCATCTGTGGTATACAGTCACTGAAAAAAAAAAACTTCTAAAGAAACAGACTACATAATATGCATAAATTGAAGCATAGGGCTATACAAAGGGAGATGCTGAATGAAATACATTTGGCTGTCAAGAGTGCATTACATGAAGCTTTTAATGGCTATTGTAACAGAATATTTTTGAAGGATCTCTCATGAAACCCAAAGGAATTCTAGTCATATCTAAAGTTGTCAGTCATGCCAAAAGTTAGCGTCCGGATGCTCATGGATGAGACAGGCACAGATTTTGAAGCTAGGAAACCAAAAGCAAAAACAATGAACTCAATTTTTAAGTGACACTTTACAAATGGCATGTTGCCTCAATTTAATTGTATATCAGAGATGTTGAGAAACTGCTGAAATCATTAAAACTGAACAAAGCTCTGGAGCATGATTATATCCCTAGCAGATTCAATACCAAATTTTTGACTGAGTTAACCCCTGTTTTTACCATAACCTATCATAGAGCCCATGAACAGTGAATTATGCCCATTAGTTGGAAGAAAGTACAAATCACCCCATCTACAAGAAGAGTAGCAGAATTGATCTATAAAACTACCATATGATATCCTTGACATCTAATTGTTGTAGAATATTACAACCTATTCTGAGCTCAAAGGTAATGGGGTGTCTCAAACAGAATTACCTCCTCCATGTTCACCAATATGCATTCCAAAACACAATGATAATGTGAAACCAACAAACATTTTTTTCACAAGAGATCCTGAATTTCTTGACTTGTGAAAAGCATTTGACTGAGTACCACACCTAAGCTTATTGTCAAAAGTAAAATTACTTGGGTTACCAAGTGAAACTTGTGACTGAGTAAGGATTTTTTAGTAGGGCAGGTGCAATATGTTATTTTTAATAGAGATTCATTAACAGATGTAGAAGTAACTTCTGGTGGCTTGCAGGAACTGTGTTATGAGACTTGCTGTTAACATTGCATATTAATGACCTTGCAGACAATATTAATCATGTCAGACTTTTTGTAAATGATGCAGTTATCTATAAGGAAGAACTGCCAGAAAAACATTACACAAATATTCAGTCAGATACTGATAAGATTTCAAAGTGATGCAAAGATTGGGAGCTTGCTTTAAATGTTCAGTGAAGTAATATTATGTACTTTTGAAAGGGATAAAAACATAGAATCCTATGACTACAGTATTAGTGACTGACAGTGGGAACTGATCAACTCATACAAATGCCTGAGTGTAAAACTTTGTGGGGATGTGAAACAAAGCAATCATTCAGGCTCATTCATAGTTAACCCTCATGGGGGCACACATTGTATGAAGTGCACCAACCAAACATAACACTGTCTTGTACCATTCCATTGTTGTTTTACCATTGCAAGCTCATACCTATTCCTTCATTATTGCTTCAGCTAACACAGTGATAAGTTGTGTTGTCATATGTCCATGTGGGCAGCAGTAATATAAAACAAACAGAGAGTTTTGTGAGAAAAAATTTACGATCCATGCGAGAAAATGCTGCAGATTCTGAGCTGGCAGCACAATGAGGCAGTTGTCCACAAGATAATTAGTAATTGAATATGTGTTTGACTGGGATCTGATGCAACTGTGTTTCCTGGGAATTTAATGAAATAGTTGCAGAAATAAAAAGCATAGTCCAAATACTAATAGAGGCTCAAAAAACAAAATTGCAATTTTTGACCTACATAACATTTACACTCACGTTAAGTAGGATACAGCAGAACACTGAAATTACTTAATAATAGATTATTGCTGAGGTAATAAGAATCAGCACTATACCAGTACCTCTGATGGAAAAAGTCAGAACTGCCGATATTCAGATGCGAGACGATAGAACTTTTGCTCTGTTGAAGTAATGCAAAACAAATGTTGTATTCACACTTTTAAATCAGTCAGAAAAGCATTAAAATAATGTTTTAAGAAGTCTAGATTTCAAAAACAGCCTCTGGAAGGTCACAGTACCCTGAACCTCCCACTTTACAAATCAAGCACTGATAAGAACTATATTGTAAACAAATACACACAGGTGTGTCATCAGAAGGAAATACAGCACAACTTTGACGGTATTACCACATGTCCTGGATGGCAGTGCTCTTTAAATGTGAATACCTATGCAATAATGTCTGTAATCGAAAGAGAAAAAAAAAAAAACCTAATGCACCATATTATATGATACAGGGTAAACCTCTGTAGCATGACATTTCATTCTAATTTCTAAGGGTAATACTACAAAGCTGTTTGAAAAGGGACCAATAAATGAAGTCAGTACTACACGAAAGTGTATCCTGAACCTGAGATGTGCTGGGGATGGAAGAAGACAAACCTAGAAGCTATTGAAAAATATTGTCTATTAATCACTAAAATTATTAATATTGCCCCCAGTGTCATTCTTAACAGAGAGCGTATAGTTTGTGTGAGATTTGAATATGCTTTGCAGTCTAGCATGTAACATGGAGATAGATAGAAATTCTTTCTGTAGTTGTTTTTTGGTGGTTTTGAACTCTGGCTGGTAATACACAAAAAACATCATAAACTGAAGGTACAACATTACTGGAGCCTTTTAGAAAGGGACAATTAACTTGTAATAAATATGCTTTATCATTAAAATATTTTATTTTGTGTAAAAATAAAACAAAACATGTAATTTTATTTGTCAATAAATTCCGTCAAGTGTTCCCACATGATCACTCTGTGCACTACATCTTGTAAGTATGCTATGTGTATACAAAACGTTAATTAATTTATTCCTTGCACTAGTCAGCATAGATGGAGTAGTAGCCTAGACTGTATCAGGATGACTGGAAGAAAAGATGCTATGGGCTTGTTGAAGGAATTATACCAACATTTCCTGGAAGTAATTTAGAGAAATCAGGATAGCAAGAAAGGTATTTGAGTCACACTGCTCAAAAATACTAGTCAAATGTCTTAAATATTGCACAGAATCACTTGATAATCAATTTGAAGGTGTGATAAAACATCTGATTATTAATTTAAGATATTGGCTGATTGATCTCTTCTAAATACGTTCACAGCTGGAATCAATTCCAACCTTTCAAGGACTGACAATTTTGCTTGCTGCAATAAATGCTCCACTTACTATAAAATCTAGGTTATCTTACAGATACTCCATGTCCCATTAAATATTTCAATACTTTCTTTGTGAGTGAGTATCAGTGAGCATTCATTTCAGGATCTTATAATTTCATCTCTCCTAAAATCTTTTTCACACAATTCATATATTCTCTGCAGTCAGGAGAGCCATATCTAATGTGTAGAGGACAACCGAATATCTGTGATAACTGTGCAGTTAGGTCTCACTATTAGGTGTAAAAACTGCAGTCAGTAACATGATCATCACTGAAGTCTTTCACTGAGAACTGTGTTGACATTCCATGGATTGATCATAGTTGTCTTTCATCATATGATTTTTTGTATTCCACTTAGTATTTTTACTATCACACTAACAATAGTTTCTTGGTTTCTTGGTTGGTTAAAGCCACCACCTTTGCATTTAAGAGACATATTTAACTGCATCACTCATCTTTTAAAATTATAAAGACTTTCTGAAACCAAGGTGTGTCACTGAGAAATTGTGTTAAACACAGATTCCTTGCTTTATTTCTCCCTCCCATTAATTTGTCTTTTCTTTTTCTCACTGAATAACCCTCTCAGCAATTCCATGCTCTAGCGGATCCAAAGATATGTAAACCATAATAGAAAGGCAGTAAAGTCACCCTGTATGTGCATAGATACATTATGAAATGCAAGCTCCTGTGGAGACAAGTTTCAGTTTCAGCAATTCTGTGCTGATACTGTACAATGCATTACTCATTAAAAACACTATGTTCATTAAGATAATAGATAATGCTTCATAAGATTCTGGAGGAGCAATAAATTTAAATGAGCCTTTACCTCATATTAAAACTTGATACACTCTTGTTCAGAGAAAACAGAACACCTTGAGTGACCAGAGACATTCATATTCACAGGATATGTACAGGATGTTTAAAAAAGGACTTTACAAATTCAAATAAATTTATTGAAAGAGGATGTAGAACTGGGTTTAGTGTTATTTTGTAGGGAAATATATCAAGCATTTTCACCTTAAACTACAGATGTTGTATGTGGCTTCTGTCGATTATCCTGCACACATCCCATCGGAAGTCAGTTTCTTCCCATACTCACTGTATCATTACAGGTGTAACTTGCTCAGTGGTGGTGTAAATTCTTGCTTTAAGTTCAGGTAAAGAGGCTGGCTCAGGAGGTAGAAACATGATATCCTTGATGAACCCCCATTAAAAAAAAAAAATAATAATAATAATTTGAGTGGTGTCAGGTCTGGGGAATGTGAGAGCCATGCAACTGGCATGTCACCACCAATCCATTGACGTGGAAAGAAGTCACTGAGAAAATGCCAGACATCAGCCAGGTAGCGGGGTGATGCACCATCTTGCATGAAGTAAATATTTCGTTCTTGATCATCCTCATTGATCTGTGACATAAAAATTGTTGTAACATATCCAAGGACACTATCCTGATGATGGGCCATACACTTTGTTCTTGCTCAATGCACAAAAAACAATTCAGTTTAGGGTTATCACGAACATGTTTCAATGTTTGAGTGCTGCCCCAAATCCTACAGTTATGTGTTCAAAACTTGCCACTTAAGTGAAAAGTCAATTAATCACAAAAGATAATTTTGTCTAAGAAATGTTCATCCTCATGTAATTGATTTGACATACCCACACTTAAGTTCTTGTGAGGAATTTTATCAGTGTATTTTATTGCTTGTACTATCATCAATCTATACAGTTTCAAATGCAAATGGTTTCTCAACACATGCCAAACAGCTGTATGTAGGATCTGCAGTTCGCGAGATGCATGCCCGGTCTGTTTTGTAGAGCTGTTTACAAAATGTTGCCTCACTTGTTCAATGACGTTGTCAGATGTGCTTGGATGACCTGATGATTTCCCATGTCTTATGAGCACCCTATACCTACAAAACATTTATGCCACTCATAAACTGTAGGCCTACTAGCAGGATCTCTAGTGTACTTGGTGTGGAAATTATGCTGAGCTGTTGTTGCCAACTTTGATTCTTCAAACCAAAAGACACACAGCTAGCACCTTTGGTCCTGTGAAGGCAGCCATCTTTAATGCAACTCTGCTAGCACTCCTTATGGTGCGGTTTGGCACTAGTGAACTTTGCGAGACCAGGCTTAATGTATTTCCCTACAAACTGACACTACAATCACCTCTGTAGGCACTATGAATTAATTTATGTGAATTTTAAAAAGTTGTAAAGTCCTTTCTGAAACACCCTGTATATTAGCAAGTTCTGCAGAAACGATTAGCATTTCAGTCACCTTGGTTCATCATGTGTCCTGTTGCCTAGTAGGCACAGGGTCCACCAGGGGCCCTGATTACTTGTTCCATGCATGATGGCATTGACGTGCATAAGGCATAAACATGGTCCTGTTGTATAGCCATCCACGCTACATTCACCTGCATGCTAGTTCATCTGTGGTGGTCAGTGCTGAGTCACAGTGCTGCACCCATCGTTTCACCATATCCCACGCATTTTTGATTGGTGACAAGTCTGGTGATCTGGCAGGCCAGGGAAAAAGGCTGACATCCTGTGACACCACGAAGGCATGTGTTTGTGCAGCAACATGTGGTCGTACATTAATTTGCTGAAGAATGGCATCTGGGGTTTGTGCAGAAGGATATGGCTACAGGTCACAGGATGTCATTCACGTAGGTCACAATGGTCACAGTACCATAGACACACACCAGCTGTGATTTTTGGTTGCACCCAGTAGTACCCCACACTGTAAGGCCTCAAGTTGGTGCTGTATGTCTTGTGCAAATGCAGTCACTGTGGCGCTGCTCCCCCTGTTTGGGGCAAACTAAAATGCAGCCACCATTGCCACAATAAATGGCGATGGACTGTCACCCTTGATAGTGTATGATGTTCCACTGTTCCACTGTTGTGCCAGAGCTGAGGACGACACAGATCTGTCCTGCAGTGCCATTAGGATGAGGGGTCAATCTTCTCAGGGGGTGGTCTGGGTGGTCCAAACTCACCCATCTTGTCATGTTCTATGGCCTTCTGTGAACCATTCTGTGCACAACCATCACATGCAAACACTTGGTCCTACATGAGCAGCAATTTCCTGGATGGGTGCATGCATCACATTCTCTCATGCCAATAATGCATCCTCTTTCAATCTCACTGATTAGATGGTACAGTTCATGCATACATCTGGGAGGTATATTGCACACCTGAGCAAGTCACACTGATCCATTACCTTCAGCTTATAGTGACAATGAGAGCCATAGGCGCATTTTACTGGTAGATGGCATTGCACTGCTATATTGATGTTGACCCTGAACCCATGAGCCTACTTGGTTCAAATGCTGATCATTTCTGCACAACATACTACTGTACATGCCTGTGAATGTGAATGTCCTATCTCTAGTTAAAGCCGTCCTGCGCTTTTCTGTACATGAGTATATAATCTATAAATGACTATGGAGCCTCTCTCAGTATTCTTGACTGTACTTTATCTTGCCCTATTAATGAATGGGTTAGGAATTGGTTGAAATTGACTTGTTTTGATTTTTCAGTGTTAGGCATTAAAGTTCTGTTATTTAAAATACTGAAGCAGTAGAATTAGTGGATACTCATTTTTTGTAATTATTTGTGCCTTCAAGTAAAGTATTCCTCTGATAAAAATTTCAGAACACAGTTCATTTACTACATGAATAATCTATATATAAAGTTTAAAAAAGTGCATTTTCTGTTTTAGGGTTGCACCACGGCTACTGGGGTGGAATGTGCCTGCTGAGGAGCTAATCCACATCCCCGACCATTGGCTATCCTACCCAGAACCTAGCCCATTGCTTAACTATGTGCTTGGCCTACTGTATATTATGTTCATGCTGGTTGCTCTCCTTGGCAATGGCCTTGTCATTTGGATCTTCAGCAGGTAAGATCTAACAATGAAATTCAAAGTTCATATCTATTTAACTAAAACTTCAACAATATGGAAAGGATACATTATTACTCACTGCACAGAGGAGGCATTGCGTTGCATACAGTCACAGTGAAAAAGAACATTACAAATATTTTCAGCTTTTGGACAAAGTTCTTCTTCAGAAGTAGAACTCTCATCCTAGCACACAGTAATGACTCATACACACATGGCCACTAGTGTTCTATTTCATTGTGCCTGTCTGTTACTCAACACGTTCTCTATGTGGTGAGTACCAATCTATCAATTCCATATTGATGTTATTCCGTACTGCTCTTTCCCTCATTTAAGTAAAACTTCAATTTACTTTTTGAGTGTAGGGCGCAGTTAAATTTTCTGCAAAATTGTTATTGCCAATTCAAAGAATTCAACAATAATTTTGTTCTCAATGATCCTTAAAGGTATGTCATGTTTAGAGAAATCAAATTGCATGATCAACTCTGTGTTAATAGGATGCTCTGCAAGTTTGTGCGTTAAAGCACCAGTATTTATGTAATAAAAATTATAATGCTTAATTTCTGAGTATGAAAAACTAATTACAATTAATTGTCTAAAAGTAAATATGGAAATCTGAAATTTGATTTTCTTTACTTACAAATTTTAACACTCTGGAATCTATAAAAAATTCAAAATATTAATTAATACATACAATGCACTTATAACATACGTAAACTGTTAAGAAAACTATGAATGGTAGCACACTAGCAGTACTCAAAATGACAGTTTGATTACTCATATGGCAAGCAGCAATTTTATGGTGTAAAGAAGACATGGGCGAACTACCACTGAATATGAGAAATTTCGTCTCTGTTTAATTTTGCCGTTTTATGGATTTATATTATTTTAGAGGGCTTACATTTCACCTTCAAGTACCACATAGATAATGTCAAATCTTGTAGTTGCAGCTTATGGTGAAACATGTGACTTCTTAGCTTTTCATACACTTAAATAAATCATAAAAAGCATTCATTCTTCTTTAAGATTGTATGGAATATTAATAGAAAGAAATAGCCAGTAAACATGTTATGCTACTCTAGTGACGATCAGAACACTAACTACCCCAAAGTTTTTATTACAAATTTTATTTTCATTATTTTATTCCATAAATTGTGTATAAAAAATCTGAAATGGACTTCTGTTGTAAGAATTATAGTAAATCCTTGTTGTCCCACAACATGGCCACAAAGGACCAAAAATACTAAAGAATAATAAACTCTGAGCAGCTAAAAGGAATTAACTATTCTTCGGGAAATGTTGATAAGTTTTGAGAAATTAAATTCTTATCTGAAAACACACTACATACAAATGGTCCCAGTCATTTCCAAACTACCTGTAATTTTTTATCATATCTTTATCATTCTTGTGGTTTGTGCCCTCTACAAATTCCTGTAGTCCATGATTTTGATGTTTTACTACAAGTCCAATCATCCTGTTTCTTCTTGCAGTTAGTCTTTTATATATGTTTATTTATTCATCAATTTTGTGAAAAGTCTTCTCATTGCTGATCCTCCCAGTCCATTCAATTATCGACATCCATCTGTAATACCAATTATCAAATGCCTTGAGCCTCTTCTTTTCTCAGTTTCCGACACTCCCTGATTCACTTTCGTAGAATGCAGTGATGCATATGTACTTTCTTTGAAATTTCTTTCTCATATGTTTTGTGGGGGCACGCTGACGAGTAGTTGCATGTGCACAGTACAGGGGCAGCGGCTAAGACTCTAGTGTGCACATAATCATTTACTCTTTGCTTTGTGTTTGTTTTTGTATTAGATGTTCTCTGTTAATGTCTGGCTCATTGCTTCACAATAAAGTTGAACATTAAGAATACGAACGAGTCTATCATTAATAGAATGGAACTACATAGTGGCTACAGTTTGTTACTGGTAGACTTCTTTTGGTGAATTCTCCCTTTTCCTGTGTTAGTCTGCTTCTAATTTGCTTGTTGTTTTGTTGCTCATGTGTTACTTTGCTTCCAAGGTAGAAGTTTTTCTTCACTTTGTTATATACCTAGTACCCAATTTTCACATTAGGTTTATTGCTAGTCTCATTTCTGCTGGTCCTTGACACATTCATTTGTCTTTGGTTTAGTCTCAGTTCATAATCGATACTCATGAGGAGAACATGTCAAGTGCCATAACCTGATTTCCCAGAAACTTTGCTCAGTGCCAGAGGAATGAAAATAACTGAACACATGACTCAACTTATCCAGTGATACTCAAACATTTCTGAGAAAATGACTGTCAAAGTTTTCAATGTACTTTTCATGCATTTCAGCATGCAATAAGCGTAGCTCAACTGGTGGCACAATAGCTAGCATTGCACCCTCTTACATTTGTGTCTTGTGTTCGAAACCTGATTATTGTTTTTATTTATTTTATTTTTTCCTTTATCTACCCACGTCCATAGAAGGCTACTATATGAAAGTTTCTTGTCAAGTTAGGGGATACAAGAGTGTTATATTAATCGTAAAACTACAACTGAGTTTTTATGTTAATAGTAAAATTACAATTGGGTTTCACAATAAGCATAGAACATTTATTACATGATATGTGTGTATGGCATTGTCAGGCTATACAATCTTTTTAAATCCTTATATTCTTATATTTCATTCTTGTATCAAATTTTAATTAAGATATTTTATTTTCATGTTTATTCTTCTGGAAGATTTGGTACATTCTCTTGGATGGTGAATCAAGATACACTACATGAATTTCACCAAAAACAATTTCAAATTATTTTTCCTTCCATTTATTGTTTTTTTCTATTAATTCACTCAACAGATGAATAAGAACAATATTATTTCAATGTACATTGGAAAATATTTGTGTAGTCAATTTCTATGGACAGTGGTAAATAAATGGTAAACAAAAATAAAAATGATAATAATGCTTTGAACATGGGGTGCAAAAGTGTGAAGACATGATGCTAACTAATGCACAACAGCTCTGAGTGCACTATTTACTTGATAAAAAGCACATAAAGTACTTCAAAAACTTTGCCCATAATTTTCTCAGGAATGGCTGAGTATATACAGATAAGCTGTGATACATGTCCACTTATTTTGGTCCCTCTTCCACTGAGGGAAGTTTCAGGAAAATTTGCTAACGGCACTTGCCATCTTTTTCTCATCAGTAAATTGTTTGCTCCATTCAACAGCTTCTATAATCCTGCCTCTCTTTCAGAGAGCACAGCAATACCATATATGAACCTTATCATGATATCCTGTCATTATGAATTATAATCACACTTGCGAAACTTTTATTTTATTTCCTACATTGCTTTTTTCAACAGCTTCTATAATCTTGCCTCTCTTTCAGAGAGCACAGCAATACCATATATGAACCTTATCATGATATCCTGTCATTATGAATTATAATCACACTTGCGAAACTTTTATTTTATTTCCTACATTGCTTTTTTGATATAAGTCTGAGTACTTCACTCTTTGTCTTCAATACTTATTGTTCCCTCTTGATTTTTGTATATTGTCCATCTTTCCCTGTAGTGTATACCTACTGTGTGAGGATTTCAAACATCATGCACTGTTTTACATTGTTGGACATTTTTTTAGGTCAACAAATCCTATGAAGGCATCTTGATTATCAAGTGTAATGTCAAAACTGCCTTTTTAAGTACATTTGCCTTTCCTAAAGCCAGATTGAGCATCATCTACAGATTCTTTATTCTCTTTTCCATTCTTTTGTATATTATTCTGGTCAGCAACATGAATGCATTAGCTGTCCAGCTAATTGTGTGATAGTTCTTGCATTTATCTTCTGTTTCTATAATTTGGATTGTGTTGATGACACTCATTTACTGGTATAATCATTTAGCTGCCACTTCCCTCACTGATTCTACAACTATGAATTATGTGTTCCCTCTGCCTTATTTTACCACAAGTATTCCAAAGCTGTGTTAAACTTTGACCCTACACCTTCCAAAGAGACATCCATTTCATCCTCACTCAAGGCAATAAGCAGTTCCCTTTTGCTTTCTAATGATATTACTCTATATTTATCTGTCCATATATCTTTATCCCATTTCCATTTCACTTAACTGTTCCCTACTATATCTAGATTCAGTCTTTGCATTCCCCATTTCAGATTTTCTAGCTTTCATACTACATTCAGACTTTTGATACTCCACATTTTCTCCCAAATACTGTTACCAGTTCATTCATGTTTGAATCTTTTTGTCTTGGTCTTTTCTGACTTGGCAGACCTTCTCAGAATTCAAATGGTGGACTAAGCTGGAAACTTTTGCCATTGGAGATAAGAAGGGCTTATTTCAATAGTGGTACAAGTCCATTACCTCCACTTTTCTGTCTATAACGCTTCTGAAATTAATGAGCCAAACAAACAGAAAGAAAAGTTCATCTCTAGCAAGAAGCCATATGCTTGAATATTTCTGGTATCTCAACTGCAGATTTTTCAGTGCTCATTTAACTTTAGGACTCTGTATCTCAATATGAACAAAAATAGACTTGCACCACTATTGAAATAAGCCCTTCATATTTTCATGACATTTTTATGATTACTGGTCACATTGCATCTGAATATGTATTATGTGTCTTTAGTGTAGTAGTTTCCATTTCCTTCTGCATCCTACTGCTTTTGATCATTGCAATTGCAGAGGCAAGATGGTGCCCCAAATCTCTGTTATTTCCTCCATCTTCTTTTTTAACAAGGGTGCTGGCAGAAAGAGGGTGGCTCTGAAAGTCAATAGAGTAACAATTCATTAAGGAAGAAATCAAAATGATATCATTTTAGATATCATAAAAAGCCCATGTAATTATTGATAAACAGTAGCTTAATAGCTATTTAATATTATTTTACTAAATTAAGTACAATCAGGCTGTTTTTCCAGTAATTATGTTAGTTGTCTTAATAAAGACTTGTTTTACAGACTTGCAAACATATTTCTCTTTCAGTGCAAAATCATTACGCACACCATCGAACATGTTTGTAGTCAATTTGGCAATCTGTGATTTTCTAATGATGCTGAAAACACCTATCTTCATCTACAATTCATTCAACACTGGATATGCTTTAGGACATCTTGGATGTCAAGTGTTTGCATTTATAGGATCAATATCTGGGATTGGAGCTGCTACAACTAATGCAGCTATAGCATATGACAGATACAGGTAAGAAATATTTTTAAAATGTATTAATTGGAGTTGAGATATACAGAAAACAAGAAGCTTTGATAATTATGTTTCAAAAATATTTGTCTGATATAAAGCATTAAAATAAGTTTAAATAATTATGATTGCAGACTTAAGTAATGTGATATGGAGCTACACCAAAAACAGCTAAAACCTTGTTTTAGATTAAAGCTTATCAAATCTGAAATGCAGTAACATATATTTTATGTCATTCCTTGCAAAAAAAGTATTTTGGTTTCTTGGGAGAGGACAGAGTTTTTTTATACATTATGAACTGTTTCAGTAATACAAATCACAAAAATGGGATAAAATGTAAAGAAGATTAGGCGTGAACACTCATCAACAAAATAGTCTTTAAGATATGGAGCATGACTTCAGACTGGACAAGACTGTATTGTTCTCTAAAACTAGAAATTTAATAATTGTAGGTGACTTTAATGTCAACTTCTTAACTGATAACAACCTCAAAACTGACCTGGACCACTTAATGAATTCTTACAACTTGGCTGCGATGGTTACCTGGCCCACTAGAGTTACAGAAAATTGCAAGAGCCTTCTAGATAATATTTTCATTGACAAGAATAGAGTCAACAGTGCTAGTGTGAGTAAAGTAATTTATGGCCTGTCTGACCATGATGGACAACTTCTGAAAGTAAATAACATCAGTTTGTGCAATAAAATCTCCCACACCTATAGGTCCTATAGATGTATAAACACTGAAACTGTGTCTGCCTTTAACGACTATTTGTCACAGATAGATTGGGAGCCAGTGTACAGCACATCAGATGTTAATGATAAATTTAACCTTTTTTTAAATGAATTTATATCTGTATTTGAAATGGCTGTCCCAAAAAAAACTGTCAGAAAGAACAATGAGGTTTCTTCCAGTAAACCATGGATTACTGGAGGTATAAAAATTTCTTGCAGGACTAAGAGGGAGTTACATGCCTCACTAAGAGTATCAAATGATCCCCTTGAAAGGTCTCATTTTAAGTTATATTGTAAAATTTTAAAAAGGGTGATAAACAAATCCAAGAGCCTGTATATTAAGTCTGAAATTGATAAATCTGAGAACAAAATAAAAGCAGTTTGGAATGTTATAAAGAGAGAGTGTGGCAAGAGTAACAAGAATGTTAATACCACAGAGATAAGCTATAAGGATGAGGTTATTCATAATCCTGTAACAGTTTCCAACATATTCAACAATCACTTCATAACTGCAGCAGAACAAGTAGGTTGTAACGGTTCCTTAAATGCTGCTACGCATTTATTACACAGAGCTAACCCTAACACGCATGACCCAATTTGTATTGCCCCAGTTACTATTACTGAAGTTAAAAATACCATCAAGGCCTTAAAAAATAAAAATTCCACTGGTATTGACAACATTTCACCAAAAATACTGAAGCATTGTAGTGACCACATATGTCAAGTCCTGTGTCACATTTTTAATGAGGCTATCCAGCAAGGTGTTGTCCCAGAGAGATTAAAGCTTGCCGTTGTGAAACCACTTTTCAAGAAGGGTGACAAAACTAATTTATCTAACTACCGTCCAATATCACTACTAAGTAGTTTCTCAAAAGTATTAGAGAAACTAATGTATACAAGAATTGTAGAACATCTTAACAGCCACAACATACTCAACAGAAACCAGTTTGGTTTCCAAAAAGGTAGATCAACTGAGCAGGCTATTTTTTCTCTCACAAATTAAATTTTAGAGTCAATAAATAATAAAATGTCACCTATTGGAATTTTTTGTGACTTGTCTAAGGCCTTTGACTGTGTGGACCACAACATTCTCTTACATAAGGCTAATTTTTATGGCTTGCGAGGTAGCATTGGTAGATGGATAGAATCATATCTGCAAAACAGAAAACAGAAGGTGATAATTAATGGTGCCAATGATAGTCCCATTTCTTCTGATTGGGGCACATTAAAGTGTGGTGTGCCTCAGGGGTCCATCCTAGGACCTTTGCTTTTCCTTATCTTCATCAATGATCTCCCACTTTGCACAGACACCGAGTGTAAATTTACTCTTTTTGCCGATGACACCACTATTCTGCTTGAAAGTCGAACTAACAGTGACCTAGAAAATAAATGTAATGCTGTACTCATTGACATCCTACACTGGTTTAAGTGCAACAGACTAACTCTAAACATTCAGAAAACTCAGTATATGCAATTTCACACATCTCAACAAGAAAATGAAGTATGCCACTTAAACTGTGGTAACCAAAATATACTACACTGTGAATCATCTAAGTTCTTGGGCATTCTAATTGATGGCAAGCTGAACTGGTCTGAGCATATCTTAGACCTACATAGAAGGCTCAGTGTGGCAACTTATGCTCTGCGTGTAATCACCCCCATTGGTGATGAGGACGCTACTAAAGCTGCCTACTTTGGTTATTTTCATTCTATCATGTCGTATGGCATAATATTTTGGGGCAACAAGCCTTTAGCCAAAAAAATATTTACTGCACAGAAGAGAGCTGTTAGAATCATGAGTGGTGTTCATCCAAGATATTCTTGCAGAAGTCTGTTTCATAAGTTACAAATATTAACACTTACCTCTCAATTCATATTTTCTTTGATGATTTTTGTTTCTAACAACCTATCTCTTTTTAAAACTAATAGTGAATGTCATGATCATAATACTAGGTCTAAAAATGATCTACACAGGGATCTGAAACATTTAAGTCTTGTTCAGAAAGGTGTTCATTATTCAGCCACAAAAATTTTCAACTCCCTTCCATCAGGTATTAAAGATCACATTAATGTCTTACCTACTTTTAAATGTAAATTGAGAGAATACCTAATGGTAAATTCCTTCTATTCTCTTGATGAGTATCTACAGATAAAGCAATGATTTTTTATACTGATAAAAATTTGTTTGCTATAGATCACATTAACTGTTTAATTTGGAAAATGTACTATATTTCCTTTTTAGGTATTGTTTTATATTACTTGAGCTATACCTTTGATTTGATTTTAACCTACAAACTTATTCATAATCTTATGGTACATTTTTGTCATTTTATATATGTGTATTATTTGTTTAATTTGGAAAATGTACTATATTTCCTTTTTAGGTATTGTTTTATATTACTTGAGCTATACCTTTGATTTGATTTTAACCTACAAACTTATTCATAATCTTATGGTACATTTTTGTCATTTTATATATGTGTATTATATCTGTTGTATGTAATCATGACTCATTCCACATCCTTGTGATTTATCACAATACGGATTAATGGAATACGAAATAAATAAATAAATAAATAAATAGATATGGGTCATGGGCTTTTCACAGGAATCATGCTGGTGTTGAAATTAAGTAATTTAGAGAAGCCATAGAAAATCTAAATCTCCTTCTGAAAATGAGTCATCTGTCTTAACCACTGCACCACTGTAGTCTGGTGATATTATTGTGTGGCATACCAGAAAAAGCCAAAGTGTGATTGTCTGATGAGCCATTGGATCCAACATTAAATTTTGACTTATAAATATTGAGAGCAATATGAATGACAACAACTTCATCAAGAAACTTTTAGAGCCTAATCTATTACCCCTAGGTAGGTGACTCCACCTGCATGTTTCAGCAGAATGATGTCTGGCCACATGTGGTGAGATTTATGCAAATCTCCTTCAAAACATGTCAGGAACAGCTATTTCCATGGGCCTGCATGTTCACCTGACATGATATCATATACTGTTTTTAATTCCTAATAATTTGTGTCTTATATCATAGGTGGTTTACAATATTCATAAGTAGGATTAATGTCATAATAATAAATTTTATGGCCAGACCAATATTAAGCTAACCCATATCATGAGGGACCATCTCAATTTATGTATACGCTAAACATGATATACGCCATGTAAAACACTAATGTCAGAGATACACCAAATTTACATTATTAATGTGTGTCATCTAAACATCAAAAAGAGTATATACTACAAAATTAATAATTTTAGAAATAATTTATTCAGCAAGGTGAGTTTTGGAGCACAAAAGCAATACTATATCAATGAGTAGAAAGAAATGTTAGAGGTAATTCTGAAATATTTATCTTACGTATCAAGACGTGTTGTTCCACTGCCTCACTCAATAACAGGACACTTTTTTTATACCATTTGTGCTTTAAAGAATGATGTTCAACATCACAATAGGCACTAAAGACAAGACAAGACCAGCAACAAGACCTCATGACCTCTGCCACTTTACATTTTCTTAATATGCAGTTCATAATCTTTCATTGTTAGAAATTCATCATAATTAGTTTCATTGTTTTAAATAATTTTTGCATAATTCCTCTTATTACATTTTCTTAGCCTGGTTCTTTCACCTTAGAACATGTTTTCTCTCACAAAATAGTCTTGATATATTCAAATTTATACATTTTTTTCAATTACTAATTTCATAATGAATTAAAAACATTCTCTGGATTGGTGTTTACAGTTATTATTATTATTATTATTATTATTGTTCATGGGTTCAAATACTGACAAGGTACTACAGATAATATTAAAACACCACAAACTTATTCATCCACAGTACTGCAAGGTGCTGTTAATCAATAGTTGTAAGAATGGATCACAAAACTATGACAAAAGGTACAGAGGATGCAACGGGAAAGGTTACATAAGGAATCATGCGACATACGCAAGTCAGTGCAAGTACACTATAAAGTGTAAAGAAGGTTCTCCTACTATAAAATAAAAAGAATTATTAAAATAAAAAATAGTAAACCTAATACATTTCAATATGTCTGGTGTACAACAAAATAAAAGATAAAACTTAGACATGGAGATGATCTGCCAGTCAGATCAAAACTAATCATCATTTAAAAAATAGAAAAGACAGTGATCAAGACTGTACTTCTTATGTGTTATACAACTGTATATCATGGCTTCCTGAAAGATGCCATCAATTGTGAAATACAAATATCGTTTTTGAGTTTATATGACTTACAGTGGGCTTCTCCACTTACCCACATGAATATTGTGGTTTTACGTAAAAGTCACAGTTTGAAATTTTAGTGAAATGTAAACAATGAAGAGTTCCACGCAGGTCGACTGAAACCAGCTGTCAACTTTGTTCTGTGGATAATGATGTTATGGGATGTGATGTCTTACATGCAAAAACAGAAAGAGCACAGAAAACTGACAATATTCTTTTGCATATGTACATATATTTTTAATGCAGGTTGTAGTGACAGATCTGTAGGGTAGCCCGGGGGCAGGGGAGATCAACTGAGTCTAGTGATATGGGATATCGCCTTCATCCTATGGCGTAATGATGATGTCATGTGTGACGTCATAGGAGCACAGAGAAAAAGAGAACAGAACACTTACAATTTTTTTTCTGGCTATATCTTTTTGGAGTGTAGGTTGCAGTGACAATGATCTGTAGTCATACTTGTGTATTTTTAACAGTCGTTATTAATACTGCCAATTATAAAATAAAGTAAAAAATAATAAAAAATGTCACTTATCTACAAAAATTATACTAAAATTTCAAAAAAGTGATCAGATAAGCTATAGAAATACATTGTTACAACCTAACTGTGGTAGTTATATTTCAAGATGTGGTTACAAGTTTGGGTCCTGTTTTGGTGAATGGTAATTCAAATCTATTATGTTTCTAGTTTCTGAAGTCTTCCACTGGATGATTTCTAAAAGTATTGTGTTCTTAGTCCATTTCCATATTTCTTCAATTTAGCAGAGTTTTAATGATCCAAGCAATTGCTCTAGAGAAATCTGTGTTGTTAACAACTTGTAGCAGTCTCTGATAAGAAAAAAAAACTGTTCATGTTTTGCTTTATATTAGCAGTCATAAGCCAGATAAAAGACTGATGATAATATCTGGGAACTGTACAATAATTAGTATTAACTTTATAAACATTCACACAGTTCTTTTGTAATGATATGATATTTAAAAAATAAGAGAGGTGTAATTTTTTTACTGTAGGGTAATAGCAAGGCCATTTGATGGTAAACTAACAACTGGGACTGCTGTTCTGTTTGTACTACTCATCTGGGCTTACACCCTACCTTGGGCGATAGTGCCACTTCTTGAAATATGGAGCAGATTTGCACCAGGTAAATCATTCAATGCTTCCTGTGGTATAAATTACAGAGATTCATTTAGTACACTTGCCTCTTGTATCATATCACATTATACTTGTTTATATGTTGTTAAATACATACTTGTCTGTTTTCACATTTAAAATTGATCATTTTAATGAATTTGAACATAACATGTTTCTGTCCTTGTAAGGTTGTATTAAGAAGGATGCTGTGCCAGCAAAAAATATGAAACATATGTTTGGCCTTACCATCAGCTAGTACTCTACAGTAGAGAAGTGTATGTGTGTCCATTTATTCACTGTGAATATAGTTCATATTGCTTGCAGATGAGCATTGTTAACAAATGCTATGAGTATTCCTCCTAAAGGAAAAATTTAATATAAGTATATGCTCTGTTCACAATGGTTTCTCAGCTACATCAATTGGAAATGACCTGTGATGCAGAAATGATGCTTACAACAGATCGTAAATTACTGTGTTTTCCTTCCAATTACCCATCAAAACTTGTGGTCATACTGTCATCATCACTCTGAATTAAATGATGTTAGCAGCTATCTTACCAAGTATTTGTTTAGTATTCTCGCTTGATACATGCATAAGCATATTTTAATGAAAGCAAGCAATTACTCCCATGTTTAAATTATTTTTATTTAGACTTCCAGCATCAAATAATTCTGCAAACATCACCATGACTAACTAAACACACAAATACATTTCATTGAGGTATAGTATAATAGGCTGAGAAATATGTAGAATACTGGTTGTGCATTTCTGTCCTTGTTGTCAGAAAGATTTTCTCCAAATACTTCAGCAACAGATTAATTCAGCTGTCCAGTATGGCACACACAGGTTTGAAATAGCTGTATCTGAGAAACCATGGAGACTATATCACATTATATCAAAAGGAGA
Source organism: Schistocerca piceifrons (assembly GCF_021461385.2). Classification (NCBI taxonomy): domain Eukaryota; kingdom Metazoa; phylum Arthropoda; class Insecta; order Orthoptera; family Acrididae; genus Schistocerca; species Schistocerca piceifrons. The sequence goes on along the minus strand of NC_060140.1, from coordinate 218,515,396 downwards.
ACACACTTGAGAAAATTTAAAACTACCAGGAACAAAATGGTTATTCGTACTTAGCCCCAGGAGGCAAAATTCCAGTTCTTTTTTTTTATGAGAAAACTACTACTAATTTTCAGAAATGTTAGTTTCTTTGTCAGAGAGGAAAGAGAGGTAGCCACAAAAAAGAAAAGTGTTACTATCACTTATGCAGCTATTACAATGAAATAAAATATTGTAATGGCGCTTGCTTGCTGCAGTTATGATATTATTATTATTATAAGATATGATGTTAATTTTCTTTTTGTTTATTAACTTCTTCATCACTATGGACAGGAAAGCTATATCATATGTTCTTTATTTACAGAGGGCTACCTTACTAGCTGCACATTTGATTACCTAACCAGCTCACCAAGCAATCAAATGTTTGTTCTAACAATCTTCGTGTTTTCATATGTAATTCCCATGAGCCTGATCATGTTTTTCTACTCTCAAATTGTTAGCCATGTTGTAAGCCATGAGAAATCTCTTCGAGAACAGGTATGTACATTGATAAGATAGCTTAGTAAACAAAAATATTTATTTAATATTAAATGATGATTAGATTGTTGTTCACAGCTCTCTAAGAGCACAGGAAGGGGAATTTAATTTTCTGATTCCTTTCATTAAAATTTATTTATCTTCTTTATCTTAATTTTTATTATTTTACTATTTGTAGTTAGTTGTTGATGCTACTTTCTCAATTTCCTAATAATTTTCTAGCATACTGTTGCAATACAAAGTTATTTTCATAATTGTAAAATCTGATATTTCATGAGTAATTGATCGCGATTTTCATGGCTAGCAGTGTTCATTTCTATAAAAAGTGAGGTGCTTCTCTGGTTTAGTGCCCATTTTCTATGAGACATACTGGTTCATAACATAGTGTTCACAGTTGCAGCAAACACGATCCATGTTCATTCCATAAAATTTTGGGAGTATAGCTGCATAAACTTTATTTCTTCCTTTTATAATACTTCAGCCATATATCTTCTGGTCTTCAGAGTGAGCTGACAGAAGCTACAGTATGATATAGTACTTGTTAAGTTGTTTTAAACAACAGGAAACTTAAGCACCAGTGCAGCTAATAATGACACACTGATATTCTAGCAAGAATTAACCACAGATTCAATTTATACATACTCTTTGCCGCTGATTGTAGTGTCTGGTGCTTATATTTTTAGTGGTTTAAAATGATGGTACAAGCACTGTAGTGTCCTATAGCTTCAGTTGGCTCACTGTGAAGATGGCTGAAAGTTATACCATTGAAATATTAGAAAACGAAAAAATAAAGTCTATACAGCGTCACTCCAGAAATTTTATGGATGGTTGCTGTGAAGAGGTTCATCACAGAGGTTCATCACAGTAGTGGACATAACATTAGGAAGCAGCCTGTTTCACAGACAAATGTCATCAACTACAAGAACTTATTCTGCCATATTTCTCAATATAAAATTGTAACCTATTCCATAAACTGAACACACCAGGAAAACATTTGAAATAAATGTGAATCGAAAGACATAGTGATCAACTGTTGATTTGGTCATCAATTGTAAGTTTGTTTTCATGTTTCTCTCTGTTCCTGTCACTTGGTAGCTATTCACTTCATATCAGCACAACTGCTGCAACCTGTCATGATGATAATCTGCCTTCTACAGATTGTATCATGATTACTATCATAAACTGACATACTATGTTCAGTTGTGAGCTGAGCTGGTGGCTCTTCACTCACAGCCCCAGACGATGCTGTCTTCAGTCACACAGCTTGGGACAGTTGCTAATGGGCATCGCTGTGAAGGGCCCACATTGAGGCTGACCCCTCACCTTTGCTTGAGGAAGATTGTTTCAAGGTGTGACAGGCAGAAAAAGTGTTTCCAGGGTACCGATTGTGAAACGTCCCTGGTTTGTCCGACAAACAGTTTTCAAATGTCATATGTGGCTGATAAAGATCCTGAGCCAGCTATTATCATTCTCCCTTTTAAGTGAAAGCCTCTCAGCATGCAAGGTCTGGGCATCACAGAGGGTTGTGTTATTGGCATCTGGGAGCTCCAATGCCAGCCATGTGACGGAGCCCCTTGGGGGAAAGCTGACAAGGAGAGAACAAAATTCAGTATGCACTCTGTGTGAATACCTTGATAGGGCGGGTGGGGGTGGGGGAGTTATCCTAGATGTGGAACAGGGTCTTCTGTATGCCATAAGAGCACAGGGTACAACCAACTGCCACACGTGGCTCATATTGATACTAATGATGTGTGCCCCTTTGGATAAGAAGAGATTCTCTCTGGTTCCAGGTGGCTATTTGAAGTGATAAAAACAGCCTGTCTTGCCTGCAAGATGTAGGCAGAGTTCATCATTTGGAGCACTGTTGATAAGACCTGTAGCAGACTTTTGATACAGAGACAAGTGGAGGGTCTGAATAAAAGGCTCAGACAGTTCTGAGACTCTGCAGTCATGGGGGCTGTTTGGTGGGGACTGGGCAGCTATTTTTAGGTTAGATGGCCTTGGGAAAGTACAAGCATGAGTTCAGTCCCAAAGGATGCAGGTCAAACAGAGAACAAGGATAGTCTTAAGAAACATCAGGATTATAATTATAAACTGTGTTGGGAAAGAACTAGAGCTCCAGGTGCTAATAGAAAGCACTGACTTTGAAGTTATAGGTACCAAAAGCTGGCTAAAGTTGGAGAAAAGTTCAGCTGCTGTTTCTACTGAGGATCTAATGACGTTCAGAGAGGCTGTATTAAATTCAGTTGGTGGTGATCTGTTTGGTGATATTAGAAGTATTTTATCTTGTAGTGAAATTAACACAAATAGTTGCTGTGAGTTAGTATGGACACAGGCTAGACTTGAAAACCAGAATAAATAAAAATTTGTTTCCTCCCCTGCCCCCTTGCCCCCCCCCCCCCCCCCTCTCATACAACTCAGATATTATGGTTGCTGCAGGATTTAAAAAAAAAAAAAAAAAACCTTGAGTCTCATTTCAAATAAGTACTCAATTCATACAATTTCAGCTGGTGGTGGCTTCAGTTTATCCACAATATGTTGGCAAAAATATACGTTCAAAGCTAGTCGCAGCCATAAAACAATAACTGAAATTGACCTAATTGCTTTCTCTGAAAATTATTTTGAGCAATTAGCTTAGGAACCTAACAAAAATGAAAATGATTGTGAATACTTGAGCTCTTAGTAACAAATAATCCAGAGCAAATACGGAGCATCATGATGGACACAGGGATTACTGACCAAAAAGTCACTGTAGAGAGACTGAATGCCATAACATCCAAACCCACCAAAAATAAATGCAAAATGTATCTGCTTATAAAAGGAGATAAAATTTGTTTGATGCCTTCCTAAGAGATAGCATCCATTCTGTCTGAATCAACTGCGTAAGTGCAGACTACATGTGGCTGAAATTCAAAGAAATAGTATCAACAGCAATAGAGAGATTTACACAAAATAAATTAATAAGATGCAGAAATGATTCCCCATGATCTACAAAACTGGTCAGAAGCCTGTTGTAGAAGCAATGAAAGAAGCATGCCAAATTTATAAGAATGCAAAATCTACCTCCGAATCTGGGAGAAAATCCAAGATTCTAGTCATACCACGTATGTAAAGTACACCAGCAGCTAGACACAATTGGAACCTTTAGTGCAATAAGAAGTTTCATGAAGGTTTGAAATTATTTGTAAAGTTTGTTGAAGTTCACTAAGTGCTCTCCTTATGAAAAAACTGGACGAATATACTCTGGGTAATTTGCATGTCATGAATTATGCAGCTTCAAGAAATATACACAGTTTCTGAATTTCATAGTTAACTTATTGTGTTAAATCTTTTAACATCAGGTTACACCTCTTAATGTGTAGATTGTGACACCATTTTTAATTCTTAAATTCGCTCATTAATTGCCTGAAATACTGGTAATCAAAGTTTTGTTGCCCCTGGAAGCTGTGAAACAGGCAACCTGCAACTGAGACTGGATGATTGTTTCAGCTATTAAGTAATGTAGGTATATTTGAAATGTAAACTTGTCGATTAAGTCCCCATGTGATTGGGCTCAAATTTATCCATGATTCATCTTAACAAGAAATGCAATACTGCTTCAGCATGTTTCATCTTACAATTTACTGTAGCATCATATTCATTAGAGGAAGTTTTCCACATGATACCCATGCATTTGGATGTATGCACTTCATTACAAATTATCACATACCCCAATAAAACAGTCAGTAATGAAAATAAATAAGTTCATCTACTACACAGCACTTGCATCTATGGAAATAAATCTCAATTTAAGAGCAAGTTTACACATTATTCCTAAACAATATAAATGTGCTAATTAAAATACTTAATTTACCAACAATACGTTTGTCATGTACTTTACACATGCTACCAAAGTCGTGTGTCATGAAGAAGTTGTTACGAAGGGAAAAATCAATTTAGTTTTACAATTTGCACCTGTCATACATTGTACGTTACTGGGTAAATACATCAAGATTTTTGTGAAGCGTGATTCATGTGTTTGTGAGACACAGACATGTATGAACCATTTATGATTTGCTGGGTTATTATTTATAACAACAATCAATTATTGACAATATAATGTAATTGAATAGATACAAAAATCTACTCACCAAGCGGTGGCAGGAGAACACACACGCAAAAAGGTTTAATTTATGCAAGCTTGGAGCCAGTGGCTCCTTCTTCCAGCAGAAGAGTTGAAGGGGAAGGAAGAGGGGTGATGGTAGGTGTGAAACTGTAGGTGTTTAGGAAAAGGCCATCCTGTCCGGTAATCTTCACCTGGTCTAAGGTTCTGGGTGACTTCCTGTACTGTACCCATTTTCCTTAACCTCTTCTGTCCTTTTCCTTCTCTTTCAACTCTTCTGCCAGATGAAGGAGCCACTGCCTCTGAAAGCTTGCGTAAGTTAATACTTTTTGTGTGTGTGTTCTCCTGCCACCATTTGGTGAGTTATCATTTCATGGTAAATGATGACTGTAATCATTTACCATGAAGAATTCCAACAGTTCTGTTTCAGCCATGTTTAAAGTCTTGAGTTATTATTCATCTCTACTTGCAACAATTATGATACTAACAGAGAAAAAGAGAAACACTAAAAAATGTGAAGAGCATCGGACCATCAGTCTAATTTCTCATGCAGCTAAAGTCTTGCTGAGTGTGTTCAATAGAAGGCTATATGGCAAGCTGGATAGAGGGATTGCAGAGGAACAGTTCGGGTTTAGAAGAGGAAAAGGAACAAGAGATGCTATTGGCCTGTTAAGAACTATAGGGGAAAGAGATATGAAAAAAGAGGTAGAGAAATCTTTGCTGTTTTTATAGATTTACAAAAGGCTTTTGACAGAGTTCAGTGGAACAACCCGATAGACATTTTGAAGAGGATAGGAATAGATTGGAAGGAGAGATGACTGATACAGAATCTATATTTACACCAGAAAGTAAGGATAAGGATTGGAAATGAAATGTCAGAAGGAAGCAGCATTGGATGAGGCATTAGACAAGGTTGTTGCCTTTCCCCACTGTTGTTTAATGCATACCTTGAAGAGGTTATTGCGAAAGGCTTAGATGGGAAAAGAGGAATATGTAAGGGTGGAAAGAGAATAGAATGCATAAGATTTGCTGATGACATGGTATTAGTGGCAGAAAGTGAGCAGACAGTGAATAACATGCTGAAAGATTTGAATGAAGCTTGTGTGGAATATGGGATGCAAATAAACACAGCAAAAACAAAGAGTATGGTCATCAGTACAAGACGCAAACTGTCCAATATTAAAATAGGACAATCTACCATTAGCCATGTAAGTGCATTTAAATATCTTGGAAGCACAGTAACTGAAGACTTGAGATATCACCAGGAGGTGAAAACTCGAATTGCCATAGTGAAGGAGGCATTCAACAGAAAGAGCATACTCTTATTAGTTCCAGTTATATGCAATCACTAAAATTGAACAATGCACCAGGATTCAATAAAATCTATTTCAGATTCTATACAGAATGTGTGGCTGAGTTGACCCCTCTCTTAGCCATAATATATAGTAGAGCCCTTCAGTAAGAATCTGTACACTGTAGTTGAAACAAAACACAGATCAAACCCATCTAAAACAAGTGTAACAGAAATGATTCACAAAACTACCATCCAATATCAATGACATTCATCTGTTAAAGAATCTTTGAACATTTTCTGGCCTCAAATATTTGTGAGGTATCTTGAATAGAATTATGTCCTTCATGCCAACCAGCATGGACTCCAAGAATATTAGCCATGTGAAACTCAACTGACATCTTGATAGCTATGGATCATGACAATCAGACAAGTGCAGTATTTCTTGATTACAAAAAAAGCATTTGACTCAGTATCACATCAACACTTGCTGACTAAGTAAGGTCATAGACAGAATCAAATGACTGGATTGAGGATTTATTGGTAGGGAAGACATAGCACATTATCTTGGCTGGTGAGTCATTGACAGATCTGGAAGCGACTTCAGACATGCCCCAGATAAGTGTGTTGCAATCCTTGCTGTCAATTTTGTATACTGATGACCTGGCAGACAATGTTAATAATAATCTAATACTTTTAGCAGATGATATAGTTATCTATAATGAAGTGATATCTGAAAAAAAGCTATTCAGATATCAAAGAGGTTTCAAATTGATGCAAAGTCTGGGAACTTGTTTTAAATGTTCACAAATGTAATATTGTGCACTTCACAAAATTCAGAAATGAAAAACCCTATGACAAGAAAATCAATGAGTCTCAATTGGAATCAATAAACTCAAACAATATGTTGGGATATTAAATTAAATGATCATGGGGGCTCAATTGTGGATAAAGCAGGTGGGAAACTTTGTTTTATTGGCAGGATACTAGGAAATTTGCTTTCCAAACACTCATGTGAGTCATCCTAGAATCCTCCTGCAGTGTATGAAACTGTTTCGTCCTGTCCTTTATAGGTACAGTGCAACCTTGAGAACATAGTAGTAGTAGTAGTAGTAGTAGTGGTAGTATATTCACAAAAGCAAAGTAACAAGAGATTCACAAATAACACAACTTCCAAATATTTAATGCACTTGAAATAATTTCACAGGCTAAGAAGATGAATGTAGAATCTCTACGCAGCAACACAGCACAGAATCAGACATCTGCTGAAATTAGGATAGCCAAAGCTGCTATTGGAATATGCTTCCTCTTTGTTGCTTCGTGGACTCCATATGCTGTAATGGCCCTTATTGGTGCCTTTGGAAATAAGTAAGTACATTTAAATTACAAACAATGATGATGCACACTACTATTGTGATTAAAAGCTTGATCTAAGGCCAACCTGAATTGCAGAAGGTAAACACATACTATCCATTTTTACAGAGCGCTGCTGACTCCAGGTGTTACAATGATTCCAGCTTGTACATGTAAAGCAGTAGCCTGTCTGGATCCTTACGTGTATGCCATCAGCCATCCACGATACAGGTAAATACAGTTTGAAACTGATCTCAATGTATTTTATTCATTATTCAGTGATCCTAAAAATCACACGGAGATATGAATCATAATTGTTGTTATGCCAATAGAGAGAGAAAAGCAATATCTCTTTTGAGACAGCACATGTGTACAATTGTCTTTGTTTGGCAACAGAAGATAGTAGATTGGTAAATCCTTTGAGTTATGGAACCAACCAACTATTGATACATAATCAGCATGGTTTCAGAAAATATCGTTCTTGTGCAATATTCGCACGAAATAATGGCTGCTATCAACAGGGGATCTCAAGTTGATTCCGTATTTCTGGATTTCCGGAAAGCTTTTGACACCATTCCTCACAAGTGACTTCTAATCAAGCTGTGGGCCTATGGTGTATTGTCTCAGTTGTGCAGCTGGATTCGTGATTTCCTGTCAGGAAGGTCACAGTTTGTGGTAATAGGCGGCAAATCATCGAATAAAACTGAAGTGATATCAGGTGTTCCCCAGGGAAGTGTCCTGGGACCTCTGCTGTTCCTGATCTATATAAATGACCTGGGTGACAATCTGAGCAGTTCTCTTAGGTTGTTCGCAGATGATGCTGTAATTTACCGTCTAGTAAGGTCATCCGAAGACCAGTATCAGTTGCAAAGCGATTTAGAAAAGATTGCTGTATGGTGTGGCAGGTGGCAGTTGACGCTAAATAACAAAAAGTGTGAGGTGATCCACATGAGTTCCAAAAGAAATCCATTGGAATTCGATTACTCGATAAATAGTACAATTCTAAAGGCTGTCAATTCAACTAAGTACCTGGGTGTTAAAATTACGAACAACTTCAGTTGGAAAGACCACATAGATAATATTGTGGGGAAGGCGAGCCAAAGGTTGCGTTTCATTGGCAGGACACTTAGAAGATGCAACAAGTCCACTAAAGAGACAGCTTACACTACACTCGTACGTCCTCTGTTAGAATATTGCTGCACAGTGTGAGATCCTTACCAGGTGGGATTGACGGAGGACATCGAAAGGGAGCAAAAAAGGGCAGCTCATTTTGTATTATCACATAATAGGGGAGAGAGTGTGCCAGATATGATACGCGAGTTGGGATGGAAGTCATTAAAGCATAGACGTTTTTCGTTGCGGCGAGATCTATTTACGAAATTTCAGTCACCAACTTTCTCTTCCGAATGCGAAAATATTTTGTTGAGCCCAACCTACATAGGTAGGAATGATCATCAAAATAAAATAAGAGAAATCAGAGCTCGAACAGAAAGGTTTAGGTGTTCATTTTTCTCCCGCGCTGTTCGGGAGTGGAATGGTAGGGAGATAGTATGATTGTAGTTCGATGAACCCTCTGCCAAGCACTTAAATGTGAATTGCAGAGTAATCATGTAGGTGTAGATGTAGATTTTATGTAAGTATTATTTACACTTCCAGTTTACTGGTGATGTATCAAAAATTCTTCTATCAAGCAGGAGTTCTGAAGCAGAAAGAGATTAGGTTCACTGGCAGTATCACTGTAGATAGTGTGGTCCCATTTCTGGAATTTCTCTGAGCTTATCCTCTTTGCGCTAGTCAAAGAATACCCGCAATTCATGTTGAAATGATTATGACAATGAAAATTTTGACAAATCATTTGACACTGGAATACTAACTACCAAAAAATGTTTCAACACATTTGGCTTTCTTTAACTGGTTGCATCTTCTGTTGGTTAGACTGTTATCTGCAGTTGCATATTTTGAGAGTATTCAACATAGCAGCTCATAAACATGTGACCTGTCTGGTCCACAATTGTTGGTTTGGGTTCTCAAGGCATACTGCAAACATCTAGTGTACAGAGGTGTCAACAATCTTTTACAAGGTATAGCACACCCCTAAAAAGAAATACAGGCTGAAACATTGGCATTTTTTTGAGTATGAGTTCAATCTTGTTAGATATTTCTCTTCAAGAAAATCACTATTTCCTACAAATGCCATATGTCTGCAACATGTTTGCCAGCCACATCAGTGCAAGGCTACTTAAACTGTATTGTTAATCCTTAATGCAGTTTGCAGGCACATCAGGCCTTTCCAAGGATGTTCTTTGCTGAAGCAACCTCAGCCTTGGTCTTATGTACAATTGTGTTCAGTGCATTTAACTTGTGAACTATAAGATGCAGTTACAACACTTTAGATAATCATTGTATGTGACAGTTTTTGGTAAATTGAGTGATTTTTTTTTTTAATCATGCCAACAGAGTCTGTTTATGCACTCCGCAGTTATACTCCTGGACAGAACAGTGAAATTTTGACTCTTGACTGCAGAATTGACTAATCTGAACAGATTCAACTTGGGCAATGTGGCTGCACAGGTGTCTGTGTGTATGAGTGGGGGGGGTTAGGTGGAAGGGGCGAGGCGGGGGGAAGAGTGTGCGGCATGCACAAAGGCACATATGTTTCACACTCTAGTTTGTTATTCATCCAAATGCTAACAAAGTTTTTATTCCTTTTGGTGTGCCTATTGATGATTCAATGTATCAACTATTTGGTGAACTGTCTCCTTTACTCCTAAATTATTTACAGTCTGCCAGAACTTTCCTTACCACTTTAATTTTCATATATAAATATAAAATATATGAGAAGTCTTTGGGAAACTTGCACATTTTTAATAACGATGAAGCACATTATCATGTCTATGTATAGTCAAGTCAATAAAAAAAGTAGCCACAAAGTGGCAAGAAATATCAGATTATGTGCAAGTCTCAAATAATAAAATTTTTTTGCATGCAGAGTCAAGAGAAATCTATGTACATGTGCAGTTTCAAGAGAAGTCTATGAACCACTTGAAAGTTTAAGAAAAATTTCTAACTCCAATGGATATGAATGTGTAAAAAAATTTGTAACTCCATAATTCAAGAAAGACAACTGTAATTATTCTTTCTAAACAAGATAGTTGTCCAGCTTCATGCCGACAAGGCACATTATGGTATCTTAACTTAAAATTGCTGCAAAGGCATTTACGATGCATAAAGCAAGAAGACAGCTCATTAACCCTTTCAGACCCACATTAAATTTTACTTTCTCTTAGTTGCAGCAAAAGCATTTTTCACAGTGGAAACCTCATGTACACATATGAGAATGTTCAATCTTTTTATCATGTACAAGTGTTGCCAGCTGTTGGGTTTCACCATAAAAATATTAACAAATTAATGTAGCAGTGCACAGCAGCTTTTAACTGCCAGAATACACATAAGTGGTTGGTGAGATGCATTCCACTGTATAAATAAACATTATTATTGTTATTCTGGATGGTAATTATTGAATGATCAGTTAATTTTTTTTTATTTTTTATTTATTTATTTATTTATTTTTTTTTTACAAAAGCTAATATTTCAACATTAGCAATTTTAGTCAATAAAAAGAAAACGAAGTATATTTTGAAAATGGGTACATATTTTTGTATAAATCTTATATCTAAAATCATTATAAAATCATCAAAGAGCGTTACGGCATAAAGAAAAATTTTCCTTCCTCCAACAAAAAATTAAGGACTGAAAGGGTGTACATATTGTTCATCAAAATTTATAAATTGAAACCTGTTGTTTTAATGTAGTTTCAAACAAAGTGATTATGGTTTGAAGCAATCCATATAACAATCATTAAAAAAAGAGCATGCATAACAAGCTTGCATAGATATGTTGGCAAATACACATAAAAAACAGTGGAGGCATAGTTTCTCATTTACAACTCCTCCACTAAAATAAATGTCTGTATAATCCTCATACTTTGAGTCAAACATCCTAAATCATTCTATGATGTTGTATACTTAATAGCTACATATGCCACTTGATACATTCTTCATAACAGTTCTAATAACAGAATCATTTTCTGGGTTTCTAATGTAAATTTCCTTTTTTTAAAATTGCCTTGTAGGAATGCAATAACAACATGAAAGTGATCTGTGTCTAAATCATATTATTTAACAGTTAAACTAAATAGATATCAGTATAAATAGTTGTGGATTACTAAGGAATGTCTCTCCATTTCGAAACCTTTGTGAGCAACCTGAAAGTAATATATGTGCTTTGTATCTAGTAATGTGTACTTGTATGTTCTTTTTAATTTTGAAAATCCTCTTCATGCCAATTCACTTTTTATCTGAGAGCAAAACTGCTGTTTCCATTGTGTAACTATAGTTCTTTTTGAATTATGTGAAAGCATTCGTGTGAATCTTTGCCTTCTAAGGCTTTTTCTGATGATTATGGATGTCTGCCCTATGCATTTGTAGAGTAATAGGAGGCACAATCATCCATCCTTATTGGGTTTGGAAATCTTTATGATCTAAGGGTTTGAATTCTCAGTGAAGATACAGTATTTTAGTCTTGGATGATTTTATTCTTCTGAGTTGTTTTGATCAAATTACATATCTCTTGAGTCAGCTCTAGTCTCAGAATTTATAGGTTCAGATTCAACTGTTTCTGAGCTATCTTCCTTAATTTCACAATTTTCTCTGCCTGTTTCTCTTAACAAGATGCAATTTCATAGAGACTGCTTCACCCTAATATTTGTTAGGTAATCCTGTATCAAGTAAAAAGGGTCTGGATTTTCTACTGTAATTCTGTTGAACCTTACTGCCACTCCATTTTGTTCTAATGTGTAAGTTAACATCATTTGATTTTTTATGCCTTCATTGTTTAAGAAATGTACTAGATTCCAGTTCATATATTTTTTTTCATTATCAGGGTGCAAAATGCAAACTTTTCTACTAGTTTGTTTTCCATGTATCTCCTTAACCCTCTGATCATTTCCGGTACTTTGTTTTTAACATTGAGTGTGAACAGAGTCACTTTATTCAAACAAACATCTGCTAACATCAGACAATATTTAGCATGCTCATTTCAGAATGTATTAATTCAAGTATACCTTTCATTCTCAACCTGGCATGTTGGTAAGGTAATCTTGTCTGTTTATCTTGCAATCATGTAACACATGGAGAATCAACAGTTCTCATATATTCAATGTCACTGGCCATATTTTTCTGTAAAGCTACTACTTTGTCATGGTTTAAGCTCTGCAATTTTCTAAACTACCAGTTAGCATCATTTGAAACTGACACCAGTTTGTCCTCACAACAGGTGGGTCACTCTTAACCTGGAGTGACCTGCTGCTCCTACCCAGTCTTCATTAACCAGTCCCTCTTTCCTCCCTATTAAAGAAACACAAAAGTTACAGAGGTTTGAAATAATTTTTCTACTTTTAACAAAATGAATTAGGATAGATTACTATTCACCACATAGAAGGGGAGCTGAACAGTGGATAGGCACATTTAAAAGTAGTCTGTTAGATTTTCTTTAGATTCACGGTCAATGTCATCTCTCGGTGCATTTCCCTCTGCAGAACTTGAAATTTTGTCCCCAGAAGGTAAGTATTGGCCAGCCATTCTGTCTCCTGGTAATTTAACTTTTAACTGATTATCTAGTTTGCCTGACTTGGAAGCAGTGACGAACATCTCATACAAGCATCCCTTGCTGGTGACTTGCCACTTACCTTGCTTTTGCTAAGGTTTTTTTCCCCCGCTGTGATTATAATTATAGCAAGACCTCAGTGCCTTGGGTATATCACATGTGTTATTTCTATTATCTTTCCTGTGAAATTCAAGAGCTGACTGTTATTCAATATCTGATAAGCACATTTCATTCATCATTTTCCGTAATAACTTAACATTCATAGAGTCTCTGGTTGTTGGTATACTGGAGTCCGCTAGGCTCACTATCATTGATTTGTATCCATCAGATACATCAAAATAAATTCTACCTATTAACTTTTCACTTTAAAATTCAGTGTTTAACTAAATATTGTATTTGTTTCAGCACTACGTACTTTCGACTGATCCATTATTTTGCCTGATATGTATTTCCATTACTTTTTGTGTTGATGATATGTTTTCAAGGCAAACTTCCATATATTTCAGTTCTCTGTCTCTTTTAATTTTTCTGCCATGTGTTTTTAGTTTGTGCTAAAAGATGTTCTGATGTTGTATCTTGCAATACAGATGGACGATAAATAGTTTGGACAAGAAGAGAATAGAAGCTTTCGAAATGTGGTGCTACAGAAGAATGCTGAAGATTAGATGGGTAGATCACATAACGAATGAGGAGGTATTGAATAGAATTGGGGAGAAGAGGAGTTTATGGCACAACTTGACAAGAAGAAGGGACTGGTTGGTAGGACATGTTCTGAGGCATCAAGGGATCACAAATTTAGCATTGGAGGGCAGCGTGGAGGGTAAAAATCATAGAGGGAGACCAAGAGATGAATACACTAAGCAGATTTAAAAGGATGTAGGTTGCAGTAAGTACTGGGAGATGAAGAAGCTTGCACAGGACAGAGTAGCATGGAGAGCTGCATCAAACCAGTCTCAGGACTGAAGACCACAACAACAACAATACAGATACAAATATTTTTATTGCTCCAAAATGGAATATTTGTAGTTTTTTCATGAGTTTTTTACTAACTGCATCTTCTGGGCCCATAGCCTTTTGATTTAATAGTGGTTTCACCTTAAGTGTTCAATGTTTGAAGTAACTACGCAACATCTATTAAACACTGAATATATATAACAAGCCACAAAGGATACATTTACAGAGATTCATACAAATTAGTGGAAGCATAAATTCTCATTCACAAGATCTTTTCTTCCTGCTGATTTGCAAAGGAAACTATGTTCCTCCACTTTTAACTAATTTTCCAGATTTTTGTTACTTGATCATCAGTGTTCTTATCCTAATATACATTCGTCATGTATCTATGCAACAGTTTGGCAGAATTTTTTATCTGTTCTATATTTAATTTGTTATGCTTTTGAAAATGTTCATGGATTTCCTTTTTACTTCTTTCATAAACAAAACCATAAACAACTGTCAACTATAGCTGTATTTTTCCATCATTCCAGGGTTGAATTGCAAAAGCGTCTACCTTGGCTCTGTATTAAAGAAAATCAACAATCCAGTGACACAACTTCAACTGTCACAGCAACATCAACTGGTGCAACTACCACACCAAGTTAAGAATATTCTGATATGTTACCTCGGACGACGACTTCTGCAATGTCTACGGTACTGGCAGTTCTTGAATGGAATGTGTGAGACCTGTAGATATATCCATTTTTGTTCTTGGATGTTGTGAGATATTGAAATTTTTGGTACACTATAGTGTCATGTGATCAATAAAAACTGTGTGAGAGAAATGCACTTAATTCTGAGTTCTACAAAACTGAAAATCACCATTCGTCTGTGCATGCTTTTCATTTATAAATGGTTAATTTTAAGAATTGTCTCTGTTAATATCTCTCAACGTGCTCTGAATAATGTTTTTTTAAGTGTGTCAGACAGTTTCTCAGTCTTTAATTCTGTGAAGTTAAAGAGAATCAGAGAAGCGCTGTTAAAATTTATCTAATAAAGGTTCTGAGTTGTATAGAAAATTTTTGTGAAATAGTGTGTGAAATGCTCAGTGGTCTATTTTTTTCAATCAGTTTGTGATTCCATTTTCTTTTATTTGCAGCAGCAATAAACCACAATTACTGTATGTTTTTGTTTTTATTGATTTCAATCCTTTCATAAACATTTGGCCAAATTGTGTACCTTTGGCCCTTCTTGAGAAAGTGAAAAAACATCCACTTTCATTGATTGTATTCAAAGATACTATGTAACAGAAAAATTAATGCTACACATCAATTTTAAGGGCTGTAGACACTGTACAAAACAGAAATTTAATTTTCGGCTGAAATTAACCAGGATAAAAAATAAAATGACTGTTATTCACTTTCCACATCATTTCCAAGAATTTTGAAGGCCATCAAAAGCTAACATTGGTCTGAATTTTTCTGTGTATCAGAGACAGAATAAACTCAAGTGACATATTGGGTTCTTCAATAAAGGACACCACTCACACAAAATGTTTTCTTGTGTCTCACAGTTTCACAATGTGATCTATATGCTAATAGCTTGGTAGTTCATGGATGCTGTTTCACATGACAATTTAAAGACAAGACTGTAACACTCTCAACAGTGGCCTATTTGAAGCATTCATGGAAAGAAGTAGTAAATGAAAACCACAAGAATAATTTGATAAGAAATATTACTAACAGAACTCTCCAGAATATATAACAATGCTACATGATTATATTACCCATTGTGTAAGTGCAAACTGCCACAGAGATTTTCTAATGATTCCAGCACTGCGGTCTGGTGTAAATGAAACAATCATTATGCCATAATGGGAAAGACAAACAATAATCATTAATCTACTTTCTCAAGGCAATATATCTGTACTTGAACACTGGCTATTCAGAAGTCTTTGGAGAAAAGTCACTGAAAATGTCATTTGTGAAGTCAAGAAGATATGCTCCAGTAGTAAAAGCTGATCAATATGGCAATGTTACCAGATCACAATAATCAAATTTATTAAATAGAAATACCTCTAAATTAGGAGACAAAAATACTCTCTCTCTCTCTCTCTCTCTCTCTCTCTCTCAGTCTTTCACACACACACACACACACACACACACACACACATAATTTTTGCTAAAGTAATTTGTCTACATTGAGTTGCATATACTTTCAGGTGAAAAAAAAAGACATACGGTAATACCTCAAGAAAACCACATCATGTGGTAAATGCATAACTTTGTATGTTCTTCAAAAAATTTGTAATTAATGGCAAGGTAAGCATTTCTAAAGAAGAGAAATTTGTTAACATCGAGTATAGACTTAAATACAAAAACTAATATTTACATGTGTACAAACAGTAAAAAACATTCTTTATGTTTAACAGCCATAAAATAAAAGCCCACTGATGATGCTGCAAGTGCAGTGAAACATGTTTTGGACGTTGTTGTTGTGGTCTTCAGTCCAGAGACTGGTTTGATGCAGCTCTCCAAGCTACTCTATCCTGTGCAAGCTTCCTCATCTCCCTGTACCTACTGCAACCTACATCCTTCTGAATCTGCTTAGTGTATACATCTCTTGGTCTCCCTCTACGATTTTTACCCTGTGCGCTGCCCTCCAATATTAAATTGGTGATCCCTTGATGCCTCAGAACATGTCCTACCAACCGATCCCTTCTTCTAGTCAAGTTGTGCCACAAATTTCTCTTCTCTCCAGTTCTAGTCAATACCTCCTCATTAGTTATGTAATCTACCCATCTAATCTTCAGCATTCTTCTGTAGCACCACATTTCGAAAGCTTCTGTTCTCCTCTTGTCCAAACTATTTATCGTCCATGTTTCACTTCCATACATGGCTACACTCCATACAAATACTTTCAGAAACGACTTCCTGTCATTTAAATCTATACTCGATGTTACCAAATGTTTCTTCTTCAGAAACACTTACCTTGCCATTGCCAGTCTGCATTTTATATCCTCTCTGCTTCGACCGTCATCAGTTATTTTGCTCCCCAAACAGCAAAATTCCTTTACTACTTTAAGTGTCTCATTTCCTAATCTAATTCCCTCAGCATCACCCGACTTAATTCGGCTACATTCCATTATCCTCGTTTTGCTTTTGTTGATGCTCATTTTATATCCTCCTTTCAAGACGCTGTCCATTCCATTCAACTGCTCTTCCAAATCCTTTGCTGTGTTTGACAGAATTACAATGTCATTGGCGAACCTCAAAGTTTTTGATTCTTCTCCATGGATTTTAATACCTACTCTGAATTTTTCTTTTGTTTCCTTTACTGCTTGCTCAATATACAGATTGAATAACATCGGGGATAGGCTACAACCCTGTCTCAGTCCCTTCCCAACCACTGCTTCCCTTTCATGTCCCTCAACTCTTATAACTGGCTTCTGGTTTCTGTACAAATTGTAAATAGCCTTTCGCTCCCTGTATTTTACCCCTTCCACCTTC
Organism: Schistocerca piceifrons; assembly: GCF_021461385.2. Taxonomy (NCBI): domain Eukaryota; kingdom Metazoa; phylum Arthropoda; class Insecta; order Orthoptera; family Acrididae; genus Schistocerca; species Schistocerca piceifrons. The sequence goes on along the minus strand of NC_060140.1, from coordinate 218,498,028 downwards.
AGTATTCGAAAGAGAGTATTCCAGTCAACATTGTCGAAAGCTTTCTCTAAGTCTACAAATGCTAGAAATGTAGGTTTGCCTGTCCTTAATCTATCTTCTAAGATAAGTCATAGGGTCAGTATTGCCTCACGTGTTCCAATATTTTTACGAAATCCAAATTGATCTTCCCTGAGGTTGGCTTCTACCAGTTTTTCCATTCGTCTGTAAAGAATTCGCGTTAGTATTTTGCAGCTGTGACTTATTAAACTGATAGTTTGGTAATTTTCACATCTGTCAACACCTGCTTTCTTTGGAATTGGAATTATTATATTCTTCTTGAAGTCTGAGGGTATTTCGCCTGTCTCATACATCTTGCTCACCAGATGGTAGAGATTTGTCAGGACTGGCTCTCCCAAGGCTGTTAGTAGTTCTTATTGAATGTTGTGTACTTCCGGGGCCTTGTTTCGACTTAACGTCTTTCAGTGCTCTGTCAAACTCTTCATGCAGTATCATATCTCCCATTTCATCTTCATCTAAATCCTCTTCCATTTCCATAATATTGTCCTCAAATATGTTTGGGATAAAAAACAAAATTGTGTTTTGCTGAAGGCGGACCCCATTCAAAAACACGTGCATTGAAGAGAATCAAAATGTTTACCACATGTAGGTTTCCAGGATTGTCTCATTTTCTGGATGCAAAAAACTTGACCACAACTGATTGTGGGAACGTGGGACTAACCAGTGATGCGTGCTTCGTTTACTGCATGCAAGTGCAGTGAACTTAATATCTAAGTCTTTACTCTTCAACTGTTAGTTCAGTGAGTTACCTTTTCTGAGTTGGTAAAATAAAGTACTTTTGTGCAAAACTGTATGTGGGTCACAGAAATTAGTGAGCGACCTGCTCATCCATATCATAAGGCATTGCTTATATTATGAATGATTATCAGTAAGGAAGAGTAATCCTACAAAAAATATATATAAACCAGATACATGACTCATCAAGTGTTATATAAAGTAGAAGTTTCTTTAAATCATTTTCATACTGTTTCTCACATGTATGATCTTTGCAAAATCCATGTGCAGAATCTGCACCCAACATTGTTCAGTTCAGGCACGGGAATGTTCATGATGGAGACTCCCTGTTGGTGAGCATCTACAGTTAATAAAGAATTTTTGGCATAGGTTAATGCAGTGGAAAGGGAGAACAGGTATTTCACAACTTCATTTTCGAAGCTGTTACACTGAATTATCAGAAAAAATATCAGAGCTGCTGAAACTGACTTTGCTAAAGGCTACAGTCAGCCACATTATCACTGAGGAGACATCAATAATAAGGAATTCAATCCACGTTAGCACCAACAGTCATTTGTATAAAGCATGTGCCACATACATATAAAGCTAAGACACTACTTTGGAAAAATCAGGATGGGATAATCACAATATTATGAAAAGGTCAAGCAACCAGTGACAGTGACTCTGTGTGTGTGTGTGTGTGTGTGTGTGTGTGTGTGTGTGTGTGTGTGTGTAGGCCTTTTGGCCAAAAGTTTACTTGTTTTACAGTCACTTTGTTGTGTTTATCTGTGACTAAACATCTCCGTTATATGCCGAGTATCATCCAATTTTCCATAATATTGTTAAGACACGACATGACACAGAATATGATGTTTCACTTTTTTAACCCTCGAGTGAGTGCACCAATGTATAAAGTACATGGATTGCAAATAACATTGTCTTGTACCATTCCATTGTTGTTTTGCAATTGTGAGCCCATACCTATTCCTTCATTATTGCTTCAGCTAACACAGTTACAAGTTGTGTTACAATACATCCAAGTAAGCAGCAGGAATATAAAATAAACAGGAAGCAGGCGAGAAAAAATTTATGATCAGGGCAAGAAAATGCCCCAGGTTATGAGCTAGATGCACAATACCATAATGAGGCAGTTGTCTACAAGATAATTAGCGATTGAATAAGCATCTGGCTGGGACCTGATGAAACTGCTCCACTGGGCCATTAGTGTGAGGTAAAACTTGTACATGGCAACAGAGTGAGACAATAAAATTAAACAGTGATTTAGCTCACATAATACTAGTTCCTTTAATTGGTGTTTAATTAAATTGAGATTAAACTATGATTTTATTCTTACACATTTACCTTCATAACATAAAGACAGCTATTTTTTACATGTGCGCAAAGTATGCCATGTGCCCGCAAGTGTTATGGAAACTGGTATACCCACTCGAGTGGAGGATTTTGTTAACTAGAACATAGGAGTTAATCATTAACTGTTATCTGGGAGAAATTTTCTCATTGTCCCTATAGCTCAGATCTGCTGCCAATTATTTTAACATATTTTTTTCATCTCAAAATATTTCTTTTTAACTAATCTTCCATGGCAATGACAAGATGAAAAATCTGTCAACAGCTGGTTGTTCTCAGAGGTGGGATATTTCTAAGAACAAGGTGTGCATATTTGTGTCCCAAGCCAATTATAAGTCTCAACACAGGAGGTAATGACGTAGAAAAGTGATGAAAGGTGTATGCTTACATGTTTACTAAACATTCTCGTTAGTGTTATTTTGTGTGTGTGTGTTTACATCACAAATTAATTTCATTTATGGATAGTCAGATAGGTCAATTGAAGGTATTTGCAAAACCAATAAATGTATGCAGTAGATTTAATTTGCCATTTTATTGATAATGGTATGATTCACTGCATGCAAGACCAGACAAATCTCTAAACTAGGCAGAAAATACAAAGAAAGCAATGAAGTTATTTTCTGCCATAAAGGTAACATTTTGGCATTACAATGGAAAGACAAGAGAGGAGTTTATATGGTAACTTTTGTGGACTGGGAAGACAGCCAATCCACTAGGACGGGAGGCCGAAGGGCACGCGTTTAAGCTCACACAGGCTGGCGTGAGGTCTGGAACAGGACACGGAAATGAGACTAGTAAAAAAGGTACATAGCTTCTGGAATACTTAACTTTAATCCATAATTGGTGAACATCGGTCTGACAGTACATGCATCACAAGATAAATAGCAATTGATAATGGCGCCTTGCTAGGTCGTAGCAAATGACGTAGCTGAAGGCAATGCTAACTATCATATCGGCAAATGAGAGCGTAATTTGTCAGTGAACCATCGCTAGCGAAGTCAGCTGTCCAACTGGGGCGAGTGCTAGGAAGTCTCTCTAGACCTGCCGTGTGGCGGCGCTTGGTCTGCAATCACTGATAGTGACGACACGCAGGTCCGACGTATACTAGCGGACCGTGGCCGATTTAAAGCAAGTGTGGTGTCTGGCGGTGACACCACAGTAACCATGAGGAACAGAATAGACACTGACAGAAGAGAAAACATCAAACCAGCAGCAATGTCCAGTTACTATGAAAACAAGCTGGATAACCAGCAGCAATGCTCAGTTACAATGAAAACAAGCTCGGTGCTGATCTTAGAAACCAGGCTATGTCATAAGATATCTGACCACTGCTCTGTGAAATGGTGGAGAAAGCTCTTGTTCCATCTAACTCTCCTAGCAGTTTCATATGCATGTATATTACATGAAGGGTGTTGAATAAGTAATGCAACACTTTTGTTCCACCACCAATTTTGACTGAAAAAATGTGGAATTTGCTGTGGGATATTGTAGAATATTCCTGCTTCAGCTGCTATAGTTTCATGAAGTTCTGATAGGACCCAAAGTGCTATGTAATCTTCAAAATGCTGTCTGTAACAGAAATGAATTCCACGCAGAGGGCTGTCACTGAGTTTCGTTTGGGAAAAAGTGGAGCAGCGTAGACATTCATAGGCTCTTGCAGAATGTTTACGAAGACCTGGAAGTGAACAAAAGCATGGTGAGTTGTTGAGAGAGATGTCTGTTATCATCGCAACAAGTTCACGAAAATCTGTCCAACCTGCCATATGCGACCGGGCCACACACGACTGTGCGCCCTAAGGAAACTGAAGAAACAACTTCAGAGTGTTCATAAACACAAAAATACACACAAACTTCTCCTTCTGCATGACAAAGCAAGGCCTCACACAAATCTGCAAAACCACGAGGAGCTCACAAAACTTCATTGGTCTGTTTTTCCTCACTTGTCCTACAGCTGGGATCTTGCACCTTTCTGACTTCCATCTGTTCAGACCAATGCAGCGGTGTACTGTAGATCTCTAGAAGAGTGTAGCATTCCAAAGGATCGGAAAAGGGCACAGGTCATCCCCGTTTTCAAGAAGGGACGTCGAACAGATGTGCAGAACTATAGACCTATATCTCTAATCTCGATCAGTTGTAGAATTTTGGAACACGTATTATGTTCGAGTATAATGACTTTTCTGGAGACTAGAAATCTACTCTGCAGGAATCAGCATGGGTTTCGAAAAAGACGGTCGTGTGAAACCCAGCTCGTGCAATTCGTCCATGAGATTCGGAGGGCCATAGACACGGGTTCCCAGGTAGATGCCGTGTTTCTTGACTTCCACAAGGTGTTCGATACAGTTCCCCACAGTCGTTTAATGAACAAAGTAAGAGCATATGGACTATCAGACCAATTGTGTGATTGGATTGAAGAGTTCCTAGATAACAGAACGCAGCATGTCATTCTCAATGGAGAGAAATCTTCCAAAGTAAGAGTGATTTCAGGTGTGCCGCAGGGGAGTGTCATAGAACCGTTGCTATTCACAATATACATAAATGACCTTGTGGATGACATCGTAAGTTCACTGAGGCTTTTTGCAGATGATGCTGTGGTGCATCGAGAGGTTGTAACAATGGAAAATTGTATTGAAATGCAGGAGGATCTGCAGCGAATTGACGCGTGGTGCAGGGAATGGCAATTCAATCTTAATGTAGACAAGTGTAATGTGCTGTGAATACATAGAAAGATAGATCCCTTATCATTTAGCTACAATGTAGCAGGTCAGAAACTGGAAGCAGTTAATTCCATAAATTATCTCGGAGTACGCATTAGGAGTGATTTAAAATGGAATGATCACATAAAGTTGATCGTCGGTAAAGCAGATGCCAGACTGAGATTCATTGGACGAATCCTAAGGAAATGCAATCCAAAAACAAAGGAAGTAGGTTACAGTACACCTGTTTGCCCACTGCTTGAATACTGCTCAGCAGTGTGGGATCCATACCAGATAGGGCTGATAGAAGAGATAGAGAAGATCCAACGGAGAGCAGTGCACTTCGTTACAGGATCATTTAGTAATCGCGAAAGCGTTACGGAGATGATAGATAAACTCCAGTGGAAGACTCTGCAGGAGAGACGCTCAGTAGCTCGGTACGGGCTTTTGTTAAAGTTTTGAGAACATACCTTCACCGAAGAGTCAAGCAGTATATTGCTCCCTCCTACACATATCTCGCGAAGAGACCATGAGGATAAAATCAGAGAGATTAGAGCCCACACAGAAGCATACCAACAATCCTTCTTTCCACGAACAATACGAGACTGGAATAAAAGGGAGAACCGATAGAGGTACTCAGGGTACCCTCCGCCACACACCGTCAGGTGGCTTTCGGAGTATGGATGTAGATGTAGATGTAGATGTAGGAAGCAGTATGTGAATGATGGCAAGGTTACTGATGCAAGATGTTGGCACCAATTCTGACCAGTACAGTGGTACTATGTGGGCATACAGACCCTCCCTGTAAGGTGGCATAAGCCTTTCACATTGAACAGAGATCAATGTAATTTGTAACCAAAAGAGTGGGAATAATAAGGTGTATTGGAATCTGGGCCAAAGCCAGTCAGCTTTCAGCAAAAAAGAGGTGTTGCATTACTTACTGTATACACAAGTTACAAAAAAGAAAGTTAGTACCAGGGAATTCATCATTTCCGTTTGCATATCTGTCAATGATCTGTGGTAATGAGACTCAGTCTTCTACAAGTGGTGATGAGATTTCACAGTTGCTGCAAATCATTCGCTGGAGAGAGTACCAATATCACCAGGAATGAAAAAAGCACAGAAAACATTCAGAGAGTCCTCAGACAGAGGGAAGAAAGGAGAAAGAGTAGCCAAAAGGAGAAAGACATCATTTCAATGTGGAGTATGCAATGAGGTGTTTCGTACAAATAGATAAATAAGTAAGCTCTGGCTGCTGAGGCAAGACTGCAAGCAACTGCGCATGGGAGAAGTAATCTGCATGGTGGGCATAACGAGGAGGCTGGGTGGGGGAGAGATAGCATGGTAGGGATGGGAGACGGTAAAGTGCTGCTTGTGAGAGGATACAGGGAAAAGGTGAAGAGAGGTTAGGTCATTTAAGTGCAATTGGGAGTTTAGATGTAGGGTAGGAGTGGAGGGGGGAGGGGGGAGGGGGGTTGGAAAAGGGGAGAAGTAAAAGGTCTGTGAGTGCACTGGTGAAATAGAAGGCTGTGTAGCTGTCTGGTGCTGGAATGGGAACAGGGAAAGGAATAGGTGAGTAAAAGACCATGACTAATGAAGCTTGACAGCAGGAGGGTTACAGAAACATACAATATATTGCATGGAGAGTTCCCACCTGTACAGTTCCGAAAAGCTGGTGTTGGCTGGAAGAATGCAAATGGCACAGGCAGTGAAACAGTCAATGAAACAAAGAATTTCATGTTGGGTAGTGTGCTCAGCACTGGATGGTCCAGCTGTTTCTTTACCACAGTTTGTTGGTGGCCATCCATACAGACAGTCTGCTTGTCGGTTGTCATGCCCACTTAGAACACAGCAGTGGTTGCAGCTTAGTTTGCAGATCATATGACTGGTTTCACAGGTAGCCCTGCCTTTGAAGGGATAGGTGATGCTAGTGACCAGACTGGAGTAGGTGGTGGCAGGAGGACATAAGAAACAGGTCTTGTATCTAGGACTATTACAGGGATATCAGCCATGAGGCAAGGGGTTGGCAGTAGGTATTGTGTGGGGATGGATGAGGATATTGTGTAGGTTCGGTGAGTGGCAGAATACCACAGTGGGAGAAGTGGGAAGGATAATGGGTAGGACATTCTTCACTTCAGGGCATGATAAGAGGTAATCAAAGCCCTGATTCAGTTGCTCCAGTTGTAGGTGCTACTGAGTCATGAGGAGAATGCTCTTCTGTGGCTGGACAGTGGGACCTTGGGAGGTGGTGGGTGACTGGAGAGATAAGGTATGGAAGATCTGTTGTTGTATGAGGTTGGCAGCTTAATTAAGGCATGTGAAAGCCTGACTGAGGCCCTGGTGTATTGCAAGAAAGACTGCTTGTCATTACAGATGCGATGGCCATGGGTGCTTAGGCTGTTTGGAAGGGACTTTTTGGTATGGAATGGGTGGCACCTGTTGAACTGTAGGTATTCTAGGTGGTTGGTAGGTTTGATATGAAAGGAGGTACTGACTGTAGCCATCTCTGAGGTGGAGGTCAACATCAAGGCAGGTGGCTTGCTGAGTTGAGGAGGACTAGGGAAGCAAAAAGGTACAAGGTGTTGAGGTTCTGGAGGAATGAGGGTAGGGTCTCCTCAGTCTCAATCTAGATATTGAAAATGTCATCAATGAAACTGAATGAGATGAACATTTTGGGATTCTGGGTGGTTAGGAATGAAACCTCTAGATGGCCATGAATAGGTTGGCATAGGGTGCTGCGATTTAGGTGTCCACTGCTGTACCCCAAATTTGTTTGTAGGTCATGCCTTTGGAGGAGAAGAAATTGTGGATGAGGATATAGTTGCTCATGGTGTCCAGGAAGGATGTTGTAGGTTTGGAATCTGTCAGGCATCGGGAAAGGCGGTGTTCAATAGTAGCAAGGCCATGGTATTAGAGATGTTAGTATAAAGTGAGGTGGCAACAATAGTGATGAGCAGGGTACCATGTGGTAATGGAGCAAGAACTGTGGAGAGTCAGTGGAGGAAATGGTTGGTATCTTTTGTGTAGAAAGGTAGGTTCCAGGTAATAGGCTGAAGGCAATGGTCTCGAGACAGAGATTCTCTCAGTGGTGGCACAGTAACTGGCATACAGTGTGGTTGGGTTTGTGGACTTCGGAATGCATGTAGAAGGTAGGAGTGCAGATAGTAGTAGGGAAAGAATGATGTTGGGGAGAGTTTCTGGGATGAGCCTAAAGATTTGAGGAGCTACTGGAAGTCCTGCTGGATTTCTGGAATGGGTCACTGTGGAAGGGCTTGCAGGTGGATGAATTTGACAGCTGATGGAGTCCTTTCACCAGTTAATCCTCGATGTTCAATACAACTGTTGTGAAGCCTTTGTCAGCAGGTAGGATTATAAAGTAGATATCTGTTTTTAGGTGGTGGATAGTAGTTCTTTCTGAAAATGGAAGGTTAGCTTGCATGTTGAGGGATTTGGGAGAGGATGATGAGATGTGGTTCATGGTTAAAAAATTCTGGAAAGTTAATGGGGTGATTTGGGGACAGTTGGGGTGGATCTTGGTTGGACTGAAGAGTGAATGAGTGAGGAAGTGTTTTAATCTGGTCTTTGGTTGAATCTCATTGGTAGGGTTGGTGTCAAAAAAGTGTTTCCACTTAGGAACCAGGAGAAGGAGAGGAGGTCTTTAACAAGTCCAGCATGATTAAATTTGGGAATAGGGCAAAAGATTTGGCCTCTGGAAAAGACTGACACTTCTATGGGGCTAAGGCTTCTGGAGGAAAGGTTCATGACTGAGTTTCGGGTCTGTTTAGGTTCTGCATTCTGTATAGTGGTGGGAGGGTGTTTCAAGGGTGGGGTTATGTAGCAGGCCTGCTAGGCAGGGTTTGTCAGCAGTGAGGGGATGTGGGGGGAGGTTTGAAGGCTGTTGTAGAGGTGGTGGATAGTGGTAGTTTAAGGCGGGAATAGGAAGTGAAATAGTTTGAGAGTTTTTGAAGTGGCGTTGTGGGTGCTGCTCTAGTTCCTGACGGGCAATAGTTGCAACGTATTTTATGCAATCCAGGAATTTGGGATTGTACAGTAGGATAATTTAAGGATGGAGAGGAGATATTGCAATAAGGTTTGGAACAGAGTATGATTGTTCGTAGGACAGTGTTGGTGATGGTTAAGGCTTGCTGAATTTGAACAGCCACAGGTTATTGTGAAAGGAGGAGTTGCAGCTGGAGATGGTTAATTTGATGGCAAGGCCATTTGGGGGGATATCATGAGCAAAATAACAATGCAGGAACAGTTTGTGGGACTGGATTCTGGCTAGGGATAAGGAAACTTTTCTGTATTGGCACAGATGGAGCAGGCAAGGATCCGTCTTCAGCCTATTACCTGCAACCACCCACCTTCCTATATAAAAGATACCTACCATTTCCTCCACAGTTCCTGTTCCTTTACAACACAATGCCCTGCACATCACTATTGATGCCACCTCCCTTTACACTAACATCCCTAATGCCCAAGGCCTTGCAGCTATTGAACATTACCTTTCCCAGTGCCCAACAGATTCCAAACCTACAAGCTCCTTCCTGGTCACTGTGACCAACTATATCCTCCCCCACCATTACTTCTCCTTTGAAGGCACCACCTACAAACAAATATGGGGTATGGCAATGGGCATCTGAATGGCACCATCCAATGCCAACCTATTCATGGGCCATCTAGACGAATCCTTCCTAGCCATCCTGAATCCCAAATCCCTAAAGCGATTCAGATTCACTGATGACATCTTCATGATCTGGTTTGATGGTGAGGACATCCTATCCACATTCCTCCATAACCTCAACACCTTCTACCCCATTTGCTTTGCGTCCTCTACAGGCAGACAAACAACATTCCTCGATGTTGACCTCCAAATCAAAGATGGTCCCCTTAGTACCTCCTTCCATATCAAACATACCAACCACCAGTAATAACTCCACTTCGACAGCTACCATACGTTCCCAAGTCCCTTCCATACAGCCTAGCCACCTGTGGCTGTCACATCTGCAGTGATGAGCAGTCCCTCTCAGAATATACGAAGGACCTCACTGAGGCTTTCACAGACTGTAATTACCCACCCAACTTGTACAGAAACAGATCTCCCATGCCTCATCTTTCCAGTCACCCACTACCTCCCAAAGTCCCATTGTGCAGCCACAGAGGAGGATTGCTCTCATGACTTAGTACCACCCACAACTGGAGCAACTGAATCACATTCATTGCCAGGGTTTTGATTACCTCTTATCATGCCATGCAATGAGGAACGTCCTACCCATTATCCTTCCCATCTCTCCCACCATGGTATTCTGCTGCTCACCAAACCTACACAATATCCTCGTCCATCCCTAGACAATACCTACTCCCAACCTCTTGCCTCATGGCTGATATCACTGTAATAGGCATAGATGCAAGACCTGTTTCTTACATCCTCCCGCGACCATCTACTCCAGTCTGGTCAGTAGCATCACCTATCCCTTCAAAGGCAGGGCTACCTGTGAAACCAGTCATATGATCTGCAAGCCAAGCTGCAACCACTGCTGTGTTCTACATGGGCATGACAACCAAGAAGCTGTCTGTCTGCATGGATGGCCACCAACAAACTGTGGTGAAGAAACAGCTGGACCACCAAGTTGCTGAGCACACTATCCAATACGAGGTTCTTCACTGCATGTGCCATCTGGATCCTTCCTACCAACACCAGCTTTTTGGAACTGTGCAGGTGGGAACTCTCCCTCCAATATAGTGTATGTTCCCATAATCCCCCTGGTCTCAAACTTCATTAATATTGGTCCTTTACCCACCTGGTCCCATTCCAGTACTAGACAGCTACAAAGCCTTCTGTTTCACCAGTCTTTTTACTTCTCTGCTTTTCCGACCCTCCCACATCCCTCTCTGCTCCTGTATGCTCCCACAAGCAACACTTTACCATGTCCTATCCCTACACTCTGCTATTTCTTCCTCTCCCAGCCTCCTCCTTACCCCCACCACATTGATTGCTTCTTCCATCATGCACAGTTGCTCGCAATCTGGTGTTGGCAGCCAGAGACAATGGTCATTTGTGTGAGTATTGCAATTGCATGAGCGCCCATGTGTGTGTGTGTGTGTGTGTGTGTGTGTGTGTGTGTGTGTCTTGTATAATTCAGAATAAAGCTTACTTGTTTAGCAATCTTTTTGTTGTGCCTATCTGCGATTCAACATTTCCTCTAAATGGTGAGTACCAATCTATCCTTTCAATAGTGCTGTCAAGAAGAACTAATTGAAATACTAAACTATACCCATAACATTTTTCTTCCTTTTCAATGTATTTAGAAGCTTAAACTGATAATTTCTACTTGTAAATAAAATGCCTTCTCTCTTCTTTTCTTTTTTCATCACTTGAAATGGGCATTCTTTTTCACATCCTGTGGCGGTGAGAAGTTTAACAGAAAAACTACTACAGTCATTTTTATTCAAACAGCAATTTATGTTTTATTTCAAACTAAGAAAAATGGTTCATGTTGTTTCTTGAGTTTGTGCCAGAGAGCCAAAATATAGCAAAATGCTTGGCACTGGATGAAGGAGAAAGAGATAACAGACTGGCACTGGGGTAAGAAAATTTAAATAAGTAACTGGTACTTGAAGTGGTAAAGTGAGATATGCTTAGAGAAAAAACATATGGATATATAAAACTATTTGCTGAAATGTGTTTCTAATCCCATTCTTTGGTTTTTACAAGAAGTTCTACAGCAATTACACCATTTGAATGACTCATAACCTGCTCCGCAGTTTCTACCTACTGGACTGAGTAGAGGCTGTGAGACATGCTCTGTAAAATTTGTTGATAAAGCATTACTTGTGAAGGGGAAAGATCTGGTTTGCACTCCTAATCTGGATCTGACTACACCAAACAGGAAAAAACAGGGGATACTGAATTTATACAAAGGAGGTCAGCTTGAATGGCTACAAGTGTTTTGATCAGTGGGAGAGTGTAGCAAAAGTGCTAAAAAACCTGGACTGGTAGATGATGTACATCACACTGCAGAAACCTTCTTACAAAGTTTCAGGAACCAATATTAAGTGAAGCATCTATAAATATATACAGCCCTTTATGTACTGCTCCCAGAGAGACTCCAAACACAAGATTAGACTAATTACAGCACACAAGGAGGTATTCAAACAGTCATTCTTCCTGCATTCCATATATATACATGGCATGGGAAGAAGCACTAATATGAGGTACAATGGGAAGTAGTATTCTTTGTCATGGTTTTCAGAGTACGGATGTAGTACCAGATGTAGACGTAGCCTTCGCTCACGACATTAAATACATAACACCTTTTTTAAATGTGTCCAATTATTGGCAGTCATTTATCCACACGCCAAGGATTTAAGTGGTTCTCTCTTGGTTTATAGGTACATTTTCAAATCTAACATAATTTATCTCTGATGAAACTATAAGTGGTAGGCAAAAATTTACACACACAGTTTTAGCCTCATTCAACAACTGTTAATGGGTTGGGTTGTTTGGGGGAAGAGACCAAACAGCGAGGTCATCGGTCTCATCGGATTAGGGAAGGATGAGGAAGGAAGTTGGCCGTGCCCTTTCAAAGGAACCATCCCAGCATTTGCCTGGAGCGATTTAGGGAAATCACGGAAAACCAAAATCAGGATGGCCACACGCGGGATTGAACCGTAGTCCTCCCGAATGTGAGTCCAGTGTGCTACCACTGTACTGTTAATGCTTAACCAGTTTAGCAACTAGGAGTTTGTATCAGAAATAATGTTACGGCCTCATCAGCACAGTGGTTTGAATACAGTATACTGGTTGTCATCAGCAAACATTAGTGGTAGGCCTCTTTGAATGGTTTGTGGCAGATCATTGATACATATAATAAACAGAAGAGGACCAAGTGTGAAACTTTGAGGAATGCCTTGACTTGCGACTTGCTCCGCTGACTGTGCCCCTCCAACATTTCTTTGAGGTGATTACAACTTTTTATACTCTGCTTGAGAGATATAACCCACACCAATCATTGCATTTTCCCCTTATTCCATACTGTAGCAGTTTATACATAAGTAATTCATTGCTGATGAGGTCGGAAGCCTTTGCAATATGAAGAAATACTCCTGCTGCATGTTTTTTGTCTTTGAGTGCACAATGAATTTCACTTAGAAATGGATACAGGGCACCATTTATTGACTCCCTTTCTCAAAGCCAAACTGATGAGGACTCAAAAAATAATTGCTTTCCAAGAACTTAGCACTGTATTATACTGCTTTTTCAAGAACCCTGGATGTGGGTCACTAAGTTACTAACATCACTCTTTTCACCTTTTTTAAAGACAGGAACCACATCTGGCAGGGGATGAGACACATTTCAGTAGATTTGTTTAAGACAGCAACCAAACCACAAGAGCAGTAGTATGTACTGCAACTTTCACCTAGATCAAGAACAATGTTTTGGGGATAACTCTAGGTCTGAACTGAAAGAGGGAATGGGAGCATCAATTTGAGAAGAAATTTTATTGCCGATGTTTATGAAGTGGTTACTGAATAAACATAGATGTAAAAACCACTCATGGATTAGGTCTTTGGTATGTCCTGATTGCTGCCTACAAGGTAGTATGAGGATTGGTCTACAACTTGGTACATATGATCAGCATATTGCCAATTCCTCCAGCCTTTATTGCCAGTAAATGAATTCTGATGATGATGATGCTGCTTCTTTATTCAAGAAGCACCTCATATGGCCTCACGACAGCTGAGTGGACCCTGTACCAGACCTCCGTATCTCAGAAAAAAATCTGAGGTAGTACCAGGAATCAAACATGAGTCCTTCCACACCCACAATAACCTTTCATTTTTTCTTTCCAAAAAAACAGTACCAAAATTACTAGCTTGCAATGAAATGACATAAATAAAGTGACAACTAATACCAGTCACCAATTACAGCATTCATAGAATGAGAAATGATATTCATTCTTTACCAGTAGCACTTGGAAACAAATTTAACAATCGCCTCCATTTGAGAGGTGTCTTCACTGTCACCTTCAACTGGTGGCAGTTCAACGCCCACATTTTCTTCTTCTGCAGCCTGAAGGCCCTCTGCATCAGTACCCAGACCCAACTAATCATTCAGTACATCCTTGATGTATGCACCTTAGCCTAGTCCACAGTAAATAATGGGAACACAAGAGCAGCCTCGAACACTAGCATTACAAGATCATTCACTGTCTTGACATCTTTGTCAGTTTCAGCCTTCTAACAGCATCCTTAATGAGATCAACACATTCCCTTTAACCGACATCAGGCGTTTGAGTGATTGAAAAAAAAAAAAAAAAAAAAAATTGAAGGTACACACTGGCACTAATATAAACAGACCTTCAATATTCAATACATTTATTCAAATTTAAATTTACGTACTTCTTTTTCTTGTTGCCGGCATTGAGCATAGAGTTTGGTATGGTAACACTGCTTCCGGATTGCCCCTCTTCTGCTCACACAAATTATTCTTGTTTGCTTCGATCCTCTAGATGCAGGATTCTCGGCGCTTCACGGAGAGATGAACAGATGGGTATCGTCGCCGTGAATATACAAATAAACTTTGCTATCTCAATAAATTTCTTTAATACTTTCTAACGCACAATTGGAATATGCACTTCTGAACAATACCAATGAGGCGGAACTCGCCACACATCCACCCACTACCGCTTATAGAGACAGACAGACAGACAGGCAGACAGACAGATGACTCTAAAGTTATTAAAAAATTGAAGATCTCTCTACCTCTTTTGCAAGCACAGTAAACAGTTCACAAAAGCAATGCAAATACTAGTGAGACACACACTCTGACACAGCTAATGCAACTAATAACACAACAGTTTGCACAGTAATATCAGCTGTTTAAGGATTTCAAGAATAGTATTAGTCAACAGTGAGGTGAGGTGAGCAAAACTATACACACAAAATCATCTGACGAATTATCCAGTAAATTCACAGAGTTCGGTAAACAACTAAAACAAGAAATAATTACCAACATGTCCTCCAATATAAATACGTTAAGAGAAGAAGTAACATCCATAGACTATAAACAGGAACAACTTGCAAGGTAGTTACAAAACCTTAGTGAAGCATATTCTCAAATTCAGGAGATGCAATCCGAAGTGAATGCATTGATAAAAAATGTGGTGAATGCAGTCAGTGAGCTGCAAGATGTTTGAAAAAACCTACCTATGAAATACACAAGTTGAGTCTAAGAGTAGATCAGTTAAATTTAGTCAGAATTTGTCAAAAACCAGAGAGGTAAGTTGTGGGCAAATTTAAAGGAAATAAATGAAAAAGCTGATGCTGGGATGCTGGAAAAGAGCAGCACTCTTGCTGAGAAAGTAGAATCAGAATGCAAAATTTATGTAGATACTGTACAAGAAGCTCTAAAAGAGAAGGAAAATCAACTTCTAGCTAAAATCGACTCAGGTTTAAAGGACACAGAGGAAAGGTTGCGAGGCTGTGTTGCTAAGACTAATAACATTCCAAGACAACATATGACAGGAAACAAAACAATGCTTTTAGAGAAGTTACATACCTTCACTGGTTACCCACAATACTGGATTAGCCCATCGAAGGAAAGTACCTAATGTTGCACAATGCAACACCACTTGCTGGCAGTTGCACCTGTCGAGCAAGTGCAGTTGCCATGCGCTACCCCACTAGCGAACATAAGCACACCTGTCACCAACAGTGCAGATGAGGGATTACTTAGACACTGACAATTTCTGATATTTACTTCTGAATGGAAAAGAACACACCCTACAGTCTTAATAAGAGCATTTTGAAATGTTTTACCTCATATCTGGACCGAAGCCTAGAAAATTAGATTTGTTGTTGGATACACACAGGGTGACGTGCTATGGGCTATGGACATGGTGGAACATTGCCACTATCATGAGCAGTTTGAGAGAGCATTTCTGGATAAGTATTGGTCTGAGGCCATACAAGAGAGGCTCAGGCGTGAAGTATTCAACCCAGTTCCATTCAATAGCAAGTGTGGCAGCTTAAGGGGCTATTTTGAAAAATATTTGAATAAAACCAGATACTGGACGAACCTGGTATCTCAAGTAAACATGCTGAAAATTTTAAAGAGCCATCTGCCTGCCCACATTTTGGAAAAACTCATTACCATCCCAGAACACGACACCAATACTTTCTATCTGTACTAGACTCAATAGATTTAATATAAGAAGAGAGACCAGTACAACCAAAGCCTGTTAATATGCCAATAGCTACACAGAATGCTTTACAGACCAATGAGTAAACAACAGATTTGTAGTAAAACATGGATGGCAACATTATCCCACATAGAACTATGGTAATCATAACGGTAATCACAGTGGCAATGGAAAAAGCTGTAAATACAAATGTGGATATAAAAGAAATGGGCAAAAATTCAGCAACAGCAATTACACTGGGCGAGTAGCATATGTCCAGCCTGTACAATATGTACAGACACAAGCCACCATCAATAATCAGCCGATTGCTTGGCAAATGCAAAACAATAACAGACAACCGAATAACCCACAGACATCAGAATTTGGCCAGCAAAGTAACACACATATGCTGAATAACATGCAGAGGCAAAGAGAATTTCAGTCGAGAGCCTCTCAGGACACTAATTGGTGTAACCAAACACCAAGGGTCAACATACAGGAAGTTATGCCTAACCTATAGGTCGATGCCACTGCGACGCCGGAAAACTTGAACCTGTCATGGTAGGCCCCCATTCTGTGACCCTGGACGGGAGTGGGGGCATGAGCTTGATCGAGACTTGCTTTATCAGGTACTCTCAAGGTAGGTATACCCTCTATGTTGTATATATGTAAAATAATATTAGTTTTCAGATGCGGGAAAGTCACATTCCAGAATTTATGTTGTTAGCTGTTAAGGTCTTTTTTTTATGTAAAATGTGTAAACGATAAGATGAGTGGATGTAACAAGGAAGAATTTTACTTTGATGTGTCTAGAGACAACGATACTTTAAACACAATGCTTCACTTTGTGCGTAGCCGAGTTGTAAATTAATAAATGAACTTGTGAAACACATGGTAGTGCACACTGCAATACACAACTGCAATACACGATGTTAATGTTAATAGAACAATGCAGCACATGCGCATTGGGGAGAAAGCTAGTCAACAAACCACAGGCGCATGCACGCCAGACACAGCTGAAAGTGTTGGAGCACCCAAAACAAACAAACCTCTGAGCTACGGCCTCCAGTAGCATTTTTAAAGCCTATTGCATAAACTGGGACATGGAAAATTAAGGGAGAGCTTATACTATGACTATCTACACAATACACACAAACAAAGATAAGCTAAGGGAAAGGGATCCTACACTATGTACATTATATCTATATATTTACAAATTTAAGTATTGGAAGTACACGAACTGATTAGAATTGGGGGACCAGAAAACTCTTGCTGCGGGTAAACAAGTGAGTACAATATAAGTGATAAGCTGAATAAGAGGTCGCATCACGCCTCTAATACACTTTATCTTTCAGGTTTATAAGGTAAGTAGAAAATGCACACATGACATTAAATGAGTTTGTGATAGCATGACTGCACACTAAAGTAAATGAGTACTTGGTTGAATATATGAAAGAGCCATTAGTAACCATCGAGCCTCTGTACACTTATCTATGAAGATTTAGTTTTATGTTAGTAGTAAGTTTTTTCTTCAGGGAACGATGCATCAACACATCCTAAAGTGAAGAAAGATAAATGCTTGTCGAGTCTTAGGTATCTTATAAACATAAGAAAGGGCCGCACCGCAAGTAAATATAGTTGTAAGTTTATGATATGTATGAATATGATAGTGTGAAAATATGTGTAGAAGAATATAGTTGCAGTACATTGCATACCACTATGCTGAACTAAGGTAGAGAACTGCCAAATAATCAAGGGGTCAAAACCTAACCACTGTGAGTGTCGACTACTTATGAAAGCATCAAACACGTGATTTACATTGAAATTTTTATACACGTTTGCTACTTATATAAACACTGTTTTATGCTCATTGTAAATAACATACAGTATTGATGATACAACTCTGCCTACCTCACCATATGAAATGGTTATCTTTTATATAATGAACATAACAAGACTGAATAAGTATTCAATACGACTGGTATTGCCAAGTTTGCGTTATGTTTATAAACAACAAACTATTTTGTTCTGGGGATCACAATTAAGTCTAGTAAAAAGACGCAACTGACCACATAAATGCCTTTCCGTGAAATATCCTCAGCCCTGTAGTGTGTAGATCCTTCCTGGAGAATGCTAGAGAGGTGAGGCCATGCACAGTTATTTAAGCAGCGTGTAGACTCTGTTGCAGCAACTTTTGTTTACTTCTTTAATTCTTTGAACATGATAAATATGCTACAACAAGAAGTCACCGTAAATTGAAGTGAAATGTATGTCAATTTATGCCATAAAGAAAAAAAATGAATCTATTATTGTATGAATCTTATGTAAATAATGTAAAACCAAATGAGAGCAAAAAGTACTCATATAATTGGAAATGAACAATGTAATGAAATTATAATTTAACAGAATGTACTAAAATAAAATGACAATCAGACTGCAATGTATATAAGTAGCAAAAATTACATATCAGCAAATGAATAGGGTAAGTTTATTTTTGTAGTTGTATTTTTATTAATTTTTTTATTATGTATACAGTATGTGGAAAGGACACTACAAAAACTTTGTGTAATGCAATGGTATGAAAGACACTCAAAAACAAAGCGCAAAAACATACAAAACCTGCCTGCAACGTGTTAAGAGTGAGTGTGAGATATGTCAGTGTGCGCATGACAAACTAAAAAATGACAGTACTTCGTGAAACATGATTTTTTGGTGCTCAACAACATTGTAAAAACATGAATTTCCTGTGCTCGACAATGAATTTTTTGTGCTCGACAACGTCATCGAAGTGGAAAGAAACTTACCTTGTCAGCAGATGTTGGATGAACAGCTGGTATCCCCACCGAATAAGTGCAAGCGACGGGGTGACATACATTCCTGGGGCTGCTAATATTGGAACCGGTTGTCACCGCATCGGAGACTTCACAAATGATTACACCGCTGAATCCACTACCAGGACCTCCAGAGGGGCACTACTCAATGTCATCAGGAGAAACAAAACTGTCATTCTGGGGGCCAGGGAAGTTAGAGCATTGAAAAAGGGAAATGAATAGGTTGAAGTTAGACAGACGTAGTGGGTATTAGTGAAGTGTGATGGCAGTAATGGTCAGGTCAGTACGGGATTAGCAACAACAAATCAATTAGGAGTGACACAGGAGTAGGTGTAACAATGAGTATGAATAATAGCAATGCACGTAAGCCACCCTGAACAGGACAGTGAAAGCATCATCATAGCCAAAACATGTGCAAAATCAACACCCATTACAGTAGTACAGCTTTGTGTGTTGACAAGTTCCGCAGATGAAGACACTGAAAGAATGTATAGTGAGATAAAAGAAATTTTTCAGACGTTAAGGAAGAAAAAATTAAATTGTGGGCAGAGACTGTAATTTGATTATGGAAAGGACAAGAAGGTAAAGTAGTAGGAGAATACTGGCTGCAGGAGAGGAATGAAAGGCGTAGCTGCTTGGTATAATTTCACTCAGAGCACCATTTAATGATTGCTAATATTTGGTTTAGGAGTCATGCAGGATGTTTGTACAAAAGATCAGGAGAAACAGAAAGGTTTCAGATAGATTATATAACACAATAAATAGATTTTGAAACCAGATTTTATACTTCAGAACAGTTCTAGGGGTAGATGTGGACTCTGATGATTATTTACTGGTTACGAACTGCAAATTAAAGCTGAAGAAACTATAGAAAGGTAGGAAAGTAAGGAGATGGGACCAGGATAAATTGAAAGTTTCAAAGGTAGCATTAGGCAACAACTGACTGAACAAGTGTAATGAAACTGCTCAATGGTACACTCACATTCACTACTGAAATATGCAATACACTAATTTAATTTGCAGCATGGTCTAATAAAGCTTAGCATCAATTTTGTTTACACCCACGTTTATGAATTAAATATCTTTTAAACAAAGTATGTACATGTATCAAAGCATAATACAAAGAAATAGCTCATATGCAGTTGAGTGATGTCAGTTTGAGAAGATTACAAAAATTTTGATCTTCTTTCGTAACATTGATTTATGTGGATGTTTTCAATGTCAAAAATTATGTTTGCACTTGTCACTATTATTACTGATTATTTATTAAAACATCTAAATAATAATAAAGAGAAAGTGCAATAGAAATGAGCTGTTTTTATTTGTGACTTGATTGATGTCTTTGACATATGCACTTTGAAGAGAGTTTGCCTGGCAGGAAGAAGTGAAATTATGTCAAAAATATATTTTTTGAAGCAGTATTGGTGTGTTAAGCATGATTGTGTACATCACTGTAATCTGGAACTTGAGTTGACTGGATGCGGTTATTAAAAAAGATTACTAATAAACTAAGGAAAAGTATGGATAATGGATGTTACATTTCATTTAATACCATGCATTGAAAAGCCTGAACCTTGATTTTGCAAGCAGGGTAATACCATTGGAAAAACTGTGCCAACAACGAAAATGAGTAATCGACCAGAAGCTAAATGAGAAATCTCTTACAACATAAACTTGAAATTATGAACAATTCCAATTTTCCTTCTTATATATTCTCCAGGGAATGAGAAAAGATAATGCAAACAAACCACAGAAGAGACTTCTGTGGTTTTTTAAAATGTTATTTTTCTCATAGTAAAATAAGAGACTAGTTAGTCGGGGGAATTGAACGTAACACATAGAAGACAAATGTAACAATATTATGAGAAGGAAAGTTGCTGCTCACCATATAGTGGAGACGGTGAGTCGCAGATAGGCACAACAAAAAGACTCTCACAATTACAGCTTTTGGCCGTTAAGGCCTTTGTCAACAATAGACACACACGCATGCACGCGCGCACACACACTGTGGTTTCAGTTGCCTGAGACAGCAATTGTGTGTGTGAGTTGCATTTGCATTAGGTGTGTGTGTGTGTGTGTGTGTGTGTGTGTGTGTGTGTGTGTGTGTGTCTATTGTTGACAAAGGCCTTAACGGCCAAAAGCAATAATGGTGAGAGTCTTTTTGTTGTGCTTATCTGCGACTCAGCATCTCCACTATATGGTGAGTAGCAACTTTCCATCTCATAATATTGTTACATTCCCTCCTGGATTTTCCATTGTTTGATAGAATGCAAATGGGTAGCTTCAAGAGACGAAGTACTGAAGGTAGCTAATGCCTAGTTTACACAACGACACTAGGTTGCATGCAAAGGTGTTTCCTGACCACTGCGCAAGCACGGATCGCGTTTGCGCAACTAGATTGTGAAACTAAGCAGTTTCGGCTCGTTCCAACTTCGGTGACACTAGTTGCATGAGATTTGAGGTTAGGTGCATCAGTATAGTGTAAACAATCAGAAATATGAAGTGGAGAATGGAAGAAATTCTTCGCTTTTTGAACATCTATGCTATGCATAAGTGCTTGTGGGATTTTAATGATTATGACTACAAAAACAAGCAGCAACGTGTTGCTGCACTTGAGACCATCCTACGTGATCTAAACATTGAAGGACTGATGATGCCTGAGCTGCAGGGCAAAATACATTCACTTTGGAGTACATATACCAATGAACTACGAAAAATGCAGGCAAGCAAAACATCTGGCTGTGGAACAGCCCACATCTACAAGACGAAAATCCCATGGTTCGAGATGGCTGATTCATATTTAAGGAAATTTGTGTACAGGAGAAAAGGATACACAAATCTGGTAAGTCGAATTATTTACTCAATATTCATTTATTTAAAAAGTCATCAATGCTTAACATTCACAGTTTGTAGAACTGCTACATATTTTCATACTCTTAAATTGCCATGGTACATTACCATCTGTAACAAAGTAGTCTACAAACCATGCCGTTCTTAATGCAGCCTGTTTTGAATAATTATTGCTGCCGGCTTGTAGCTTTGCATTTATCAGCCCCCAGCATTTATACTCCTCCATGTCCCTGGCTGATAAGTTCCACTTTCAGCATTCTCCTGCTATATCAATTGGGGCTGTACACATTGTTGGGGAGCTGTTTTTCTCTGCCAGTTGTGGATAGCGCAAGTAGCCCTGACAATTTTGTCCACTATTTGTGGGCGGAATGGTATTGGTTTTTCAAAAACACGAAATTTCGACACGAGAATCCCGAACGCATTTTCTACAACAAGTTGAGCTCTCGAACGTCTGTAATTGAATATTTTTTCTTTTACACTGGGTGGGCCACATTTTGAGAAAGGCTTCATCAAATATGATGTTAATGGGAAATCATCATCACCAACTAAAACCGCATCTTCTGGTAGGCTGAGAGTTCTTGATTCTATTGCCGATTTTAATGTGCAGCTTGCAAAAATGCCACCACCAGACACCCACCCTGCTTCGCCTATATAAACATAACTAAAACAGTAGTTACTGTCTACAACAGCAAAAAGAACAATACTGAAGGTTCTCTTATAACTGTGGAATTGAGAAACAGTTTTTGGTGGATATTTAATCAATACATGTTTCCCATCTACTGCACCAAAGCATGGGAAATCCCATCTAACTTTGAAGTTTTTCAGTATGTCCCTCCATTCATTTTCAGTCTGGGATACCTGTAAAAAAGTAATCAGAATTACTGATCCAAACATTGCAGTTCATTAGAATGATACTAAATTATGATCAGGTATATCACAAGTCTGGTTATAACAATCACACTCTCTCCCTTCCAGGATGATAAAACAGAAAATGAAGAAGATAAAAATCTGTATGCATTGGAGGACACACTAATAAATGAACCACAGTCTCCACCCACATCAAGGATGGACAAAGTCAATGACCTTGTGAGTGTTCAATTTTGCGACAGTAGCTTGCAGTCAGCATCAAAACACAGCACAAAGAAAAGACGTGTAGAAGATCCTTTCCAGAAACTCGAAAATGCTGTCGATGCACTAAGGTCAATTACAAATCAGCCTGATGAGGAGGATGGTATTACCAGTTTTTGCAAGAGCATTATGAAGCAAATGCGGAAATTGCCAGAAGAATATAACATAGAACTGATGGAGGAAATCCAGTCCCTAATTACCTATAAGCGGAAGCTTTTCTTGGCCAAACAGCAAAAGAAAGAACAGGTCCATTCAGAACAGTTAGTTGCTACCTAGGAAATACTAGGTGGGGAAGGAGGGTTGTCACAGTCAGAAACCATCCATGTATACTATGATGCCACAATGAATTAAGTTAAATTGTAATGGTGTGGTCTTACAGTAAATGTATTTTTTTGATCTGTAATAATAATATTAAAAAACAATTAAACAGTGTTATGCTTCACCTTCATGTATTCTGCAAGTCCCATGTAGATCACATCACAAACAGCTCAAATAAATTTGGCAATTGTCGACTTAGGAACACAATACAGGTATCGTAGTGAAGAATATGAATTGCTACTTGTTAGCTAATACAATGTAATTTGTAACTTTAGCTCTGGTGACAATGCTTCATGCATTACAGTATCTTTTTTCCTTATTGCATTGCTCACTGTATTTAGTTGATACATTAACTGGTCTGGTGTCATTCAGAGGTGATTAAAATAACTTCTTGGGTCTTCCACTACAATTTCTTTTAGCAATGTCTTTTCTTGATCCACTCGTGAACTCAGACACATTTCTGAATTCTTTATCTTTTTTCTTATGCAGCGTTTTTATGCAAAGAAGCATTAACTCCCCCACAACTCATGCAACTGCCAAAACTTTCATTTTAGACAACAATATATGGCACTCACCAATGACGAAACTGAAGTATACACAGATGGTAGCAAGTCTACAGACATATACGAAACCATTTGCATGCAACTCGTTTCACGCAATGAGTGGCGCAAGTCAGTGTTGTTGTGTAAACTAGGCTTAAGGGTCCAATTGCAAAAAAGGCAATGCCCAGTAGAAATACTTAGGTAACATATGAGATAGTGACTGTTACTAAAGAAAGAAAAATTGGAATAAATATATATCTTTAAAAAAAAAATGACAGGAGATGCAAAACGGGAAACCAGGAATGACTACATGAGAAATGCACGCCTGTAGAAGCATGAATGATTAGAGGAAAATTAAAGAGGCCTTTGGAAGCATGAGAGGATTTGTATGAATATTAAGAGCTTTTTAAAAAAAATAAAAATGAAAAAAACTGAAGCACCCAGACGGAGAAGAAACTTCATGGGTTGAGAGAGTATGTACTATTATTTCTCTGATACAAAACTGAGTCAGATTCACAAAGAACTTAGCAGTATGTGTATAATTAGCTGTATAATGTTGCACCCATTCTGGCCTGGAGGGATGCATGGATTTGGTTGGGAAGGATGTCATAAAGCCATTGTAACTTCTCCTAAGGCAAACTCGCCCCCTACTTTTGTAACTGGTCCTTGATATCCTGGATAGTGACAGTAGGGGGAGTTGATGTCTGAGCTGTTCCCACAGCTTCTGTTGGGTACAGATCTGGGGATCTTTTTGGCCATGGGAGTAGCTCAATATCTCACAGACGGTTCGTAGACACATGCACCATGTGTAGATGAGCATTGTCTTGCTGAAAATGGCACCACAATACTGTTGTAAGAGAGGCAATAGATGAGAATTCAGGATGTCTATGAGGTACTGTTCTAACGTTTTGACGAATTAAAAGTGTGAAATTAGACATACAAACTTCACACTTCTTTACAAGATGACTTATTTGGAGTTTGCAGCCACTCTTCTTTACTGGATAGCCGGCTGCTGGAAACTCTCTCTACTTCTTCTCTGTCAAATAATGCTAGGTAAAGGAATTTCCAAGCCTCTTTCTACTTGTCACACACACACACACACACACACACACACACACACACACACCACACACACATGGAACACACAGTAGGTAGGATTTTACCATCCCACACTCATATCCAGAATATCATGTCTTTGAGGCGGTATAAGGCTGAGTGGTTCTAGAATTTACACAGAAATTCTCGAATCACTACACTGTTGTGCCGTCAGAGTTCCTTCAGTCACAACCAGGTTTGACTTGAAGTCATAACCAGTCGCTACCCATGCAACGGGATGGATGGATGGATTGATAAGCTGGTATGGGTGCACGACAGCAAGGTCTTCAGTGCCCGCACAAAAACAGACTGAGACGAGAGTTGGTAAAATACACTAAACAGGAGGATCAAACAGCATGTAAAACAAAGGAAACAAAAGTTGGAAAACTATATGTGTACTGGCACAGAAGCAAGTACTTCATCGATATTAAAACATTAATAACACAGGAAGAAAGTGATATAAGTAGCTAAAACAATATAGCTGACGGATGTGGCTGGCTGAGACCAAGAATAAAAAAGGAGGGGCCGGCCTCTCTGCAACACACTAAAACCTCCACCTGAAAGTTTGGGCCAGAGTCCAGACACATTGCCAAACTTTAAAACCTTAGTCACATTCGTCTCATCATCATCTACTAAAATACAAGGCAGATTCCCACCAGGATTTGCTTCTGGCCTTGCATCACAGTATAAACTGCATTCTATTAAAATATGGTGCATAGAGATGTGCACGCCACAAGCATCACAACAGGGGGATCCTCTCACTATAGTAAAAAAACTATGTGTAAGAGGGCGGTACCCAATTCGAAGACGTGTGAAGGTCACTTCATCCCACCTGAGCAAGTGGCAAGAGGAATGCCACGGGTGGGCAGTTGACTTCACCAATCACAGCTTATTGGTTGTCATCGCCAGCCATTCCTCATCCCACAACTGCATGCACTTCCTGTAGTGAAGAAATGACAGCCTGCAAGGGAATAGCACCCTGTTCCACATCCTGCCCTCTGCAGGCCTCCTCGACAGCCGAATCAGCCTGTTCATTTCCCCTATCCCTACATGACCCGGCACCCAGCCGAATGACAGCTGCTTACACAACTGTTGGAGCAAGTATAGTTTGTCATATATCAGCTGGGCCACCTTCTCAGGCGGGTACAGGTTCTGTAATGATTGTAAGGCACTAAGGGAATCGGAGCAGGTGAGAAACTGTTTGCCCCAAATACAACATATCTTCTCCAGTGCCTTCAGGATCACGTGGAGCTCCACTGCGAAAATGATTTATTCATCAGGCACGTGAATCCTTGTGACCTGGTCAGAAAACACTACAGAGTTTACAAGGAAGTTCCCTTGTTCGGAGTCATCAGTGTAAGCTACTGTTTAAACTGTGATGCATATCTAAAATGTTAAAAAACAGAGATTGGAAAGTAAAATCTGGCATACTGTCCTTCTTAAAATTAGTCAAGTCTAAAATAATTCCAGACCTCTGGAGGTGACAAGGTGGAAATCTGCTCCAACCTCAATGTAAAACGTAAGACTGCCCACACATAACTCTAAAAGGCAAAATCCTGTGCGCAAATCCCATAGGGACTTGTTGCCCATTGCCAAAAAAGCCTTTTCATTTGAGGATGAGCAATGGTATGGTATGCGAATGTATCTGATGTGGACAGTGTTTCATATTTCTGGTGCACCATAAACAGCCATCGACTGATATGAAGTGGTGGATGACCAGCCTCCACACAGAGGTTTGGTATGGGGCTTGTTCTGAATGCCCCAGTGGCCAAATGAATCCCTTCACGGTGCACCACATGCAACATCTTTAAATAAGAAGGTCTCGCAGACCCATACACCATGCACCCATAATCAAGATGATATTGCATAAATGCCCTGTAAAACTGGAGCACACAAGTCCTGTCTGCTGGCCATGTGCTGTGGCTATGACATTTTAAAATACTTAAAGAGTCTTAAGTGACGATTTTTTCAGGACCTCACATGGTTGCGTATGCATATTTGCTAATAATGTGAGAGAGCATGCACTTTTGCACTGCAACTGGCTCGTTCTCTGGCATCCGTCTCTCGGTTTGCTCTCCAGCCATTGCTCCTACAGCTCAATGGGAAGTGGTCAACGATTTGCACAGAAGTGATTATTTCCTGATCTGGATTCAGCTGCCAGATACAGTGGAACCCAAAAGGAAACCATCACAATGGGTGCTCAGTACAGCAGACTGGACTCTTTACAGACAGCAACCATGTAATTTACAGTGAAATATGAGTCCCAGAAACCTCGCTGTGTCTTTAAAATTAAGAAGTGTCCTTTGAAGTTAAGAACAGTGTACCTCATCCTCAACTAAAATTAAGAACAGTGTCCCTCATCCTCAACTCACCCAAGTTTAAAAAGGAATGAGAAAGGTTAAAAAGAAAACAACAGACTTCCCAGTTGACAGCTTAAAACCACTCTTCTGTGCCCATTCATCAAAACATTGAAGAATTAGTTGCAGTTGATGTGTTTTGTTGCAAGGCTTGGAGAAGAGCTAAACACAGAGAAGTCATCCACAAACAAAGATAACTGAACTGGACTTTTCACTACTGACATAATGGTATTAATAGCTATGGCAAAGACAGACACATTTAAAATACTATCTTGAGGAACACCGTTCACCTGCTCAAAGTGATCAGATAGGGCGTCACCAACTCAGTATCAAAAATACTGTGGTGAGAGAAAGGACCAAATAAAAATGGGAAGGCAACCACATAAGCCCCATTTGTGAAGCTGCTCGAGCATAAGATGCCTCCAAGTAGTATTGTAGGCCTTCTTAACGTCAAAAAATATACCCAGAAGGTGAGGCCGATGCAGGAAAGCCTGTTGTATAGTCATCTCCAAGAGGGCCAGGTTTTCAAAGGTGGAGCGATACCTCCTGAACCCACACTGAAAGCAACTAAGGAGTTGGCTGGAGTCTAAGATCCAGGCAAGGTGGCAGCTGATCATCTTCTCCAAGGACTTTACCACGCTGTAAGTGAGGGCAACACTATGGGAACTACTCCAGCATCTACATATACGCCTGCATGATTACTCTGCTATTCACAATAAAGTGACTGGCCGAGGGTTCAATGAACTACCTCCAAACTATCTCACTACCATTCCACTCTCAAACAGCGTGCTGGAAAAACGAGCATTTAAATTTTTCTGTGTGAGCCCCAATTTCTCATATTTTATCACGATGATCAATTCTCCCTATTGTAGGTGGGTGCCAACAGAATGTTTTCGCAATCGAAGGAGATAACTGGTGATTGAAATATCGTGAGAAGATCCCACTCGCACCGAAAAACGGCTTTGTTTTAATGACTGTTACTCCAATTCCTGTGTGATGTGTGTGTATGATTGATGGAAATTAGTGTCATGGAGACAGAGACACAGTTCACACATACCTAATACTCTATCAGCTCTGGGTAAGAGTCGGATGAAGCATCAGGTAGAATCACGTCAACGTGGTCGGACGGTTTACCATTTGATTTGACCTGCTGCTGCTGCTTTACAGTAGTATTTTGCTGTTTTGCGGGCTTCCCTGGAGCTGGAGTAGGATACGTGATGGCTGTGCTGGGCTTCTGAACAGCCTCGGCAGTACCTGGGGCTCGCCCAAGTTGGCCACTGTACCTTTGTCTGCTGTTCTTGGAGGGCTACAGGCTCTGAAACACTTGCTGCCTTGGAAGTGCACTGACACATGCAAGTGTTAGTGCTGACACTCATCACTTTTGTTTGTGTAAAGGCATCAGATTTTGGAGTAGGCTTCTGACGTGCTGACGCAAAAGATGTAGCAAATGTGGGAGGCTGCATGGAATTGCAGATCTTTTTGGTCTCACAACAGGGGACAAGCTGGGTTGTTTTTATTTCCTGTACTTTGCGATCCTCTAGAAAGATTCTGCAGTCCCTACTCCACACAGGATGGTTTCCAGAGCAATTGATACATTTGGCTAGAGATGAACAACCAACTCCTTCATGAGTAGCCTTACCGCAGTTGCCACATGTCACTTTTCCTTTACACCCTAGGGTCTTATGCCCAAAATGATGGTATTTAAAACAGTGCATTGGGTTTCGGACATATGGCGATATGTTTAGGTGAAGAAAGCCTACCTTAACTTGATCTGGGAGTTTGGGGGTGTTGAAGGTAAGAATGAAGGAGTCAGATTTCACAAGGTTACCATCCACCCTTTTCATAACATTCTGAACATCCACAATTCCCTCTGAAGCCCACTCATTCTTCAATTATTCGATTGGTATATCAACTAGGTCCCTAAATGGTACAACACCTTTGCTGAAGTTCAATGTGCTGTGGAGCTCTGTGTCAATGGCATATTCCCCCAGGCATTTAGCATTCTGTAGGCTAACAGCTTGTTGAGAACTGGATGTTCCAACCAACAGTTTAACATTTCGCAACCACTTTACAGGTTTTAGTCCTGACATTTCCTTTTAAGTCCTTCTGGACGTGAGAAAGGCGAGACTTTCTCAGAACTTCCTTCTTTTCTTTTTATTACTAAAAACACATTCTGAATACTGGCTTCTGTTCTGTTACTCTTTACTGCTGTGTACTGCTTTACTCTCACATCTGGAGGGCTGGCTTCTCGAGCCCTCTTATTAATTTGGGTGTTAATGCCTCCCAGTGGCCCACCCATCCTGCCAGGAGGAGGAAAAGAAAATTTTAGTGGGTCCCACGAGCAGCTAGGGAAACAAGGGACCACTCACACAGAGCCCCGCATGCCTGAGAAAACATTGTACAACTGAAGTGCAGCAGGTTCCCCAGAGGTGGCCTGCTGGCGACTGTTCTTTATTTATTTATTTATTGATTTATGACATCTGTCTTTTTTATTACACAAATATTTGACAGAACATTGCATTCTCCACAATTACACAGCAAATGAATACAGCATGAATACTTCACATTCTATAATATAATACCTCACATTCTGTCATATTTGTGTATTTATTTAATGAACCATTTACTATTTTGCCAGTAACATTATTTAAATATTAATTGCAGTTGATAATATAAAATCATGGTAATTTAAGAAGTAGTCAGTCACATGTGTTAGCTGACATCACCTTTGTAAAACTGTGCCAAAAGACACTTTTGACAAGCAGGCCTAAATAACAGTTTGAACAATATTTAACAACAATCTGTTGTCACATAACATTAGTGCACTTGTGGGAGAATACTGGCTTATTTATTTATGGACAAACCTATATTTATATGTATTATGGACAGTCTGAATGTTTATAACATTTCTTTATTTAAATATAATTATAATATATTAGTTTAGTCCACAAAGTGGTGAAGTTGAGTCAAATAACGTCTGCAGAACTCGATAACAATGTATTTTTGGTGGAGATGGCCTTCAGCCACTGGGAAATCAGACAGTAGCAGTACACACAGGAGTCAAATAGAGACTAGACTTTTTCAAGTGAAGAGGTCAAGGGAGCAATTTGGGGCACATTTAAATAATTTCTGGAAGGAGGTACACCTGCCTGTGGTAAATAATGGTATTCAATAGTGGAGGGGTTTGGTTTTGAATGGTGAACGGCCGTTACCTTACTTTAACTTCTGAAGAGACTTTATATTTCTAGAGGTCTGAATGTGCTTCAGAGTTGGAACGCAACTTTTTCCACTTGTATTACATAAGTTAGGAAAGACAGGTTAACAGTTACTTTTCTTTGTATCACGTGTGTTAATTTGTAAATCATCGTGTAGAATTCAGACCTGTTTTGAGCAGGTGAATATTTGATGTATTGTGATTATAAAATGGTGTTAGTTTTTGCATACCTGTAATGACTATTTAGTTTGGGGATTTTTCAATCATTCTTGTAATACTCTCAACATAACTTTAATGCATTTGATAAGGGTGTTTTCTGTCTGTATTTTGACTGAATACCATTGGGCCACTTCCCATTTATCTGAGGTGTCCCTTTACAAGTAAACATTATTCAACATAATTACCTGTTGTCTACATCAATTACAGATATCAGAATAGAACCCTTGAAACAATGGAAAATGCAGGATTGAATGTAACAATATTATGAAAAGGAAAGTTGCTATTCACAATATAGCAGAGATGCTGAGTGGTAGATAGGCACAACAAAAAGCCTGACACAAAGAAATAAACACACACACACACACACACACACACACACACACACACACACACAGGATTAGGCAACTGGCAAGTGAAACCACACTGCGAGCAGCAGCACCAGTGCATGATGGGATTGGTGATTGGGTGAGGATAAGGAGGAGGCTGGGGCGGGGAGGGGGAGCGATAGTATGGTAGGGGACAGTGAAGTGCTGCAGGTTAGACGGAGAGCAGGGGAGAGGTTGAGATTGGGGGGAGGGGGGGAGGGGGAAGTAGCAGAAATAGAGAGAAGTAAAAAGACTGCATGTGATGGTGGAATGACGGCTGTCTAGTGTTGGAATGGGAAGAGGCTGGATGGGTGAGGACAGTGATTAACGAAGATTGAGGGCAGGAGGGTTACAGAAACATAGGACATATTGCAGGGAGAGTTCCCACCTGCACAATTCAGGAAAGCTGGTGTTGATGGGAAGGATTCATATGGCACAGGATGTGAAGCAGTCATTGAAATGAAGGATGTCATGTTTGGCAGCTTGTTCAGCACTTGTTCCTTGGCCACAGTTTGTCGGTGGTCATTCATGTGGACAGACAGCTTGTTGGTTGTCATGCCCACATAGAATCCATTGGTTGCAGCTTAGCTTGTAACCCTCATGACTTCAACCTTCATTAGTCACTCTCCTCACCCATCCAGCCCCTCCCTGTTCCCATTTCAGCACTGCACAGCCATCATTCCACAATCACACTAAATCTTTTTACTTCTCTACTTTTCCGCTACCCCCCCCCCCCCCCCCCCCAACTACACTCCATCTAACCCGCAGAACTTCACTGTCCGCCACCCCTGGCATACTATCCTTCCCTCTCCTAGCCCCAGCCTCCTCCTTAATACCACCCAGTCACCACTCCCATCATGCACTGGTGCTGCTGTGGTTTCAGTTGCCTGAGACTGTGATCGTGTGTGTGAGTTGCGTTTGCGTGCGCGTATTTTATTGACTTGAAATTCTAGCCAATGTATAGACATTTGACTGCAGGATCACAGCTACAGGTTATTATTTGCAAAGAATTAGCTGTGGGGCGGGAAAAAAGATGTGCGCGGCTCGACCTTATGAGTACATTGAGCTACTCTTCTTAAACCGAGTCATGCATAGCCCAGGCACCTGAAGTACAAGTAACCACAGGTAAAGATGCAATAGGTTTGCTCATATGGGACGGTGTTTAGGAGAGCAACTACTGTAACAGTAACTGTTAGGTACTGTCACAGATGATAATAGAGCCAGCACACAAGACATTAATTCCATAGGCTGCTGCTAGTCTCTGACCAATGGTGCAGGATGATACACAGTGTTGCAAGAAGTTCATTATTTGTTTTCGGATGGCAGGTGAAGGTGTGAAGGGGTTATGATGTGCTTGGCGCACAACACAGCGATCCTCCTTCGTGGTTGTCAGGTGTGGTCAACTGGAAGCTTGACGAGTCTGTCTGACTTAACTTTCCCATGCAGCGCCACAATGGATCACTGTCTCATGACAATGCACAAAAAATCTGGATACTGTATGATTCAATCAGCTGGCCAAATGGATGCTCACAATGAGGCCCCTTTCAAACTCTGTCAGGTATGATAACGCTGTATCACACGAGTATGTGGCATCTCCATGTCCTCCACAGTGATCACTCAACATCCAACACTGTTCATGGGCCTTCAATACCCTACCAGACATGGTAAGCGACACTAAACACAAACAACAACAATGTTCTCGTGCCCATACTAGCTGTCACAGTGAATGGCAATCCTAATTATTTACATACCAGCCATTAGTGCATATGTGTACACTGTCACCCAACCATGTCTTCTGGATGCTTCACTTGTTTTGTTGTTCAGAAATTCCCGTTACAAACTTCTACGACTTGTAGAGGGGATGGAGTACATTATATTTTGAATAGGAATCCATGTCCGTAAATATAGTGTTTCCTTTCTACGGTTGTATCAATTCAGATATTTAACTCATCTACGTCTGCTTGAGGAACTGAATTAGGCATGACACAATATAATTATTAGATAACAATTTGAAAGGAAACCTAACGAAAGATCCATTTATCACTTAAGCACGTTTGTTTGTATTCACACTTAAACACTGTTTGTTTACATTATTCCAAAACAAAAAAGAACACGGCAAACTGTGTATACAGAACAGTGCTGAAGCATTACAAAAGGGGCTTGATGTGGCAACCACCAGTGTTGTTATAGACATTGTACCTATGAAGCATGTTCTGGTACACACTCTCCATCACATCTGATACCTCTTCAATATCTACTGCAGTGGCCGGAAGTAGTGCCATAAGTCTTCCTCTGCCTCTGCCAGGAGTGTTGAAAATTGAACTTTACATGTGACCCCACAGTCCATAGGAATTAAATCTGGCAATCATGGTGGCCATGTAGTTCGACCACCTTGACCTATCCATCTTTCACCAAATTGTCTGTTGAGATGGCCAGAACCACACATAAGAAGGGAGGTGGGGCACCATCATTCTGAAACCACATATCCTGACAGACATTCAGTGGCACAGCTTCCAAGAATGGGTCCAATATGTTTTGTACAAAGTTCAAGACTACAGGACCAATTAGCTTGAATGGAAAGATATGGCACTTCTGAATTGAAATCATCACAGAATGGAAATAGATGTTTCCAGACATGGGTTCCTATTCAAAATATTATGTACTCACTCCCCTCTAGATGTTCTAGAAGTTACTACCGTAGTAACAGGAATTTTCGAATACCCTGTATAGAGGGTCTATAATATGAGGGAAAAGAATCTTGAAGGTAACTGAGGAAGTAGATGAAGATGAGATGCGAGATACGATATTACAAGAATTTCAGAGAGTGCCGATTTGACTAAGTGAAATAAGGCCCCTGGAGTAGATACATTCCTGAGATCCTGTGCAAAGCCAGCTATGAAAAAACTATTCTACCTGGTATTTAAGATATATGTGACAGGAAAAATCCCTTCAGACTTCAAGAACAATGTAACAATTACCAGTCAAAGAGGACAGATGCTGACAGGTGTGAATATTAGTGAAACAGGTGGTTGCATAACACTGACTTGAATTATTTACAGAAGAATGGAAAAGCTAGTAGAAGATGACCATGGGGAAAATCAGTTCCACTTTCAGTGAAATGTAGGGACACACCAGATAAAACTGACACTATGAAGTACCTTAGAAGATAGACCACAGAAAGACAAACCTATGTTTATTGAAATTCAGAAGGTACCAGGGATAAAAATACAGAAACTGAAATGTTATCTACAACTTGAACAGAAACCAGAGTTATAAGAGTCAACGGACATGTAAGTAGAATAGTAGTTGAGAAAGAAGTGAAACGGGGTTGTAACCTATCCCCAATGTTATTGAATTTGTACAATGTGCAAGCAATAAAGGAAACCAAGTAGAAATTTGGGAAGGGAATTTAGGTTCAGCAAGAAGAAATAAAATACTTTGAGACTTACCAATGAGATAGTAATTCCCTCAAAGATGAAGAAGGAATCGGATGATCATTTGACTGTGACAGACAATGTCTTGGAAAGATGTTACGATATATGAACATCAACAAAAGTAAAATGAATAATAACATGTAGTTGAATTAAACCCGGTGATGCTGAGAGAGTTAGATTAGGAAATGAGACACTAAAGTAGTAGATGAATTTTGATATTTGGGCTGCAAAATAACTGAGGGCCAATGAATGGAGGATATAAAATGTCCACTGGCAATAAAAAGAAAATAGTTTGTGAAAAAGTGAAATTTGTTAACATCAAATATAAACTTAAGTGTCAGGATGTCTTTTCTGAAGGTATTTTTCTGGAATGTGACCTTGCACAGAAGTGAAACATGGATGATATGGAGGTAACACAAGGAGAGAATGGAATATTTAGAAAAGCAGTGCTACAGAGGAATGCTGAAGATTAGATGGGTTGAATGGGTAAACTGAGTAACAAATGAGAAGGTACTGAGCCAAACTGGAGAAAAAGAAATTTATGGCACAGCCTGAGTAAAAGAAGGATAAGATGGCTAGATACTTGAAGGAGGTGGGGGTGGTGGTTTATTGTAGAATAAGGCTTACAGTAAGCAGATTCAGGAGGTGACCTCCATCCCATACTGGTGATGATGGTTTAGGTGGCATTTCATTTGAGAGTAAAATCACAATTTTACATGCAACCTAGTGGCGTGTGCTTGTACTCTTTATATTAAATTTTAATTGCACCAACAGAAATGGAAAAAGGGCAGAACTTTACTGACTGATGTTGGAGTGACTCTTTTTCTATACAGATGTTTCAGATTTATTTGTTTTCCTTTTTTTTTTTAATTCCTTAGCAGATGAGTAATGGATTTCAAGCAGAAGTTGCATTGTGTTCTTGCACTGAAGGGGTTCAAAACTGTCTAACATCAACATAAGGCTGCACTTGGTGTATACAACCTG
Source organism: Schistocerca piceifrons (assembly GCF_021461385.2). NCBI lineage: Eukaryota > Metazoa > Arthropoda > Insecta > Orthoptera > Acrididae > Schistocerca > Schistocerca piceifrons. The sequence continues at coordinate 218,462,676 of NC_060140.1, read as the reverse complement.
GGACAACCAGGAGATTCGGGAAAAACCTGGTAATTTTTTAATCCGGGAGAAAACCGGGAAAAATTGGGAAATTTTTAATTGTTTCAGTTTTCAGTTAATTTTTTGTAAATTTGACTGGTAAGAACCGATACCCTAACAAAGGATATTACTGCAGAATAATACTGCAGCAATAAACATAAACTAGACAGAGAGAGAGAGAGAGAGAGAGAGAGAGAGAGGGAGAGGGAGAGAGAGAGAGAGAGAGAGAGAGAGAGAGAGAGAAACAACTTAGAATGCGAAGGAAATGCGCAATATACAGCAGCAAAACACAGTGCTCATACAGGTGTATGCCTACAGCAAAACGTGTCAAAGTCTTTAGGGAGACTATGCAATGCTTCAAAACAACAATTGCCTCCGATGAGGTGACATCACAACTGTTTACATTTAGATTCGTTTTAGCAGTTACAAGCGGGTTCATGTGCATGTGCAGTTGAGTCAGGGATGAATAGTACCTTCTCCTGTTTCTGGCTACAGAAATGTGGTTGTTGGCTGTGTAAGCAGTTGCAGCAAGCAGCTAGATGCAACTGGGAACAATTTTAATCACGCCTCCAACCTGCCAGAATCACGCATGCGCATCAGGCCTGGATCTATTGAAGGGGCAATTCATATTCTTGAGGAAAAAAACCTTGTTTCACAAAGTGCCTAGCATCCAGCGCACATTGGTCTACCGATTACTCATACGATTTTGAAACGCATCCCTGCTGGTTTTTGAACACATTCTAAGCTGATTTCTGAAAGAATAATAAGTTGATTTTTGAATGCGTGCATAGTGTACATGATGTCTATGTTAGGGGAATCCTCGTTGTATCTAGAAATAAAGTTTTCTGTGGGCAAAAGGGGATGGGGCTAGATGAGCTGAGCAGAATAAAGCCGGACGGGTGAATGCCAATCCCTGTCTGATTATGTTGTTGATTGGGTTTGCGAATGACCAGCATTGTTATAATTACTAGCGAAATTTATAGATTCAGACTACCAGAGTGGAAATAAACAACCAACAGGAATAACAGGTAAGAAAGATTATGTATTATCTCCTCGGTGTATCCAAGAAAATGAAATTTTGACAGAAAATTTTTGGTCAGATCGCTGCACTAGTAAGGGCCAGTCACAGCCCCCAGTTAGCAGTCACTTAAGTTATATTCTGGAAGTAGCACGGAAGATGTGTTGTACGAACACGTAAAAATGCATAACCAAAGAATAATCGTGTGATAAGTACACCGGTGATTCTGGCAGGGTTAGTGAAGTTAACCGGCGAATAAGTTTTGACAGTGGCAGGAATAGTTCCAGAATTAGTGAGACAAGATTGTTTGTTAGAATGAGGAAGGACAAGAATCAGGGGCATCACACAAATTATGGAAGAATATGGTGATTCCATATTTATATAAAAATTTCGTACTACTATGTTTCAATCTCACACTTGAGAAACTGGAGCATATGAATGAAATGTGAAACTAACATGAAGCTTTTTACTTGTAGTAGGCCAAATAGGCATTTGATATTGGTACTTAAGGTCTATTTTGTTTTATCTAGCAGACAGTGACAAAATAGACATAATCAGATTGAGAAACCAGTCTTGGTTACTATTTGCATTAACAGCTTTCGCAGTATTAGACGACGACATTCTGGTTTTTCGTGTAGCTAAACACTTGACGAACTTTGTTGAGGTAATCAATTCTTTCACAGAAAGGAAAGCACAACGTAAAGCTGTAGCAAGATTATTGGTTGTCTCTTGTCTTTACTGGTTTTAAGTATCCTATATTTAGTTTTATGTCAAGCAAAAGAGAAAGTTATTGCTTAATAGTCAATAACAGTGCAATTATTCTGAGCTCTTGTTTCCCCAATTACAAATAATCCCATCAAGAATTAATTGCGAGGTTTTTTTAAGAGGTGCAGAATGTCAAATCAGCCGACTGGGAGCAGGAGAGGCACCACAGGGTATTTTAATTTCCACTGTCCTGAATAATAGTTTGATGGCATCCATTACAAAATATACGCATTTCAATTCCACAGAGTGAAATACAGTGACGTGTCATAGAAGAATGCTGTGTGAAGAAGCATGACACTGCACTTTGGTACACTTAGTACCAAATAACATGTCTTACATTTCCTCGAGCACATGTGTTTTATGTATCACACTCTTCAGAAAGATGTGCATTACAAAATGAACATATTTTTGAAAATTCGATTTTTTTTTTAAATTTTTGGCATCATATTTCAAACGCTCGATGGAGGAGGGCGGGGCAGGGCGGGATTGGGGGAGGGGGGGGGGGGGGGGGCCACTATCTAGTAATGCCCAGGTGCGGAAATATCGTAAATCCGGGGCTGATGCGGAGAGCAGTATTAGTTACAGTGGGGAAGTGTGCAATCTCCACATGACCCATGTTTACTTTTAGTGATTTTGCTGTTTCCTCTTCGTTTACTGCTTCCTCGTCAAATGAAAACAAATCGGACTTCTGTGGCTGGGAGCTATCAAGTGAATTAAAATACATTCACATAATGGCAGAAGGCTAAAATATGTTATTAGTTTAAGATTTTATTTTATTTCCACCTTTCTGACAGTCAAGCATTAATCATCTTGCAGAACAATGAAGTTATTTTTATCAGTTTGATAAAGAAAAAAATTTTTTTTTCCCCCACTGAGGCAGTCAATGTATTTGAAACGAAGTGTTTAATTCCACACTATTGGCTAGTTTCAACTGCTCGCTGCATTTCAAGGGTACGTATTCATCTTATAGCATGTATGGCATTATGCCATAATAAAGAACCAAATATGAGGCAATACAGTACTGAAAACCACACTGAAAAGCTTAATATTAGGTCGAGGCATACTTCATTGGGAATCTGGACATACGAATGTGAACTTTAAGTATGCAATTTAAATGTGCACTTTTTAGTATGGTTCATGAAATTACGATGCTCTTGGAGTATCCTCTGATGTCTTGTTTCTTTTATGGCATAATGTAAGATCTTTTAATGTTTTACATGTACAAACATACGAGCTTCCAGCATCGTCGTAGCTGCGCAAGCGTAATGGTGCCTGTTATCTGGCGCTCTCTCGCAACTACTGAAACAAACCGGTTTCTAACATGTCGTGGGAAAATATTGCAACTGGCGGTTTGAAAAGTGTTACTTTAAAGTAAATTTATTTTTATGCAAGTTGGACTACGTGCGAGAATGTAGATGAATTTCTTAAATCACAGAATGTTTGACTCTCAATTTAAATCAACTCTTTGGTGACAAGCCATTTAGAGTAATTTTGTGCCCAGAGGATCAGACATCTGTGTCGTTATTATGAGCAAATTGTTGTTGTACTGTGGGGAGCACTCTCTCACCTCTGGCAACTAATTTATTTGTGGAAAACTTCGAGGACAAGTCACTACACTCGGCTAAAAATTTTGCTGGCACATTTGTGTGATATATCCTAAAGTGTAAAACACGCAAAAAAGATCAACATTATATATGAAAGCTTAGCTTCTCTTGCAGTATGTGATAGGTTTGCTTTTCTAGTAGCAACACTACATCTATTAATTTAAAACATTAACTTTTCCAGTTTGTGTATTTGCACTACATAACAGTGATGTTGCTATTGGCTGAGTACATCACGTGCCCTATGGTCTGAATATCTGCTGTCATCGGCTGGCGAGATCACTTGACATGAGTTATGACTGGCTTCCAAAAGTGCATCGAAATCTCGATTTCAATGGTTCCGAAAGTAACATATGGTGTTTGGTAGAATTCGAATTTATACTTTCATAATACGAAAATATGCAGTGTATATGTTGCTGCCAATCAAAGATCTTTCCAAAACACCTTTTTCTCCCCCTGAGTTTCGTTTTCTAAAGTGCCGGGAAATTCTACACCCATGTATAAAAACATAACCACTCAAGGGATTGATATGTTTTACAATTTCGACAGAAAATATAATGTCATTTAACATGGAAAAAGTGTGTTTTCACCTGGGAGAAACTGTATTTTTAACCGGGAAATCTGGGAAAAATTCGGGAATTTTTTTTCCTTGTCCGTGTGTACACCATGCTGCAGAATGGCATCCTTGACTAGAGTAATGTGCCTGTAAGATCATTTGAGAATAGTATTTCTCTATACAGAGCAGAGACACAAATAATAAAACTACTTTTTATTGCTCACAGCCACTCTTCATAACTACAAAGTAATGATAAAAAGTTTAAAAGTATGTACTGAGGCACATTGTCCCCTATCTTAATGAAGTAATGATTGATTAAGTATAAGTATGTTTAAAAACAAAGTATTTGCTTTACTACATCACTGCAATGAAGTTACAATAAAAAATAGGAGTGGTATCTGATTTATAAACTTTTAACAACACTGTAATAAAAAAAAATCTAAATTATGCAATTTGTTGGTCCACTTGACACAGCATGAGAGTCCAATCACTGAAATAGAGATAATAAAAACATTAATAGGAAACAGATGTAATGATGCAAATACAAACATTATAAAAATGCTCTAGTAATACACAAGAGGAAAAAGGGTGAGAAACTATACTGATATTTCGGTCAATGCTATAATAAATGTATAAACCAGCAAACTTAACTCCTCTATACTTTTCATTCAGAAGAAACTTCCTCCAGTTTACGGATTATTTTAAGGAATATTCAGCTAATGTTACCAAAATTTAAGAAGTTGTAAGTATGGGGATAATCCAGGAAGTAACGGCCATATGGAATTAATAAATTAAAGAAAAACATCTTAATAACAAATACGTGTAACTTCCAAATTGGAAGCTTATGTTGTTTCTCTAAATCAGTGTTTCTCAAACACTTTTGGCAGTGGAAGTCCTTTGAAACATTAGGTCTTTTACGGAGCCCTAAAATAAGCAAAACCTGGTTTTATGTTCATTCTTTAATTACAACCATTTAATGAAAATCATACAGAAACAGGTACACTATACACTACTGACTACAACAACAACAACATACAAAACACAAAATAACACTGTATGCAATCCCACTGTAACTTGATAAAATTGTTTTCATTTAATGGCAGGTATGAAGTAATTTTATATTTTTGACCAACTGTGTAACGTCAGGTTTGACAGAAGAGAGTTGAAGAGATATGTCAGGTCCAGCATCCAGTCTATTGCAGTATTTTGCCTTGTTAACTGTATATGCTGAGAATCCTGTTTCACACATGTATGTTGTTGATAACATGGGAAGAACAGACAGAACCTGTGTGGTAAGCTTTGGATATTCATCATGAACCCTGCACCAAAGATAACTAAGTAACATTATTTTGAACAATGATTCCATGAATCTGATGTCATTTCTAAAAAGAATTCATTTCTGAACCCATGAAATCATTCTCAGTTTTGTGTTCTGCTCTTCAAGAAAATACACCTCAAAAGATGCCCACATATTGTGAAGAACTTGTGCCAATTCTTCACGCATTTCTTTTGGTAATGCTTTTGTCTCATTAACAAACACATTTCATGTTAAAAAGCTTTTTAGTTGTTTTTCTTGCCAATACAAACAACATAAAAATCTAATTTTTTAAATCTAATTTTCTTAAGGTGGTTAGTTTGTTATTAGTATTGAAAACTGTTGTACGTTTTCCTTCTGAAGATAGATTTCATTCATTTTCCACATATATCTGCCAAAAAAGCCATTCTGAATACTCCAAGTCACATCGCTCAAACGGTCTTTTAATTGGAAAGAAATGTCACTCACAAAAGCTTGTAATTTGGCTCTTAATTTGAACCATCTTCTTCTAAACATTTCACCTCGAGATAACCATCTAGCCTTGGTGCGGAGCAGTAGTTTTTGCGTTTGCTCCCATAATCTTCACACAATGCGGAAAACAACTGCCATTGAAGACAACATGATTTAACATTATTGATTATTTTTACTGCTTCATCAAGAACCAGTTTTAGAGTTGATGGCATCTTCTTTATCACAAGTGCTTGTCTATGCAGGATACAATGGCTGGAACTACAGTTTGGTACTTTAATTTTTATTAGCGTTACTGCTCTTGCTGTTTTACTACTCATTCCTCTGCCCCATGTGTACATATATCGATACAATCGTTCCAAAAGATATGGTTTATTTTTTTAAATAAAATTGTTAATCATAATCAAAATTTCTCTTCTAAAGTGTTAATTGGCAGCAATGTGTGCGTAAGCAAGTTTTCTTTGAGCGAATGCTTATACGGATACCGTACAATTATCTGCAAGATGGTAAGTCCAGCAACATATGTCGATTCATGCATTTGCAAGACGAATTTGTTGTGTTGAAGGTAACCTATTAGTTCTGTTTAATGTAGCTTGTGAGATAGTTAATTTAGTGTGAAAAATGTCATTCAAAAAGGGTACTGTAGAAAGATGTTTTACAGATTTTTCATCAAGTATACAGGGTGTTACAAAAAGGTACGGCCAAACTTTCAGGAAACATTCCTCACACACAAAGAAAGAAAATATGTTATGTGGACACGTGTTCAGAAACGCTTACTTTCCATGTTAGAGCTCATTTTATTACTTCTCTTCAAATCACATTAATCAAGGAATGGAAACACACAGCAACAGAACGTACCAGAATGACTTCAAACACTTTGTTACAGGAAATGTTCAAAATGTCCTCCGTTAGCGAGGATACATGCATCCACCCTCCGTCGCATGGAATCTCTGATGCGCTGATGCAGCCCTGGAGAATGGCGTATTGTATCACAGCCATCCACAATACGAGCACAAAGAGTCTCTACATTTGGTACCGGGGTTGCGTAGACAAGAGCTTTCAAATGCCCCCATAAATGAAAGTCAAGAGGGTTGACGTCAGGAGAGCGTGGATGCCATGGAATTGGATCGCCTCTACCAATCCATCGGTCACCGAATCTGTTGTTGAGACGCGTACAAACACTTCGACTGAAATGTGCAGGACCTCCATCGTGCATGAACCACATGTTGCGTCGTACTTGTAAAGGCACATGTTCTAGCAGCACAGGTAGAGTATCACGTATGAAATCATGATAACGTGCTCCATTGAGCGTAGGTGGAAGAACGAAACGAAAATGAGCTCTAACATGGAAATTAAGCATTTCCGGACACATGTCCACATAACATCTTTTCTTTATTTGTGTGTGAGGAATGTTTCCTGAAAGTTTGGCCGTACCTTTTTGTAACACCCTGTATATTGTGTTAAGTCAGCCACACACAGTTTTATTAAATTTTCAGCAATCCTGTGTGGTTCTTCCACTTGAGCAATGTGATAGTTGAACAAATATGATGCCTCCGTGGCTTTTTCACTCAGTTTGGGTTGCATACTTAACAGTTTCTTGACATCTTAATAATTGTTTTTTCTTACATATAAAAAATTTTTCATTCTTGTCTTTGCAATGGGTCAGTATAGTTTTTCAAATGTCAGCACATCTTAGCAGGTACCATGGAAGTATTTCAAAGTAGGTTGCTATGTAACATCCAGAGCAGTGAGCCATAAGACTTGACAAACTCGAAATTGATGTAACTTTTGTCATACTTTCTTTGTTTCACCTTCAGTAAGTCGTTTGTAACAGGACTACCTCAAAGAACCCATTAAGCCTCAACTACACATATAAAATATTGTAAAACATTTTAATATTGCAATTTGATGCTAATTACACAGCGTTTAGTAAGGAAGTTCTCATTAGAATCCAAACAGAAAGCTCATGACATCAGATCCAAGTAAACTTAACATCCAGACTCTGTAATTGGTGGGAATGTGTGGGGTTTTTTTTTTTTTTTTTTTTTTTTTTTTTTTTTTTTTTTTTTTTTTTTTTTTTTTTGCCACTGAAGCCACTAACTAGCCAAATCCTTTAATGACTACCAATGTTAACTATAATTTATATTTGTCCCATTTCTGTTTGCATTGTATGCATTATTTAATCAAAGTTTGCAGTGTAATAGATCAACAAAGTAAAATATGTGCAACATTGTTTGTAATTAGAGAGAAATTATGCAGTACCTTTATTATACATGTAAACATATACTGATTTTCAGCCCTAGCAATCATTTTGAACTATGAGGCCACTATTAAATAACAGCATATTTAATTCGTAACTCCATATTATGTTAGGAAAATGACACAACTTATATTTTGCTTATAAATTAATGAAATGTAATCTGCATTGTTCATTCCCGTGTATTATCTTGTTTCAGACTTCTAAACAGTTTATTTCTCAAACTACCTATACATACAAGTACTCATCAGGAAATAACGTACCTAAGTTACGATGTGTATTAATTTTCTACAGTAATTTTGTAAATTTGCATCTTAAACAATTCTATTGACTGTTATTAAACATATAAATAGATGTGCAACAGTGCTGTCATTATGCAGACTGTAGCCAATTTTCAGAGAGTCAAGATGTAGTCAGTTTGAAATGCCAACTGTTCATTGCTGCATGCCAGCTAAACAGTAATAAAAAAATCTATTGCAACTCCTGAACTTTTAATGGTGATTTCCAAAATGTGGTAAGATCGTCACAATTTCTTACAGCAAAGCAGATATGAAGATCTAAAAGCTGAGTATCAGATTCTATTGCCTAGTTTACATCACCCAAGAACTTTACTGACATTTTGATTCTTATCAGTTTCAGTCCCAATTTTCAGTACAAGCATATCGTGTTCTGTACCTGGTGGAGGATTGTCTTTTATTATTCATTTTGGTGAGACTACTCAATAAGATTTGAAAGTGAACATTACTATTTAGCAGTTTCAAATAATTATATTTACTCCAATTCCCAGCAGTAATGTTACACTTTAGATATCTTACTGCTTGAAACCATGGAGCATGAAGTCATTACATCAACACCTTGAATCTCACAGTCTTGATGAGAAATCTTTGAAGTTGATGCTGAGCTTCCAGGCAAATTACCTTTGAATTCTGGAGGCAGGATTTTATTGCAGTGCCTTAAGCCAACACTCCATTCTATCTTTTAAAATCAACAGTTTAATTTTACAATATGAGTTTAATTTTACAATATGAATAATATCACCACAAGACACTGAATTTTACAACTGCAGTGAATAACAAACACAAATCAAATATGCTGCAATCCAAGAGCAGTGACCAGATTTGTTGAGCTGAAATGGGACTTTGCATTACAACCACAAAACTGAAATAGGAATTAGACTCTGAGCTGCATGGTGTGGGTGTATATAGCACCAAGCAATGAAGCATAGCAGTCGAATTGATGTTACTCTTTGAGGTGTTTATGGAGGGGGGTGGGGACAAATCTCATATCAGAGTAAACTGTTGTCCGTCCATTAGGCCTGCTGTTTACTGAGTTATTCGACTCCGAAACATTTTCTGCCTAGGGATGCTTCTGAGATTCATAAAGGCAGAAACTCCAAGGAACAGGGTCCACACTGTAGCATACACAATCAAAAATCCCGTCTAAATTGATCAATCAAATGTCTTGTTCCAGCAGCAGTGTGAAGGAACACAATACCATCAAAAAAATTCCACGTTTGTGGTTTTGGATTCACTTTAGATTTCTTAGGTTGTGATAATATTGGTCTCCACTGATTGGAGTGACTTTTGAAACAATTTGTTCTAGAAACTCATTTCCCTTTACAGCCACATCTGTGTTTTGTGTTGGTCACTCAGTTGTCAAAGAAGCCATCAGGATCAAATTTTTTTGTAGGCAAAATATTTGGACACAATTTTGAGATGCGCAGAAATGTGTAATTCATCTTAGTTTACAGCTCTACTTTGCAACATTTTATTTAGTCACTTGATTACTCAAATCACCTGTGGTGAGTGCTGGACATCCAGGTTGAATGTCATTATGACTATGTGTTCATGCATTGTTCAACATTTCATACAGTTTGCATGCATTTATTTCATTCATTACTGTGTGACAATACACTTTCTTTAGTTGATGGTACTTTTCTGTAGGGAATTTGCATACCCTTTTAAGTAATCACAGAAAGCAGAACAACAACTTGTTTCAACTTGCACTCGTATAAAATTGATACAAGGTTTTGAGGAAACCATTCAACCTCACACAGAATCCCGAAATCAATCTGCACAACAAAAATGCATAAAATGTCATTTATTTCCTGGATTAACTTCAAAATAACAACAGGTACATTTAGCAATATCACTAACTACCTGATATTACAGCCACAACTAGTCTTATGTCTCTGATTATTACTTTCAGTGCCATAATAACAGTGTTTCTGTATTTATCACTGCTCCATAATGCTTGTTTCACAAGCAAATTTTCACATTCCCCCAATATTTATATTGGGGGAATTTATTTGCATCTGCATCACTGCCATAGCGGAAACAAAAATTTCTCTCAAACATTCATAAATAAACCAAAATGAATATATATTCATGACAGAAAGAGGGGAGTGTCCACTTACCAACTGCAGCAAAAATATCTGCTGAATTGGGCTGACAAACATGAAAGCGTATTATACATGTACTGAATTTCTATCTTTGGGGAGTTTTCAAACACTTCCTTCATCAAGAGAAAGAGGCACACAGGAAATAGTAAAAGAAAGCTGTGACACCATGACATGTTCAATATCCTTGTAACAGTGATCCATGGATGAATAAAAAAATAACTAAACAGCACATTTCTACCAAATGTCTAATTTGTCTTTTATTAAACACAAGTGGGCAGTTATCCTAATGCCACACTAACTCTCAAAGTGGTTAACATTATATTAATAGGGTATCTAATTCAGACTGTAACTGTCCCTATTTTGCAATCAAACTGATTTTTAAGATCACCAAAAGAAAGCAAATCTATTCTGACCTGAAATTGGTTACTGAGTAGAGACTGCTAGGTAATTTGCACTAACAGTTTATAGTTTTGATCTATGTGTCACAAAACTATGGGTATTAATACATTCTAAAGCAGGACAAATTAGTGCCTGTAAGTGATGATAATTTGTTTAAAAATAAAATGTACTGGCAGTTACAACAAAGAATTTTCATTAATCATTTTTCACTAATTAATTAATTAATTATTCTTCTTCTTTTGTTGCAGTACTGGCTTACACTCATTAACTTAAATGCTGGTTTGCTCCTAATGTGAAGTAGTAGACCCATATCTAATCCACAGTAACAAATTGGTACTCCAGTTTGGATCATTTCTCCTAACTGAGGAAAATGCAAATGCACACAACATGGCTCAACACTGGGCTGATAGTGTCTAACTTTCTGTGTTTTATAAAATTGTCTGGGTGTTTTTGTTAACTGTATGTTTTATATAGTGTTATACCTTATTTGTCATACTATATTAATATACATATGAGGTGTTTTTATAAAATACTGGGACTGATACTGTCACAGTATTAAGTATGCACATGCCAAAGATGAGCAATCAATAGCTGTGAAGTGTGGATCAGTTTGCTGTGGTCTTCATTTGTGCATGAGCTGTTATTTTGTTTTGCTGGAAACATGATATGTGTGATAACAGAGCAATGAATGGTTGTGTAGTTTCACATGAAACTTATCTTTTACTAAAAGATGTGTATAGAAAAAAAAACTGTTTATCATGATGTGAGGTTTTAGCAGTTCACGCATTTTCAAGATGGCCGAGAGGACACTGCAGATGATTCACACCCAGGACACCATTCAACATCATGGAAATATTGGCAAAATACATAATCTGATTCAATCTGACCATCGGTTGAGTATCTGATCGACTGCTGAAACTGCAGGAATCAACTAATAATGGGTAAGGCAAGTTTTACATAAACAATTTAAAATGAGAAAGTGTGTAAAAAACTGGTGCTGAAAATTCTCAAGACCAAACAAAAAAGAGCTTGTGAAAATGTCTGTACTGACACTTTGAATACCACTGAAAATTATTCCGATTTCTTGGAAGGAGTGACAACATGTGATGAACCCTAGTTTTTCACTTGTAATCCAGAAACTAAGTGCCAACCCATGCACTGGAAGGGTCCAACCTAAAATCGAAATACAAAGTGATGATTATTGTTTTTTCAATAGTCATAAAAATGTGTATCTTCACCGAGTTCCTTGAGGTCAAAACTGTTAATCAACACTGCTACCTTGAGGTTCTTGTTCAACTCCATGAGGAAAAAAAAGGAATGAGTCAAACTGTGGAAGAACAAGTTGTGGGTTCTGGATCACGACAACACAGTGGCTAGTGCTACACTGTCTGTTAAGAGGTTTCTAGTTAAGTACAGCAGCCCACTGTTAGACTACCCATCTTATTCACCTGCCCTAACACCATGTCACTTTTAATAAGTTCCCCAAGGTCAAATTTGCATTAAAAGGAACAGGATTTCAGACCACTGAAGCAACATGCGTCATTAAGGAGCTCATAAAGGAAGACTTCCATCGTTGTTTCCATCAATGGAAAATTCGCATGGAGTGCTTTAGGACTAAGGGAGGAGATTATATTGAGGGTGACACTAATTAAAAACATATGTTATTGAAATAAAATGATCTACAGCAGCAGGTTCTTTATTTTATAGCCACACATATTGAACTTTTATATGCTTCTGACATGAAATAAATAACAGCATTCTAGTTTCTTTAAAAGTATTTTCACATGCATGACAAAGTTCTGGAAGCTATTTGCACTTGTCGAGTGCGTGTAAACAGGTTGATACGATCACAAAAATCATTTGTGACAAAGCTGTACTGCTGCACGTTAGACTTCCCTGGAACGTAGACTTAAATATACATTTCGGAGGAGATTTAGAATAAAATTTGTTCAATAGTTATCAGTTATACACAAGAATATTAGATTTTAATGTCTCACCTATGATGAGGTCACAGAGACAGAGTAAGAGCTCAGATAAGACAATACTGATGCAGGGAATTAACCATAGTCTCGTCAGAGAAACACTCATAGTGTCTTAACAATGCACCACCTTTCTCAGTGTCAACGGCAGTAATTTTTTATTGTTGCAATAGTTCTGTCCACCTCTGTAACTGAACAATCAGCACAGCTGCCAGCCAGGCAGAGGATCCGGGTACAATTCCCAGTACCAACGGAGATTTTTACTTGGTGGGAGGACTGGAACAGAGTGCACTTAGCTTTGTGTTGCCAACTGAGGAACTACTTGACTGAGCAGCAGCAGCTCAGGTCACAAACATTGACAACGGCCAGGAGAGCAGTGAGCTGACCCCGTGCCTCTCCATACAGGATCCAAAAAAGTACAGGAATCTACATTTATTTATTTATTTTTTTATTTTGCTGGTTACTGTTCATTGTTATTTATTTTTTGCTAGTTACTTTTCACTGTCTTCTTAATAACTGTTATCTGCACCTCAAATGTTCCTGTTGTCTTATCATTCTTCTTTAATTTTTCCCCCTTAGTTGAGATGGCTTATTACATTGATGTGTACTTTACCATCAAATGAAGATCACTATTAGAGTTTTAATACCTACTGGTTTCTGCTTCATTGTATACTTCTAATAAAGATGAGCAGTAGTACCCATTGTGAGATGCTGTCACAAGTTTCAACAATGTGTGACTATTAGAATAGCAAAGAGATTTATATTGAATTCAGTCAATGACAGCCGCAGTGTAGTAATCAGTGTTCACAAGTGATACAATTGTGATTTGAAAGTGTATTTGAATTTAAATCAGTGCCCTCAGCGATGTCCTTGGTAATGACAGAATCCTTTGCCTCATTTTGGTACAATCTTTTGCTGAGTCAGTGAATTCAGATGTGGGAACCTCTCTTGAATACAGAAATCTCATCATCATACAACATTTTGGGGGACATAAAGGTGATTAAACTGGATGTCTGTTGCACCTACCAATCTTGGGATTGGAATGGCACCAATCTCTAAGATCTTAGATGATGTTCCATCTTAAGGTGATTTAAAATCAATAAGTACCATGCCATGTAATCAGAAAGAGGAGACCTGATCTTTATAATCCTTTCAACAATGACTAAGAGATTTAACAAAGTCATGTCAACATTTATATTTGTCATCATAATTTATGACAAAAAGTGGATGTATCAATGTAACTGAGAGGCAAGATGGTAGCTATGCCTATGCAGTCTCACTGACAGTGCTTGTCCAACAAGTGTAGAAACCAAGGAATCCAGGAAAAAGAATGGTGTGTACTTTTTCCTCTGAATTTGAAGACCTCACCTCAATCCCACTTAAACAATGTACCTTACTTGCTATAGATTAGTATCCTTATTGTGTGGTCATTCAGTTTTCAGATGATTCCACAACAGCAGTCAAATGTAGGTTTGTGTGGCATATATTATCACAATAATCTACCTGCTCATAGAACAACCAACACATAAGCATTTCTTGAGGTGCCTAGAATCCAGACACTCCCATGTTCACACTATAACCTAGATTTTGCTCCATATGATTTCTTCCTTGCCCCAAAAGTGTGATAAACCATTAGTGGGTTTCACTTCAAGACAATCTACATTTGTCCATGATACATTTCTGAATTACTTTGTACAGGAACTGCATCTTGAAATATTTCACATGTTGCTTTGGTGATAACACTGCTGCATACATAGCTAAGTAGACTATTTGCAGAAAATATAAAAGTTTATTTTTGAAAAGATCACATTATTTTCTGAAAACTTTCGAAGTGATTCTCCTACAGTGCTTTTTACCTTCTGTTTATAAACTCCATATGCTGTAATTTCGTTCCTAATGTAAGCACGTTCACAATTTTCCTGTTCTCCTTTTTCAGTAGAGCTTATTTTCATCCCCCTGCTTCCCCTACAGAAGTGTCACCTCATAAGCCACAGACAACACTACATAACCAAAGGGTCTCATATAAACAAATTTTCAGCAAAAAATCACACTTACACCATCTCTTGTACAAATTTCCACATCAGCCTTCGAGTTCTGTTTACAACCATCCTTTCAAGTTTATACACCAGCACTATGCAACAGCGACTGCCACTATTGCTATGAACAACAACACAATGACTATCCAGTAACCTGAAAAAAAAAAAAAAATCAACCAAGACAATATTGTGATACTTTTTAAAAATGAATGCTCACGTCTTAGACACTTCTATAATGTGTGGTACATACACTATCATTTATAGAATAATGCATTGTATAAGAATAGAATGAACATTTAAGTGTCTTAACATTTCAAAAGCATCAACATTGTATAGACTGAAATATCAGAACGACATGGGACGTGATTTTGAACTTCTACAACTTAAAGTTCTAGCCTTCTATAAATTAAACCTTATTTAGATGTTCAGGTACAAATCGTGAAGAAAGCAAGTTAAAGATTGCCACATGGGACAACAATGTAAACATGGTTGAGAACTTTTACCAAACATTAAGAAAGGTAAGCAGACAATTAGCCTTCATTAAAAGGTATATCTTTGTTTTCAAGTAGCAGTCTTCCTTAATAAATAATAATAATAATAATAATAGCTTGTATATTATATTTTTCAAGATTTGTCAAAAACGTAACATTCACTATTCAGATGTCTCTTGATGTATCAAGAATTGATACTCACCCCATGTTTTATCCTTCTGTCCAACAACTCTTATTTGCCTAGTCCCGTCTACTATTCTCGCATCTGTTCTGTCCATATGATCAGCCAGATCATCTATTACCTCTGTGAAATAAAGAAAGGTTTTATGTATGGCTTAAAAACCATTCCCATATGGCAATAGTGTAAAATGAGGGTTACTGAGAAGTGTAACCTAGACATACACATTGTGGCCCTTACACCTGCAACAACAGTAAGAAAACAGAGTGACCAAATTTTACTTACTGTGCATATACAGTATAGTGGGAAGAATGCATGAATGAATCTATAGGTGATCTGAGAGTGTATAAGATGCAAAGTCTGGAACATACAGTTGCTATCTCTGGCAGTAACCATTTTCCTAAGCTGGCTGGGCACTGAGCTGAACTAAGATTGGGTGACAGAAACAGTTCCATCATTCCTTTTTGCTCCAACTCTATGCCAGAGTTCATCTATCGTAGTGGCTAAAAATGAGGGCATGCCAGTCTCTCTGTTATCCCATGACCAGATGATTTCAGTGTACGAGAGATCTATGGGACATGCTGGCCAGAAAAACAACTGAACATCTATTGTAACAAGGTAGGTCAAGACAGTATCGGCATCATGTGGTCTTGTATTACCTTGCTGAAAAACGACATCACGAGTCCTTAAAGGTATGTCATAACCACTGGTATTAATATATCAAAAATGCAATGTCTGCCACATAAATTATCAGGTATGCGAACCAACTACACCCCATAATATCAATGCTAGGTCAGGCCTGGGCAAAATTTGCACTCCTGAGGCATGTTCAAACTTCATGAGTCCAGCAGTATGCCAAAGGCTGTACATGTGGAAAACTTAGGAAGACATGTTTGCAACACAGTGTGACTACTTCTAAGATGCAAATATTGCAGCACACTTTTATTAGTACCCATAGTGCTTATTTTCAACTTTTTATTTTTCCATCAAAGCAATAACTTTACTACTTACTGTAATAATTACATTATACACTGCTGATGCTGTGAGCAGCACTACAGAAAGCTTTACACACAGCATTAACATTCAGTTATGATGTTTATTAATTTACACACATTTTGATTTTAGAATATGTAATATATCTGGTACTAGGATTCATGATACACACTCGTGTTAGGCAAATTAAAATCTGTTAAACCCAAACACTGGAGGGACTTTCTCAGCTTCATAACAGAAAACTGTTCACAGAAAAATGTTGAACCAAAAACTAAACTAACTTCAGCAGTTTGTCCGTGCAGTCAAGGCTTTTGCTCTAGGGATAACATTTTATAAGATTGTTGTAAATTCTTGGATTGGGCAAACATGTCATTGAACTGGGTGCTACACAGGAGGTGCATCAGCAGCTACAAGCATGAATGGTCAGACAAATAAATCAAAATCAGTCTTGCACATGCAAAGTCTTGGAATCATGATGAAATGTTTCAATTGCAGAAACATACTCAGTCATGTCTGGTCCAGAAATTACTGCCTCAAGTTCTGTGAAACATTCCATGTCATGAACATGAAGCTGATTTTTGCATTAGATTAATTTTTGTTTTATATAATCAATCTTGTCAACCATATCTGTTACGAAATCATTCTGCCGTTTCATTAAAGGATGAACGTGTGGTTTCAGTTGCCTGAGACTGCAGATGTGTGTGCAAGTTGTGTTTGAGTGCGGGCGCGCACGTGCGTGTGTGTCTATCGTTGACAAAGTCCTTAACGGTCAAAAGCTATAATTGTGAGAATCTTTTTGTTGTACCTATCTGCAGCTCAGCATCTCTGCTATAAGGTGAGTAGCAACTCTCCTTCTCTAGTATTATTAATATAGTATCTAGTTGCATTTGTAGCATGTAAAGATAAAAATTAAACTAAACTTTCCTAAACTATAGGCATTACTTCAAAAAACACATTCACAGATTTGCTACATATAAGGAAATAAGAAAATCTTCAATCCTGTTGACACACATTTGCAGTCAGCTTATCTGCCCAATATTTTGATAAGAGGAGGAAATACAATGCTGAGATGCGCTGTCCACAGAGGATGCAATGAAGAATTATTATGCATTTTCTAAGGAAACACTTTTTTGACTAACAACATGTAAACAAATACTATTAGATACTTAATACTTAATATTTTCTATGGCTACTTACCATTTTGAAATTCCACTTCATCAGTTATAGCTACAGCAATCTGTTTTTGCCTGGATATTATTTTAGAGAGTTCATCAAGACCCTGGTCTTGTGCTGTAATAATACATGTGTATGTTAACAGGATTCCCCTTAAACTAAATAAAAGGAAAATTTCATTGCCACAGCTCATATGACATGATACAATAGCCATACTCAATGCATAAAGGAATGAGAAAAGACAACTACTCACCATATAGTGAAAAGTAGTAGTTGTGATGAACATATAAAAAAACAGTTTGACCATCGAAGTTTAGCTTCCGAACAAGCATTCTTCTTTAAAGTATCTCTCTCTCTCTCTCTCTCTCTCACACACACACACACACACACACACACACACACACACACACAGAGAGAGAGAGAGAGAGAGAGAGAGAGAGAGAGATTCTCCAGAGGGTGGAGGACTGACTGGAGGGAGAGAGTGCACGTGTTTTTCAGCACTTTGAAAATTAAGTACAGTTTTACGTATACCATTCCAAGGCAACTGAATGTGCAATCATAAAAAATGAATAGGCATTGGAAACTTCTAAGCTTCACGAAGTCACAGAATATTACAGTTCCAAACACTCATAATAATATTCAGTTTCCAAGTATTATATTTTGATATAATAGCACTAGAATGGCTACATAATCTCCTAATTTATTGAAAGCAAACAAAGATGTATTTAATATATAAGAAATTATCAGCCTCGATTGCGGTAATGAAACCGACCTTTACCTAGGTTTCAGCCCAAGTAATTCAGCCTTCTTCAAAACATATACCTGATTCTATAATATGTCAGGAGGGCATGGTCTAGAAATAAAACTAAAACAGCCTGAATAGGCATAGTCACATTTTAAAAATGTGGTACAGAGGTACTATGTGACTACACCAATTCAGGCTGTTTTAGTTTTATTTATAGACCATGCCATCGTGACATATTATAGAATAGGGTACACCTTCTGAAGAAGGCTCAATTACTTGGGCGGAAATCTAGGTAAAGGTTGGTTTCATTACCACAATCGAGGTTGATATTTTCTTATATATTAGATTATCACAATTGCTGACTGGGCTGCAATGTTGAAAGTACTAAAAAAAAAGATATATTTACTTATGATGCAAAGACAATTTTTATTGGATCTGTGTTTTGAGGCTTCAGTCCAAAGGCTGGTTTGATGTAGTTCTCCTTGCTAGCCATCTTGTACAAGTCTATTCACCTCTGAGTAACTAGTAACACCATGATCCATTTGAATCCATTTATGTATCCATTCCTTGGTCTTCCTCTACAAATTTTACTATCAAACTTCTTTCCTTTACGAAATTGATGGTTCCTTGATGCTTTAGGTGGAGTCCTATCAACCTTTCCTTACTTTCTTTATTCTCCAATTCTATTCTACCTCCTCACTAGTTACTTGATCTATCCTTATCTATATTAGATGTCAACACATTCCTTGTTTTCAGAATTGCTTTACTTGCTATAGCCAGTTTGTATTTTCTATCCACTTTACTTTGGCCATTGTCTGTAATTTTGCTGCCCAAATAGCTAAACTCATCCACAACTTTTAGTGTCTCATTTGCTAATCTAATCCCCTCAGCATTGACTGATTTAATTCAACTACATTCCATTACCCTTGCTTTGCTTTTGTTAATGTTTGTATCCATCCTATATCATCCTTTTAAGACACAGTCGATTTTGTTCCACTGCTCTGTCTCTGACAGAATTACAATATCATTGGTAAACCTCAAAGTTTTTATTTCTTCTCCCTGAATTTTAATTCCTTCTTCTTGGTTCCCTTTACTGCTTGCTCAATGTACAGACTGATTAACATTGGGTATAGGCTACAACACTGTCTCATTCACTTCTAAATCAATGCTTCCTTTTGATGCTCCTTGACTCCTGTAACTGCAGTCTGGTTCCTGTGCAAGTTGTAAATAGCCTTCGCTCCTTGTATTTTGACTTCAGAATTGCAAAGGGTGTATTCCTGACAGAAGGTATCTACAAATGCTGTACACACAGCTTTGCCTATCTTTAAACATAAATTCTGTGGTCAGTACTGTCTCCAACATTCCTACTTTCCTCAGAATCTGAACTGAACTTCCATAAGGTCATATTCAGCCAGTTTTGCCATTCACCTGTGAGTAATTTCTTTTGGTACTTTGCAATTATGATTTATTAAACTGATAGTTTAGTAATAGTCACACCTGTCATCACCTGCCTTATTTGGAACTGGAATTATTACATTCTTCTTTAAGTCTGAGGGTATTACATCCACCTCGCATATATTTTACAAACTTGGTGGATTACTTTTGTCGTGGCTGGTTCTCACAAGGATCTCAATAATTCTGAGGAAATGTCTTATGATCTAGATGTCTCAGTTTGATTTATGTCTTTCAGTGCTCTGTCAAACTCTTCTTTCAGTATCGTATATCCTATCTCATGTTCATCTACTTCCTCTTCCTTTTCTATAATACTGTCTTGAAGTTCATTTCCCATGCATAGATATTCTTTCCCCCTTTCCCTTCCTTACTTAATAATGGCTTTCCATCTGAATTCTTGATACTCATAGAAGCGCTTCTCAGTTTTTTTAATTTTCCTGTATGCAGAATGTATCTTTCCCCTAATTACACGTGCCTCTATAGCTTTGCATTTCTCATCTAGCAATTCCTGTTTCACCTTTTCGAACTTTCTGTCAATCTCATTTTTTAGATGTCTGTATTCCCTCTTGCCAGCTTAATTCATTGCATTTTTATATTTTCTTCATTTATGAATTAAATTTAATGTCTCTGATGTTATTCAAAGATTTCTACTAGGCTTTGTCTGTTTACCTATGTGATTCTCTGCTGGTTTCAGTATTTAATTTCTTAAAGGTACCTATTTGTCTTCTACTGTATTCCTTTCTCCTTTTTCTGAGAACTGATGCCTTATTGTACCTTTAAAACTCTCAGCACACACTGGTTCTTTCAATTTATCCCGAACCCATCCCTTACATTTTTGGAATTGCTTCAGTTTTAATCTGCAGTTCATAACCAAAAAGTTATCGTCAGAGTCCACATCTGCCACTGTTAATGTTTTAAATGTGTCCAGGTCTTTTCCACTTTGTATTAAATTATGTCCTGGGCAGATTTCTACCAGGTGGCTTCCTCTTCTATTCCTTTTACATTCTACTATTTTTTCTTTTCTTCCTTTCATACTATCAAATTTACAGCCTCCACAAGAGAATGAACAAACTTGAAAAAAATATTACTGTGTGTATTATTAAATGTTTACTATAAAAAGGTCAGAAGATATCCAGGTTCCACAAGAGAACAGTTCTTTTTTCATCAGTAACTTTATAGTCAATTAATTACTTGCATTTTCTTTAACAGGAACAGGAAATTGTTTAATATACAGGTTTGCTATGGATGAAATAATTTACTCTATATTTTTGAATTTTTTAATAAATAATTACTTAGGAGTCATGACTCTACAGCAGATGTTGATGAGAAACCTATCGAGATATTAAACACATTTAAAGGAATGTTTCCTCTACCTATAAAATAGGACCTGTGCCATTGGTTTTCCAGGAGAGTCTTATCCTCAGTGGGAGAGATTCTGAATAATAACGGCAGTGGTTTATAGGAGAAACAGTCCTGTTTTCATGTTAGTAATAGTAAAATAATTGAGAGGAAAAAATATTCAAGTAACCTCTGAGCCTACAGAAAGAAGCTGAAATTAGATGTTTCAGATCATGTGTGTGTGTGTGTGTGTGTGTGTGTGTGTGTGTGTGTGTGTGTGAGAGAGAGAGAGAGAGAGAGAGAGAGAGAGAGAGAGAGTGTGCACATATGCATTTTTTTTTAAGTGCGCACGGGAGGGGGAGGGGGGAGGAGGATAATATAAAGGGTGTTTATAAATGAATATCGGGGTTCTAACGCTTTATAATATGTATTACATGTATTATATTAAACTTACAGTTATAAATGATATGTTAAATGAAAGAGCAACTCAAACAGTTTTACCAAGAACCTTATAAATGTTCAATGTGAGCACCATTTGTGACACACCACACATAAAGTCTATAGCCGAGTTCTTCCCAAACGTTGATAAGTGTGTCTCCAGTGATTGTACCAACAGCTGCTTCAATCTGGTTGCTTAATTCAGGGAGGTCTGCTGGTAGTAGAGGCTCGTACACACGATACTTGATGAAGCCCCAAAGGAAAAAATCGCATGGCGTTAGGTTGGGTGAACATGGAGGCCATGCACAGCAAACCCTGTCATTGTCGTTTGGGAATAACTCGGCTATAGACCTGATGTGTGCCGTGCGACAAATGGTGCTTACATTGAACATTTATAAGGTCCTTGGTAAAACTGTTTGAGTTGCTCTTTCATTTGACGTATCATTTATAACTGTAAGTTTAATGTAATAAATATTATAAAGTGTTAAAACCCCGATATTCATTTATAAACACCCTGTACAGTAATACATGGGTAACAAACAGTAACCATAAAATCACAAATGGGACAACCAAAAATGAAACTCAAGAATGACAGAATCACGTTAAAACAGGACAGGCCTACAGCTATTCAGCAATGCTATCAATGATGTTTAATGTTTATTTTCAAGAAGCGATAAAAGAGTGCTAAAGGTAGAAATATAATGTGAGAGTAAAAGATATCACTGTATAACAAAGGAAGACAACTTAATTAAACTGAATGAATATGCAGTGTAACACAAATTTCTGGATATTGGTAAACAAAATAGAAATTACAGTAATTATTATCAATAAAATCACTCACTGATCGGAATTCAAACTAGTGTTATCAACTGCAGCATCTTTTGAATGAATACTCGTAATATGTACATATGGTACTGTCACTTTGTATTTCTAGTGGTGCTCCTCAATGTGTATTCAGTGGCTCAGCAACCAAAATGGAGGAAGATTAGATTTCAATGTCCCACTGATGATGAAGTCATTGGAAACAGAAGCTCCACTATCAAACAAAACAAAGCAGAACAAAGGTGTTTTCTCTAAAGTGGATAGTATAAGCAACTCCTACGCACCCTCCATTACCTAATACCAAACCTGCAAATAGCCCTGCAACTACTCTCCTAAAGACTCAGTACAGGGAATTATTTGAATGTATGTCAGTGTCTTGTCATTATTCTGCATAGGTGATGACTACGTACTATAAGTAGCTACTCTTGCTTGGGGACTATAATGTATGTGGAGTGACACACTCCAGGTGTGAAGTAAAGGCTGATTTGTTCTTCTACAGGGTTTAGCAGTTTAGTCAGTACAAGGACTAATTATTGTGGGCAAATAATGTTAATGAAGTCATTCACAGTGCAACAGAAATAAAACAACACATAGTGTATATCTTTCTGACACTGAAAACTGTACTCAACTGACCTTGCACCATTCTCTGCTGCTGTTGTCGAAGTTCATCCACACTAAGATTTTCATTCTGTGACCCCTGAGGATAAATATCTTCATCTGCCCATCCTACAGTTCTGCCACTAGCAACAGATGACTGTGCTGGATTCTGTTGAAGCAGTCTCGACCTATTCCTTTCTCCAAAAGTGTCTCTTCAAGAACAAAATAAAGTGTTATATTTTATTTTCCACATAGTATATTGAAAACATTTAAAAAAAAATGTATAATCGAGCAACCAGAAATATTGTTACAGAAGAATGCTGAAGATTAGCTACGTAGAATGGATAACTAACAAAGAGACACTGAATCAAATCAAGGAGAGTAGAAATTTGTGGTAAATCTTACCTCAAAGAAAGGATAGGTTGATAAGGACAACCTGAGGGTTCGACATATTGCAAATTTGGTAATGAAGAGAAGTGTGAAGTGTAAAAATAGTAGAGGGAGACCAAAGCTTAACTGCAGCAAGCAGGTTCAAATATCAGTTGCAGTACTAATGCAGAGAAGAAGAGGCTTGCCAAGGACATACTACTGTGGAGAACTGCATCAAACTGGTTCCTGAACTGAGATCATAACAACAGGACAAGTACTCACAAAAACAAAAATCATTAACAACTAAAAGAGATCTGCAAACTTTTACATCAGCAAATATAATTTTTTAGTATTAATTTTCGAGTGGTTGCTTCACTGCATTGACACTGACAGCCAACTTACTTGTATATTTTTGAATTTATACTGCATCTACTCCTCTCTGATGAACATTGTGGTTTTTTACTGTCTATTGGTTTTATGCGAGTGTGTGCGTAATATAATACATTTTACTTTCAGATGTTCTTTCAGATATACCATAAAATTACATTGTTTGACAAAAAAAGTTAAGCACCCAGAATGTGAGGAGGAAACAAAATGAAACATTGCAAGTTAAGAAGGTGCGTGACATAATTTCAGTGATTACACAATTAAGTCAGATTTACAATGACCTTGGAAGAATGAGCCCATTATCAGTATGGCATTATACCCCCATCTGGCCTCAATGTATGCACTGATTGAGCTGGGAAGGTTGTCATAAAGCCAGTGTATCCTCTCTTGAGGCAAGCTGGCCTTTGATAACCTGGATACTGGCACTGGAACAAAGTTGGTGTCTGAGCTGATCCCGTATACTTTCTATTGGAGACAGATCTGGGGACCTCGCTGGTCACAGAGTACCTCAACATCACACAGACAATCCACAGAGACACATGTAACATGGCACAATGACACTTTCACCTGAGAGGTAGTACATGAGGACACACGATGTTCATGATGTACTGTTGTGTATTCAGAGTTCACTCAACCAGTACCAGCTGTAACCCGAAGTCATATCCAGTAATACCGCTGTGCTTCTCCAAAACCTCCCCATGTCACCACCATACTCACCGGATGTGGTCATCCGGGCTAGTGCAGAACTGAAATTTATCACTGAACACAATGTGGTGCCATTCATAAGCTGTCCATGCTTCCCAGTCATGGCACCACTCCAAAGCAGTTGATGGTGTTGTGTTAATGGAAGCCTATGCATGCGACTGTAATTCCCGAGTCTGGTGGCTGCTAGTCTCCGATCAAGGGTGCTGGATGGCACAGAATGTTGCAGGTAGTCCATTAGTTGTTTTTGGATGGAAAGTGCAGATGCAAAGGGGTTACTATATGCTTGGTGCACAATACAGTGATCCTCCTTTGTGATGTTCAGAAATGGTCAACCTGATTTTTCCAAATTTCTCCTTGTTTCATTCATGACTTGCTTATGGGCAAGGATGTTGCATAGTGGGTGAGGATGGGAAGATAGTGAGAAGGATATAGACTTAAAGAAGATGGAAGCTGGTAATGGGTGGTATTATCAAATAATCAGTTTATTATGTTATACTAACACAAATTATCTACAGAAGAATGGTACAAGAAATATAAATAAACCTGCAGAACAATTAGTTTGGGTTCCAAATAAATGTCAAAAACATATGAGCCCATAACTTCAGTGCAGCTCATCTTAGACTATACATAAAGGAAGTCAACATATGTACCACTTGTAGATTTAGAAAAAGCTTTCGACACTGTTGACTGGAATACATTATCATTATATACTGAGGTGACAAAACTCATGGGATGGTGATATGGACATATGCAGATTGCAATAGTGTTGCACACACAAAGTATAAAACAGCTGTGCATTGGTGGAGCTGTCATTTGTGCTCAGGCAACTAATATGAAAAGGTTTCCAATATGACCATGGCTGTACAACGGGAGTTGACAGACTTTGAATGTGGAATGGTAGTTGGAGCTAGACCTGTGGGACATTCCATTTCGGAATTCAATAGAGAATTCAACATTCCAATATTTACAGTGTCAAGAATGTGCCAAAAATATGAGATTTCAGGCATTACCTGTCACCAAGGACAAAGCAGTGACCAAAGACCTCCGTTTAACGACTAAGAGCAGCAGCTTTTGCATAAAGTTGTGAGGGATACCACGCACACAACACTGCTTGAAATAACTAAGAAATCAATGTGGGATGTATGACAAACATAACCGTTAGGACAGTGTGGCAACATCTGGCATTTAAGGGCTACAGCAGCAGAAGACTGCTGCGCGTACCTTTGCTAACAGCACGACACTGCCTGCAATGCCTCTCCTGGGTCTGCGGCAATATGACCACAGATGACTGGAAAGCTGTGGTCCAGTCAGATGAGTCCCAATTTCGGTTGGTAACAGCTGATGTAGGGTTCAAGTGTAGTGTAGACGCTATGTCAAGTTGCTGCACTGTGCCAGGCAGAAGAAGGTCCGGCAACAATGTTAGGAGGTACCCCATGACCTTTGTCACCTCAATGTATATCACCTCTAGAACTTGACTGACCAACAATAACAAAGAATTTATGTGTTTTTTGCAATGCTCACTGACTCAAGGTACTTATTTTCAGTGGGAATGGATTTTAAAGTAATGCATCACAACTTCTCAATAACTGTGATTCTGAAACTCTCAAACTTTCTGACATATCATAGATCACAAAGGATTGTGTGCTGCATACTTGAAATGGTATCATTATTGTTCTCACAACTGTGAAATTAGATTACTGAAATGCAAACACACTACATTCACTAACTTGAACTGGCAGTACATAATGGAAACACATGGTGACTGCATTCTCAACCATTCTCAGGATTATAGAAGATTTAAGGGTTGATATTTCTTCATCCTTTCTGTAATTACTTTGCATTCCTTTTTAGGAGATATTTGAAATTGTGAAGTTTATTCAGATTTATTGAACTTCACATAAAACTGTTGAAATCAAGAACCATACATTAAAATGTGCAGTTGAAGAAGACTAATAAGAAAATGAAGGAATAGCAGCATGGTGAGCTGAAAGAAATATGGAATGATCGCAAGAGAAACTGAATATCATGTTGAGGAACAATGCATTATAATCTTTCAGTAATATAAGACAGATTTAAGGGTTTCACTTACCGATCAACAAACAACTGCTGCATTTGTACTTCTCTGCTTTGTAGCTGTTCGACTAAACGTGACCGTCTTTCCGCTTCCTGCCGTGTTCTAAAACTGAATCAAGGACAAAAGTTCCACATTGTTTCCAATCTACACTATATTTAAGCATAAAACATATGAAGAAGTTAGTTTTTACAGTGTCATCATCCAACAGTATTTTCACCTTGCATTTGCATGACTCGCCATTTGAAATAGCACATAAGTAGGTTGACTGTCTAGATTCATGATGTCACACGATTTAAGAGACAGGTAATAGAACCAAATGCAGTGTGGAAGAAAGTCTAACTATTCTAT
This sequence comes from Schistocerca piceifrons, assembly GCF_021461385.2. Classification (NCBI taxonomy): domain Eukaryota; kingdom Metazoa; phylum Arthropoda; class Insecta; order Orthoptera; family Acrididae; genus Schistocerca; species Schistocerca piceifrons. The sequence goes on along the minus strand of NC_060140.1, from coordinate 218,435,753 downwards.
AGACCACACTTTAAAAAATTCATATTAAAATATTATTTAGATGCCAGTGTAAGATCTGAAGCTGCACCAACATTTTCAAAAGTTGTCTACTCTCCTAAAGTGATAGGTTCATTGTGGTGTATTATTCCCTTTCCCTCACAATTCTGTTGTGCTCCATCCTCAAGTTCCACTTGTTGCATACAAATACAACCTAAACAAACTGTTCAATTTCCATTTGTGGTATCCTTATCACCCACTCGTGAAATGTTACATCCATTTAGGCAAACAACATTTCACATTCCTTGTGTAGTACAAGGAACGATGATTATGACAGAATAATATAAAGTACAGAGTAAACAGCGGAACATATACTGTGCATGAATGTTTGTTTTAATATGTGTAGACATTAACCAGGAGGTGTGGAATACGATAAAACAACAAGGTGTGTCGACACGTAAACGGCTTCACCTGGTGTGGGTGGGGCCTTTTACGTTTTGGCGTTGCGGCTTGGAGGTGGCTTGGCCATGAAGTAGCAACCACACTCTCCAAAAATGAAAACAAAAGACAAGATGGTTTTGCATAAAAAGAAATAATCTTGGAGGTCATTTTAAGCCTTCGAGGCATATGTAGTATGAAACGTTGTGGTCTACTCTAATTCATGAGTCACTCTAATGATCTTTAAACCCATTCAAGGAAATATATGTTTGTAAAAGGAACACAGAGGATGTGCTTTTTAATTATATGAGTGGAAGTTCCTTCTTTTACTCCAACAGCTACAGAAAGTGAAAAAGTCAAGCCTTTCCTTGGCTACATATGGGATTTCACAGGCACTGATTAGCAGGACCTCTACTTCAAAGAATCAACTATGATGACCAGAAAAAAGTAAATACATCAGACAGCACGTCAGATGATAGATCTCATGAAATGTTCTGACTCAGCTAAAACCTTAAACCAACAAGAAAAATGCTTCATTTGGTTCCCAGTGTACATGACATGGAGCATCAGAGCAAAAGGAAGAAAATAAAGAACTATAATTTTACAAAATCTTAAAATTCAACGAGTGATAAATTATGGCCCCGCTAAGAGCAACAAGGATTAAGCAAAGGGAGAAACTACAAATGAACAGATGTAACTATATTGTCTAAATTCAGTAACAATCTGTTAAGAAGAAAGCAAAAGGTAATATAGGAAATCTGAAGACAAACCATACTTATACAATTGTAGTTCAAGTATTTTGGCAACTTCAGTTAAATTACGTGTCAAGTAAACAATGCCAACACGAGACTAAAAGAACATTTTAACTGCAACGGTGTAATTTCTCGGCGGATTTGGAGAACAGCATTTCGGTCAGTTAGGAGAAGATTTCGAAACCTTTCATCAGTGGGGAAGCAGCACTGTAGGGGTTGCAGCTGTATGACACAGTGCAACCCACCTATCGCTGTGTTCAAGACACTGGCTGTGCAGGGTGATGCAAATCGTTTCAGTATATTGCCATGTACACGCAACTGCATCAACTACATGATGAGAGAGTGCAGTTCATTGGGAAGGATGAACTAGTCAGAAAATATCGAAATCCACTTTGAAAACTTTTTCTTTTTCTACACTGGGACACAGTGTTTCAGTGTTATCACCTTTAAGAAAACTATGCAGTAACCATTTATTAGTGCAATAGAGGGTAAATAATAGAGAATATTTGCATTGTATGTCCGTCATTACTATAAAAATGACTGCAAAGGCTCCAGAATGGTTTAAAGGTTTATTACAACAAATGTCTGACGAAATGAATTCTAATTTTAAGAAATAATCTGATAAAGTAGATTCAACAAATAAGAAACCATCTGACACTAGGAATGAATTATCCGACACTAGGAAGGAATCTGACAGAGTAGATTCTAAGATTTAGGAACTATCTGCCAAAGTAGAGTCTAGAAGTAACTAACTGTCTGTCAAGATCGAAAATACGAAAGAAGAACTAAAATTAGAGATAACACAACATGCCATACAGGAAATAGAAGTTACATTAACTAACACTGCAAATAGTTTGACCCAGTTACCTCAGGAGTGGAAATATGAAATCAATAACCAATGCGATTTAGTTAGCATGGAAGTCAATGAGCAACTCAAAAAATGAGATGATAAAATTAACAAAGTAGGTCAATTTGCTGTTAGATCATTCAACTAGGTTAAAGAGAAAATCTCAGGGGTGAAATAGAGTGTAACAGTTTTAGAACAATGCAAAGAATTTGGAGAAATAGTTAACACACTTGAAACACTATCTAATTTGGAGGAATAATTACATGAATTTGTGAATTCTAATGCACAAGAGAAAGTAGGATTGCTTAATAAAACACTCTTTCTAATGAAAGTGCTGAAGAACACAAAAAAGAATTACCGAGACAAAGTTAAAAGTATATGGATCATTATAAAAAGAGAGACAAACAGGAACATAAAATCTGAACAAGCAGGACTCCAAAGTCCTCAGGTTGTGGTTCAGACAAGAATAATCAAAAAGTTGCAGCCTCTGATTTTAATAACCTTTCTCACTGTAGCTGAAAGAACAGGGAACCATAATAAAAAAATCTCCCACAGAAGTCATACAGCTACTAAATCACATGCAAATCATACCAAATATAGCACTTCATTTCAAAAGCACACTTCCTAAAGAAACTGCAAGAATTACAAAATTATTTAAAGGTTCTGGATCTTCTGGATATGACGGAATATCAAATAGGATTTTCAAATCACGTGCAGACTTCTTTAGTCACATATTATGCTATTTATGTAACCAATCAAAACTGGGGCCTTTCTGGATAGAATGAACATACAATAGTGACGCCCGTCCAAAAAAGGGAGGAAAGGAATGTATTATCCAATTATTGGCCCATCTCTTTGCGGCCTGTGTTCTCAAAGGTGTCCGAGAGAGTAGTGGGATTTATGGCCAATGACACAAAATGGCTTATTGACATCTACATAGTTTGGCTTTCGTAAGGGATTCTCTATAGAGTGAGTTACATTTAGCCTAACAGATGAAACTCTAGGTAAATTAAATCTTAGAAAGTATCCAATGGATATCTTTTGTGACTTTGCTAAAGCTTTCGACTGTGTAAATAATAAAACATTGCTAAAGAAAAAAAGCTTCCACACTATAGCATAAAAGACAAGCCTTTGATGTGGCAAGGATCTTATCTACACAACAGGAAGCAGAGTTATCTTAATAGAGGGAGATGTAACAGTAATCTCAAACTGGAGAAATATAAAATACGGAGAGCCCCAGGGTTCCAGCCTTGGGTCACTGATTTTCCCGATGTACATTAATGATCTACCAGTTACAATTAATGACAGAGTAAAAGTAGTCATGTTTGTGGATGACGTGAGTATTCTGATGAAGTGTCCAACGCCACAATACAGGATACAGCCCTGACAGTCACTAATCAAATACACAAATGGTTCACGATTCACAGCAAACAGCCAAATGCTATTTTTTTTAAAAACTAACATTATACAGTTTCAGTCAGCAAATAAAAAACTCCAAGTTCCTGAAATGGAGATCAACAAGCGAAAAATTTATGAAACGATACATACAAAATTCCTAGGCATCCAGACAGACAGCTAAGATGGAAAGAGCAAATTGATCAACTGGTCAAAAAACTTAGCGCAGCATGTTTTACCCTGAGAGCTATTTCTCCCCTTGTTGACAGAGAAACATTGCTTTTGTCACATTTTGCATATTTCTATTCTGTATTCTGCTATGGTATTATCTTCTGACGAAATGCTACAGGAGTTGCAAAAGTCTTCAAACCACAAAAACGAACAATGAAGTTCATATGTGGGGTCTCGAACAGAAAATCCTGCAGAACTTTCTTTACGACTCTCAGGATGTTTACTGTTACAAATCAATATATATGTTCACTGATGATGTTTGTAGCCCACAACAAGAAATTATTCCAGAAAAACTGTGACAGTCACAAGCATAAAACAAGACAGGGGAAAAACTTCCGCTAAGGCTCTGCAACTCTCACAAAAGTCTGTAGGGGCATAACTGAGTCAGGAATAAAAGTATACAACAAGCTTCCCATCAACATAAAAACAGAATTTAACAATATATAGGAAAGTACAGACATTTCTCAGAGAACAAACTTATTACAGAATAAATGAATCCGTATAGCAATAAGGAAACCTTCTGAGTAAAAATAGATGAATTCACTTAGATTAACCCTCTGACAGGCATGCTTACTGTTGTCACATGAGCAGGAGAGTGCTGTAAAATTTACAGCATGCTCATTTGTCAGTAAAAACAAACTTGTCTTGAACAAATTATTATATTTATTAAAGCAATTCATATTCACTATCTTCAACATTTATAACAAAAGGTTTTGTTCTTTTAGTTCTCTAAATAACAATTTAGCCAATATTTCTGACATATGTTCACTTTCACAACACCGTTTACAGACAATTTGTTTGCGAAATAATTCTGGCAATGTTCAGAAAAATGAAAAAGTCGGCAATGGCCGTCTCCTTGTAATTCTTTGAAATGGAGCATCAGGCACACATTTTAGCTACAATGTCAACTCCACCTTTTGTTATGTACTCATGATTTCAGGTTTGCTTGTTTCTTCATCCACTGTCGCCATGTCATGCACAGCAGACAGAAGTATGATAGCACAGTTTTTACAAGGAATATATGAAACTAACGTCTTATCCTAAATCCAAGCATTACACATTCCATTTTCATTTGTTTTGTTTGGGAGAAATTATGGAACAATTTCATGTCTGTTCTTTGTCATTGTACCAATGTAAGTGATAGTCTTCTGCAGCAAATATTCAGAAAGGAGGTAGCTTGTGTATCAATTGTCAGTTGTAAGGTTCCTTTTAGAATTTTCTAAAGGCACCACATATCTTTACACTGTCCTCAGGAGCATTAGATACATGATGTTGTCCAAACCGCATACAGCTTACAAAAAACAGATACCTACTGTAACTCACTACAGTCCTAAGCAGTAGCATTCCTATTCATCTGCTGCCCAGAGTTCCAGTACATGAGCATGATGGCATTTTCTTCTTTTTCTTTTTCTTCTTAAAAAAAAATCCCAAACACAGCCATTATTTTGTCACTTTATTACCTCTTTGCGCGAGAATTGATGTGTGTCTTGCTGTTTATTTATACAGGTATTTGTATACATTATGATTTCATCAATTAAGTCGAGGTCAGTTACTTTCAAAAAAGCACTAACTTTATCAATTATATCCATCACATTTCTCTTTGAATCTGGTGGAATTTGTACAATGTTTTTTCTGTTGGTTTTGATGTTTTAGCACACTCACTTTTACACCAATGTGAAACTTTGTATTTTCAATAAAGAACCCTCATCCATCAGCTGCCTCTTCGGGATCGCCATCTTCACCTTCAAGTTCAGATTCACTGCCATGGTCCTACTCAGTGTTTTCATCACTCAAATCTACTTTACTATCCTCTAAGTCTGAAAGGTCTGGATAGAATTTATCGTCACAGGTGATGATCTTCTTTGAGCAGTTTCCTAACTTCTTCACCGATACACCTTTTGAATTGGAACAAAATATCAAAGAAATGAAGCAAATAAATACATTCAGATGTCGGTGTAGCCAAAGTAACATTTACTGTGCACCTAAAAAAAAAGGAGAGTAAGTATAGTTAACTTTTTAGTACACTCTGGACATTCACTGCTGGAACAAAGCTTGCAACTGTCACCAGCAGGCATGCATTGCACTGTTTACAACATTCAACATGTCATTGCTTACAATTCAGAAAACAAACTGAGAAAGCTAACCAAATGAACTGAAGCCACTTTAACATTGTCATGGAAACATCAACAATGGAATACCTGGCAACAATGGTGCAGTAGCTCAAGGTTAAGGATTTGATAAGGCATAAAAACTGCTCCTGTTGTACTTTTTACAACAGCGCATCTGCTCAATGGTTTTTAAAAAAAAAAAAAAAAAAAAAAAAAAAAAAAAAAAAAAAAAAAACTACTGTTAAAAGAAAATCTTTACCTATGTGATGAAGAAAAAATTGTTTATTCTTAACATTAATTATAATGATAAAATGTAAATTTATTTATATCACAGGTACGTGAGGAAGATAAAAATTTTGTATTTTAATTTAAATCAAATGACAAAACCTAAATTTATTTGTGGCACTGAGATAAAAATGTGTACTTCCATTCATTCTCCTATTTTAAGCATTCACTTGAACTTATGCCAGTAAAATGCAGATAATACTGTCCGCAATCAATTGTTCATAGAAAGTAAGTATTTGTATGATATATAAAATGCTCACATAATTTTGTATTATTTCACTTGACTTGTCCTATATTACTAGTACACCCTATGTACAATAAGTGATCAACAGAACCAAATAAAAAATCAAATCAAATAAATTTTGAAACCTGATGGAGAAGTTCACTTCCACATATTTTTTGAGAGTATTTTCTAGATCTTTACCACAAACCTGGGAGGGTAGCAAAATGATAGATTTTGCCTCGAGTTATATGATAGTTGTTGCAGCAGAATGGGGCACAGCTCATTCTGAGAATTTTTCATCTGGGGAGGATTTTAAGGAGCAATTTTGGAGAAAATGTTGATCCACTAGCACACAATAGAAATTGACATTATTATTATTATTATTTACATTTTATGGCCTTTATTGGACCACTCTAGCCAACTTTATACAAAGAATTTTTCAGTTTCCTGTCAGCCCAGTACTTCTTCATTCTCTCGTATCTCATCCTTCTTTCTTCATCGGAAATCACCCTTACTATTGTCTGTTTGTTGATTCTCATTTGCAGACTGATTTATTTGCCTGCGAGTTTCCTGATTTTGTCAGTTTTGTTTCTTATGTCTTCCAATGTAATATGTAGCTCATCCATATCTTCCTTGATTTTTGTAATCCACTTAATGTTGCACTTACTATTCCACAATTTTTCTATTATTCTCTTGATGATCCTGTTCTCTGGTGTTCTGATTAGGTGTCCGAAAAATGAAATGTGTTTCTTCCTGATTGTACTCATAACCAGTTCTATTTCCTTGTAGACTGTTTCATTTGTCTCTAGAATGAAATTTTCACTCTACAGCGGAGTGTGCGCTGATATGAAACTTCCTGGCAGATTAAAACTGTGTGCCGGACCAAGACTCAAACTCGGGACCTTTGCCTTTCGTGGGCAAGTGCTCTACCAACTGAGCTACCCAAGCACGACTCACGCCCCCTCCTCACAGCTTTAATTCCACCAGTGTTTCATTTGTAGCTACCCTCCAATGTCCATCTTTCTGGTACAATTTGTTGATGCACGTTCTGATGATTCTTCTCTTTATTTTGAGTATTTTGTCTATTTGTGCAGTGTTAGTTGTTTTGAAGATGGTTTCACTTGCGTATTTTATTTCTGGTTGAGTGACTGTCTTGTAGTGTTTTAATTTTGTTGCTATTGACAGACTCTTTTTGTTGTAGGTGTTCTTGGTGATATATTGTGCTCTAGTCGATTTGTTTATTCTGTTATGCCATGTTGGCTTTTAATTGAGGTTATATGTTATGATTTCTCCCAGATTTATCTAAGATTTTGATTTCTTGGTTTCCTATGGCAATTTTGTTTATGAGTGGTGGGTCAGTTAACATGATGACTGTTTTTTCAAAGGATATACCAAGACCAATTTTCTATGCTATTTCCTGTAGTGAGACAACTTGTTGTTTGGTTTCCTGAATACTGTTGGACAAGAGAGCAAGGTCATCAGCAAATACTAGACAATTATTAGATACAGAATACTATAATAACTCTCGCAAAAGTTTTAAGTAGTATATAGAATCGCATCTGACTTGTTCCAAACATTTAGATACAACATACAGGTGTCCCATTAAGTCTAAATATTGGTACAAAGGTACCCATATTATGTACAAAACGATGTTTGGTATAAAGGCTAGATGACGGTTAATGATTAACTTTCGTTGAGGGATTAGATACACTGAACAAATAAAGGAATAAACATACACCAGAGGACAACAGGGGAAGTAACAGCATGGATAATAAGAGAGTCCCAAACAAGTTCATTAAGAAACAAAGCATTAATGTTTGCCAAGTACAAAGAGAAAACAAAGGTAGGAATACACCAACGATTGGGCAAAACATATCCAACCCCTGACACAATAAAGAGTGTTAAAACAGCACTATACCTTCACAAGTTTTTGCACCTAAAGCAGTAGCTAGTAGTGAGAACAACAGAACACAGGGAAATCAAAGAGGGACACACACAGAGAATACATTGATGCTTTACTCTATAATAGTTACGAAAAATGGAGAACGTCCTGGAACAGGGACCACAATCCAGGACATAATAAACAGCTATTGCACCCATACATAGAAAAGGTTGTTTCCTTTGCTATAAGATAGCTATGAGAGAATGGTTATTAGAAGAGGAAGAAAGAGAAAAGAGGATATTCAACTGAAGTCCATAGTAACCAGGACTATTTATGGAAAAATTGTAGATATTTATACTGATTCAGTTAGTGAAGTATCTTTAATGTCACAAGAACTAGTACATGCTATCAAAACCAAATTGCATTTCCAATGTTACCAGTTATAAGAGTATATTTAGTAGGTATTACTGGAAACAAAGGTAAGCCTGTGAAGCATGAAATGAGAATACCTATCACCATAGGAAAACATGAGTTCTAACAAACTTTATTAATAATGATGAAAATAAATGTACCTGTGTTACTTGGGTATGGATTGGTTGTTAAGGTACAAAGTAGTTGCCAATTCTGATACCAAGACCTTATTTTGTAATTTCAATGGAAGCAGTGGTAAAATGCCATATAACTCAGAATCTGAGATAAATACATCCATTATCTTAAACATGAAAATTCATTTGATTATGAATGCTCAGTTAGTTTCACACGACGAAATGGCAAATGACATACTAACTAGTGAAAGGCTGATATTTAACAAAGCTTATGAATCACCACTGTTACCCGCAGAACAAAAGCAAGAGTTATATAAAATTATGACTAAATACAGTGAAGAGTAAACAAACAAGCAGCCTTGAAAATTTCGTACTCTTACCATGTCCTCTTACCTTCCCAGTATTAAATGATTTAAATAAATCTGTTCTTTTCATTAAAAATAAAATATTTAGTGCTGTGGATCTTAATTACTGTCTTCTTGACTGAAAAGAGTAATTTATTAATTTTTAAGTAATGTGTGGCGTCTCCAGAGTGCAATCGAGTGCACTCAAGGTTAAAGTTCTTCTTAGCAGCCAGCGTACAAAACAACTTTTCAAGATTGTGTCGTAATGTAGTTCTGAAAAAATCTTGGCACTGTTATTCAAGAGCAAGTCAGACAGATACGATTCTGAACAACTATGATAGTCTGTGTTGGTAGGGCAAGTTCCACAAATTTTCACTTTTTACAAAAGATAATTTGTTCATTCAAATAGACTGTGATATTAAACAGGGATCACACAGTACTACCTCACATTTGAGATCATAAGTCTTCTGCTTGCTTGCAGTTTGTATCATAATTAGTAGGAGAGGAAAGATGATCATAATGTTCACTTCAAAAATGAGAAAAAAAATTACCTTTTAAGATAACAATTATTACTTCATAAAACTTTCTTCTCAGTGTTCAACTATTATGGAATATATTCATCTTCTTACAAGAGAATATACTGACAAAAATTAATATTTTCTTGTATCTTGCAGCAATGGCGGCTGTTGCTTCCTTTTTAACAATAGATGTACACCTTTGAAAATATGTCCTTCCTTAGTCAAGTCTACTATTAGAAAAAAAATATTAGTAAAGTCCTGGAATATACAAGTGTGTTAAAAATCATGGAATGCCAACAAGCCAATGACATTGTTTACAACGCTGTGCTCTCACAGGTGAAAGCGATAATTCAGGTTATGAAGTGGTACTATAATACCAAATACCTATAAGCTTGAGAGCAGCAGATCAAGAAGAAATCAACAAAATGCTAAATAACCACATCATCAAACGAAGTTTGAGCATATATAATAATCCATTATGTGTAGTGAAAAATGCTACAGGAGGGGCTCATTTGGTGCTGGACATGTGTACATTAAATAAACATACAGAAACCAAAAGGGACAGACCCATTAGTATACAGGAATTATTAACCAAATTTGAACAGGCCAAATATTTCACCTCCATGGATCTTACACATGGTTATGGGCAGATCAAGTTACATTATGACTCTAAAAAATATACTACATTTTTATTTGATGGAAAATCTTACCAATTTAGAGTATTACCAATTTGGTTAAATCTTTCAATGTTGGGTTTCATATGGGCACTCAATGAAACATTAAGTAAAGAACTGTCATAAGAACTCATTGTCTGTGTAGCTGACATTTTGCTAGTATTGAAAAGTTGGGACGACCATTGTCATTTACTCACGAAAACTTTGCGAAGGTTGAATGAAAATGGGATAGCCACAACATTGTGAAAAATCACATTTTGCAAGGGAAGAATTAAATTTTTTGGGAAATTTAGTTGGGGTTAAGGGCACAAACCCACCCAGACAGAAACAGAGCTATACAGGAGTGACCGGAACCTCAAAATCTAAAACAGTTGCATTCACTTTTAGGATTAGCTGGATCCTACCATTTATACATACAGGGACAAGTATTGAATGATCCATGGTTGATATATCTTTTAAAGCAACGGTCTGTGTGGTTGTAGGATGAGGGTGTAGCGGAAGCTTTTACAAATACTAAACAGGCACTGGTAGATGCCCCTATTCTGTCATCCTGTAATAGTTGAACTGTTTAAGCTGGCCACAGATGCATCGGAGTACAGAATCACAGAGGAATTATTCTAAAGGGAGTGGAATCCCAAAATAGGGGAGCAAAGAACAATAGCACTTGCTAGCAGAAGTTTAAAAACACGTGAAATGAACTGTACATCCATAGAGAACAAACTGTTAGCAATAGAGTGGAGTGTTGAAAAAATATCTCGGCTGTGTTTTTACAAGAATATCAACATAAAAATTAATTATATAAAAGGATTGCAGAATACAGGTCCCAATGCATTATCACAATTACTATTATGTTTGAGTGTTATTAAATGAACTAAACGAGCGGGAGTGATTTTTGCCATCAATTTTTTGGGATTAAGTTACACGAATAATGACATAAGGACTCTAGCCTTGAGGATAAAACAAGACATGAAAGAGGGTCTTTATTTTAATGATATTTATAACAGTTGCAAAGAACTATCATCACCCCACTCAGAAAATTCTGAATGGGCGATGATAAAACATGCGTTAGTTTGGAAAGCACCTCAGATCAGTGAAGATGGAGACTATGTTTTCCATGTGATGTAGAAACATATTTTATACGGTTCATACACAAATGATATGGTCATTTTGGAATAAGGATGTGTATTACACACAAGTGTAAATTTTATTATTTCAAGAATATAACTCATAAGATAGTTACTATGTTAAGATCGTGTACAGTCTGTCAACTCATTAAAGAGGATAATAGTCATGCGCACTATAAACCATATGTGATAATTCGAAAAGAACTGCACAATTTAACGGCACTGGACTACTTTGGCCAATTACCCACAGGTAGGGGAGGAGTCAATTACATATCAGTAATGGTCGAATGTTGGTCAAAGAAAGTTAAACTTTATCCCATTAAACAAGCAAATACCACTGGACAGTATGTCCAAGGTGTTCAGCCTGACTGGGTTGCCTCCAAACACATCTCCAACGATTGTCTCATTGAAGACATATGCCACACTCATTGTTGAAGTGGATGTGATACCAATCATAAGCAGTCCATTCAGCATGTTGTTGGGCCCATTTGTACCACACTGCATGGTGTCGTGGTTGCAAAGATGGACCTCACCATGGACATCGAGAGTGAAGTTGCACATCATGCGGCCTATTGTGCACAGTTTGAGTCATAACACGACGTCATGTGGCTGCACGAAAAGCCTTGTTCAATGTGGTGGCATTGCTGTCTTGGTTCCTCCGAGCCATAATCCATAGAGCAGTCATCCACTGCAGTAGTAGCCCTTGGGCGGCCTGAACGAGGCATGTCATTGATAGTTCATGTCCCTCTGTATCTCCTCTATATTCGAACAACATGGCTTTGGTTCATTGCAAGATGCCTGAACACTTCCCTTGTTGAGAGCCCTTCCTGGCACAAAGTAATAATGTGGATGAGATCGAACCGCAGTATTGACCGTCCAGGTATCGTTGAACTACAGACAATACGAGCCATGTTGCTCCTTCCTGGAGGAATAACTGGAACTGATTGGCTGTCGGACCCCTCAGTCTAAGAGGAGCTGCTCATTGTATGGTTGTTTACATCTTTGGGTGGGTTTAGTGGCATCTCTGAACAGTCAAAGGCTCTGAACAGTCAAAGGGACTGTGTCTGCGATACAATATCAACAGTCAATGTATATCTTCACGAATTCTGGGAATCGGGGTGATGCAAAGCTTTTTTTGATGTGTGTATTAACTGAAAAGGGCCCACAATTTATTAGCCATAATTTTAAAGAATTCTTGGCTTGGGAAGTGGTAGGACACATAACTATATCCAAGCACAGTCCACAAAATAATCCTTGGGAACATGTTATGAAGGAATTAGGACGACTGTTTAAAACATACTGTTCTATAAGGCACATCACCTGGGCACAACTAGTACTGGAATTTCCAGCAGTTCTTTAAAAACTACTGGATTTGCCAAGAGGATTAGCTCCTGTAGAGATTATAAATAAAACCTTTATAGGATAGGCCTTGTTAAAATTGTTTACGTGGCCGAATTCACCGGTAATTGATGTCAAAAAGCTGCAACAGAAGTACACGAGAATCTGATTATACAGGCCCAAAAAAGAATCAGAGCTTTTGATGATAAGGCTATTAGGCCAAACTTACAAATAAATGATTTGGTATCAGTACATGATTTTCATCATAGCTCGAATTTATAGAAGGAAACAGGCAAATTTTTTCAGCTTTACACCGGTTCTTTTAAGGTTCAGAATATATCACATCCAAAAGCAGTATACCTTATCAACACTGAACAGGGCAAGGTAAATGATTAGACAATATAGATATGATTAAAAGATTTAAGGTCCCAGGAGAGTTTGTGCCCTTTGCAAAATCACTGGATTAACAACCACCAGACATACAAATTAAATTGTTTCCGTCTTCCTATCTCACTTTCCTAGGGGCAATTTCTATCTTCTTTGACTATTCTAATATCTTTTACTAATATTATATATTATACTATCACTTCTTCCAGAAATAGAACCAATAAAAAAAGATTGATCCAACACCTGTACATGTAGTGTTTAGTATGTATTAAATAATAGTTGCATTGGTATGTTTACAAAGACAGCCATGAGCTTAGTTAATAAACTTTACTATAAATTAACATTTCTAGGAAAATTATGAAGACGTGCGATGTACACATAACACACAAAAAGCCAAGAACAAGAATGATTTTAGCTCTGTTTTCATATGATTGTAATAGAAAGTGGAGGAAGTTCAACACCCCCCATTCGCTTCACCTGGTCATCCTAGGACCTCTGCCTCAAGGATGGCTACACCAATACCTTCACTCACATCAAACCTATTGACCACCAACAACAATACTTCCACTTTGACAGCTACCAATCACTGTGCACCAAGTAGTCCCTTCCATGCAGTCTAGCTGCCCATGAATGCCACACTTTTAGTGGCGAGCAGTCTCTCTCCAAATATGCCACAGATCTCACTGAGGCATCCAAAGACTGAAAATACTCAATCTTGTCCAGAAACAGACCTCCCTTGCCTTGTCTCACCAGTCATGTACCAGCCTCACATAAATGTATCCTTGTCCATCCCTGCTCCCAACCCCTTGCCTCATAGGTCATATGCCTGCAATAGGCCCAGATGCACTACCACCTAGCTGTCACTGGCATCTCTGCAGTGCTGCAACCACTGTGCTGCATTCTACATTGGCATGACAACTAACAAGCCATCTGTTCGCATGCATGCCCAATGGAAAACTGTGGCCAAGAGGCAGCTGGACCACCCAGTTGTTGAACATGCCATCCAAAACTATGTGCTCCAGAACCTGTGCCATTTACATTCTTCCCACCAACACCACCTTTTCTGAATTGCGCAGGTGTGAATCCTCCACACAACACTACATCTGTTCCTCTAATCCCCCTGGCCTCAACAATTGCTTCTGCCTGTCATCCACCTGCCTATCTCCTTCCCTGCTCCCATTCCAGTACTACAAATGCCTTCTACCACATCAATGAACCTACAAAGATCTTACCTCTCTCCCTCCCCTCCCCCTCTCCCTCCTTCTTCCCAAGGCACAGCCACATGATGATGTACTTAGCAACCCTACTGTGTCCCCACCCCAAAGTCCTGCACATTCCCAAAGGCAGCACTGGCGTCTTTCCCTCCCCCTATCCTGCTATCCCCTACCAAGCATACATTCTTTCCTTATGCTCCTTACCCACCTCAATTAGAATACTGCTAATGTCCGACACAGTTACAATTGGGTCTCAGTACCCAGAGACAGTATTTGTGTGCGTGTGTGTGTGTTTTAGAGAGAGAGAGAGCTCATGAGTCTCCTGCTTTGACTGTGTTAAAGATATGTAAATTGATTGTTGTTGTTGTTGTGGTCTTCAGTCCAGAGAGTGGTTTGAAGCAGCTCTCCTGCTACCCTGTCCTGTGCAAGCTTTTGAATCTCCAAGTAACTACTGCAAACTACATCCTTCTGAATCTGCTAAGTGTATTCACCTCTTGGTCTCCCTCTACGATTTTTACACTCCGCGCTGCCCTCCCAATACTAAATTGGTGATCCCTTGATGCCTCAGAACATGCCCTACCAACTGATCCCTTCTACTAGTCAAGTTGTGCCACAAATTCCTCTTCTCCCCAATTCTGTTCAGTATCTCCTCATTGTCCGCAGCTCGTGGTCTTGCGGTAGCATTCTCGCTTCACGAACACGGGGTCCAGGGTTCGATTCCCGGTGGGGTCAGGGATTTTTCCTGCCTCGAGATGACTGGGTGTTGTTGTGTCGTCTTCATCATCATCATTCATCCCCATTACGGTTGGAGGAAGGCAACGGCAAACCACCTCCACTAGGACCTTGCCTAGTAAGGCTGCACGAGTCTCCCGCGTCGCTCCCCTACACTCTGTAAAGGAGTATGGGACTCATCATCATAATCATCATCTCCTCATTAGTTACGTGGTCCATACATTTAATCTTCAGCATTCTTCTGTAGCACCACATTTCCAAAGCCTCTATTCTCTCCTTGTGTAAACTATTTATCGTCCATGTTTCACATCCATACATGGCTACACTCCATACAAATACTTTCAGAAAAGATTTCCTGACACTTAAATCTATACTCAATGTTAACAAATTTCTCTTCTTCAGAAACGCTTTCCTTGGCATTGCTAATCAACACTTTATACCTCTCTACCTCGACCATCATCAGTTATTTTGCTCCCCAAATAGCAAAACTCATATACTACTTTAATGTCTTATTTCCTAATATAATTCCCTCAGTATCACCTGATTTAATTCACCTACATTCAATTTATCCTCATTTTGCTTTTGTTGATGTTTATCTTACATCCTCCTTTCAAGATACTGTCCATTCTGTTCAGCTGCTCTTCCAGGTTCTTTGCTGTCTCTGACAGAATTACAATGTCATTGGCAAACTTCAAAGTTTTTATTTCTTCTCCTTGGATTTTAATTCCTACTCCGAACTTTTCCTTTGTTTCCTTTACTGCTTGCTCAATATACAGATTGAATAACATTGGGGCTAGGCTACAACACTGTATCACTCTCTTCCCAACCACTGCTTCCCTTCCATGCCACATGCTGCTCGAATCTTATAATTGCCATCTGGTTTCTGTACAAATTGTAAATAGCCTTTTGTTCCATGTATTTGACCCCTGCCACCTTCAGAATCTGAAAGAGAGTATTCCAGTAAACACTGTCAAAAGCTTTCTTTAAGTCTACAAATGCTAGGAACATAGGTTTGTCTTTACCTAATCTAGCTTCTAACATACATAGTAGGGTCAGAATTGCCTCACATGTTCAAACATTTCTACAGAATCCAAACTGATCTTTCCCTAAGGTCGGCTTCTTTTTTCCATTCGTTTGTGAAGAATTTGTGTTAGTATTTTGCAGCCATGATTTATTAAACTGACAGTTCGGTAATTTTCACACCTGTCAACACCAGCTTTCTCCGGGATTGGAATTATTATATTCTTCTTGAAGTCTGAGGGTATTGCGCCTGTCACATACAGCATGGTAGAGGTTTGTCAGGGTTGGCTCTCCCAAGGCTATCAGTAGTTCTAATGGAATGTTGTCTACTCCCGGGAACTTGTTTCGACTCAGATCTTTTAGTGCTCTGTCAAATTCGTCATGCAGTATCATATCTCCCATTTCATCTTCATCTCGTCCTCTTCCATTTTCATAATATTGCCCTCCAGTACATCGCCCTTGTATAGACTCTCTATATACTCCCTCCACCTTTCTGCTTTCCCTTCTTTGCTTAGGACAGGCTTTCTGCCTGAGCTCTTGGTATTCATACACGTGGTTCTCTTTCCTCCAAAGGTCTCTCTAATTTTCCTGTAGGCAGTATCTATCTAACCCCTAGTGATATATGCCTCTACATCCTTACATTTGTCCTCTAGCCATCACTCCTTAGCCCTTTTGCACTTCCTGTAGATCTCATTTTTGAAATGTTTGTATTCCGTTTTGCCTGCTTCATTTAGTGCATTTTTATATTTCCTCCTTTCATCAATTATATTCAATATCTCTTCTGTTACCTAAGTATTTCTATTAGCCCTTGTCTTTTTACCTACTTGATCCTTGCTGCCTTCACTATTTCATCTCTCAAAGCTACCCATTTTTCCTCTATTGTATTTCTTTCCTCCGTTCTTGTCAATCATTCCCTAATGCTCTCTCTGAAACTCTCTACAACCTCTGGTTCTTTCAGTTTATCCAGGTCCCATCTCCTTACATTTCTACCTTTTTGCAGTTTCTTCAGTTTTAGTCTACAGTTCATAACCAATAAATTGTGGTCAGAGTCCACACACTGCCCTTGGAAATGTCTTACAATATAAAACCTGGTTCCTAAATCTCTGTCTTACCATTATATAATCTATCTGGAACCTTCCAGTGTCTCCAGGCCTATTACACACACACACACACACACACACACACACACACACACACACACACACACATAATGGATGGAGCACTTCCTTTCACGCCGATCACCTGCCACCCTACCTAAAACCTCTTTCCTCATTACCTTAGCCAGCTTCATCCTGACCCACAACTACTTCACTTTTGAAGGCTAGACATACCAACAATTAAAGGGAACAGCCATGGGTACCAGGATGGCTCCCTCGTACGCCAACCTATTCATGGGTCACTTAGAGGAAGCCTTCTTGGTTACCCAGGCCTGCCAACCCAAAGTTTGGTACAGATTTATTGACTACATCTTCATGATATGGACTCACAGTGAAGAAGAACTCCAGAATTTCCTCTCCAACCTCAACTCCTTTGGTTCCATCAGATTCACCTGGTCCTACTCCATGCCACTTTCCTTGACGTTGACCTCCATCTGTTCAATGGCCAGCTTCACACGTCCGCCCACATCAAACCCACAAACAAGCAACAGTACCTCCATTATGACAGCTGGCACCCATTCCACATCAAACGGTCCCTTCCTTACAGCTTAGGTCTTCGTGGCAAATGAATCTGCTCCAGTCCGGAATCCCTGAACCATTACACCAACAACCTGACAACAGCTTTCGCATCCCGCAACTACCCTCCCGACCTGGTACAGAAGCAAATAACCAGAGCCACTTCCTCATCCCCTCAAACGCAGAACCTCCCACAGAAGAACCACAAAAGTGCCCCACTTGAGACAGGATACTTTCCGGGACTGGATCAGACTCTGAATGTGGCTCTCCAGCAGGGATACGACTTCCTCAAATCCTGCCCTGAAATGAGATCCATCCTTCATGAAATCCTCCCCACTCCACCAAGAGTGTCTTCCCGCTGTCCACCTAACCTTCATAACCTCTTAGTTCATCCCTACGAAATCCCCAAACCACCTTCCCTACCCTCTGGCTCCTACCCTTGTAACCGCTCCCGGTGTAAAACCTGTCCCATGCACCCTCCCACCACCACCTACTCCAGTCCTGTAACCCGGAAGGTGAACACGATCAAAGGCAGAGCCACGTGTGAAAGCACCCACGTGATTTATCAACTGACCTGCCTACACTGTGACGCATTCTATGTGGGAATGACCAGCAACAAACTGTCCATTTGCATGAATGGTCACAGGCAGACAGTGTTTGTTGGTAATGAGGATCACCCTGTGGCTAAACATGCCTTGGTGCACGGCCAGCACATCTTGGCACAGTGTTACAGCGTCCGGGTTATCTGGATACTTCCCACTAACACCAACATATCCGAACTCCGGAGATGGGAACTTGCCCTTCAATATATCCTCTCTTCCCGTTATCCACCAGGCCTCAATCTCCGCTAATTTCAAGTTGCTGCCACTCATACCTCACCTGTCATTCAACAACATCTTTGCCTCTGCACTTCCGCGTCGACTGACATCTCTGCCCAAACTCTTTGACTCTGAATATGTCTGCTTGTGTCTGTATAAGTGTGGTTGGATATGTGTGTGTGTGCGCGAGTGTGTACCCATCCTTTTTTCCCCCTAAGGTGAGTCTTTCCGCTCCCGGGATTGGAATGACTCCTTACCCTCTCCCTTAAAACCCACATCCTTTCGTCTTTCCCTCTCCGTCCCTCTTTCCTGACGAAGCAACTGTTGGTTGCGAAAGCTCGAATTCTGTGTGTAGGTTAGTGTTTGTTTGCGTGTCTATCGACCTGCCAGCGCTTTCTTTCTGTAACTTACCAAACGAAAGCGTTGGTATGTCGATAGAGACAATAACAATAACAAACACACACACACACACACACACACACACACACACACACACACAAATTTCAAGCTCTCGCAACCCACGGTTGCTTCATCAGGAAAGAGGGAAGGAGAGAGAAAGACGAAAGGATATGGGTTTTAAGGGAGAGGGTAAGGAGTCATTCCAATCCCGGGAGCGGAAAGACCTACCTTAGGGGGAAAAAAGGACACACACACACTGCAATCATTTTTGTTGTTTTCTACTTCTAGTTTCCCTTAAGAAAGAAATGTTTAGAAACCAATGAATAATGGACATGGAACTGTGGTTTTCTTTTTATCTTCTCCATATATTACGCATGCTCCAATTGTTAAATCTTTCAAAATTTGGTGTAATGATAATATTCTGCTTCCTCAGATGTTGTTAAATTAATTTCTGACTATGTTTTTCAATCAAACAACACTCATTTTTCTGGCAGACCTAGTGTAATATTAACTTTCATTTTCCATTTTTCTTATTTCCTGATATTTGAGTTTGCTGAAAACTGCTGCATTACATTGTAATTGGTTATTTAATGAGTGCCACACATGGGCATAATGGCGTGGGACAGACTGTACAGTTACCAATTAAAATAGCTACATGCCTGCAGTATTTTTACAGTTATGTTAGGACTGTTAACATTTAAGAACAGTGTATTAGTTCTAATCAAAGGATACATCATTGATGATAACGATGCAACACGTAACTTCTCCTGTAATTGCTGAACTTCTGAAGAATACTGTTTCATTCGGAGACGGACTGCTGATGAGAGAGATGCATAAAGGTGAGACGTCTTCTGCTCAAGACTTCGAGCAGTCAACTGTTCCATTATCTCCCTATACAACTTCTCACAATCCTCATGTTCTTTCAGCCTGCAACACAGAGAAAAATTCAAGAGAAATTCTCAACATATGAAGGTGATCATGCAGGGATACAAGTCAAGGGAGACACAGCTGGCATGGAAATGAGAGGAACCAATAAAAAGAGAAAGAATAAAGTAGTATCATGCACAGTTTCCCTTTCAACTTAATACTTGATAAAACAATATAATTTTTAGGAAAGAAAAGAAAACCTCAACTGCCTTGTCACTTTTTTTTAAAGAAGTTTGTGTCAATAAATGTGTGTTTCTCTTTATTTTAAAGGTCTTAAATTCAGTAACTTCTAAATCCCATGTGTGGCCTTTAAATGGGTAAAGAACTTCATGAATAATCATTGGTGCATAATTAATACAAAAATTTATGAAGTAATACGATTAGAATGGATTTTAAATTGAAAATATATATTATAAATAAGATACCTAAAAGCTTGTAATAATCATTCTTAATTAAATGACACATAGTACACAGCACAAAAACAAAACATCAACAATTGCTTGCTTTTAAAATTTCAGCAGCCCACTTGAGATTAATGTCAGTGACCAAACAAAGACTCAGAAGGATTCTGCTCTATGTTGCATGTTTGTTGCTGTGTGTTCGTTAGTATTACAGTTACTATAGGTTTATTTACTGATTATCACTTTTTATTTGTAGTTCTCTCAGTTGCTACATATTGTCATTTACGTCATTTAGAGATAGTGAATGGAGCAATGGACACTGAAAAATGGAGTGCCAAGTGGAGAAATGAGAACATCTCTGACTTATTCTTCTGTCTGAGTTCAATAGAGAGGTGAGAGCAGCGGAGGTAGCTAGAAACATTTGCAGCACTGTGAATGGAGATAATGGCATTGGATATAGCATGGCATGAAAAAGGTTTTCTCATTTACACTAGGACTGATCACCGTACAGGTCTGCTGAGTGCTGTTGGCACGCAGGGTGCACTCTGCCCTTGTGAGGTCAACTGAGGAGCTACTTTATTGAGAAATAGCAGCACTGGCCAAGAAAACAGTGGCTGTGAGAGTGGTGTGCTGACCATATGCCCCTCTGTATCCATATCTGCTGACACCTTAGGGCTGAGGATGACATAGCGGCTGGTCGGTACTGTCGGGCCCGTCAAGGCCTGTTCAGGATGGTGATTTCTTTCTTTCTTTCTTTCTTTTTTTTGTTTTTTTTTGTTTTTTACTCTACATATTAAGGAAGAAGATCATTTAAACACATTAATCCACAAAGGTGCATAACAGGGTACTCGACAACTGGCAAATGTGATGAACTGTGATCATTTTACCATTGTGAAACATTTGCACGCAATGGGAAAAGTTAAAAAAATCTGATGTATGGGTACCACATGCTCTAAGCCAAAAATCACAAAAATCAGCAGATGGCCGTATGTGTATCTCTGTTTGCTTGTCATCAATTGGCTCATGAACACCACCAACCATTCCTACCCTATACCATTACTGATGAAAAGAACAACGACCAGGAAGACAGCTGGAACTGATCTACTCCCTGATAATGAGTGCCCGCATTCTGCAAAAAGAAAACTATACAGGAGTTGGATTGGGAAGTCACTCCACATCCACCTTATTCACCTTACCTTGCCCCCTCAGATTTTCCACATTCTCCGCACTCTATCAAATAACCTTAAACAAACTTCCTTTCTGGATGAAAATGCACTCCGAACATGGCTCGACGAGTTATTCACCTCAAAACCACGTGATTTCTAAAATCGTGAAATCTGAACAAGAATATATTATTGATAACTGAAGTCTCTGTTATGAGTATCTGGTGCGAATATTAAACTTATACAAAAACGTTATGAACTTATGCACCAACCCAATACTTATATCAATACAAAATTGTATGCTAAAATACACTGTATATCTTGCTGCAACGATCTAATATAGTTTTATGTCTGCATACGCAAATTATAGGGTGTACTCTTTCTGAATTTGTACACGGTCCAATACTGGAAAGACAGGCTTCAACTGCCACATACACTCCTGTTTGTTCATAGAGCTCTAGGTGGCATACCTGTTTTAGCTGAGGTGGACAAATTAGAAATGGCCATAAACGAAGTCATAGAATAACATTCCACTGGTTAACATTACAAACAGGTATGTAACTAGCATCTGTTCACAGGGGTGTGCACGAACTCGAACTGAAACCTTACTAAGTAATGTTAGTGCATCGACTGACCTACTCCGGTACTTTTTTGAGAGAAAGGCTCAATGGATATTTTACGCTAGACATTGCAAGAATACACGGCATCAATGCATATATGACAGTGTTAACATGTTTATGAGTACATAATTAAACCTTGTTGGTTCTCTGAAAAAAGGTTGCAATACATGGTACACATACAAATCAGACATTATGGTTTGGTGGAAAATGATCAGTCCAATAATTTGAGTTGCACTAATTGCACACCATACTCCTGCTTATCGTCATATGAGATTCTTTTTAACTGATAAAAATTTTCAGTACTCCAACATTCACATACTATATGATGCACACGTGCATTATCAGAAAAAGAGCACTTCAGGATCAGTCTCTTCATCATGCATAGACTGCAATAGCAGACTGCAGTAATGACATTGAGCACAGTTTCTGAATTGGTCAGTTGATGCACTATCATTACTTTGTTAATGTTTGGAGTAGATGCTACTAATATAACAGTCAGAAATGCTACATGCAGCAATGATTTTCTCCGACTTCTGCCTAAGGCAACTCGTAACTGGTAGAGTCCAGGCAAGAGTGTACGAAGCAAAAAGAGCTTGCTCGTAATGGTTCCCACACAATGGGATACAGACTAGCATCAGTGATAGAACACCCTGTTTTATTTCAAAATAAATAAACATCCAGTCACTGCATGTGTCAAAAAATCTAGCCCCTACTGGATGTCATATACTCTTAGTCTTCCAATGTCCTGAAGGGACAGAGAAAGGTATCTGCTGACCTTTATTCTCACTTGAAGTCAGAACCACAGAGACGAATCACCTTCGTATAAAGCTACACTGAAGCGCCAAAGTAACTAGTACAAGCATGCATATTCAAATATAGAGATATGTAAACAGGTAGAATATGGCCCTGCAGTCAGCTTTGCCTATATAAGACAAGTGTCTCGCGGAGTTGTTAGATCGGTTACTGTCGCTACAATGGTAGGTTATCAAGATTTAAGTGAGTTCAAACGTGGTGTCCTAGTCAGCGCACAAGCGATGGGACACAGCATCTCTGAGATAGCCATGAACTGGGGATTTTCCTGTACGACCATATCAGAAATCCAGTAAAACGTCAAATCTCCGACACTGCTGTGACTGGTAAAAGATCCTGCAAGAATGGGACCACAAACTGAAGAGAATCGTTCAATGTAACAGAAGTGCAAGCTTTCCACAAATTGCTGCAGACTTCAATGCTGGGCCATCAACAAGTGTCAGCTTGCAAACCATTCAACGAAACATCATAAATATGGGCTGTCGGAGCCAAAGGCACACTCGTGAACCTTGATGACTGCACAACACAAAGCTTTACACCACACCTGGACCAGTCAACACTGACATTGGACTGTTAATGACTGGATACATGTTGCCTGGTCAGACAAGTCTCGTTTCAAATTGTATCACGTAGACGGACGTTTACCGGTATGGAGACAACCTCATGAATGCAAGGACTCTGCATGTCAGCAGGGGATTGTTCAAACTAATGAAGGCTCTGTAATGGTGTGGGGCATGTGCAGCTGGAGTGATGTGGGACCCCTGATACATCTAGATACATCTCCGACAGGTGACACATAGGAAAGCATCCTGTCTGATCACCTGCATCCATTTATGTCCATTATGCATTCCAATGGACTTGGGCAATACCAGCAGGACAACACAACACCACACACATCTCTAATTCCTACAGAGTGGCTCCAGCAACACTCTTCTGAGTTTAAACACTTCCACTGGCCACCAAACTCTCCAGACAGGAACACTATTGAACATACCTGGGATTCCTCGCAACATGCAGTTCAAAAGAGATCTCCACCCCCTTGTACGCATACAGACTTATGGACAGCCCTGTAGAATTCATGGTGTCAATTCCCTCCAGCACTACTTCGGACATTAGTCGAGTACACGCCACGTAATGCTGTGGCACTTCTGCGTGTTCGTGGGGGCCCTGCATGATATTAGGCAGGTGTACCAGTTTCTTTGGCTCTTCAGTGTATATAGAAGAGGGGGAACATAATAAAAAATAAAAAAACAAGTCTCACATATGTTACACAATATGTTTGAGACTTATGAAGAATTACATAGATTATGATTATTATTTTTAATTGTATTTGTGTGCAAATATTAACTACCTACAAATTAAGTAGCAGTGTATTAAACAGTTGGGCTTGAGTGTGATAGAATAATTATGGTTACGGTAAAGCACTAAAGTTGTAAAGCATTACTGGGAAGACACTGCTGGCTAGCAGACTAAAACGGGCAGGTTCAGTAGGTTATTTACAAAAATTCTGTGTTTTTGTGCACATGTCACCCTTCCTTCACAAAGAGCAAATGTTGTGTTGTAAGAGGAAATGTTGTGTTGTAAGACCACTTGTTGAGTGCAAATGACTGCGGTAAGTGGATGTGGAGTTTCAGTGTTGTTAGTTCGTGTGTGTGTGTGTGTGTGTGTGTGTGTGTGTGTGTGTGTGTGTTTGGAGTTTACGGGTTTTCAACGCAAAGGTTGTCAGCACCTTACCTACATTAAATGAAACAGATGTGGATAAAATACCTAAAATTGTTGTACCAAAGTGAGGAGAAGACCTACAAAATGACATTCTTACCCTCACTCCCATCTCACTCATATTGATCCACACAATCACTTTATCTCACATGCTTTAAAACAATGGAGAAAGGTGAAAGGTGCTAGACATCAGATTAAAACAGAAGTAAAACTGCAGAATAACTAAAAGAAAGGCATAGGAAAATGCAACTGACTGACCACTTACAAAGAAACATGGCTGAGCCAATCACCTTGTACACACATTAACATCATCTCTCCACAATTTTTGGAAACAGGTTAGACAACTCACAAAACCTTCATTTGAATGTCACTTAAAATAGAGTGCACATCTGCCATTGACCTCTGGTCTGAAAATAAAAAAACAGTCTAGTAAAATGTAGTGCACAGTGAACTGTATGCCACAAGCACCACATATTGAAGAGTCATTGCGCTGGAGCACGAAGCCATGTGTCAATAGGACTACAGCCTATGTAAAGACGAGTAAGAAGGACCTCATCCCGTCTTTGTGGTTGGGAGAGATGCGCCACGGTGACACAATGGGATTTTCTAGACTCACCTTCCCATCAATGCATGACTCTGCACCTCAATAGTGAGGAGATAGCATGCAGAGGGATGGCAAACTGAAATAACTAAGGATCATGATGCGCTTCCTTGGCTGCTACATCTGCCCTTTCATTCCCTGCAAAACCTTCATGCTATGGTACCCAGCAGAAAGACACCGCCTTCCCCTGCCATTGTAGTTGGAAGAGGGTGTCCTGAATATTCTGTACTACTTTCTTTGCTGGGTACAAGCATTGGAGAGAGTGAAGGGCAATCAGTGAATCAGAACAGACAGGAATTTAGCACCTGATGCACATCTCATCTGCTCCAGTGTCCGCAGGTTTGCATATAAGTCTGCATCTAAGATAATAAAGTCTTGAGGCAGTTGGATCTGTAGAACACAATCAGGGAAAGCAACAGAGCAACCAATGGAGTCCTCATTTTGACCCACCCATAAAAACAGCTAAACTGTCATAACATAGTGTGTTAAAAACATGTGCAAGAGTGCAACCTCTCCTATACTGCACTAAATCTAAAATTACTCTGGGCCTCTGCAGTAACCATGTAGGCAAGCAGCTAAAACCTTGGATTTGGGGTTTCATCTGCTCCATACCAAGTGACTGCTGCACATGGTGCACACAGATCCGAAAAAGCCTTATTGCTCACAAACGATTAGCAAAAACGCATTCCAGAGGTGTAGGATCAACAGTATGGTACACAGTTGAAGTCAGAGCCACAAGGAACTTACATGCCTGATGCACCGTGAGAAACAGCTGCCAGATTGTGAGTGGCAGCTCCCCATCTTCAGTGTAGAGAGTAGGTACGGGGCTGGTCCTGTAGGCAGCCAAGGCCAGCCAAATCCCCTCAAAGTGGATACCGTCAATAATCTTCAGGTAGGAAGACCTTGCTGATGCATACACTGTGCATCCATAGTCCAGCAGTGAATGCACAAAAGCTCTATAAAACTGGAGCAGATGCACCCTGTCTGCTTCCCAATACTTGTGGATAAGGCACTTTGGTTTTCGCTTTCAGGTCTCTGAGGTGTCTTAACCACAACAGTTTTGAGTTCAAAATGAGGTCCAGATATCTCAATGAGTGTCTACAATGTAGACTGGTATCTTCATATGCACGTCAGGTAAATTAAAAATATGACGAGAATGATTAAAATGCATGCACATGTGCATGCTCACACACACACACACACACACACACACACACACACACACACACACACACACACACGTATCTGCAGAAAACTGAAAACCCATCACTGCAGCCGACTCCTCTAATATCTGCAACTGATGAGACACTGTTGCCACACTGGAGGAGGAACAGAAAAGAGCAAAATCGACCAATAATAAGGAGCATTGTATGCGACTCTGAACGGTAGACATGATACTGTTTATGGCTGTGGCAAAGAATATAACACTTAAAATATTGCCCTGAGACACACCATTCTCCTGCTCAAAACCATCAGACAGTGTGTCACCACCTCGGGACCTAAAAAACTTCTGTGGCATATGAACATAGGGAGATGGCCATTGATCCAGTTCTGCGAGAATGCTGTCTTCAATTACTACCATACACATTAATGATATCAAAAAATATTCTGATACAGTAATGTTTACGTAGGAAAGCCTGCTGAATAGCCACCTCTAGTAGTCAGGTTGTCGACAGTGGACCGTGATCTCCAGAATCCACACTCAGCATGGCTAAGGGGTTGCCTGGTCTCTAATACCCAGACCAGATGACAGCTAAACATTTGCTCCACGGTCTTTCCTATGCAGCTCATTAAGATGATACTCTGGTACCTACTGGGATATGTGCGTCCTTTCCTGGTTTGAGGAGAGGTATCAAAATGGCATCTCTCCATGAATTGCAGAAGTGACCTGTCTGCAATTTTAAATTCAAACATTCAAGGAGATTTTACTATGACACTGCTGGCAAATGTTGAAGCATGTATTACTGGATTCGGTTATGATCGGGCGCAGTATCATGAGCCTCAGACAGTGCTGATTCTAGCTCCCACATGCAGAAAGGGTGATTGTAACACTCAGAATTGTTGGATCTGAAGTCCAACTTGCCCTTCTCTACTGTCACACAGTAGCAGCAGAATGCCGGATCCTATATGCACTGAATCTAGTTTTTGAAAAATGCTCTGCCAGTGTCTGTGCGGTGTCTCTGGGTGTTGTTTGGAGACACTGTTTCAGCACTGCTGCTATCAGTAAATGACTGTTTACTGGAAACCCTCTGGGTGGCTCCCCTTACTTCTGCAGAACACATGAAATGGTTGATGGAGTCCAGGAACATTTGCCATGATTGTTTCCTGCTCTCCTTAATTATGCAACAAGCCTTGGCTCTCCCAACTCGACAGGCTGTGAGGTTGTCTGCTGTCAATTGGCATTTAAATTGTCAAATAGCTGCACATCTGTCCTGGATTGCTGAAAGGCACTCATCAGTCCACCAAGTTGCTGTCTCATAAGATTACCTGAAGGCTTCGGGATGGACAAGCCAGCAGCACGATGGATCACTACCAGCATGATTTGATCAACCCATTCCTGGGCGGTGCCATGGTGTTCGAACACAGCCAGCTGGCTGAACAGTGACCAGTTAGCCCTGCTGACCATCCATTGTGGTGGTTTCTGTTCGAGCATTCCTCCAACCAGTAGGTGAATGCGGAGTGGGAATTGGTCACTGGACTGAAGGTTATCAATGACTTACCACTAAACAGAGACTGTGATGGCTAGGAGGGGGAGGGGGGTCTAACATTTTTGACGGTGATTTAAAGCGTGAAGTAGACGCACAAACTTCCCACTTCTTTTATACGAGGTGACTTACTTGAGATTCGCAGCCGATCTTCTGTGCTGGCTAGCTGGTTGCTGGAAAACTCTCTTGACTTTGTCTCCGTGGAATGATGCTAGGTACAGGAATATTTAAGCCTCTCTCTCTACTTGTGAAATAAGTAGATACACGAACTTTACTTTTCGTCAACCAATGGTATATTTGAACTCCATACAGATTAAAATTCTCACTTTCCACTTACATATATGACTTCCAGTAAGTCACTCGCTCTGTTCAACATCAGAAACAAATTTAATTACATTTATAAAAGAGATGGCTTAATAACCACGACTATTTTACATGAATCATAAAATAGGTCTTGCCTCTAACAAGGCTGGATTAATAGTTTTCAAGAGTACTTTCTTAAATTGTTCTTGTTTCACGTAACAATAGCCAGTGACACAATTCGCACAGAGTTGCCTCTGCGGTTCTTCCTTACACATGCACTAACACATATATGGATTGTTTGACAGGTACTTGTCGGTGCCATTCGGCCGCCGTGTCTACCTTCTTCCCACGACTGATTTTAAACCTGCACACACAGACATGTGATGTGCAGTAGGTAAGATTTTACCATCCCACACTCATATCTACAATATCATGTGTTCGAAACAGTAGAAAGCTGAGTGGTTCTAGAA
Source organism: Schistocerca piceifrons (assembly GCF_021461385.2). NCBI lineage: Eukaryota > Metazoa > Arthropoda > Insecta > Orthoptera > Acrididae > Schistocerca > Schistocerca piceifrons. The sequence goes on along the minus strand of NC_060140.1, from coordinate 218,407,111 downwards.
TTTACACAGAAATTCTCAAATCGGTGCAGGGGGCAGAATGACTTGGTAAACAGCACAGAAATGGACGGGAGCATGCACAACTTGTGAGATGTCATGAGGCTCCCCAAAACCCAACCTCAAGGGCAAGTAGAGGTTGAGTCCCACAATACATGATGGGCACTGAAGTCTCCTAGGAGAAGAAATGGTTGATGGTGTTGTTCGATAAGTGAGAGCCTCAGAGTCTGTTGCATCTGGTGGAGGTAAATACTGTGAGCAAACAGTGATTCTCTGACACACATGAATTTCAACAGCAACTGCTTGCAGGTCAGTAGTTACAGGAAGAGCAAGAAATTATGCGGAGAGCAGAGGAGTGGTGTGCATTATTTACAAACACAGCAACCCCTCCCTTGGTCCTTTCCCCAATCAGATCATCCTTGCAATAGAATGTGTAGCCCCATAGGACAGGGTATCAGATGTTTTAAAATGTGTTTCCTGCACACACACACACACACACACACACACACACACACACACACACACAGGGGACATTCCTACTGGATGATGGGAGCCATTTATCATGGGGGCTGCACTTTCACCCTGTCTTTCCACATGAACTGGGAGCATGCCATTCGTGGAGGCTCAGCTTTGTGGCGAGATCACTGTCCCAGTGGGACATCAAGGTCCAATAGTCTGAAGAAGAATCCAGAGATAAGTCAGAGAGGATGCGTTCAACATCGTTGGACAGCAGACTTACTGGCTCTGTCAGTTGTTGATGCCTTGTCTTGGATTTTTGCTTGGGTAGGCTTTGGAACTACAACCGTGGTTATGGTGGTAGCAGCACTAGTCGGTGGACCAGTCTGAATTTACGGAGAGGCAGGGAGCTACGCAACAGCAGCAACCGCAGCCTTGTCTGACGTTCTGGGGGGAGGTACAGGCTTCGAAATAACTGCAGCAGAACAAGTACACTGACAGAAGAAGTTACTAGTGCTGAAGCTGGCAACATCATTTGTGTAGCAACATCAGTTTCACAGACTGACTGTTTAAGAATAGACGCAAATGAGGTAGTTGAACATTAGGCATTGCGTGGCTTTAGGCCTCATCATGCAAGACATACTTAGCGGTTTTGATCTCCTGTAATCTCTACTCCAGACATGGTGATCCACAGAGCAGTTTACACACTTCACAGGAGGGCAACAAATCAAATCCTTCATGGGCAGCCTTACCACATTTGCCACAAGTGGCTTCTTCCTTACATCCAACAGTAGTGTGCCCAAAGTGCTGGCACTGAAAACAGCACGTTGTGTTGGGGAACAGACGGCACACTTAGGCGAAGGAAACCTGCTTCGACATGCTCTGGAAGTTTCAAGCTGTTGAAAGTCAGTATCATGGAGTCCGATTTCACTAGGCCGCCATCCACTTTTTTCATTATGTTTTGTACATCAACAATGCCTTGTTGTGACCACTCATTTTTCAATTCTTCTCGGGGAATATCAAATAGATCATTGCAAGTTACAACACCTTTGTTGCAGTTCAAGGGTTGTGCAGTTCTGTTTCAATTGCATACTGCCCAAGGCATTTAGCTTTTTGAAGGTTCGCTGCTTTATGGGGATTAGAAGTTTCCACTAATAGTGTTCCACTGTGCAGGCGCTTGACAAACTTTAAAGAGCCACAGATTCCTTCTAAATCCTTTAGGCTATAGAAAGCCAAAACCTTCTCAAAATTACCTTTTTTCTGCTTGACTACTAAAAACACATACTGGTTAGCAGCATATGTTCTGTTACTGCAAATACCATCACTCTGAATAAGTCTAGAACAAGGAGGACTAGCTACACGTGTCCCCTTGTTTGAGTGGGTGTTGGTGCCTACCAGCAGCCCCTTTCCGCTGGGAGGAGAAAGAGAAAATTTTGAAGGATCCATCCTGGTCCCACAAGCAGTAAGGGAAATGGAAGTCCACACAGACAGAGCCCCATATGGCTAGGTAAGCCTTATACAAATCAGGTTCGGCAAGTCCCCCAGAGGTTGCCAGCTAACAACTGTTCCACCTCGACAGTAATGCAGCTCATCATTGCGCAGGACATCTTGAGACTGAGCGATCTACACAATCAAGCCATAATCCTTATTCCCTGTGACACTCAACTTCCCACTGCTGTGCCACATGGTTCGTGCTGAAGCATGCCCAGAGTTTATGGTGACAGAGAACTGGCGATGCCTATAAATCCCTAGCTCAGGAGCCCCAGTGTTGTCAAGCCCATACCCAGCAAAAGAATGCTGAGCCCCTGAGGGCAGTTAATTCAAGTTCTGTAGATCATTTGTACAATCAATCGTAATGATGTGGAACGAGTCATTTTACATTCACAAATAAATATGGATACATGCTGATCAGCTACATTTTTTCCTCGTTTTTTACTTTTTGGCACTACTGTGAGTTATGTGAGTTAATGATTCCTATCCATTACCTTTTACACATTAGACGATTAGAAATTCTTTGATGGAATGTCATTTTTTCTTCTGGTTTTGTAATCATGTACAGTATAGTTCCTTTTGAACTGTAATGTATTATTTGGAACAAACTTCACCACAGAATAAATATACTGTGAAGCAGTAGTCAAAATGGCTAATTCCTTAAAAAGATGACCACAAGATGATAGTGGCTAAGCATCACATGTTATCCTTACAGCATATTTTTGATTCTTACAGCACATTTTTGAGTAATGAAGATTTTATTTCTTGAAGTTGAATTATCTCAGAACATTATTAAATATGACATCACTGAATGAAAATATGCAAACAAAGTCAACTTACTGATTTCTCTCTCCCCACAATTTGTAATGATTTGAAGTGGAAAGGCGGCTGAACTAAGTCGTTTTAGGAGTTCCACAAAGTGTTTTTTCCAGTTTAAATTCTCATCAATATGGACACCTAAAAATGTTCACATTTCCGCCCTAATTATCATCTTCTCATCATATGTTACACTTAGCATTTGTGTAGTACCTCTAGGTGTGCAGAACTGAATATATTGCAACTTTTTGAAACTGACAGAAACTATCCACAGAAAACCAACCAATAATAATTACAAGAATATTATTTATGATTTCTTCTACTGCTGTATGTATTTTTGGAATAATTACCCTGCTAGTGTAATATGAGAAAAAGAATTAATTCTGCTTGTTGTATGTTACGACAGAAGGTCATTTACATATCGGACCTTCAGAGATCAAGGGAATCAAGTCCATTTTTGGTTACTTTGGACTTATTTCACTTTTAAGTACTATTTACAAAGCGGCTTTCAGAGCATAAAAGGTTCATGTCCAGATACTGAAAGTAACTGCTATAGGATTGGCAATATTATTGAGCACAGACAGAAGCAGTATTATGTTCAGAGCACAATGGAAACACATCCACTGTCACAGTTTGCAAGCTGTTTTGCCAGTGTGTAAGCTCTAAATAAAGAAGATTGGTGATTATCAGTGAAGAGAGAACATATTTCATTCCTTCTAGAAACTTAGTGATTACAGTTGGCAAAATGTTTACCTTCAGTGACTTGTTCAGTCAAGTCCTAAAGACATTAGCTTCAAATAATTCTTAAGGCTTGGAATGAAATCAGTAAGGATTTATAATCGTCACTGAAGTATGGATGTGTACCACATTCCATACAAATGTGGCATGTCTTATGTAGGGCAGACTATTAGAAAAGTCGAGAATAGATGCAAGAAACATCACAGACACACCTGACTAAAATAACCAAGCCAATAAGCTGCCACTGAGCACTGTCTTGAATACGATCATGAAATGAAATATGACAGGACCAGTATCGTGGTGAAAGTATCAAGTTTCTGGGACAGCATTACTACAGAGTCTACTGAAATAAAAAATGTCAGTAAACCTAATAAACATGGATGGAGGTTTCAGTTTAAACAAGGCTTGGATTTCATCACTTAATTTATTAAGATCCTGTCAGCCATCACACCCACACTGAGAGTGTGTGTGTTTCATGTAATATCAGTGCTGGCTCTGATAATACAAGGGCTAGACTGTAATGGGCAGGGGGAGCTGAACTAAATAGAAGCATAGAACCAATGAAAGTCCACAGCGGGGATGGTGGTGGTCCAGGAAATGAGTAGGCATAACAGCAAAACTCTCACCACCTGAAGAAAATAACTCAGTTGAAGTTGAAACATTGTGCATAAAATGCAAACACCAGCTTGGCTGAACACCCAGAAGTACACCATTAATCAATCATGCCAAGAAAACCATAGAGATCAAATCAGTCTGTGTTGGAAATGCATTACTTGGTAGAGAAAGACAGAAAGATTCTTGAGAAACTGAACTGGTAAGTTTTGTGACTGATGTTTTAGTGAGTTGAGTGGTGGTGGCCAGCTGCCACCAAATCTCATCTTTTACCGTGTGTCAGTTGCTCAGAGCATTACCTGTTATGTGGACAGAGAGACAGAGCCATAAGTGCTGGATGTTGCTCACTGACATCACAGCTCCCACCAACTGCAATCTACCAATCACAAAGTTATTTAATCTGTGCTTTAGCAATGTTAGACTGAGAATTTCCAATCATAAATGAACATGCTCTGGGTGAAATATTCATGACATAAGTTAAAAACTGTACTTGGATAAGACTAGGACACACAGATCTGGTTATTGCAAGCAAAGCCCTTCCAAGTGAGTCATCCAATTACACTGCATAGTGGAACTTTCAGTGCCATTAATAACAGTGTTTGGAATTCAGATCAGCTCATTCTACTCATAAAGTCACATTAGTATGGTGTCTGATGCAAAGAAGTCAAAACAGGTATACTGAGATGGAGTGGGGGTATTGATATCCTGGTCTAGGGCTGAGTTATGTATGTTAACTGGAGTTTGGAATACTGGCTTTTTTTAGTTGTGGGGAGGGGGTGGGGGGTAGGAAGATGGTATCCTGGTCCAGGGTTCAGATTCATAGGTTAACTGGAGTTTGGGATACTGGCTTTTTTAGTTGTGGGGAAGGGGGGGGGGGAGGGAGGGAGGGCGGAGGGAGTTGGTATCCTGGTCTAGGGTTGAGCTACATAGGTTAACTGGAGTTTGGGATACCATGATCTTATGGTTTTTTTTTTTTTTTTTTTTTCATTAATGAATTTTTAGTTTGTCCCCAACCAACTCCTGTTTTCCATGGTTGCCCTGCTATTTTCATTGGGTTTAGTCACTGAACTGGTTCACGTATTATCTGTATTTTTGTGGGTGTTACAATTGACGTTTTGGTGGCCACATTGGTTATCCTCAAAATAGGGGTTTTTAGGCATGGTGATGACATCATTGGTCAAAGCAAATTGGTGTTGTAGCTGTGCTGTGCCGCAATGTGTTATGTGACATCATCAAGGCATGGTGCGTTTATTTTGGAATGGAAATGAAATGATGATGTAGAGGGCACAGTACATGAAGAGACAGCATGCTCTAGCGGTTTATGTATGTCGTGGCGATGTGTTTGTGAGGTATGTTAGTGTGCCATTTACTACGCTACACCTGTTGTATTTCTCTCAATGATTTTGCAGTTGTGTGATGAATGTAATAAGTTAGGTGTTTTTTATGTATATTTTGTTGATTTGAGGTATGGAGCTTTAAATTAATTTTTGATGTTTGTAGGAGTTTGGGATATTGGCTTCAGTAGTTGTCGTAGGGGGTTTATTGGTATCCTGGTCTAGACCTATATAACTCAACCCTAGATCAGGATACCAATAAACCCCCAATCACAACTACAAAATCCAGTAGCTATCTCAAACTCCTATGAACCTTAAAAACCAAAGCAACATTAACTAAAAACCGAACAGGTTAAATTAACAAAATATACATAAAAATCCTTAACTTATTATATTCACCAAACAAAATCACAGAATACCAAAAGAAATAAACAGCTGTTGCAGAGTAAATGAAACACTAACATACCTCACAAACACATTGTAACGACATAAAAATACTGCTCGAGTATGCCATCTCTCTTCATACACAGCATCCTCTACAACAATATTTCAATTCCACTCCAAAACAAACACACTATGGCTCAATGATGACACACAACACATTGCAACGCAGTACAATTACAAATGGTTCTGAGCACTATGGGACTTAACATCTGTGGTCATCAGTCCCTTTAGAACTTAGAACTACTTAAACCTAACTAACCTAAGGACATCACACACATCCATGCCCGAGGCAGGATTTGAACCTGCAACCGTAGTAGTCGCGCGGTTCCGGACTGAGCGCCTGAACCGCTAGACCACCGCGGCTGGCAGCACAATTACATCACAGGTCAAAGCAGACAGGTGGAATCCTACAACCAAGTAATATATCCCCGCAAGATAGTGTGCTAAGGCACCTCCTGTTCCTTACTTACATAAATGACACACAGACCTAAAAAAAAAGCAGCTTTGATCATGTTGTCAGCACATGAAACTAGTGTAATAGTGAGGAATTTAAAGGAATCTCTGTTTACAACAACTGATTAAGTCATTAAGGTCATGAATTCATGATTCAATACCAACAGGTTCACCCTTAATCTAATCTAATCTAATCTGAAGAAAACAAATTGACACAATTCGGAAAAACGAATCAGGCATAGTCCATATCAATTCAGCCAGGCTAGCAAAAATCTTACCTTCATAGTTATTGAATTTAGCATATGTTAAAATGAGAGACTAAGTAAGGAACACATATTTTGTTGTTATCTCCAAAAAAAAATTCTGCTCCAAGATGCAGCTCTCCAAATACCATTTTGAAGATGCAAATTTTGGAAAACAATTTAAAATGCTGTATCTCTGGAACAGTTCTAGATTTTTTTTAAAGATAATTGCTTTATGATTACAAAGAAATCCTCCATTTGGACTTATCTGTCAAAGTTCTTTTACTATAGCATTCTGAACTTTTTTGATGATTTATGGAAAAAAAATTTTTTTTCAACAATGCCAATCCATAAAATTTTGATTTTTTTCTGTTGGTTAGTACCATATAGTTCTACATGCCCTGAAAAGGAGATCTTCCACTTTTAGGTTGAACAGGTTTTATAAACAATTGAAATTTTTGCTATACATAAAACCTGTTTTATTACCACATTATCACCTAACAGGCTCATATAAATAAAAACCTAGCCTTATTTAACATAATTTTAGTTTCGAAAGACGAGTAAGAGACTCATTTTTTCAAGCATTTTAAATGGTTCCAAAATGTATGTGTAAGGCCTACAGACTTATTCCACTGCTTCTGTACCTTTCTTTGATATAATGTGATGCCTTCCTGTTGAGCCAATAGGAACTGGAACACTTACAATCTTCAAAACATTGTGAACAGGAAGTGAGCGCTGATGGCGTTGCTGCTATCCTTCAGCTGGAAACCTATATCAAGCAGCTGGTCCATGTGGTACCATAAAGTTTGCTACAATTTCATTTAAGTCATAACTGGTGTCTATAATCTCTGATATCCACCAGTCACAGTCATATACACACACACACACACACACACACACACACACACACACACACACACACACCACAAAAATCCCCCTACTCAGGTTGTGAATCTAAGTATTATCCTGCTGTTTCTGAGGTGTTGGCTGAACGAATGAAATTTCTTCTTTCTTGCTCTTTAAAGTGCGTGCAATATGAGATCGCCCAGCACTTTCGAGTCCAAAAACATGTTTTTGGAATTCCTTTCACAGTAGTAGTTTGAAGGACCATTCTCCTATTTTCTGCTCAAGGAATTCTTCGATTTCCTCTTTGGACGAAAGAATGAGGGCTGTGGATGTGTTAAGACTTCACGACTCTCGTAAAATCTTCAGCATTCTGAACTCGAGCTGTATTTGGTCTGGAAAGATTATGTTTTGTAGCATGGTGCTTCAGCAGACCTCCTACACCATCACAAGGCCCTTTCCTGTGGCCAGTAGCACTGTATACCCAGTCAGTTGGCACAAGCGACTTACTCAATTCAAACAGGTGGTAACGATTTTTAAAATGACTAGGAAGACCATCAGAAATAATGATGATATTCTCTGCCCCTGTTTGCAGTTGAAGAATTTTGCGCATTGCTGAGCAAAGCATGTGCTGAGTCATGTCCTGTGTCATCACTTACAACTGCAACACTTGTGGTCTTGTTTTGAAAATATGTCACTCCTGTAAAAATTGAAACCTGGTCATTACTCCAAAGATACCCTTGTACTTCTTGTGCGAGAAATACAGACCAGTTCTCAGCAAAATCACAGTGAAGCACTAAACGTTGTTCTTCAGCCTGTACACATCCATTCACTTCTGCAATGTGTTGTTATTGCAATTTCTTCAGATGTTGGTGTGTTACTACTTTCACTGACCATTTACCAAGATCATTAATGAAACTGTCAAAGGCAACAGTTTTCTTAATTAGGCCTAGTTTATTTCCTCCCATGTCTCATATGTAATTTCTGCAAAGTTATCTGCTATGTCTTCCAGGCCAAGTGTCTGTGAAGACACTCCTCCCTTCCCAGGGTAGTCACCACATTCTTGAAACTAACAGGTCTCTCACTTTATGTCACAGACTATTAATGACTTCACACGCCCAACCAAAGTTCAAAATTCCAGCAGTACACACTTAACAGACATCTCTAGTTGGGTGTCCAACTACCCACTTAGGTCGCAGTGCATAAAATTTTGATCTTCCAATATGTGAAGTTGTATAGTTGCTCTTATAAATTGCAAAAGTTTCTTTCATACTGTGAGTCATGTACCTCTTCTTTCACAACTTTTTGACTTCACCTGTCACAGTTATAGTGTCTTTTTTGTTGGCACTCTGACGAGCACAGTCCCATTTATATTCCAAATAAAATGGCTGCACTATTTGAGCTTGAGCTGCTTCTACAGGGGATCTGCTCTGCCATCGACTCCTTTTACAGACTTCACATTTCTTGATTTGTCTACTATGTACTTTGACACTTATGGAACATGGCTCAGAATTGTTTTCTTTGAAAATTTCTCTGGAATAACAGTTAAAACATGCACCTTTTCACTGTGCGATGCACAATATTCACCAGCTGAATTCATATTTCTGAAAGATTCCTGGCAGGAAAAAGGAATTTCTACTTTGAAGAATGTGGTCAGTTTTGCTGTAATGTATTCATCCATAGCTTTAGTAATTTCTCTGCACTTTCTTGATGCATAGAGCTTATGACTCGACTTCACTGACCACGGTTTTTTTAACAGGACTAACACCTACCCCTGAAGTTGACTGCTTCAGAGTAATAAATTTTTCCCCTACTGATGCAAAATCTGCATCATGTGCACTATGGAAGGCTTCACCTTGTTAAGATACAATTTTTTTTAATAACTCTTTTATGGATATGCAAGCAGTCAACAGTCAGCACACTTCACTCTCCTGTGGCCCCAGTCAGAAGACATTTCAAACAGTCCTTTTCACAAAACACACTGCAACTGAGAGTCAACTGGCAAATTCCTCACAAAAACACAGAAATCACTGGATGGTCTGGATTTCTTCAAAGTCTCTTCTGTAGACAAATTGGTGCTGAACAACTACAATCAAGAAACCTCCAATGAACAACCATGACAAAGAAATTGACATGAAACTACAACAAAGTATAAGAAATATCTGCAACAATGAAAGTGAAAAGGAAAGTAATAAGAAATAACTGCAACAAAGATAATAGAAATAAAAATTGTAACACAGAAACTAGTAAGAAACAACTAGTGGCTAGCACACTGGACTCGCATTCGGGAGGACGACGGTTCAATCCTGAGCCCGGCCATCCTGATTTAGTTTTACCGTAATTTCCCAAAATCTGCTCCATGCAAATGCTGGGATGGTTCCTTTGAAAGGGAACGGCCGAATTCCTTCCCCATTCTTCCCTAATCCGATAAGACCAATGACATCACTGTCTGGTCCCCTCCCCCAAACAACCCAACAGAAAAAAATTTAACTCTTCTGGATTGGGATTTCTGAAAAAAAAAAAATAATTCTGTAAACTATAAAAAAAAATTCAAAAGGCAACAATGAAAGAACTTTGACAGATATGTCCACAAGGAGAACACCATTGTTATCATAAAACAATTATCTCTCAAATAAAAAAAACTCTAACAAAATATCTAGAACTGTCACAAAGGTACAGCATTTTAAAATTTTTTCTGAAATTCGCATTTTCAAAATGGTGTTCACAGTGTCATCTTGGGAGGGTGGTGGTTTTTTTTTTTTTTTTAAAAAAAAGAAGAAGAAAAGAAAATGTGTTTCTTACTTACTCCTGAATTTTAGCATATACTAAATACAATAACATTCAGAGACTATGACATGAAGTGATATGGATTACGCTATCAAGACCTGTATCTCCAACTGGTACTGAATGGTAATGAGTTATAAAGAGCACTGTGTACAAAACTATTAAGAATGTGTGCTGATGACGACTTAAATTGGAAGGACCACATAACAAAATGCTCCCAAATCTCAGATCAGCATGATTTGCTACGAAAATCATTTCAAAAGTTTGCTCCTTAGAAGCCACTACTACGGCTTGATTATTTCCATTGTCTTTTAGTTACGAAATTATTATTTTGGGACAAAGTAATAGTTGATAAAACAAAATTTTCGCACTAGGGCCTATAGAAAATGACTCTTCTAACCTTGAGAGACAGCATTGCAAGGGCACACTGCAAGCCCCGCCTAGAAAGACTTGTGTTCTTACGGTATCCTTCCTATAAACAAATTGCAATTTTTTTTTATTTTAAAATCAGAAATAAACTTCTAGATGTATAACCTATTAGTGATTCTCCCTCCATGCAGAGTGAGCAAGAACAGCTAGGATTCAAAGACTTGTGAGTGGTGTCATAGTTCATAATGTACTGTCATAGTTTGTAATGCACTGCCAATATACATAAAGAGGTTGGAGAAGAAAATGGTTTCTATAACAGAGTTAAAAACATTTCTACTTGAGGAGAAGTGTGTCTCCAATGTAAGAGAATCCTGTAGGCCTAGCTTACAAACACACTCGGCCACATTTCATGTCAATGTATATTTTTAACAGGAATATATGTGAAAGAAAGGGTGGTTACAGGTGTTCCTGTATTTATATTTTTCAGAAGTATAATGTAACAGTTCATGATCTGGTAATGTTACTGTTTATAGTTCTTGTGCACAATATAAGCTGCACTGTGCGAGGTGGCGTAGTGGTTAGCACACCGCGTCCGGCCATCCTGATTTAGGTTTTCCGTGATTTCCCTAAATCGCTCCAGGCAAATGCCGGGATGGTTCCTTTGAAAGGGCATGGCCGACTTCCTTCCCCATCCTTCCCTAATCCGATGATCTCGCTGTTTGGTCTCTTCCCCCAAACACCCAACCCCACAATATAAGTTAATTATAGGCTCTAGATAAGTGTGGTTTTCTTGATAGCTTTCTTTCCAAATAAAATACTTAGCTAGGTGTCATAGTGTTAAGGCACTGGATTCTTATTTGGGAAGATTCAAGATTCAAGATTCAAGATTCTTTATTAGCCATTGATCATGCAAGATGAAATAGGCTTCGTCAGTACATAAAATAATATTAATATTCCAGACACTATATATAAGGCATAGATATAATTAGCATATGAGTAACTTACAAATAACATAAACCTTAAGCAGGCGACTACAATGCTTAATACATATTCTTGTTTCAGATACATACAAAGGTACCAAAAGTGAGTTACATTGTAGTAGCAAACACAGTAGTTACGTAACACATCATAACACTGGCAAATAAAGTAGTTACCTAACACAGTTGAAATACAAAGGTATTAGATATGAAATATTTTGTAACAGTATATATAGTAGTTAATTAAGTTAATTATGCAATTACAGGTTTATCTCTGTGCTACTCAGATCATAATATTCTTGCATAGAATAAAATGGATTGTCAGATAACCAATTGTACAAATTTTGTTTAAGAATTTTTGTGGGCATGTCCCGAGCAGATTGCGGTAGTTTGTTGAATATTTTTAAGGTATTCACTTTGTGTGAGTTACTACTTTTTGTTAGTCTGTGTCTTGGTATATCATAATCTGCCTTCCTTCTAGTGTTGTAGTTATGAATTTCTTCCCTGACAACACCTTCCATACCATTGTTTTTAATGTGTAACACACAGATATAAATATACAAGTTTACAATGGTCAACAGTCTTAGCCTTATAAAGAGAGGACGACAGTGCTCCGTGGGACCGACTTTACACATTATGCGCAGCATTCTTTTCTGCATCAACAAAATTTTGTTACTGTGAGAGCTGTGCCCCCATATGAGAAGGCCATATGTAATATGTGACTGGAAGAGTCCACAGTACATTGTTCTCAGAAAGTTCATGCTAATCATGTCCCTAAGTTTCCAAAGGAGATAGGAGACTCTTGAAAGCTTTTTGCAAACCTGATTTACGTGTTCTTCCCAATTAAGTTTGGAATCAATATGCATTCCTAATAGTTTTACAGTTTTGTTTTCTATGGTTTTGGGTAACCCTAAGAGAAGCTGTTGTGTTTTCTCTGAGTTACACAGTAATTTATTGGATGTGAACCAGTGGATGGCTGATTTGAGTGATTCCTGTGTGTTATTGTCCAAAGCTGAGATGTTCTGATGTGAGGTGAGGAGGGTTGTGTCATCTGCATAGCATATGGTAGTACTATTTATGTGATGAGGTAGGTCATTGATGGCTATGATGAAGAAGAAGGGTCCCAGAACCGAGCCCTGTGGTACACCAGTACTAACTGCTGCTACAGGGGAGTAATTATTTTTAACTGAGACAAACTGTCTTCTATTATGAAGATATGACTCTATTACTGCTAATGCTGGGTTACATACACCATAAAATTCTAGTTTTGCAACCAGGGTGCCAAAGGGAATGCAGTCAAAAGCTTTGCTCAGATCACACAAGACAAGTGACACCATATTCCGGTCTTCAAAGGCTGTTAATGTCTGGTCAACAATTTCCAGGATGGCCGCAGTGGTATTTCTGCCCTGTCGGAATCCGAACTGACTATTGCTCAAAAGGTTGTGTGTCTCAAAATAGCTACTTAATTGAGTGTACATAAGTGACTCAAATACTTTAGAAAATATTGGCACAATTGAGATTGGGCGATAACTTTTAGGAAGATGTTTGTCACCCTTTTTAAACACTGGAATAACTTTGGAAATTTTGAGGGAGTCGGGAAACACTCCTGACTGTAAACATTTATTAAATATGAATGCCAATGGTTTAGCGATCGAGTCTACAGTTTTTTTTACTATGTAATTGGAGAGCCAGTAGCAGTCCATACTTTTAGAATTTGAAAATTTTGTGACTGTTCTTTTAATCTGAGCAGGTGTGATACTATACCAGTTAAAGACATGATCTACTGGTGGAAGGGCATTAAGTAAATCGCTTGCAGATGTATCTGTTTTTTCTATCTTACTTTCAATTTCTTTAATTGAGCTAATGAAGTAGTCATTTAGTTCCCTTGGAGTGAGCTGAGTTTCATGTGTGTGACGTGTGGGATTTTCTTGTGCTACAATCTGCCATGCTGCCTTGCACTTGTTTGTTGCACCTTCTATGTACCCTTCATAAGCAGCCTTTTTTGTCTGTATCAGCTTAAGTTTGTAGAATTTTTTACATTTTTGGTATGCTGCATAAAAGGTGCCCTCCTGCTCTGATCTTTGTTTACATGCATTTTTATATGCTGTGTATAGTACAAGCATGTTTTTTCTTATCTGGACCAGTTCGTCTGTGTACCATTCCAGCTTTTTATTTTTATATGTTCCAGAAGAGTTGGTTTTAATTAGTGGTGAGCATGAATACCATAATTCTGTATAATTTTTAAGGAAGTTTTCAAAGGTAGTTTCAACATCAGACTTCTCAGATGAACACTTATAGACAAAGTCCCAACTTGCATCCTCTAGTATACGAATAAATGACATAATGTATTCTTCTTTTTGTCTTCTTACCCATGTCATATTGTGCACACTAGTGGAATTTGGTTGCTTACTAAAGAGATTGAGAAGCAATGGGTCGTGGTCTGCAAAGCACCCATTTGCAAGGCTAACGGTGTAGCTGCCACGGGGAAAATTCACAATAATATTGTATATGCATGAATTTTTACGTGTTGGACACTGGATGGTACAGTACAGATTAAGGGTTCAAATCTCCAGTCAGGTATCACAACTTCGGTTTTCTAATTTCTTAAGGTGAATGCTGCGATAGTTCCACTGAAAAAGCCATGCCCAACTTTCTGCCCCATCCTTCCTAATCTAATCCAAGTACATTGTATATGTTCCATATATGTGTAAATTATATCTGTAATGTATATGGCATATCTTATGCTGTTGTATTGCACGGCTGACGAGCAAACACGTAAATAAACTGGAAACTGTGGGACTAAGAGAGAGTGTCATTAAATCAGAAGCTGCATTGACTGTTATCTGAAGCTACACAAACACAGTAGTAGACAGAAGCTATTCGAATGTCTGACAACAATACCTACAGCAAATCTCACAACTTCATATGATTCAAATACTTAGGACTGAGCGATCAAAAGTTCCAGTTTTTGATCTACACACAGTATCCGCTTATAATCTAAGAAGAAAACTCGCACAAGAAAAGAAAATTAAGATTCAATTATGTATCTTACCATGGGTCGCTGTCAACATAAACCAGAGCCATAGCAGCAACCTGTACGTGTTCGCGTTGAGTTGTATGTTTAGTTGCTACTTAAAAACACGGAATAAGAAACATGTGTTTCTATCATTTGTAAACAACTGTAGAGATCACAACAGAGTCCCTTAAAACCATCGACAGCAATTTTTCCAATTTCACAAGCTATTTTCCCAAGGTAATAACAATCAACGTCTCACACTCTCACGACTCCAACCTTGATCCTTGAATATACAGACTACTGTTTATCACGATTCGCCCAAGATCATTTCAGACACGGAGTCGTTAAAAAATAAATGTTTGTAATAGACTTCTCAAAATTAACAATTAAAATCCTCGACTTAACCCCCCATTAAGCCAGGCTGATTTTTTTATCCTCTAGAATGACAGGGAATCAAAGTAAACCTTTGATTTGACTCACAATGTATTACGCAGAATGGAAGCAAGTGACATTTGACAAGCTGTTAGTGGTGAAAGATAAATTTGATGAAATGTGTTCGTGTACGTTGATAGTAGTAGTAAATCAGGAAGCGACGTGTCTGCGTGAAGTGATTTAGTTATAATAACTATTCCAATTATATTATTTTGTGGTTTCAGTACTGTGCGTTCTTCACACGAAGTCCTGAAAGCAAAGTTTCATAAGGTAAATAACTTTCCACATCTGCTCTCTTCGAATAAATAAAGACAGACAACGTGTTGTTCAATCGATTATTATCGCGGATTGTGCTGAGGCACAATGTTTCATAGCACTAAGTCTTGTCAGGAGACACGAAAATCTTAGAATACATTCAATGGGCAGCGTCCCAGAAACATCACTACAAACATTCGTTCGAAATTCTCGTCGAGGTTTCACAAACGTTTCGTATGCGCGTATTATAGGCGAACAGAACTGTTGTAATCGTCGCCACGGTTCGCATAGCTGTTTTAAAGCACCACACTTTTACTTGTCGTACTCAAATAAACAGGAGACAATCACAGCCGAAATATAGGCTAGTATAACGTCTCCTTCTGTTGACACTCTGCCAATAGAGATCTTTTACGGCAAAAATACTGTGCTTAGTGGTGTGCAGTTACGACCTCCGTAAAACCACAATAGGCCTACATATAATTTACAGTATTTTTCTTAAAGTCATAGGAAGCACATTCAGTCAGTTTATTTAGTGGGTCTACCACAGTGTTGGACTTTAAAGAGCTCTAGAAATAATTATAAGCTCCAGAATGTAGTGAAATGCCCGCCAAAACAACCATTTCATGAGGTCAATGAAACAGCTGTTTCGTTTGTTGAAACTTGTGTGTCAATTAGTGTTCAAGAATTGCTTGTCAGATAGGAACTTAGTAATACTTGGGTGACTAAGAGTTGATTTTTGCAGTGTACTTGCATTAAATGTTCAGTGCATTGCCGCCTGCAAAAGGCAGGGACCCTGATTCAAGTTATTGTCGATCACAAGTTTTTCCCCTGCAAAAACATATTTTGTAGGCCTTAATGTGTATCGGTGAGTATTTACTGCTTTTTGTAAACAGTGAACAGTGAATAAATACATAGATTGTGTAGCAATGAACAGTATGGCTAGACATCTTTGCTTAAAGAGAGAGATGTAGCATCAAACAGTTAAAGATAATCATGTCAAAGTTCTGTTGTAGGATATACAAGATTGCCACATGGATTCTGTTTATAGGAGTAACTGAATCTTACAGTAAATTAAAAACTGACTGTCTGTTGAGTATCCAGACCCAGATTCATGTTACCTGTGAACATAACCCAACACAGAGTTTTTTTGGAAACGTCCCACCCACCCAACTCATTTGAGGCAATACAAACCTAAAGTAGAATGTAGATATAAACATTTATACTACTGATTTATAATTTGTAAAATGAAGAAAAGTTATGCAACAGATATTGATGTCTGGTACTCTGCAGTACAAGAATTGCTCATATTTGATGAACAACATAAGCACTCTGTTTCTGTTGAAATTCATTAACTCGTCTCATGAATTGCCGTATTGGTATGTTCCTTAGATGTTGTGGTATGACATTTAAGGGTTGTATTAATTTGCACATAACACATATCTGTGTTTGTGTGTAGATGCAGTGGTATGGTGATAGGGTTATGGTTTTTACCTGATATAGTGTTTGTGGCACGTTTCATACTATTAATAGTCATACCTAAACTTGATATGCAGTTCTCACTGCCAAATTAATGATAGTGGAGTCAAAATTTTAAGTTTTTTTTGTAGATATGTCTAGAATTAGCTGACAGTGCCATACTGTATATTATTCACTCTGTTTCTTCTGTAATATGAAAAACTTCTTTGGTAAGATTTGAATCATACTTCATATGAATAGAAACAAGGTAGTGGAAAATTACCCCAGAGGCATACAATGGTGAGTCACAACATTATGACCATCTGCTTAATAGCATGTTGGCCCACTTTTGGAGCAAAAAACAGCAGTGACTCTGTATGGTGGAACTCAGCAAGCCCTGGGTAGATTCCTGGAGCTATGTGGAATCAGAAATCTATGCTCCATTCATGTAATGCCTGAAAATTACAGGATAGTGTTTAGTAAGTGCAGAGCTGGTGACTGAAAGTGTGCGTTCCTTAAGGTTTAGGTCATGTAAATTTTGTGGGCAAACACAAATATGAATTCACTAACATTCTCCTCAGACGACTAAAGTACAATTCTGGCCTTGTGGTACAGACAGTTGTGCTGCTGTAAAATGCCATCGCAATCAGAGAAGGCATGATGGAAGTGGCCCATGATAATGTCCACAGTTATCTTAGTACCTTTAATTAGCACCAGAGGTCCCATTAAAGCCCAGATGAATGGTCTCTATAGAACAATAGTGCTCCCACCACCCTGTGTTTGTGGTATGGTACTTGTTTAATAGAACCATTCATCTAGGTGAGTCAAGCAATCAAATGAACAGTATCACTATAGTTAATTTCTGAAGTTATTTATTGTTAAATACAGAAAAACTCTATTAAGGCACTTATAACTAAAGTGAGTGTGATTGTTAAGCTGTACATTGTCCTTGTCAGACAGTACTACCACTGTCTGCAGTTTGGTTGCCTAAGCTTTCAGTGTTGATAACAAATGTGGAAGTAATCATGAGACAGCTCTGTGTACAAGCCAAGCTACTTGTTATGTGCATTGCAAATGAGCTCACATGTCCACAAATAAATCTTGTCCAGCTATATCCTCAACATTTCATTCAAGGAAGCTGAGAAATATTTAAGTCACAGACCTTATACTACAGTGGATGAAAATCTCAGTAAGAGAAAATTAGATTGGGAGAAGGAATTTCCTCTTGCATGAAGTTCTCAGCACAAATTCCCAACAATTGTTCATCTTAATAGACCAAAACCTTCAAAGCTTATTCCGACTCATACCCTCCTGTTTGCCAATAGAAACTTGCTGTCATCCTGTCATTGAGAATCTTTACTTACTGCTATTTCCCAACAGTCAGACGCTTGTGGTCAAATTCCTGAAGGGTTGCACAAGAACACAGTGCTGATATTGAAAAGTTAGTGTTTAGAATATTAAATCTGGTAACACAGTAAACCTTTTCTTTTAATGACTCTTTAGAGCATGCAGGCATCTACAATATGGTTTTCTCAATTTTATACAGGAAATAAAATACGGGTTAGAACCAGACAGAAGCACCTTCTCATTTCAAGGTGTCCCTTAATATATTATCAGGGGCATTCAAAAAGAAAGGAGCCGGAGGCATAGTTACAGAAACCACTACCTGTATGTTAGAAGTATTGATCCTGGCTGTTGAGACACTTGTCCCTCTGTGACACAAGGCGGTGAATGGCTGTCCCATAAAATTCCCGGGGCTGCGATGTTAGCCAGTTTGGCATGTACAGCTGAATGTCGTTATCCAAGGTGAATCGTTTGCCCCTCAGAGCCTTTTTAAGGGGGATCAAAAGATGACCCTGTTATGATTCACTTCATGCAGCACGGGAAAACAGTGAATGCCCAGCGTTACTTGCAAACCTTGCCCACCCTTCGCCAAGCAATCAAATCAAAACAACCAGGCAATCTCACCCATGGGGTCATTCTGCTCCACGGCAATGCAGAGCCTCATAAGGCCAGCAAAGCCATGGCCCTCCTGCAGAAATTCAAATGGGAGGTTCTCAGCTACCCTCCATACAGTCCGGACCTCTCTCCCTGTGATTATGCCATTTTTGGTCCCCTTAAAAAGGTATGTCTAGTTGTAGTGTATGATGTGCTCTGAAAGAATTGCTCCTGCACGACCGTTGTTCTCTATTTGTTGTCAAATCTGAAACATCCCCCAGGGGGTGGTGATGTGCTTGGCTACCATGGGGCCCCAGCCTTTGGAACATCTTTTCCCTTCCATGCTGCATGTCTATCCCTCTGCTATTCTTTTCCCCTCCCTTGGGGAACATGTCTGAGATATTTTGGGGAATGTGGCCTTAATTTTTAGCAGCCTGACATCAGAACAATCCCTCCACTGTTTTGTTTCTTTCTTTCTTCGTTCTCCATCTGCCATCCTTCATCTGTCGTGTCATTTTAAGTCCCTCTTGGTTTCTTCTTCCTCCCTGTGCATTGCTGAAGGCCAGTCCACACATCTGACACATAATAAGTGACTGGATAATGCGTAATTCCAGCCAGGGTCGCCAGGTAGGGTTCTCACATATTTCGTGGTACAGGCCAGGTCCAGGGAGGGGTGATTGCCTGAACTGTTACCTTCCCCAACTGCTAACTCTGTCAGGAGTTCAGGATGTGTGACCTGAGGTGTGAACAATTACCTAAGGCAGGTGGACCCTCCTCTGAGGGGGGTGCCCAGTTGTAAGGAGCACGCCATCAGAGACACTGGCAATCATGGGAGATTTTCTCGCAATGAGCCAATCACAAATTCAATCTGCATCTACTAATTGCAAATGGAATGAGGCTAAAGACTCCAAGGCTCTTCCAGCTGCACCTTGATTTCTCGTGGCGTTGCATACTGAAGAAGTCCAGGTCTTTGTTACGGTTAATCTGCTTATTATTCAGAAAGGTGTTGATGCAAGTGCCAGCTCTATGAAATCCTGGTCTCGTTTACACAGTGGCACTTTGGTTTTGGAGACTAATTGTGATCCTCAGCCACAACTGCTTGTAGCTTCACTGCTCCATGGCTATCCTGTTCATGTTGATGCCCATCAAATGCTGAATTCTTCACCTGTGTTAAATGCACGAGGCTGCAATGTCTTTTTCTCGCATTTGATAGAACAGTGCATCCATCAAAGATCAAAGCCGGCTATTAAGTCGTCATGGTCTGACTGTACATTCCAAACCTGATTTGCTGTTACCAATGTCAGCATTACAACCACATTCGAATGTCCTGTCAAAACCCAGCCACATGCATTACTTCTTGTACGAATGTTCATGAGGGTGATTGTCCACCCTTCTCCCCGGTATATCAGTTGCAATTGTGACCATTCAGCCTCGTCCCAAGAATGTCCTGTGTATCTTGATGAGCGGGCTGTCTAGGAGATCTGGGCAAAGGAAAAAGTGCCTTACCTTGTTGCTCATAAGTTCTTGGCTAGTCGGAAGCCCTGCATTTTACCATCTGGCAGCTACGGTACTATTCTCGCTACACCTTCCTCCTTGAAGAACACCGCCACGCAGACGTGCAAGAACACAGCCACACAGACTTGCAACTTTAAATTCAGCACCGCGGTTGTAAAACACCCGATGTCACGTTAGCATCCCTGTCTCCTCCTCCTCCTCCTCCTCCTCCTCCTCCAGCTGTGCAACAAGCCACCAAATTTTTGCCTCTGGTGGCAAACTCACCTGCGGTATGACCAACAGGCCGGAAAGGACAGAAGGAATACTCCCACAAAATCTTTTTACACCCCTCTAGCCAACAAACACCTGAGTCTCCATCTGCCAACTGCAAACGTTTAAAGAAACCAAACAAAGGTAAGCGGTCTTCTCCTTCACTGACTCGGAGAGCCTCTTCCACAGTATCGCTCTGTGATACCCTCACCCGGCTGACCTCCGTTTCACCGGTGCACACTGCCAACCATATCTCTGCCCTGGAATCTGCTGGTTGATCCTGTGGGAATCCTGGCATCTCTAGATCTCATGGAGCAGGGTCCTCCAGCCTCTGCACCATGTAGCAGTTAGTCGTTTAAGGCTGGCACTCGGCAGCTACCCCCTGCAAGTCCGGGCGTTAGAATAGGCCCGAGGTATTCCTGCCTGTCATAAGAGGCGACTAAAAGGAGTCTAAGATGTTTCGGCCTTTATGTGATGGTCTCCTTTAGGGTTTGACCTCCATTTTTCAAAATTTTCCCGAAGAGCGAGCCAATTGGGGAAGAGCACCGTACATCATGCGCTGAGACCTATCGCATCCTTCGTTGACGTGGATCTGCACTTCTGCTCATTCTCCAACTTTTGGGCGGGGTCACCCTCCTGGGTGCATATTTTTCTATCAACTGTGCAGTATCATTTTCTATGCTGACGATGATAATGGACTTGTTTGTTTGGATGCACCTGATATCCAGCACAGTAGCCCGTCTTTTGTGGTGGTTATAGCCTCCTGACCACACAGGGATCGCTCTGCTGGTGCCTGTGCTGTTAACTCCCCACATATGCCGAAGAGTAGATGCCCGTCACCCTGGGGTGTTGGGACTCCCGGCAATGGCCATCCTGCCAGGTGGCCTTTGTTGTGGCTGGATGGCACCTGTGGGGAGGACCCCTGATTGGAGTGGGTGGCATCAGGGCAGATGACATGCGATAAAGCTTAGTACATCATCAGTCTCTAAGCATTCATGGGCTCAATTCAATGCACAGAAGTACGACCCCAAATCGTTCCCCTCCCTGGCTACACCATGGGAGGAATATCAGGCTAAGGATGGCAGTGGCTCTTATTCGCCCTGGTACCTTGTATGTTCGAGAGCTGATGGAGAATCTTTCATGTCGATGAAGCTTCGGTTTTTTGTTGAGCATTTAGAGGGCAAGTTTGGGGAGGTGGAGGGCTTGTCGAAAATGAGATCTGGGTCAGTCTTGACCAAAACAGCATGCTCTTCCCAGTCACGGGCATTACTTGCTTGTGACAAGCTGGGGGATGTTTCTGTAACCATCACACCCCATAACAGCTTAAATATGGTCCAGCATATCATATTTCAAAGGGATCTTCTTTTGCAGTCTGACGATGAGCTGCACGCCAATTTAGAGCGGCAAGGTATACATTTCGTTAGGCATATCCACCAGGGTCCAAGGAACAATCAGGTTGCCACTGGTGCCTTCATCTTGGCCTTAAAGGGTGATACATTACCCGAGAAGGTCAAGGTGATGGTCTACCACTGTGATGTAAAGCCCTATATCCATCCCCCAATGTGGTGCTTTAAATGATGGAAGTTCGGTCATATGTCTTCCCGCTGTACTTCCAGCGAAACAGGTAGAGATTTCGGATGCCCATTACATCCCAATACTCGATGTGCCCCAACTCCCATCTGTGTCAACTGCAGAGAGTAGCATTCACCTTCCTCACCTGACTATAGGATTCTCCAGAAAGAAAGGAAAATCATGGAGTACAAGACCTTGGACTGACTGACCTACACTGAGGCTAAGAGGAGATTTGAGCATCTACATCCTGTACGTATGACATCTTACACCGCCGCTACAACAGTTCTAGCGCCATCAGCTCCGTCAACCCCAGTCACTTCTCAGAGCCGGGAGACTACACCTGCCTCCTTGATTGTTGGTGCACTTCCCTCCCTGTGGCTCCTGCATCACCTGTTTTGGGAGCAGCAGCACCCCCCCCCCCCCCCCCCCCAACCATCGGCCATATCAGTCCCCACTTCTGCGCCAGAGAAGCGTAAGTCTTCTTAGACTCCTCTCACTAGGAAGGGGTCCCTTTGGGGTCACTCTCTTCTCAGGTTTCTGCTAGTGGAAAAGATGACACCCACCAGTGGCTGAAGAGCCCAAAAGCAGCTGGTCATAGGGCTTCACACTCATCGTCAGTCCCAGAGACTGAATCAGTGAAGTCCTACCAGCCAGGGAAACCCAAGGAACAGCGAGAGAAATCCAAAAAGAACATCCCTGAGACCAAAGGAATTGCAGTGGCACCCACACCACCTCTACCTACAAGCTCTGCATCTGCGGATAAGGTGGAGATTCTGGTGTCTGCTGAGGACCTAGATCTTCCCAGACCCTTAGATACAATGGATATAGACTGCTCAGGCAATAAGTCGGTGGTAGCAGATGACCCTGAGGTGTAAACTGCCTCATTGAATGTTCCATGCCTTCCCAGTCTCACGATGACGTCATCCTCCAGTGGAATTGTGGCAGTTTTTGCACCACCTGGCTGAGCTATGACAACTGTTAAGCTTTACACCTGCTTTCTGCATTGCCCTCCAGGAAACCTGGTTTGCGGCAATGTGGACCCCTGCCCTCTGTGGCTATAATGGATATTACAGGAACCATAGAGACTATAATCGAGTGTCAGATGGAGTTTGCATTTATGTCCTAAATTCAGTCTGTGGTGAAACTGTGCCCCTTCAAACCCCTCTTTAAGCTGTGGCTGTCAGAATAAGGGCGACACAGGAAATAACTGTCTGCTATGTATATCTTCCTCGATGGTGCAGTACCCCTGAATGTATTAGCTGCACTGTTTGATCTGCTCTCTAATCCTTTCCTACTTTTGGGAGATTTTAATGCCCATAACCTCTTGTGGGGTGGCACCATGCTTACTGGTCAAGGCAGAGATGTCGAAACTTTACTGCCTCAGTACGACCTCTGCCTCTTAAATACTGGGGCCGCCACACATTTCAGTGTGGCTCACGGTAGTTACTCAGCCATTGATTTATCAATTTGTAGCCTAGGACTTCTCCCACCTATCCACTGGAGAGCACATGATGTCCTGTATGGTTGTACCACTTCCCCATCTTCCTGTCACTGCTCCGCCATCAGGCACAAAGACGCCTGCCCATATGGGCTTTAAACAAGGTGCACTGGGCAACTTTCACCTCTGCTATCGCTGTTGAATCTCCCCCACACGGGAACATTGATATGGTGGTTGAGCAGGTGACTACAACAATCCTTTCTGCGGCAGAAAACACGATCCCTCGCTCTTTAGGGTGCCCCTGATGAAAGAGAGTCCCTTGGAGGTCACCAGAAGTAGCTGAAGCAATTAAGGAGCATTGGCGGGCTCTACAGTGGCATAAGTGGCACCCTTCCCTGGAGCACCTCATAGCCTTTAAATGTCTCCCGTGATGGCGTTCGCCAACTTATCAAACATCGGAAGCAGGAGTGTTGGGTGAGATACATCCCAACCATTGGCTGCCATACGTCACCTTTCCAACATCTTTTCGGGTACCAGACCCAACAGGTGTCCCCAGTGTTAACATAACTGGAGTGTTATCTGTGGTGTCACCGCCACACACCACACTTGCTAGGTGGTAGCCTTTAAATCGGCTGCAGTCTGTTGGTATATGTCGGACCCGCGTGTCGCCACTGTCAGTGATTGCAGACCGAGCGCCGCCACACGGCAGGTCTAGAGAGACTTCCTAGCACTCGCCCCAGTTGTACAGCCGACTTTGCTAGCGATGGTTCACTGACAAATTACGCTCTCATTTGCCAAGACGATAGTTAGCATAGCCTTCAGCTACGTCATTTGCTACGACCTAGCAAGGCGCCATTATCATTTGCTATTTATCTTGTGATGCATGTACCGTCAGACCGATGTTCACCAATTATGGATTAAAGTTAAGTATTCCAACAGATACGTACTATTTTTGCTAGTCTCATATCCCTTACCTGTTCCAGACCTCACACCATCCTGCGTGAGCTTAACGCGTGCCTTTCGGCTACCTCCTAGTGGTTTGGCTGTCTTGCCAAGTCACTACATTATCTACCGACGCAATCACCATTGCCTAGCTCTTTGTTGAGCACTATGCTCGAGCCTCTGCGTCGGAGAATTACCTCCAGCCTTTCGCACTCTCAAACGGCGGCTGGAAGGGAAAGTCGTCTCGTCCACTACATGCTACAGTGAACCCTATAACTCTCTGTTTACAGAGTGGGAGCTCCTCAGCGCCCTTGGACATTGCCCTGATACTGCTCCTGGGCCAAATCGGATCCACAGTCAGATGATTAAACATGTCTCATCTGACTACAAGTGACATCTTATCGTCATCTTCAACTGGTTCTGGTGCAGTGGCGTATCTCCATCACAATGGCAGGAGAGCACCATCATTCCGGTGCTTAAACCGTGTAAAAACCCGCGTGATGTGGACAGCTATCGGCCCATCGGCCTCACCAACGTTCTTTGTAAGCTGCTGGAACGTATGGTGTGTTGGCGGTTGGGTTGGGTCCTAGAGACATGTGGCCTACTGGCTCAATGTCAGGGTGGCTTCCGCCAGGGTCGCTCTATCACTGATAATCTTGTGTCCCTCGAGTCTGCCATCTGAACAGTCTTTTCCAGACACCAACACCTGTTTGCTGTCTTTTTTGATTTATGAAAAGCATATGACATGACCTGGCGACATCATATCCTTGGCATATTATACGAGAGGGGTCTCCGAGGCCCACTCCCGATTTTTATCAACAATTTTCTATCACTTCAGACTTTCTGTGTCCAAGTTGATGCCTCCCATAGTTGCCACCATATCCACTAGAATGGGGTCCCACAGGCCTCTGTATTGAGTGTATCTCTATTTTTAGTGGCCATTAATGGTCTAGCAGCAGCCATAGGGCAATCCGTCTCACATTCTCTGTATGCAGACGACTTCTCTGCATTTCATACTGCTCCACGAATACTGGTGTTGCTGAGCGGCGCCTACAGGGAGCCATCCACAAGGCGCAGTCGTGGACTGTAGCCTACGGTTTCCAGTTTTTGGCCGCAAAGTCGTGTGTTATGCACTTCTGCCAGCATCGTACAGTTCATCCGTAACTAGAACTTTACCTTAATGACGATATCACTCACTGTAGTGGAGACATACCGATTCTTAGGACTGGTTTTCAGCGTCCAATTGACTTGGCTTTCTCATCTTCATCAGCTTAAGTGGAAGCACTGGCAGTGCCTCAATGCCCTCCGCTGCCTGAACAACACCAACTGGGGTGTAGATCGCTCTACGCTGCTGCAGCTCTACAGAGCCCTTGTTCAATCCTGCCCTGACTATGGGAGTCTGGTTTATGGTTCGGTGGCACCCTCAGTGTTGCATTTGCTTGACCCAGTGCACCACTGTGGCATTCACCTAGCAACAGGAGCTTTTAGGATGAGTCCAGTGACCAGCATCCTGGTGGAGGCCGGAGTCCCTCCATTGCAGGTTTGGTGTGCACATCAGCTGGCCAGTTATGTTGCACATTTTCATAGTTCTCCTACGCATCCGAATTACCGTCTCCTTTTACCATCTGCAGTGGTTCATCTCCTGCATCGGCAGCCCAGGTCATGGCTTTCAATTGCTGTTTGTGTGTCTGATCCCTTCTTCCGAACTGGAGTCCCTGCCTTTACCACATATACTTGAGGTCCATTCACATACACCTCCATGGTGTACACCTAGGCCGCGGCTTAGCCTGGACCTTTCACATGGTGCTAAGGACTCATTTAACCCAGCGGCTCTCCACTGCCACTTCCTCTTGATTTTTGACAAATATGCAGACTTTGAAGTGGTTTACACCGATGGCTCAATGGCTGATGATCACATCGGCTTCGTGTGTGCCCATGGGGGATATATTGAACAGCATTCCTTGCCTGATGTATGCTGTGTTTTCACTGCCGAGCTGGTGGCTATATCTTGTGTTCTTGAGCACATCCATTCATGCCCTGGGGAGTCATTTCTTCTGTGCACTGACTCTTGGAGCAGCCTACAAGCTATTGACCAGTGCTACCCTCGTCATCCTTTGGTAGCAACCATCCAGGAGTCCATCTATGCACTGGAACGGTAGAGTCGTTCAATGGTGTTTCTCGGGTCCCCAGGTCACGTCGGAATTTCAGGCAACAAACTTGCCGACAGGCTGGTTAAACAGCCTACGCGGAAACTGCTTATGGAGATCAGCTTCTCTGCAACTGACCTGCATTCAGTACTATGGCACGAGGTTTTGTGGCTTTGAGAGACGGAATGGAATAACCTCAGTAAGCACTACAAACTATGTGCCATGAAGGGGACTACGAATGTGTGGAAGACCTCCACGCGGGCCTCTCACAGGGACTCTGTGGTTCTCTGTTGGCTCCGCATGGCCACGCTTGTGTGACACATGGCTACCTCCTGAGCCGTGATGACACACCTCAGTGTCGGTGCGGCGCCCAGCTGACAGTGGCCCATATCTTGGTGAGCTGTCCTTCTTTGGCTGCCCTGTGACGGACCCTTCAGTTACCGGACTTGTTGCCATTAATTTTAGCTGACAATGCCTCATCAGTTAATTTAGTTTTACTTTTTATACATGACAGTGGGTTTTATCATTCTATATAATTTTTTGCGCATGTCCTTTGTCCCTTTGTGTTCTCCACTCTAATGCTTTTAGGCTGGATGTTTTAATGTGTCACAGAGTGGCTGGCTTTTTCTTTTTATTCTCATGGTTGGCCAGCCACGGTCATCTGCTCTCTTGTTTTTATCCCTTCTACCATTTCTTGCTTCTCTCTGTGGTTTTCTTTTCCTGTTTTGTCCTCCTGTTGTTCTTCTGGTTCTTCCATTCTCCTGTTACTGTGCTGTACGTTTTCTTTCTTTTCTTCTTTCCCTTGTGTATTTATTTTACCAAGAACAAGGGACTGATGACCTCACAGTTTGGTCCCTTCCCCCCCCCCCCCTCCCCCCCCCACCCCTCCTTTAAACCAACCACTTGGCAGCTGCCGCTGTGACAACACTTCATTTCTTCTCCCCTCCCATTTCCCTCTCATGACCCTTCTCCAATGGAACGTTCACAGCATTAGATCCAACAAGGAGGAATTAGAGATGCCCTTGGAATCACAGCGTGCATTTGTTTTCTGCCTCCAGGAAATAAAATTGCATCCTCATGTTCACTTGGATCTCTTGCATTTCTTTCTTTGACCTTCCCTCTGAGGGCAGCATTCCACCTCATGGAGGAGTTATCCTTCTCGTCTGGAATGATGTTCATAGTCAAACCACCATCTCACTGAACACCCAGCTGCAAGCTGTTGCAGTCCGCTTTTCCCTTCCTTTCTACATCTTTTCTCCTTGCACCGTCTACATCCCTCTGTCATTTAATGTCACCAGGGTGAACTTCCTCCAGCTTATTGGGCAACTCCCTCACCCCTTTTTGCTGGTTAGTAACTTTTATGCTCACCATCCTCCATGGGGCTCTTTGCAAACCTGTCCAAGAGATGCCCTCTTGGCTGACCTTTTCAATCAACTCAACCTCATCTGCCTTAACACTGGAGCACCCACATTCCTTTCAGACTCCACACACACCTATTCCCATTTGGATCTCTCATTTCCGCACTGCCCAGCTTGTCCATCGTCTCAAGTGATCCTTTCTCTCTGACGCATACTCGAGCAACCATTTCCTGTGTGCTATCCATTTGCTGACTTCTGCCCCACCTACATGTGAACCAAATTGGCAGCTTTCAGAGGCCAACTAGAGGCTTTACTCCTCCCTGATGAACAACATTTCCCCAGTTGTGATGACCAGGTAGAATACCTTACAAACCTTATCCTTATTGCCGCAGAATGTTCCATTCCTTGCACTTCACCTTTACTGCACTGTATACCAATCCCTCTGTGGACTGAAGCATGCTGCAATGCTATTCACATGCAGAGGTGAGCTCTCAGAATTTTTCACTGTCATCCTTAAGATAGGGCTTGCTTTCATCGTAAACAGTTGCGTGTGCAGTCGTTGCATTCTTCGGGATACCAAAAATACTAGCTGGATTTCATTTACTAGTTCTTTTAACAATACCTCTCCCTCTTCATTGTGTGGGCCAACCTCTGACGACCCTCTGGACCAAGTTTCATTCCCCAGTTTCTGGCCTGACTATAGCAGGTGATGTCATTGTGGACCCCATTGCTATTTCCAACATCTTGGTCTGTTATTTTGCGGAGATTTTGAGCTCCACCAATATCACACTGCCTTTCTCTATTGGAGATGAGTGGAGGAGGCTCGAGTGACACTCTTTTCCTCTCAGAATCATGAATACTACAATGCCACCTTTATTATGTAGGAGTTAAATCGTGCTCTCACTGCATCCTGATCTTCCACCCGAGGGCCGTACAATGTTCACATTCAGATGTTGCAGCACCTTGCGGGCAAGACTTTCTTCTTCATACATGCAGTCGCATCTGGGCAGATGTCACATTTCCTAGATGCTGGCTTGAAGCCTCTGTCTTACCCATAGCTAAGCCCGGTAAAGACAAACACCTTCTTCTAGCTACCGCCTCATTTCTTCCACCAGCTGTGTTTGCGAGGTGATGGAACATGTGATTCATGCCCAGCTGGCATGGTGGCTTGAGTCTCACAATTTACTAACCACTGCATAATGTGGATTTCAGGCATGCCATTCTGTAGTTGACCATCTCTTCACTTTGTCAGCCCATCTCATGAATGATTTTTTGCAGAAATACCAGACTGTGGCCATGGTTTTTAACCTGGAGGACTGGTATCCTCTGTACTCTATGGCCTGTCTCCTGCCGGGCATCTCCAGCTCCCTTTTCATTGACGATTTTGCAGTCTATTGTAATTTTCCATGGACTTGTCTCCTTGAGTGGTGTCTTCAGCGATGTCTTGATCATCTTTACTCATGGAGCATCGACAGTGGCTTTCGCTTTTCCACAGACAAAACCATTTGTATGAATTTTTCTGACAGAGCAGTGGATTTCTTCCACTATCTCTACATATTGGACTTGTTGCTCTTCCATTTGCTGAAACTACAAAATTCGTGAGGCTCATTCTTGATATGAAACTTTCTTGGTCCTCCCATATGTCTTACCTGGCTGACCGCTGTACCTGGTCCCTCAATATTGTACGTGTCCTCAGTGGTACTTCCTGGGGAGTGGACCGGACCATCCTCCTCCATTTGTAGCAGTCCCTTGTCCGTTTGAAACTAGATGTGTGTTTCGATTATGCATCTAATCATTGTTCATCTCACGCTGTCTAATGCTGTCTAAATACTATCCACCAATGTGGCATCCATTTGGCCACTGGCGCCTTTTACACTAGACCAGTTGAGAGTCATTATGCAGAAGCTGTCGAACTAACGCTGTCATACTGTTGTAATGTTCTCCTCAGCAGATAAGAAAGCTGTTTGTCTGCCATGCCTGGCCAGCCATCCTATGCCTTCTTGTTTGATGACTTCTTTGATTGCCATAATGGGGCATGTCCCTCTTCTCTCTTATCTCCTGGAGTTTGGTTTCGGCTATTGCTCCGGCAGCTTAACTTTATGCTGCATGCCTTTTTCCTGGTGGGTGTGAACCTGTCACTTCCTTGGCTTCATGCAGCAGCCCATGTCCACCTTGGACTTCATTTGCTTCCTAAGTACACTACTTCAGGTTCTATCTATCACTGTAACTTTCTCAACCTTTACACGGAACTTAGCGGTAGTACCTTTGTGTACACTGATGGCTCTCAGACTGACCATAGTGTCAGGTGTGCCTTCGTCATTGGCACTAACCATTTTCAGTATTGACTTCTGGAACATTGCTCAGTATTTACAGCAAAGCTCTTCACCTTTTATCAGGCGACGTAGTACCTTTTCAAATGTGTCACCTGCTCCGATTCTCTCTGTGCCCCTCAGAGCCTCTGTATGCTTAATGCAGTCCATCCCTTAGTGCAACAATTCCAAGGAAGCTTCTACTTGCTCACTCTTGGAGGAGTCACTGTGATGTTTATGTGGGTTCCTGGTCATGTCGGTCTGATGGGAAATGAGGCTGCTGGCACTGCTGTCCTCGTACCTTGGCCCACTAGTTCTTCCATTCCTTCCAGTGATCTCCACATTGCAGTCTGTCAGCAGGTACTGTCACTTTGGCATCACCACTGGCCTTACCTTCATGGGAACAAGCTCCGGGGAATTAAACCTGTCCCAGGTACTTGGCCTACTTCTCGGCCCTCTCGCTGCAAGGAGATCATTTTAACTAGGTTGTGTATTAGGCACTATCTTTTTAGCCATCACCATTTGTTAAGTGGTAAACCCCACCACTTTGTGCTCATTGTCATCAACCTTTAATGGTTCGCTATTTCCTGACCAATTGCCCTATGTTTGACCACTTACTTTCCACGATATGTTTGCTGTGTAAGTTTTGGCCGTTTTAGCAAATGATGCATGGGCTGTTGACCCCGTTTTACTTTTTATCCATCGTAGCAATATGGCGAAGGACAGCTAATTTTTAGTTCCGGAGCTCTGTTGTCTCAACAGTGTATTTTGTGGACCTTTCTCCAAAAGCTGTTTTTTAGCTGTCTTTCTGTCCGTCAATCAGCCTTAATGTGTGGTCACTTTTAACTCCTTTTTTGTGTTAGTGTTCTAAGTTCTGACATGTGTGACCTTAGTTCTTTTAGTGCCCTAAAACATATCTGAAACAGATTGCTGCCTACCCAGGTTTACAGAACAGATAAGTCTCCAACTTCCGCATTCTGTGGTGAGATATGCATGTCTAACAGCTTGTCGCCTACTCATGGTTTGACCGTCCTTCAACCAATTTTGATAGATGCTCAAGACAGTGGCATATGAATAGCTGACCAGCTTTGCCATTTCCAAGATGCTCGTTCCTGGGTGTAGGGTCATAAAGGTCTGCCTTTTGCCAAAGTAACATATGTCCAGTATTTCTGCATTTGTGCCCCATGTCATCACTAGAGTGATTCCGCATTTGTCTCTGCTCCATTTATATACCTTACTTACCATGTCATATGTCCACTATGCCCTCGGGCAACTTTCAATTTCACAGTGGGTAGTGATCATAATGCTTTGGCTTTTTAGTGTGCCTTCGTCAGAGCATATACAATGTTACTAACTTCACATACCACTTTCTTTCTCTAGATTATCATCACAAAACAGTATGGAATAATATTTATCCCAAGGATGTTAATAGCATTTACATCCTGTTCCATTAGCTTGTCAAGATTCCAAGTAATATTTAAGCCCTGTACTTTGATGCAGAGTGAGTTAACATTATATCAGTTTTCAATTTTTAACAGTATTTTGGTCTACATCATATTGTTTTTAATGTATGCAGACATCAAGACCACCTACAAATCAGTAGCTGGTCTATTATGGTATATGGCAGGTTACTGATTTCAATAATAAAGCTGTCAGAAAAAAATTAAGCAAAGGAAATTGCGTCCATAATTTCCCAATTGATATAAAGTGCTCTGTAGGGTAATTATTTTTTTATACAACATACAGTTCATTCAGCCACACATCATGTTCTGTAAATTTCACCATGAAAGAGAGCCTGGTGGTATATTGAACTCATCAGCTTCTACATGAAAGGGTAGTCAATGCAGGCTAAACCTATAAAGTACACTATCCACAAACTGACTAGTGGTAATCTACCCACACTGATTATTATGGGCATTAGTTCTAGATTTCTTTATATGTGTGTGGAAATATTAGGAATCAATCAGGTACTTTGAATAAAGTCACTGCACCTCATTTATTTATTTTTATTAATTTATTCATGCAATAATTACCTGACCATGATAAAGAATTTGTCATCATAATACAATGAAAATAGGCAGCATAAATGTACATACACTTAGAATATATGGACAAAATATATAAGTATGTTTTTATGAGTGTCAGACAAGTCTGCTGTGGCATTGCTGTAGGAACCAACCCAGCATTTGCTTGAAATGATTTAGGAAAATCGTGTGAAACCTAATCTGATTTGCCTTACAGAGGAAACTCCACCCTCCTGAATATGAAGCCAGTCACGTAACAACTACACTCCATCATTTGGTTGGTCCCTATTGTACTGTATTTTGGTGATGGATAATTTTGCACAAAATTACTTATGATGTAAAACATAGCTAACATTAACTGAATTTTCTGTTGATGCTTGGCTGGCCATAACAACACTATTAAATAGGGAACAATTCCTAATGTTCTTCAAAATTACATTTATTTGCTCACAAATTGGCTTTTGGCTTCTTAGACCATTGTTGGGTGACAATTGTATGTGTTATAAATACAAGGGTCATTCAATAAGTAATGCCCAATTTTTTTAAAAAGACATTAATATACATAGTCAAACATTTGATGTTTGTTCTGTGCGCTGGTGAAGTTTCGAACCATCCTGGCAGATGGCAGAGCCGTAGTGTAGCATCAAAATGGCGTCTACATATGACTCGCGTTACAAGCAGCACGCTGTTATCGAATTCTTGTATGCAGAAAAAGAAACCATGATGAACATCCATAAATGTTTGTGTGCAGTGTATGGAAATGCTGCAGATGATAGGAGTGCAGTTTGGAGATGGGTAAAGAAAGTTACAGGCTCAGGAAATGCAGAAGCAGAGCTCCATGATCAGCCACACTCTGGATGTCCTGTCACAGCCACTGCTCCAGACATGTTAAATTGTGCGAATACCATTATTCGTGCCAACCAGTGCATCACAACTTGACAATTGGATCTACAGTTGTCAGTCAGCGTTGAAAGTGCATCTGCAATGATTGAGACTCTCACATATTCAAAGAGGTGTTCATGATGGGTTCCAAAAATGCTCACAGTGGACCACAAGATTCAAAGAAAGGCCATTTCATCTGAATTGGGCTTCTTAAAGATTCTCTTCGGGAAACATACTTTTGAAGATGATGAGAGTGTCAGTCATGTAGTGAAAACATGGCTACGCCTACAGGACAAGAGCTTTTACCACCAGGGAATACATGCTCTTCCACAATGTTAGTGTACCGCCACAGAATGTGATGCAGACGATGTAGAAAAATAGGACATGGACAAGACATGTTGATTGCATATTGTCACCAACTCTTAATAATAAATATATTCTGAAAAAAATAGTGGGACATTACTTATTGAACAATCCTCATATAACTGCAGAACATTAAGAAAAGTGTTTACTATTTAATATTGTTAACATGTAGTTTTGCTCTGCATCACTGCACACGCTGTGGATATCTGCTGTTGACTCCTGGACTGTGAACATGCTGCTGTGCCCCTTCCATTCTCTCTATTCTGTTTAAAAAAAAGCTAACTCCAGAGTACTATGTCCCATGTGCACCTCTATGTATTAAACTTCAGTCTATCTGAAAAACTTAATCAGCATCAGCCCGTGATGAGTGAGAAGTTGATCTCGGGGGAACAATACATTATTATCTTGTGCCACAGATCTTGGACATTATTTTCTTGTAGTAGCATTACATGGTGATCGTGTACATGCACCAGCTGCTGTTTTTATTTAATACTTCAAACGAAGCACTTGTGTAACTTCATGTAGAATATGGTCGGTTGTCTGTGTACTGACAAAATAAAGATCTCTTTTAGTCGACTAATTAGAGTTACACAGAATTTACATACCTTGGTACAAATGTTATGATAAATGTCAAAAGAAGTGGCTAATGTGACATTAGTAACTTTGTTTTTGAATATCTAGTGATTTTCAGTTTCTTGTCTGCTGTCTACAGGAACCGGTTTGATTTTTGCACCAAAATATAAAACTCAATTCTAAGTAGTAACAGGGTGGCAAAACTCCTGGAAAACCTGGAATTCTCAGGGAGTTATGTTTCACCAGGGAAAATCAGGGAACTCTCAGGGAATTTCATAAAATCTCAGGGAATTCTGCAGTTATAACCTATAATTGAAATGGAATTTTATAAATCATGAATTTTAAAATATTTTATATCTTAAAGTGTGTTAATCATATGAATATTATTCCATATAAATTGTCGATGTTTAAAAACTGTGGTTAGACTACTGCTTATGGTTGGTATATAGCTCAGCTGAGAGGAAAGAAAAGTTATTATTGTGGTATGCTGCCCCCCCCCCCTCCCCCTTGCCCCCATGTACTTCTTGACACCATCTTCCTCCTTGCATCTTAAAGTAATTCTCAAGGATTTTTTTTTCCAAGTTTGTAACTGTCCTGAGTAAATAGGGATGTATAGGCCATATGAAAATCATTCATACTTCAGGAATTGTGGTTGTGAGTTGCCTAGTTTGTTGTAATTTCACTTTTGTTATTAAGCAAAAGTACCTTTAGGGAGTACAGGTATTGTCATCCTCAGGTCCTTGAAGATGTTTCTTCAAGATGTTTGGTTGTCAACTTTAGACAATACTCTTAGTGCTTGCTTCAATAGAATAAATAGCCTATTTTTACCACAGCTGTGTACCTCTACAATATACATCCAGTTTGTGGATAAAATGTAACAAGAATATCCTGTTATGTCTTTCTTTGAGATAGTGTTAGTATAATTTTGTTTTTGTGGCCCCTGTGGTAATGATATCAAGACCACTAAAGAATATTCATAGATTCTGTGTTAGTATTATTGCCTAATTTCTTCAACTAAGGATAATTTTATCATGATATAGGATTTGTCAGCCCAATACAAGGAAAAACATGCCTTACATACATACATATGAATATACACACATGTTTAAGGAGTAGTGGCTGGGTGGTCGGCCATTGTCATGTTGTAAGAACCATCCTGGCATTTGCCTGCAGTGATTGGGTAAAACCTAAATCAAGATGGCTGGACAGCATATAAGCCTCCATCATCCCAAATCTGATGCCAGTTTTGTAACAAAAACACTACCTTGTTTAGTTATACCCAACATACAACGCTCTCATATTTCTAAATACTTGGAACAAGTTGGTTTATGATTGTGTACACTGTCCATTTAGCTTCTCCACACTTATCACTGCATGCTACATACATTTCCAAATGACTCTACGATGATGCCCATGCTGGCACGTCTCTGCTACATCTTCATGTCGTCCTTTCCTCCTATCTGAAAATTTGAGTCAACATTTCCTCATGATGTGTGTGATGTTGAACTCAGAAAAAATTGTGGAGACATTAGTGTTGTGCATTTAGATCTAGGGTGTAAAATTGTTACTGTGTATTATATCATACAGAAGTGATTTAGATATCATTTACCCCTACTCTGAATTCTATAAATAATCTTTAATTTTGTAGTATGCTCTATTTGAGGGGTACACTTTGACTGCCTTTGTAAATAAATGTATTTTAATTATATCCTGTAGCACCTTGCCAAGTTGTTATGCAATTTTGCCCTGTTTAAAAAAAATGCTGTTAAATATTTTTTGTTTGTTTTCACTTCATTAAATGTAAATCTAAATTGGCTCTTGTTACATGACCATGCATAAAACTATTAGTGGCATACCTTACTTAATAATGTTCTTCCTCATGTGCACAACAGATGAGTATATGAACTAACTTGTTGCAGTAGGGATACCTATTTTTTTTTTTTAAAAAAATATGTCCATGCAGTGAGCCTGATTACTACATTTGGTTCTTATTCTTTTGACCTCTTTCTTCAGTTCAGAAATTTCGACCATGTTTCTTGCATTCTGTCCCTAGCAAATGGGTCAACCGAAGCCTGTCTCCTTTTATGCATGATATAGCTATTTTGCCTTGAGGCATGTCATGGCGGCGCTACATACTTGGAATGGGTTGTGTTGGCAGAGTCATGTTGGAGTATAAAGTGGAGCTATCTAGCTTGGGATGCTTGTTTATGTTGGCAGTTATGGGCAATAAATTCATTTTTAAGTTTGGAGTTATTAGTGTGGTGTGTTGTTTGGATATGAAGTAGTTCACATGTAGGTCCCTGCATACTGCACTGGGACACGGCATGTTCATGACGATTAGACTTTATTCTTTGTTGACTGCCGAGGATTTTGTTTGCTTGATTTTTATGTTGGTTTTTGTTTTGGTATGTCTTCATTATTAGAATTGACATATATTTAGTTTGTCCCCATACAAAACCACCTAATTTCGATATCAAGCTGCTAGTTTCGTGTTATTTCCATAACTACATATTTTTTATATTATTTTTGTCTGTCTGCATGTATAATGAGTGATGTCACCATATTGTATAAGCTTGAAATAGGGATGTCTGCCATCTTGATGACGTCATGGGTCAATACCAACTGGTGGTACTCCAGTCTTTAGTTTTCTCCAGAAAAATAACCCATAGCTAAGATTAGAGTTTACATCAGAATAGTACATCAGCTTAAGACACTGACTGTTACACTCTGTTGATAGAACCATAAGGGCATAATATGGTTACAACATTCTACACTACTGGCCATTAAAATTGCTACACCAAGAAGAAATGCAGATGATAAACGGGTATTCATTGGACAAATATATTATACTAGAACTGACATGTGATTACATTTTCATGCAATTTGGGTGCATAGATCCTGAGAAATCAGTACCCAGAACAACCACCTCTGGCCGTAATAACAGCCTTGATACACCTGGGCATTCAGTCAAACAGAGCTTGGATGGCGTGTACAGGTAGAGCTGCCCATGCAGCTTGAACATGATACCTCAGTTCATCAAGAGTAGTGACTGGTGTATTGTGATGAGCCAATTGCTCGGCCACCATTGACGAGACGTTTTCAATTGGTGAGAGATCTGGAGAATGTGCTGGGCAGGGCAGCAGTAGAACATTTTCTGTATTCAGAAAGCCCCGTACAGGACCTGCAACATGTGGTTGTGCATTATCCTGCTGAAATGTAGGGTTTCGCAAGGATCAAATGAAGGGTAGAGCCACGGGTCGTAACACATCTGAAATGTAACATTCACTGTTCAAAGTGCTGTCAATGCGAACAAGAGGTGACCGAGACGTGTGACCAATGGCACTCCATACCATCACGCCGGGTGATATGCCAGTGTGGCAATGACGAATACACGCTTCCAAGGTGCGTTCACCGCAATGTCGCCAAACACGGATGTGACCATTATGATGCTGTAAACAGAACCTGGATTCATCCGAAAAAATGACGTTTTGCCATTCATGCACCCAGGTTCATCGTAGAGTACACGATTGCAGGCGCTCCTGTCTGTGATGCAGCTTCAAGGGTAACCGCAGCCATGGTCTCTGAGCTGATAGTCCATGCTGCTGCAAACGTCATCGAACTGTTCGTGCAGATGGTTGTTGTCTTGCAAACATCCCCATCTGTTGACTCAGGGATCGAGACGTGGCTGCATGATCCGTTACAGCCATGTAGATAAGATGCCTTTCATCTCGACTGCTAGTGATACGAGGCCATTGGGATCCAGCACGGCATTCCGTATTACCCTCCCGAACCCACCGATTCCATATTCTGCTAACAGTCATTGGATGTCGACCAACGCGAGAAGCAATGTCACGATAAGATAAACCGCAGTCACGATAGGCTACAATGTGACCTTTATCAAA
This sequence comes from Schistocerca piceifrons, assembly GCF_021461385.2. Taxonomy (NCBI): domain Eukaryota; kingdom Metazoa; phylum Arthropoda; class Insecta; order Orthoptera; family Acrididae; genus Schistocerca; species Schistocerca piceifrons. The sequence goes on along the minus strand of NC_060140.1, from coordinate 218,369,188 downwards.
GTCGGAAATGTGATGGTATGCATTTCTGCTCCTTACACGAGGCATCGCAACAATGTTTCACCAGACAATAAATAGTTATATCTAAAACTCAGAGTTTGTTACACAACCCATAGATCTTCATTTACATTTAATACGGTAGATTTGTTTACTGTCTTTAAGTTGAAATTCATGCGGTTTGTTTCCTTATGTTCACTGTTAAATATCATATAGCTACTGCTAAATTGTGCACATCCTTGTGGGTTCCATTTGCTTTCTCGGCTTCAGTTTTTGAATATATTTTATTGTACTTGTCTGCCTTTTCCAGTTTCTTTTTGTCGTAGGGGTGTTCAGTACATAATGCAACTCATTTTTTTCTAAAAACAGATTGGTTTTATGCAGGATGCCAATAAGCCATATTAATCCCCAATCTTTTGGTTACAAAACCCTATATTTCAACATAATCTCCGATCATTGAGACATCCTTACACACCCTTACTAGGAGGGTTTGTATGCCTGCCTGATACCACTCTACTGGTTGACATTGGAGCCAACACCTTGCTGCATCAATAACCAGCCCATCATCCACATACTACTTCCTGTGGAGTGCACCCTTTATTGGGCCAAACAGATGGAAGTTGGTAGGTGTGAGATCCGGGCTGTAGAGTGGATGAGGAACAACAGTTCTATGAAGTGTTGAGAGTTTCTCTAAGGAACACAGGCCTGTGTGAGGCCTTGCGTCTGTCAATCACTTCGAATGTGTGTGTCTCCACATTCCAACATTAAAGGAGTCACAGCTGTGTGTGGCCGGCAGCACATGAGAGATCAGACAGGTTTGCTCAGTCTTCTTGCGATGAAGACAGATGTCTCGTCCAACAGCTCACTGTGTGTTTGTTCACTGCTTTTATTCAAGCACCTATGAGTATCTGCGATTCTCTGGTATTCTACCAAAACAAACTTAATGACAGCTCTCTGCTTGGAACACACCTTTATTTTAGATGCCATTTTGTAGGCTATATATAGTGCCGAAACCTATCAGAACTTCTTGAAAAAAGGTACTGAAATGGGAATATTCCATGATGTCCCACAACAAACTCTGCATTTTTCCAACCAAAATTGACTGCGGAAAAAAATTGGTTGCGTACTTATTGAAAACCCATTGTATGTTGCCCCATACTGCTTTATTTTATTTTCTACATTACATATTATTTTATCACTAACTGATTTTGCAGTAAGCAGTGTCCTCCAGTATATATTTCTGTAAGTGTGATGATAATTTAGCAAGTCTGAATTAATATAGTGTTTTCTAAAGAACAGAAATGTGTAATATGCTCAGAACCTGCAGTCATCCATTTATTTTCCACGACTTCAGCAGCTGCAGCTGCTAATGTGGCCACTTTTGGAAATGTCTCAAAAGTTCATTTGAACCATGTGCAGAACATAAAGAATTTTGCATGTACATTTTTTTTTTCTATGCTTCATCCATGTTTAGTGTGTCAATATCCTTGAAAACTTATGTATTTTAGGTTTAGAGAAGAATATTTTATAGTTCGGCAGCTTGTGTCATTGTCCAACCATGCCCTTTACTTAGTCACTTAGCAGCAATGATAAGAGAGATAACGATCCTTTATAAATCTACACTGCAGTTTTCTGTACTTATATCTGTAAGCAAATGGTCTAAGAACAGTATTACATTTTTTTAACATCCCCTTAGCATTGTTTATTATTTGTAACACAAAAAAATAATGCAATGTTTAGTGCATTGTTACTGATTTTATTTTTAACTTGTGTAATTGTGTTCATCTCTCTACCAAAGACTATGTTCGTTTTTGGAGCTGAGACTGTCCATGACTTCAATTAGTGTGTTAAAAAGGTGTCTGTATTGCTACTATGTGAATGGCAGGTCCTACACATACAAAATGATTGCCTTTTATGGATGCCGAGGTTTGACAGTTCAGTATATACTGCCAGATGTATTGATAAATCGCTCAATATACTTATGAGAAGGATAGTTGCTACTCAACATATAGTCAGAATAGATGCCCCCCTCCCCCCCCCCCCCACACACACACACACACCAAATGCAACTCAAACACACATGACCACAGCCTCTGGCTGTTGTCCGGGATTTTCTGTTGTTCGGTATAATTATGCTGTACATCTGATGAGGTCACTAGGTATGGCACAGAAGGATACAACTGATGGCACTTGATTGCATAGCTAAACACCCGTGGCAGATTTAACGGCTGCCACAGACCTTCATGGACCCACGTGTCAACCAGCTGTTATATTCAGTAAGCTCTGTTGTGTATCTGTCGATGACAACTCTGTGCTCAGTGGTTTTTTCATGGACTGATTTGGACCTTGTTGTTATCTACTATTGACATTTAGCCAGAGCACAGATTAGCCTGTCTGCCTATCATGGAAGTCCACCTGTTCGGCCAGCTATTTACATGTTACAGACACAATGTTGACAAAATGAGACTGCAGTGATCAATCCATGCAACAGATAACTTGCGTGAATACTCTGAAAATCATACTAATGAGGATAGGTAGCAACTCACTGTACAGATGATCACTGAGCTGCAGACAGGCACACAGAAAAGACAATCACATTCTCACAACTAAATTTCTGGCCATAGCCTTTGTCAGAACACGAGAGCACATACACATTCACACAATCATTCAGACACAACTCATGCACACATGACCACTGTCTCTGTCTGCTGCATCAACAATATCTGAGAAACAGATCCAAACAAACCTCTCCTCGTGCCTCCCTGCTTCTCATCAGCAGCTGCTAGGCTAGCAGCAAGAAGTGGTGACAGCACTGACTGAAAGCTGAGGGGAGTGGCAGACGGGGAAGAAACAATGAGAATGATGGAGTAGGAAAGTGGCTCACATACTCAACTGCACCCAGCCAGTGATGATGCAAGACATCTCAGTAAACGAACCACTTCAGCTACTGAGACAAAAACTAGATTTTTTCAGTGTTTTTTTTTTCCCCGAATTTCCCTGATACATATGATATTCCCTGATATTCGCTGATTGTGGCAACCCTGATCTTATGAAGTTGGAATGGCTTGGTTTGTTCCTATACCCCACAGCTAATACATTTTAAAATATTGATCAGAGTGATGGATCATGCTTGAATGTCAGATGTGGCAACAAAATAAGTTAACTGCTTTACAATAAGACCAACTAATCCTGCTGAACACCTTTAGGCACTGCTCAGCCTAACAGGTGGAGGCAAAGAGGGAAGTAATCAACTGAGTGCAAATCAACTGTCTATGATTAGTAGTGTCTGTAATGGTGGGACAGCATAATGAGAAAACAGCAGAAAAGCGACCCATGACTGCACTCAGCACTGATATAAATGTTCTTTACTGAGGTTGGAACAAATAAATTCTGACAAGGAGCAATTCTTCTGTAGCATAAACTCTAAGAATAGGTGATAGAATAGCACAATAATATTTAGTGTGTTGGTATCTCCACAAGGCAGAAAAGAGTGTGGGAATTGTATGATGGAATCAGAGGGAGCTTCTATAGCCATCTTCAAGGACTGCACAGGGAGTGCTAATATTAATTCTACTTGGCACATGATCTGCAAAATAATTACTCGCTCATCAGTAGAATGAAGCATAGTTTGATATTTATCTTTAACAAAGAGGGATATTCTTTATATTGTTAGCTCACCACAGAGGTAATGATACAATGGAGGCAGCTTGGGATTGTGCCTTTGATCACAAGTAAAAGAATGTTTAAAACGTATCTCATCGAAAAACAGACTTCATGCTGCTCCTTGTGCTAAAACACATTTTCCTTCCCCTTTATTCTGCTTCCTTGTCCTTCTTCCTTTCCCTTTGCCCCTTCCATTACTTCTCTTGGTGTCCTCCTTTATGTCAGCCTGGCTATCCTCATGATTTTGCTTTGTATTGCAATTTTGGTTGGTTGCTTTTCCTCCTCCATTTTGGCTTTTCTTTTTTGGTCGCTGTCAGGTATTTGATCATCTCTAAATTTGAAATATGTAGTGTGATTCAGATGGGGAAGAAATCCCTCTCCCATCTCCACTCTCCCACCACCCCGCTCCCAACCTCCTTGCTAGGTCACCAGCTCGGTAGCCAGTCCATGTGGTGGGGCTGTTATGTACCTATCTGGCTGAGCCCCCAGATACCACAGGGATAACACTGCTGGTAGCTGTGCTGTGAATGCTTTGTGCAAGCCTAGGAATGGTTGCCCATCTTTTTGGGGCATCAGAACTCCCGGCAACAACTGTCCTGCCAGGCGGCTGGCCTTTGCTGCTGCTGCTGCTGGGTGGTGCCCACAAGACACGCCCCTGTTCAGAGAGGATGGTACCAGGACGGACGTTTGACACATAAAATGCATTAAACTCTCTGGCCGCTCTACTGTGGCTGCATCTCTTCCTTAACGTAGTTCTGTCTCAGTTCATGTTTCTGCCTTTCCAGCCTTACCCTTCATATACATCTGCTGTGCACTTCAACACCTGTCTCTTGAACTGCATTGATGCAGTCGTGCAGGGTATTTCTGCCACTATTCTTCATGCTACTGGCACTGCTGTCCCCCTATCCACAGGTCCCCCTCATTGTTGATCAGTACCACAGTGGACAAAGGGAGTAGCAGTAGCTGTCCAGCGCTGCAAATGGGCATTGCAACGATTTAAACAACACCCTTCACAGACCATCCTCCTTGCTTTTAAGCGTTTCTGTGCTGAGGCTCGTTACCTTGTTAAGCAGAGTAAAAAGCAATGCTGGGAGTGCTGTTTCCTCCCTGGGAATGTATGGCTCTTCATCGCAGGTTTGATCCAGGCTCTGCAGCCTTCTGGGCAACCAGTGACAGTCAACTGCCCAGGGGATTATCCTCCAAGGTGCTCTTTCTACTGATCCATTGGTCCTTCCAGAACACCTCGTGACACACTTTGCATCAGCATCCTCTTTCTATCCTGCCACCTTTCTCCGGCAGAAACACAGAGCTGAAAAGACCAAGCTGAATCTCACATGACATGACCCCAGACCCAGATTCCATCCACAGCCAGATGATCTGACACTTGGACATTACACAGAGGTAATATCTACTAAGGGTCTTCAACCACATTTGGCTCATGCGTGCCTTCCCTTTGCAGCGGCAAGATGGTATAGTTATCCCCATCCATAAGCCTGGGAAAAACCCAATGTCTCTTGACAGCTACTGCCCAATTAGCCTGGTGAGTGTACTCTGTAAACTGCTTGAGAGGATGGTTAGCTTCTGATTAAGTTGAGTACTTGAATGTCGGGGCCTTTTGTCCTGGTATCAGTGTGACTTTCGGGAAGGCTGATCTCCGACTGACCATTTGTATTGTATTGTATTGTATTGTATGGAACTGAGGACCTAGAAATGACGGAGAGCCTTGGTTCCCGCAGTAGCCCTCAGTGATACACAAACCCACAACAGGCTACAGCAGTCCACTCACCCCACTGCCGCCCCACACCGAACCCAGGGTTATTGTGCGGTTCGGCCCCTGCTGTGTGTATTTGTGCTGGGAACCAGCACACCTTTCCACCCAGAAAGTAGTGTGTTAGACCACATGGCTAACCAGGCGGGCAACTGGACCATTTACTCAGATTTGGAACTGCAATCCGACTGGCTTTTACTAACTGTTGGCACCTTGTCATGGTCTTCTTTGACCCACATAAGGCATACGAAATGGCTTGGTGCCATTGCATTTTAGTTACCTTCCGTGACGGGCTTTTGCGGCCCCCTTCTGATTTTTATTTGTGATTTTTTTTATCCCTCCTGCTCTTCTGGGTTCCAGTTGGCACTTCACTCAGCTCCCTTCAGATTCAGGGGAATGGTATCCCACAGGATTCTGTATTAAGTGTCACACTCTTCCTCATAGCCATCAATGGGCTTGTAACCTCTGTTGGCCCTAGATTACACTGGTGTTGTATGTCAACGATTTTTGCATCTGGTGCAGATCCCACTCGGTAGTGTCTGCTAAGTGCTGGCTCTAAGGCATCATCTGACGGATCTCTGCATGCGCTGTTTCCCATGGCTTCCAATTTTCTCCCTCCAAAATTCGGGTTATGCATTTTTGTTGTCAGTTCATAGTACATTCTGATCCAGAACTTTATTTAGGCGACCAGCTCCTAGATGTTACAGCACAGTCCCATTTCTGGGGATTTTTTAAAATTTTTATTTTTTTAAAAATGAAAAGCTGATGTGGCTGGCCCATATTCACCGCCTGAAGACTACATGCATGGCAAAGCTTAATGCTCTCCGCCTCCTGGCCCACACGTCTTGGGGTACAGACCATGCTACTCTTCTCCATCTTTACAGTGCTCTGGTCTTGTCCAGACTAGATTATGGTAGTCAGGTTTATGGCTCAGCAGCTCCTCCCGCTCTGAAAATACTTGATGCTTTTCACCATTGTGGGGTGCATCTGGCTATTGGTGCCTTTCGCACTACTCTCGTTGACAGTCTCCTCACAGAAGCGGGGATTCTCCCCTCTACAAATACGACAAAGCCAACTTCTGGTTTCTTACACAGTCGCCATTCGCAGATTCCCTGACCATCCCATGTAGCCTGTCGTCTTTGCAAGTCTCCTTTCCGATCACTGCCCAAGGGTGGGATTGCTGGTTGGAATGCATCTCACTTCCCTCAGTCGGGATCTTCATTCCATTCACTGAAAAGTGCCCCGTTAATCAGTCAAGCAATCAGTGTCAAAATTTGTCAGGGAAAAATGCTAAAATGTGTCTGGAAATCAGGTAAGAATTAGGGAATTTCACTTGAAGAAACTTGTGGCAACCCTGAAGATCTTTATGCGACCATTACTAAAATGTGAATACATGATTTTTATTAATGTTGCAAATATTGATATTTTATTGCACACATGGGATAAATACACACATTGGTTTCTTATGAAGCTCAAAATTATATTGCATCTGATTGATTTCACAAACAGTGCACTCCAAGTATAATTTTCAGTGTTTTGGTTTACAGTATTTTTGACAATCAACATGATTCTAAAAAAAAGATACTGTTATGTTTCTAAGCAATGAATTTGACAATTTGCTACAATGTACTGTTTCCTTGCCAGTTGTTGTCTCATTGTTGACTGTTCTCTGTTTTATAACAGTTTGTAAATTCAGTGATTGTTCATGAGCGAGACTTTTTAGTGGATGCTTTTGGTATTTCATCACCTTTCCCACAATATTTTAGCATGGATACTGAAAACATCATATTAAGTGTTGAAACATCATACATAAATGTTGTTCTGTATTATCTGGTGACAATGGAAGCTTCAATGAAAAGTCTTGAGATATGTTATCGTATCAGAACCATATGGTGCTCGTTTGGACATTATGCACTTCTTTAATCATATTTTACATTTCACTACACGTTCAATTTATAGTGTTACTGGTGAACAGATGTGTGGTAGAAAATTCTCATTTTTGGAAAGATTTGGGTGATAGCTCCTGTTGATTCCCTTAAATCTGCGGTAACTTAGTAGCTGCCACCCAAAATCATCGTGCCTACCATTCAGACTCTCAGAGGCTCCAAAACCTGTGATGGAATAGCACACTCACCACCACATGGTCATTTGATTACTGCTTTCCCTCATCACCTGTTCAGCCATTTTTCCAGTGACTTAGTATTTTTTGGTCACATAACTACCTAATACACTAGTCTTATTGTATATTTTCCCTTGCTTGCCAAGTAGAACAATTGACTTTGAGATTTAGTGTTTTTGTCCTCTTTTTTGTTAGTGTTCGTCTGCTGTCAGTTGGTAAAGTAGTAGTTTTGCTTGTATTCAGATGACATTAGTTGACCTACATAAATTAACAGTGTGACATATGGCAAATATTCTTTTAAAATGTTGTTTGCAGAAGATAAATGCGCTCAAAATGTTGATAGAACTGTATTAAATATAATCACGTATTTACTTTCTTGTTTTTCTTCTTGATTGCTTAGAAGATGGCTGTGTCCACGACAGACAACTCTGCAGTGACGGCAACATTGCCAGTTACAGTACAGGGAGTCATCAGTACAACATTTGGACCAGGAAATGGAACTTCAGGAGTTGCGCAGCCAACTACAGCTTCAGTTTTGTCAGCTATAACAGGAGCAGCAGTTATGAGTGTCCAAAATGAGGCTGCACCTATCTTTCTGCAGACCAAAGCTGCAAAAGGAATTGCTGGGGCTTTTGTTTGGGCTGCACTTATCCTCACATGCCATCAGGTAAGTGCTCTCTCTCTCTCTCTCTCTCTCTCTCTCTCTCTCTCTCTCTCTCTCTCACACACACACACACACACACACACACACACACACACACACACACACACACACACATGAAGCAAAAAGCCTTGTTTGCTTTTGATGAATTAGTTGATGGGTGAACGGCCACATGTCTTTGTGCAGCAGACACACTATTTTGGTAAGTGATGACATTAACATCATCCAGTATTTGCCCCTTAGGGAGTTCACAACTCTTTCATGAGTACAGATATGGCAAGCATGGGGGCTTCACCCCCTCCCCCCCCCCCCCCCCCCCCCCTTCCTAGCTACTTACATCACATACTTTCTTTCCTGTGCTGTAATCTCTCATTTCTGACTGTCTTTCTCATTATGACAGCCTTTGATGTCAACCTGGCTATTCCCTATGTCCTGCTTTCCTTTCTCAGTGTATTAATTCATTTACTTAGCATCACCTTTTGGTTGGAATAACTTTTTGTCTCTTCTGGGTTTGATCTTCATTTTCAAATTTTTTGTTCTGTAGGGTGGACCAACTGGGGAAGAAGACCTTAAATAGTGCCTGTTGCATGCAGCGTTAGAGGTCATCTGTGCACAGTACTTGTGTAGACTCTTATATGAGCTTCAAATCTAATGCTGTAACCAATCCAATGTGGTGGGCTCATTATGTACACTTTTGGATGAGCCTCCAGACTACACAGGGATGGCATTGCTGATACCTGAACTACTAGTTCCCCTTGCCAGTCAAGGGATATATGCCCATCTTCCTGGGGCATAAGGACTCCTAGCAGTGTCCATCATACCAGATGCCCTTTTCTACGTTTTGGTGTGCGTATGGGAGGTGTAGATGGCGTTAGGGCAGACATTTCACTCACGAAGCATATCAAATTACACCAAAGCAATTGTCATTCTCACCAGGCCATATCATCAGACAGGTGTAGAACGTTCAAGCCTTCTGTTTTTCCTACCCTGGCTACACCATGGGAAGAGGGGTGACCCAAACATCTGGGAGTCAAATAGTTTGTTCAGTACTTAATAAGTACTCAAACTGATAGGGATACTTTTATGTGACAAAAATAAAATTTTTGTGGAACATATTGAAGATAAATTTGGAGTAGTTGAATAATTGGGAAAAAATGTACAATGATCATTATTAGTCAAAGTGTCCTCTGTTGCACAAACTACAAATCTTGATGCATGTGATAGTAAATGTGGCATACCTTTGCCCCATACAAAAATTCTAATATGGTCCAAGGTAGTTCAACATACAAAGGCACCCTTATCAGTCTTTGAAAGGAATGTCCTCCTTGAAAAAGTCAGACATTGGGACTAGTTGTGATGTGTAACTTTATATTCCACCACCCATAAGTTGCTTAAGCTTTGGTCACATATAACCTGCTGCAGGGCAGACGCAAAATGCGACAGTGGCTGATGATCATGCCCTGAAGACAATCCTTGTGAAGAACCACCTTCATGTGTCAATTAAACAGAACACTATCCTCCACATTCACCAGTTTGCCCAGTCTTCAAGAAAAAAAAGAAAACACAGGAATATAAATCTTCTGACCACCTGACACATAATGAGGCATGGAAAAAAAAATACAAATGCCCACACCTTTTTGATATGACGACCAATCATACAAAAAGTCACAGCCGTCTCCCTGACTACCCAGTTTTTTTCCAACTAGCTTTGCCACCGTACTCCTTTGTTGTGGTTCCCATGGCTCTGTCTTCAGAAATAACTTCCCACATGCGGCTCAATGTCTACTGGTGACAGTGCTCCCTCTCAGGATGCCTCTCCCCAGAAATCCACAGAGCAGAGCCCTGACATCAGACCACTCTTCATCTGTTCCCTCACTCATCTCGAATAGGCCCTAGCAAGAATCTCTGCCACCAGAGGCTGTGACGGAGAATTGGAACAAGACTACTCCTCCGATCCTGGGGATGCCAGATCCCCCTACACAGTTGGATTCAAAACCAATGCTCATTGATGTGGTTCCATCCCCATCGGTGACAAGCAGTGACCCTGGGGTGTGGCTAGTCCTCTTGGCCCCTTCATGCCTAACCGGATACCCACAATGTGACCATTCAGTGAAACTGTAGTGGCTATTATTGTCACCTGCTGAAACTATGGCACCTTATTTCTTCCCCTTCTGGAATTTCTGCTGTTGAACAAGAGGAACACTTCACTAACTGCCATTCCCCAATGCTTCATGATTATCGTGCATCCTCTCAGAACCATGCTGGCCCCAAGAAGACATCTGGAGGGGTCTGTACATTGGTTCACACAGACGTAAGTGAGTGGGTTCCCCATTATACTATGTTGGAAGCAATAGTGGTGCAGGTGCAAACGTCTTCAGCAACCACTAATTGCTACTTTTATTTGCCTCCAGGCAGGCTAATTACTTACATTGAGTTGACCAACTTAATCCATAAACTTGCCCTCTCCTTTCCTCATACTTGTGGACTTCAGTGCACACCACCCCTGTGGGATATACAGTTTCATCTGGTACGAGCCTTCTTCTTGAGCAGCTTTTTACCGGCCATGATCTGTCTCTCCTTAGTGATGGTACACCTACCCACTTCAGTACCACCCGTGGCATCTTTTTAGCTCTCTGTCTAACACTCCCTTCCCCCAATCTCATGGATTTACTTCATTGGTCACTACATGATGATCTTTCAGACAGTGATCATTTTTCGGTGAGCCTGTGACTTTGTTTCCATTACCAGATGTATGAACTACCACTTTGGGTGCTTCAGAGAGCCAACTGGTAGTTGTATGCCTTTGATGTTACTTTCTCCTCCTCTCTGTCAAATTACTTTGACAAGTTGTGCAAGATTTCTCAGATGTGATCACCCATGGCACTGGAACTTCTATTCCTCTTTCTATAGGTCCTCTCCATTCTCACTTGTGCCTTGGTGGACCAAAGACACTTCAATAGCTACTCAGGATCGCCAAAGAGCCCTGCAGCATTTCAAGCGCAATCCTTCATACACCAACCTTATCACTTTCAAACAACTTCCTGCTAAGGTTCACTGTCTAATTAAACACAGTAAGAAGGAATGCTTGGAGCACTGTCTCTTTCCTGGGAACAGATGCCTCTTCATCCCAGTTCCAGGCCAAGCTCCATAATCTTCTGGGCTCCCAAACGTCCCCACATGTATCTGGTCTCTTTCTTCAGGTTACCTGACTCGTTGGGTATTGCTGCTGGACACTTTGCAACCCTACTTTCTGATGGTCTCAGTGTCCTCTTATGTGGCTGCCTTCTGGATGTGGAAGTGACAGACTGAAGCTGTGCCACTCTCCTTCTCCCCTTGGCTTGCCAAAGTATGTGATGAACCATCCAGTAACTGGGAACACTTCAGGTTCATGCCTCATCTCTTGATACAGCCCCAGGCCCAGATTCCATCCGCAGTTAGGTGATACAGCATCTGTTATTCAACAGCTCCATCTCTCCAGAGTCTTCAACCATATTTGGCTCAATGGTGTCTTCCCTTTGCAGTGGTGAAATATTACCATCATTCCAATCCTTAAGCTGGGCAAAAACTCAATAATCATTGACAGTTACTGGCTGATTAGCCTCCCCAAGGTGCTGTGCAGACTGCTAGAAAGGATGGTTGCCCGCCAATTTTGGCGTGTCCTTGAATCTTGGGCCCTTTGGCCCCCCTTTAGAGTGCTTTTCTGGATGGTCGATCCAGAACCAATCATCTGGTGAGGTTGTAAATGACAGTCCAAAAGGCTTTTTCTAAATACCAACACCTCATTGCAGTGTTTGTTTGACCTACATAAGGCATAAGACACCACATAACACTATTGCATTTACTTACCCTCCAAGACTGGGGCTATCAAGACTCCCTACCAATTTTTATTCATTGGTTTTTAACCTTCCGATCGTTCTGTGTTAGAGTTACTACTTCAGTCAACTCTCCATGGGTCCAAGAGAATGGTGTCCTGCAGCTGTAGCCTTGGCTGAGCATCAGCAAGGTGCCATCCAACAGGCATCTGCTTGGACCCTTTCCCGTAGTTTTCTCTTATCCCCTGCAAAAGTGGAAGCTATGCATTTTTGTCCTTTTACCACAACAGTCCAGCTTGATCCAAAACTCATCCTGTTTGCAAAGCATTTGTAAGTTGGTGCACAGTCGATTTTTGGGACTCCTCTTTGACAATAATCTGACTTGGATGTCCTATATTCATCAGCTAAAGACTAACTACATGAAAAAACTTAATGCTGTCTGTTACCTTGCCCCAGCTCCTAGGGATGCGAATTGCACTGCTCCCCTTCGTATCTACCGGGCTGTGATCCAGTCCTACTTGGACTATGGTTGCCAGATTTATGGCTCGGCCGTGTCTTCAGGTTTGGAAGTATACACACAGTCCATCATTGTGGAGTTTGACTGGTCGCCAGCACCTTCCAGACTACTCCCAAAAAGTGTCTTGTTGCCAGAACAGGGCTTGTCTCTCCTCAGGTCCAACAATACCAATGCTTGCTCTGCTATACAGTCACCAACTGACAATTTCCTTATCATCCAATATATCCTATTCTGTTTGCATACGTGGGGCATCAATCCCCCGACACTCGCCCTTGGATGGGATTACCAGTTGGAATGTGCCTTGCAGCCCTCTGCCAGGATCTGCGGGTATCCTCTGTAGCTTGTACTGCACATGTTTTCTCACACTCCCTCCCCCTCCTCCTTCCCCTTTTCCATATTTGGTTAATACTCAGGCAATGAATTGGGGCTGATCTGTTACAGGGACCTAAAACCTGTCACCTTATAACCTTTCAGTGTCTGTTCCTTTCACTTCTTCAGGAGTATCAAGGTTCTACATCATCTGGTGGGCTATTAGCCCCTCTAATAAACTCTGAACTGTCAAGGAGACTACTGCTGCATAGTACTCTTTCTTCCATTCCTCTCAGAAAGGACCCAGTGTTGTATATTACCTCTGCATCAGCCATACCAGCCTGACCCATAGTTTTAGTTGACAGAATGAGTGACACCCAATTTGTGCTTTTGGAACCTTACTGACAGTTGCTCATATCCTTGTGGAAGGCACCGTAGTTCTGCCTCTCCATGCTAAGCAAGGTCTCCCGAATTCTTTGCCTCTCACGTTCTAAATCTGCATACATACCGCAAGCCACTCTGTAGTGCATGATGTAGGGTACCTCGTACCACTGTTAGTCATTTCCTTTCCTATTCCACTTGCAAATAGAGAGGGGGGAAAAAACCACTGTCTCTTCTCTTCCATATAAGCCCCAATTTCAATTATCTTGTCTTTGTGGTCCTTACACGAAATGTTCATTGGTGGCAGCAGAATGGTTCTGCAGTCAGCTTCAAATGTTGGTTCTCTAAATTTTCTCAGTTTAGTGTCTCATGAAAATAACATTGCCTTCCCTCCAGGGATTCCATTTCGGTTCACAAAGCACCTCCACAATATTCGTTTGTTGATCGAACCTACCATTAACAAGTCTGATAACTTGCCTCTGAATTGCTTCAATATCTTCCTTTAACCAGACCTTGCAGTGATCCCAAACACTTAAACAGTACTCAAGAATGGGCCACACTAGTGTTCGTTACGTGGTCTCATTTATAGATGAGCTACACTTTCCTAAAATTCTCCCACGAAACTGTAGTTGACCAGTTGACTTCCCTACTCCCATCCTTACATGTTCACTCCATTTCATATTGATTTGCAGTGTTATGCCTAGGTATTTAATCAACATGACTGTTTCAAGCAGCAAACTATATATACTATATTTGAACATTATGGGATTGTTTTTCTTAGTCATCTGCATTAACTGAATTTTTTCTACATTTAGAGCAAGCTGCCATTCATCACACCAACTAGTAATTTTGTTGAAGTCCTCCTACAGTTACTCAACATTGACAACTTCCCATACACCACAGAATCATCAGCAAATAGCTGCAGATTGCTCCTCACTCTTCCACCAGGTCATTTATATTGGCAGCTGATGCATGGACAGTTGAACTGGTGCTATGTCTTCTCCATGACAGTGGTTTTATTCTCAGATGTTTCATTTTAAACTAGCTTCAGGGTGAGGTTGGGCATCTCATGCCACATGGTGGACCATGGGAACCATCGACCCTGCGTCTTTTGTATGCTGCCTCTGTCATCCCCCCTTTGCTCTGTTTTAGTTGCTTTTAGGCAGTTTTCCCCTTTTTCTGACTGTTCTCTGTTTTAGGAGTAGCTCTGTTGATTTGTGGGTGCTATCGTCCTTTTTAATGCTTTGCCTGTGATGGATTGTGTGTGGAGCAGTTCTAGGAGGACCTGTCCTCTTCGCATGCAGAGCACAGGGTGGCACCCAGTCGTGTGAAGTTAGCACCCCTTTTTCGAGAAATATACATTTTTTTCACAGTTCTTGATAGATGTAGCATAGTTCTAGAGTTCTTTATACAAAATTTCAATAGTTCTGCAAAATTTAGCGACGAAAACAACAATACTCGAAAAAATTTTCGTATCGAAAATGTTCTTTGGCAGTTTCCGCAAAATGTAAATAAGTACAAGAGTTCTGAGCACAGTTCTGAACAGAGCTCCAAGAGTTCTTTCGAAAATCCAAGTAACATTTTTTTGTGCAGCTAACAGTTTACGAGATAATTGCATTTTAATGAGAAAATCTTTTCACTTACTGTGAAGTTGGCTCCCTTTTTTTTAGAAATACATATTTTTTTCAGAGTTCTTGATAGATATGGCATAGTTCTAGAGTTCTTTGTACAAAATTTCAATAGTTCTGCAGAATTTAGCGAAGAAAACAACAATACTCGGAAAAATTTTCGTATTGAAAACATTTCTTGTCAATTTTCTCAAAAATTAAACTTGTACAACAGTTCTGAGGACAGTTCTGAGGACAGTTCTGAACAGAACCCCAAGAGCTCTATCGAAAATTCCAGCAACATTTTTCTATGGCGATAATGGTTTGAGATAAATTGATTTAATATGGGACACACTTTCTTTACGGATAATATAAATATATTCGTACAACAGTTCTGATGACAGTTCTGGACACCATGTGAAGAGTTCTATCGAAAATCCTACTGAAATTTTTTTGTGCAGGTAATAGTTTAAGAGGTAATTGCAACTTAATTAAGAATTCCGTAAGAGCTCCTACTGTGAAGCTGGCACCCTTTTTTTCAGAAATATATATTTTTTTCAGAGTTCTTGATAGATAAGTCATAGTTATAGAGTTCTTTATACAAAATTTCAATAGTTCTGCAGAATTTATCGACGATAACAACAATACTCGGAAAAATTTTCGTATTGAAAATGTTCTTTGGCAATTTCCACAAAATGTAAATAAGTACAAGAGTTCTGAGCACAGTTCTGAACAGAGCTCCAAGAGTTCTTTCGAAAATCCAAGTAACATTTTTTTGTGCAGCTAATAGTTTACGAGATAATTGCAATTTAATGAGAAAATCTTTTCACTTACTGTAAGTTGGCACCCTTTTTTTCAGAAATATATATTGTTTTCAGAGTTCTTGATAGATATGGCATAGTTCTAGAGTTCTTTGTACAAAATTTCAATAGTTCTGCAGAATTTAGTGACGAAAACAATATTCGAAAAAATTTTCGTATCGAAAACATTCTTTGTCAATTTTCGCAAATTGTAAATAAGTACAACAGTTCTGAGCACAGTTCTGAACAACTCCAAGAGTTCTATCGAAAACCCAAGTAACATTTTTTTTGTGCAGCTAATAGCTTACGAGATAATTGCAATTTAAGGAGAAAATCTTTTCACTTACTGTGAAGTTGGCACCCTTTTTTTCACAAATGTATACTTTTTTCAGATTTCTTGATAGATATTCCATAGTTCTAGAGTTCTTTGTACAAAATTTCAATAGTTCTGCAGAATTTAGCGACGAAAACAATATTCGAAAAAATTTTCGTATCGAGAACATTCTTCGTCAAATTTCCCAAATTGTAAATAAGTACAACAGTTCTGAGCACAGTTCTGAACAGAACTCCAAGAGTTCTATCGAAAACCCAAGTAACATTTTTTTGTGCAGCTAATAGTTTACGAGATAATTGCAATTTAAGGAGAAAATCTTTTCACTTACTGTGAAGTTGGCACCATTTTTTTCACAAATGTATATTATTTTCAGAGTTCTTGATAGATATGCCATAGTTCTATAGTTCTTTGTACAAAATTTCAATAGTTCTGCAGAATTTAGCGCCGAAAACAATATTCGAAAAATTTTTCGTATCGAAAACATTTTTTGTAAATTTTCGCAAAAATTAAACTTGTAAAACAGTTCTGAGGACAGTTCTGAACAGAACCCCAAGAGCTCTATCGAAAATCCCAACAACATTTTTCTATGGCGATAATGGTTTGAGATAAATTGATTTAATATGGGACACACTTTCTTTACGGAAAATATAAATATATTCGTACAACAGTTCTGATGACAGTTCTGGACAGAACCCCAATAGTTCTATCGAATATCCTAATTACAATTTTTTGTGCCGCTAACACGTTAAGAGATAATTGCAATTTAAGGAGGGAATCTCTTCACTTACTGTGAAGCTGGAATCCTTTTCTTCAGAAAGATATATTTTTTCAGAGTTCTTGATAGAAATGTCATAGTTCTAGAGTTAGTTGTACAAAATTGGAATAGTCCTGCAGAATTTCGCGAGAAAAACAACAATACTCGATAAGTTTTTCTTATCGAATACATTCTTTGTCAATTTTCACAAAAAGTAAATTCGTACAACAGTTCTGAACAGAACACCAAGAGCTCTATCGAAAATCCTAATAATATCTTTTTGTTGCGATGGTAGTTTATACGGTAACTGCTTTGATGTTAGACCCACTTTCTCCACAGAAAAAGTAAATTCGTTCAACAGTTTTGATGAACAGTTCTGGTTAACACCTCAAGACTTCTATCGATAATCATAACAACATTTTTTGTGGTTATAATAGTTTGTATGGTAAGTGATTAATTGTGGGGCACTCTTACTAAAAAAAAAATTATGTCTGTTCGTATGCTCTGATGCCAGCTCTGGATAGCATTGTAAGAGTTCTATCGAAAATACTAGTAACATATTCTGTGCAGGTAATTGTTTACGTAGTAACTGCCTTTATTAAGGAATGCGTATGAGCATTTCCCGTGAAGTTTGAACCCCTTTTACGATAAATATAAATTTTTTTCACAGTTCTTGATTTATATGCAATAGTTCTAGATTTCCCTGCTCAAAACACGAATAGTTCTACAGAATCTCGGGAAGAAAACATTAACTCGGCAAAATTTTGGTATGGTAAAAAGTTATTTGTCAGTTTGGAAAAAATAAATTTGTATAACAGTTCTGTTGGCAGTTCTGGATAGCACCGGAAGAGTTGCATTGAAAATGGTAAGAACATTTTTGTGGCGATAATAGTTTATACAATAATTGTTTTAATCTGATACTCACTTTATCTAATATAGCAAAATTCGTAGAATAGTTCTGATGACAGTTCTGAATATCACCCACAGAGTTCTACCAAAAACTATAACAACATTATTTGTGACGATGACATTATATGAGATAATGAATGTGGGACTCACTTTTGTCATGTAAAAGTAATAAATTCGTACAAAAGATCTGATGGCATTTCTTAATATGACCCTAAGAGTTCTACCGACAACTGTATTAACATTTTTTGTGGGGATAACAGTTAATGAGATAATAGCATTTTCGAGAGACCCACTTGGTCTACATTATAATAAATTGGCACAACCCTTTTGCTGACAGTCCTGGATAGCACCGAAAGAGTTCTTTTAAAAACCCTCATAAAATTTTTATGGTGCCAGTAGATTATGAAATAGATTGTGTGTTCACTCTGCAGTGGGTGTGCGCCGATGTGAAACTTACTGGCAGATAAAAACTGTGTGCCGGACCGGGTCTCTAAACCCAGGCTGTGACAAAAGAATATCGTCACAATATCCTTTCGTCCAGGAGTGCTTCTTCTGCAATTTTCGTAGGACAACTTCTACGAAATTGGGAACGCAGGAGTTAAAGTACTGCTGGAAGTACAGCTATGAGTACGATCGTAAATTCTCAATTTTATTTTGGAAAACCGAAAATCGAAAACCCGGATGTATATTCTACTAAATACAAAAAGTCTAAATGTTCAGCACTATACAAATGCCAGTACACCTTCTTAAGACTGACTGTAGTAACTGTAGGTGGAAGCGTGGGATGTGCACGCTTAGATGATTCAAGGAGAGAAGGCTCGTCAGTGCAAAACAAACAGATGGCTGAGAGAGCAGATACATTCACACGCGCCACTAACCAGATGGTGTCACACCTGTCGAGAATCGCACCAGAGGTACAATGAGCTGTGGTGGAGTGCTGTTGGCATGGTTACTATGCAACTTACTAGATGGGCATCAATACACCGTTATATTAATGTACAATACTTGAGAAACAATGTCATTCACACACTCCGAGTTCCTTATCACTCAGTACTAGACTAAATTACCGGCCTAGTGATAAGCAGCCTATGTACCTCACCGACTACACATCTTCGTGTTATAAGAAAAAAAGAGAAAAATACCAAGGGACACAAAATATGAATCCGGATAAACCGGAAATCCGGATTACTGAGGACCAAATAAACGAGGTTCTTATTTACAAATTTCGAACTTCTTATTAACTTTAATACTGTATCCCCTCAACATTATAACACCTCTATCAGTCATGTATTGAATTAGGATTTAAACATACTACTTAGTTCGTTTGTACGATATATTCAGTAAAAATCCTTACATTTCTATACATTGTAAAGACTTTTAACTCTCTCTGTAGTGTAACTCATCAAACTTCCACACTTCCTTTCTAACTAGAACAAATGTTTGCAACAATATTAATGACAGCAATTTCAAATTTATTCGTTACACGCAGCACATGTTTTTATGTATCCTAGCGGCTGGTGATGTTGCCACATAACTGTCATCCATGAGGGTCCTGGGCATATTTTTAGCTGTTAGTGGGTCCTGGATGTCATGAGAGCCCAAAACAATTACTGTTTTACGTAATAAAATTCATCTGGTTCTTCCTGATTCTAAAAGTATACACTTCATGTGTGCCTTTCATTGTTGTATGATTCAGTATCGACCCTAATGCTCTCTTGATGAGATATGAGCCGATTGCTTGTTTTTATCCACTGTGCCCTTTCATATTATTTCAGCGATTAATTGATTTGTTTATCACCGTAGTAAGTAGTACAAAGCTAATCCAGAATGTAAACTGCACTTAAATTCTGTTTGAACTGTTTAATAGTCAGTGTCCGCTGTCTGAACGTCAAATTTCAGATCAATACACTGCGCATGGTTGCGTTATTTTATAGAAATTTTATTATTGTAAGTGGGAAGTACTAGATAGTGTTGAAGAAATCCAAAGCATATTGTTCGAAGAGCATAATATTATTAGAAATTTACCTGTACCAATAGGTGCAGCCAAAGCAGCATTTGTGATGCTGTAATTACCTCATAGATTACGATATTTGTCTATTGTAGTTTTGTATTCCAATCAGAATTTTGAGAGCATCAAAGCCTCATTTCAACGTGAGAGAGGGGTAAAATCAATAGATGATATTGAATTGAAAGCCTTCATGAGTCTCTTGTTTTTAATTGTTATTAACAAAAGTAACAGATAAAGCCTGGAAGATCTGGGTGGAACTGATGGTGATGGCATTAAAAAATTTCACCTCGCAAATGAACATAAAACGTTTCAAATTTATTCTGGAGAGCCTTAGATTTTACAGTCGCGCTATTCGTGATGAAAGGAGACAATTAGACAAGCTAACAGCTATTCGGGAAATATTTACTGTGTTTGTACGCAACTACCACAAATCTTACACCCTTAGAGAAAATGTTACAGTAGACAAGAAGCTGGAAGGATTCTGTGGAAGGTACAGTTTTCGCCAATATGTATCAATCAAAACAAACGAGTATGGATTCTTAAGTGTGGATTCTTAAGTATTTTACCTGTACAATTTGGAAATATACGCTGTGTTACAACCAGAAGGATTTACCAACTGAGCAATAAACATTTTGATGTTGTTCTGTGACTGTGTAAACCTATATATCAGTCAGGTCAAAATGTGAAAGCGGACAACTGGTTTACTAGTACTGGAATGATAATAGAGCTATGAAGGGAGAATTTTTCTTTTGTTGGCATGATGAAGAAAAACAAGCGCGGAGATTTCTCTAGAGTTTGCTATCAGTAAAAGAAGGGATGCCCACATTTCCTTTTTTGGCTTCCACAAGACTGAACTCTAGTTTCCTCCGTACCTAAAAAGGGGACATGTGTGATCCAGGCATCACGTTTGCATGAAGATAATTCGATAGATGCTGACATTGTAGATAAACGGGAGCCATCCACCGTAAATTTTAAAATAGCGTTAAGCGTGGTATTTTCACAGCGGATAAGCCGAATGCTTTGTACAACGCTGCAAGAAATGTGCGCCGCTGGTCAATGGTTGTATTTTTGTAATGATCAGTACCGTTGGAATCTATGCACAAGTGATTTATTGTGGCAACAGTACGAATTGTATCAGAAGGAAAGGGTTCCTGAATCAGCTATGTTATACAATGTTGTTTTCTTCGCTAAATTCTGCATAACTATTGAAATTTTGTACAGAGAACTCTATAACTATGACTTATCTATCAAGAACTCTGAAAAAAATATATATTTCTGAAAAAAAGGGTGCCAGCTTCACAGTAGGGGCTCTTATGGGGTTCTTAATTAAGTTGCAATTACCTCTTAAACTATTACCTGCACTAAAAAATTCTACTAGGAATTTCGATAGAACTCTTCACGTGGTGTCCAGAACTGTCATCAGAACTGTTGTACGAATATATTTATATTTTCTGTAGAGAAAGTGTGTCCCACATTAAATCAATTTATCACAAACTATCATCGCCATAGAAAAATGTTGTTGGGATTTTCGATAGAGCTCTTGGGGTTCTGTTCAGAACTGTCCTCAGAACTGTTGTACAAGTTTAATTTTTGCGAATTGGCAAAAAATGTTTTCGATAGAAACATTTTTTCGAGTATTGTTGTTTTCGTCGCTAAATTCTGCAGAACTATTGAAATTTTGTACAAAGAACTCTAGAACTATGGCATATCTATCAAGAAATCTGGAAAAAGTATACATTTCTGAAAAAACGGGTGCCAACTTCACAGTAAGTGAAAACATTTTCTCTTAAATTGCAATTATCTCGTAAACTATTAGCTGCACAAAAAAATGTTACTTGGATTTTCGAAAGAACTCTTGGAGCTCTGTTCGGAACTGTGCTCAGAACTCTTGTACGTATTTACATTTTGCGGAAATTGTCAGAGAATATTTTCGATACGAAAATTTTTTCGAGTATTGTTGTTTTCTTCGTTACACTTTGCAGAACTATTGAAATTTTGTGGAAAGAACTCTAGAACTATGGCACATCTAACAAGAACTGTGAAAAAAAATGTATATTTCTCGAAAAAGGGGTGCTAACTTCACACGACTGTGGCACCCTTGTGCAGCCTTAACTGTGTCTCTCGTCTTGTTTTATTATCATGGTCCCACTGATACCTATTACATTTTTAGGCATTTCCCTTTTACTTTTATGATCTCTTGACTAGAAGGTATTCTTTACTCTGTAGCTGTCTTCACCCTTAATCAGGTTGGTGGGTGTTGGACTCTGGTTGGCTTTCTCTTACCATGACCGAGTCCTGAGATGTCACTTGTCTGCTCTTACCTATTTACCAGTCCAATCCACATAGATTTACTTCTCTGTCAATAATTTTTTCGGCTATGGCATCAGTATTGCTTTCAGTGTTTTGTTTTTACCAATCCTACATACTTTCCTCATCAGAGTACATTCCTGGTAGACATCACTAGCTATGAATGACCAAACCACTGACTGAGAGACTGATGACCCTGTTGTTTACTACTGGGGAGTAAATCAACTAGCCAACCATCAGCTGTTTGCTTTTGCCTGAATTAAAAATTGCATTATTGTATTCATGTGAATCTCTTATGTTCAGTTGTAATGTTAAAATTCCAATGCCTCTGGTGACAAAATGTGTTCCCAAGTCCTGTCATTTCACAGACAAAAAAAAAAAAGGCAACAATGGAGGCTTCATCATCATAGATAAGAATGCATATCTTCAGAACTGCATTATTTTTGGGTAGAGAGCAAGAGTAAAATCAAACGCAAATGTCAGTAAGTTTTGCATTGGAAAGGGCAACAGCCATTCACATTCTTGCCGTTTTCAAGCTTGTGCTCTGTCTCCGATAACCTTGTTGTTGACTGTACATTAAATTTAAATCTTTCTTCCCTTGAACTGATTCATTCATTCAGTCATTCATACATCATTTTCCATGAGTTCCATCATGAAGGAGATCCTTCAAGTTGAGAAACAAATCAATTTAAAGATTAACAAGCAGAAGCTATCAGTGACCATTACTTCATCATTGTGTGTAATGACAAATGTTAGCAGAAATAAAACAGTGAAACAATATAAATGGCAGTGCGAATCACTGTTGTTTGGACTTGCACTTTAGAAGTAAAATGATGACTATAAACCTTGAATCTATATTAGTCTTGCAATGTGGTAATATTTTGCACAACAGTGTTATAATCATAAGGAATGCCTTTCTGCAGTATCTACTTAATACAGATATATTTGGAGGGGATTGCAAACTGTTCCTTGAAATATTTCATGCAGCACCCTACATTTTCTGCTAGGTAATACAAATGTGGCAAAGAAGTAACCTAATGTACAATTTCAGCACTTTGTAAGCTCTATCTGCATTACCCAGTTATGGATACAACCTGTGAACTATGTCATTAATTCCAATTCTTAGCTCATTCACGAAACTTGTAATTCAGTAGTTGCTCATGCCATCAAAATGACGACCTAAACAGAGCATGTAGGATAATGTTCTCTCAAAGATTATTTTGCCACAATCTTTTAATGATGCAGAGCTCTGTGTGAATCAATATTTACCTCTGTGTGAAACTTCAATGAGATATATTTGAAATGAGAAAAAAAAAAAAAACTAAATTTTCCGGTGTACAACAATCACTAACTTACCAGTGTCATCTTTACTTTTTAATTGGATATATTCCATTTGATGTTCTGCAGTGACATGGAATACTAGTAACTCGGTGAAATTGTTGAAGAATATTTCATTATTTAAAAAAATGAAGGGTTCAAAATTTAAAAAAAGAAACACTTTTATCAGTACATTTGTTCCATGACTCCCTTATTTTACTCCCAAGAGTAAATATTGACTTCTTCCTTTTTTATATTGTAGTCATATTGAAACTTTTTTCTAATTGCATTGTAAGTACCATCATAAAGTTTATATATAGGATTTGTAATTGATAGTTTGTTTGGCCCTTGTAAAAGATTACTGTTTGCCAGTCCTGCAGAGAGAATAGACGCTGTGCATCGCTAAATAGTGAATACTGCAGTCTATAGATGTGTCACCCATTTACTTCATGGTTCACAGTATTTGTCCTATTTTAATTACTGATAAATGAGGAAATGTTTTAAGTCATAAGGTTATGCTGCAACATAATGTGGCATAGTTCATTTAAGTGCAGGAACAGTAGAACTACTACTTAATAAATTAGCTTTCTTATATTTAACGGTACAAAATTTCATTCCAGAGTAGCCGTTTCCTTGTGTTTTTAACTTCTTTTCTCTCTTATGTTCATCATACTTATCATTTCTAGCATTTCATACTAGGCCTACCCTCTTGATTCTGCTCACTCTCAGGCAAATGTCCTTCTTCTATGATGGGTAGCTCCTGACTGTTTGTATACAAGTTGGTGCCCCATTACCGCGACAGTGCAACTCTGACAGTCATGACTGTGCATCACAAAAAAGTTAGTAACCAAAACTCAAAGCATATGGAATCCATAAAAGAATAACATGTAACAAGAAAAATAATGCAAATATTAATAAATAAATCATCACATGCAACTATAATAGCTGCAATGTGCACACTGTTTTTATTCTGTGTTATATATGAGTCATTTGACTGTGGATTGATGTTGAAATTTTTTGGGTTTCAGATATATCAACACCTTCGGTGGTATACCAATCCTGCCGAACAGAGGTGGATTGTAAGAATCCTGTTCATTGTTCCAATATATGGTTTTTACTCATGGGTCAGCCTTCTCTTTTTCAACAGTGACAGTTACTACATATATTTCTTCACTGTTAGAGACTGTTACGAAGGTTTGTAATATTTCCTGCTATGTAGTTATAGACGGAAAATATTGTGTGTTGTATGGTTTTTACCCACCCCCCTTTTCTCTTCTCGGTTTCTGTTCATTTGCTTGTCTGTATTTTTGAAACAACTAGATACTAGATGAGCTATTTGAATTACTAATAAGCAGTCGTGTAACTTAGAGATTGTGTGTGACCTTACAATTCAGTAGCGCGAGACTCAGTTCAGAAAATGAGAGTTTCCCGACATTGTCATTTTCTGTGAGTGCTTTTAATATGTGGGGAAAAATCTTGTGTCATAGTTTAATTAAGCACTGTTATGTTCAAATGTTCAGTGTTCCCCTCCATGAACCATGGACCTTGCCATTGGTGGGGAGGCTTGCGTGCCTCAGCAATACAGATGGCCGTACCGTAGGTGCAACCACAACGGAGGGGTATCTGTTGAGAGGCCAGACAAATGTGTGGTTCCTGAAGAGGGGGAGCAGCCTTTTCAGTAGTTTCAGGGGCAACAGTCTGGATGATTGACTGATCTGGCCTTGTAACACTAACCAAAACAGCCTTGCTGTGCTGGTACTGCAAACGGCTGAAAGCAAGGGGAAACTACAGCCGTCATTTTTCCCTGAGGGCATGCAGCTTTACTGTATTATTAAATGATGATGGCGTCCTCTTGGGTAAAATATTCTGCAGGTAAACAGTCGGTTAAAGTTAGATATAGTGGGAATTAGTGAAGTTCATTGGCAGGAGGAACATAGTAGGTGAATATGGATTAGGGCTAAGAAATGAAAGAGGAAGCCACCTGGTAGAATTTTGCACAGAGCATGACTTAATCATAGCTCACACTTGGTTCAAGAATCATAAAAGAAGGTTGTATACATGGAAGAATCCTGGAGATACTAGAAGGTATCAGATAGATTATATAATGGTAAGACAGAGATTTAGAAACCAGGTTTTAAATTGCAAGACATTTCCAGGGGCGGATGTGGACTCTGACCACAATCTATTGGTTGTGAGCTGTAGATTAAAACTGAAGAAACTGCAAAAAGGTGGGAATTTAAGGAGATGGGAACTGGATAAACTGAATAAACCAGAGGTTGTACAGAGTTTCAGGGAGAGCATAAGGGAACAATTGACAGGAATGGGGGAAAGAAGGACAGTAGAAGAAGAATAGGTAGCTCTGAGGGATGAAGTAGTGAAGGCAGCAGAGGATCAAGTAGGTAAAAAGACGAGGGCTAGTAGAAGTCCTTGGGTAACAGAAGAAATATTGAATTTAATTGATGGAAGGAGAAAATATAAAAATGAAGTAAATGAAGCAGGCAAAAAGGAATACAAACGTCTCAAAAATGAGATCGACAGGAAGTGCAAAATGGCTAAGCAGGGATGGCTAGAGGACAAATGTAAGAATGTAGAGGCTTATCTCACTAGAGGAAAGATAGATACCGCCTACAGGAAAATTAAAGAGACCTTTGGAGAAAAGAGAACCACTTGTATGAATATCAAGAGCTCAGACGGAAACCCAGTTCTAAGCAAAGAAGGGAAAGCAGAAAGGTGGAAGGAATATATAGAGGGTCTATACAAGGGCGATGTACTTGAGGACAATATTATGGAAATGAAAGAGGATGTAGATGAAGATGAAATGGGAGATACGATATTGCGTGAAGAGTATGACAGAGCACTGAAAGACCTGAGTCTAAACAAGGCTCCGGGAGTAGACAACATTCCATTAGAACTACTGACAGCCTTGGGAGAGCCCTTCCTGACAAAACTCTACCACCTGGTGAGCAAGATGTATGATACAGGTGAAATACCCTCAGACTTCAAGAAGAATGTAATAATTCCAATCCCAAAGAAAGAAGGTGTTGACAGATGTGAAAATTATCGAACTATTAGTTTAATAAGTCACCGCTGCAAAATACTGACGCGAATTCTTTACAGACGAATGGAAAAACTGGTAGAAGCTGACCTTGGGGAAGATCAGTTAGGATTCCGTAGAAATATTGGAACACGTGAGGCAATACTGACCTTACGACTTATCTTAGAAAAAGAATTAAGGAAAGGAAAACATACGTTTCTAGCATTTGTAGACTTAGAGAAAGCTTTTGACAATGTTGACTGTAATACTCTCTTTCAAATTCTGAAGGTGGCAGGGGTAAAATACAGGGAGCAAAAGGCTATTTACAATTTGTTCAGAAACCAGATGGCAGTTGTAAGGGTCAGGGGACATGAAAGGGAAGCAGTGGTTGGGAAGGGAGTGAGACAGGGTTGTAGCCTCTCTCCGATGTTATTCAATCTGTATATTGAGCAAGCAGTAAAGGAAACAAAAGAAAAATTCGGAGTAGGTATTAAAATCCATGGAGAAGAAATAAAAACTTTGAGATTCACCGATGACATTGTAATTCTATCAGAAACAGCAAAGAACCTGGAAGAGCAATTGAATGGAATGGACAGTGTCTTGAAAGGAGGATATGAGATGAACATCAACAAAAGCAAAATGGGGATAATGGAATGTAGTCGAATTAAATCGGGTGATGCTGAGGGAATTAGATTAGGAAATGAGACATTTAAAGTAGTAAAGGAATTTTGCTATTTGGGGAGCAAAATAACTGATGATGGTCGAAGTAGAGAAGATATAAAATGTAGACTGGCAATGGCAAGGAAAGCGTTTCTGAGGAAGAGAAATTTGTTAACATCGAGTATAGATTCAAGAGTCAGGAAGTCGTTTCTGAAAGTATTTGTATGGAGTGTGGCCATGTATGGAAGTGAAACATGGACGATAAATAGTTTGGACAAGAAGAGAATAGAAGCTTTCGAAATGTGGTGCTACAGAAGAATGCTGAAGATTAGATGGGTAGATCACAAAACTAATGAGGAGGTATTGAATAGAATTGGGGAGAAGAGGGGTTTGTGGCACAACTTGACTAGAAGAAGGGATCGGTTGGTAGGACATGCTCTGAAGCATCAAGGGATCACCAATTTAGTACTGGAGGGCAGCATGGAGGATAAAAATTGTAGAGGAAGACCAAGAGATGAATACACTAAGCAGATTCAGAAGGATGCAGGTTGCAGTAGTTACTCAGAGATGAAGAAGCTTGCACAGGATGGAGTAGCATGGAGAGCTGCATCAAACCAGTCTCAGGACTGATGACCACAACGACAACATGTTCAAATACATCATAATTGACTGCTTCCCTTAATTTTAATATAAGCAAGGTGAAGGCAGTGCTGGAGTTTCATGTGTGATGTAGTCTGAATTTTTGTTAAAAAGAACAAAGTTACTATTGTAAATTGAAGAACATTGAGAAGAATGTGTGTGTTTTTACTTTGTGTGACTTAGGTACATAATTACAATAATAAAGTACCTCTTCATTTGAGTGTATCTTTGACTATAAGAAATTAACTGAAAAAGGTGAAAATGTGAAATGTACATAAGTTTTAATGAAAGATGATGAAATGTTGAAATAAAGAGATGAACATTGTATTCATAAATATATAAAATATTTTCAAGTATTAGAAAGTTAGAAGTATATGCTCTAGTGAAACTACACCCAGTAATAAAAGTTATAAGGACTATGTTGAGGTAGTTTGTGAAAGTACTTCAGTGAAAGCTGTCATGTTGATAGGTAACAACATTTTAATGGTGAAGGAAAAAAAGAGCATATAAGATTAAGAATTTCATCATTAATTTTTCTTTTCATTGTTAGAAGTGTGTGTGTGTGTGTGTGTGTGTGTGTGTGTGTGTGTGTGTGTGGTAACCCATAGAAATGATTATTTGTAAACTAACAATAATATTACGAAAAGGATAGATTGCTATATGCATGCGAAAATATTTTGTTGACACTGATCTACATAGGGAGAAATGATCACCATGATAAAATAAGAGAAATCAGAGCTTGTACGGAAAGATATAGGTGTTTGTTCTTTCCGCGTGCTATACAAGATTTGAATAATAGAGAACTGTGTAGGTGGTTCGATGAACCCTTTGCCAGGCACTTAAATGTGATTTGCAGAGTATCCATGTAGACGTGGATGTAGATGTAGATGAAGACGATGTTGAGTTCTAGACAGGTGCAACGGTATGATTGTTATATTTTGAGCTCTCAGACAAAGCCTCCTTCAGGAAGGAAATACATACACATTCACACAAGCAAGCACACCTCATGCACCCTTGACTGCTATCTCCAGCCACTCTGATCAGAATGCAGGTGTGTCAAATGGAAGCACCAGTCCGGAGTGGAGTGGAGTGGAGTGGAGTGGGGAGGGGAAGGATTGCATGGTACAGGTAGGAGAGAGAAGAGAGTGCTGTGTGGTGGAGCATGTGTGGGCTAGATAGTGGTGCCCCTCTCCCCCACACAGCCACCCTATGCTGTGCATGGCAGCGTTGCCTAGCCATCTAGTCCCTGCATACTCTGCCAGGCAGCACTCACTTCTCTTCCCTTACCTGTGCCCAGCCATCCCTCCCAATTCCCCAGGGCGCTAAAGACTACACTGTTGAGTGCCCATAACACCATATCCATGCAATTCCCCACCCTAGTTGTATTCTAGCCAGAGAAGCCAGAGAATAGTGGTCATGTGGGCATGAGGTGCACGTGCTTGTGTCAGTGTGTGCATGTTTTCTTTTCTTAAGAAAGCTTTGGTCAAAAACTCAATGGGTAACAGTGCTTTCATTGTGCCTGTCTGTAACTCTGAGTGTCATCTTTACAGTGAGTAGCAATCTATCCTTTTCGTAATACTGTTGATACTCCATTCTGGACTTTCCGTTGTTTGATATTTGGAAACTAATGTACACAGTTAATAGTTTTTGTTGTAATCAAATTAAGGGTTAATGATTATATTTGATTTGTTGCTTACTGAAACATAAGTGTTATAGTTTTTGTGAAGAACTTGAAAAATTAACCCAGCAGCACTTTTGGCAGTACAAATGAGCTGCATAACTGTGAAGCAGTATTTAAAGACATATTTTTTATTCCAGCATTTGTAATTTACAATTTCTTGAGTCTCTGCTATGAGTATCTTGGAGGAGAAGGCAACATCATGAGTGAAATAAGAGGAAAGCCAATAAGGTAGGGAACGGCTGCATAATTCATTGTGAAAAAATAAAATAAAAAACTGAAGTCTAACTGAATGATGTGTACAGTGTTGATCCACTTATTAAAACCCAAACATGGAAACTAAGACATTCAGTATGTGCAGATATTTTGATTGCGTTTACAATAGCTGCTGTTTATTTTTGTCCTGTGACAGTCAATTCCATTTTATTGTTCTATATTCAGTTCAGCAAAATTAATCAAAATGTGACTGGTTCTTGTCACCAGTCATAACCGCAATCGGATTAAATTTGTTGTTTAATGAAATAAATAATTTATTCGGTTGACTCATTCATTCTTAAGATTTGGAAAGGGTCGTCGTATCATTTGTGCACTCACATTTTCTGGCCACTCTTTACTTTTGTACTGCCACTAAGTTTGATGAGAATTACTATTCCTAACTCTTTTGTCAAGTAAACCATTTCACTTTAGGTTAAATGCCTGTCAGAAGGCTAAGACAGTTGGTATTTAACTTGAGAATGGTTGAAATGTAAGACATGAATGCAGTGTAATAGTTTATTTAGCAGTGCATTCCATGTGTTGCATAACTAGCACACGCTGTAAAGTGAGTTCCTGTTCCTGAAGTTCAGAGATATTGTTCATGTGAGAAAGAAACCAAATTGATGCTTTGTCATGAAGCAGGTGCAGAGGTAATGGCTGTTTGATGGAGTGGGTGCTCTGTTTCAGAGTACCCCCCAGGGGGTCCACAACTCTTTTGTGGATACGTGCGTAGCGAGCACGGGACCCCGAGCTAATGTGGCCCTCCTTCCTTTCCGGGCTGCATACCTTCCCTTCCCTTTCCGCATCCCTCCCCGTCCCCCATCTTCGCCCCCCCCCCCCCCCCTCACCTCTGGCTCTTTCCTTCCCTTTCTCCCCCTCTGGGAGTATGGTTTGTGCCTACGTCCGGAGATGGACGCTCGAAACTGTTCCAAATTCCTTGCTTTCTACACTTACAAGTCCTCGTCCTTCCTCTGTCCTTCTCTTTTCCTTCCCTCTTCTCCTTGCCCTTTTCTCCACTGCGGCGTTTGAGACCCTCTCTTCTTTCCTTTCCCTTTCTCTTTTTTTCCTCCCTGTGCGTGTCAGAAGGCCGACCCACGCACTTCCATGCGTAGCCGGTGACGGGGTAACGTGTAATTCCCCGCCCCGGGTAGACAGGTAGGACACGTACGTACCCCCTGGTAACGGCCAGGCCCAGGGAGGGGTGATTACCCGAGCTGATACCTTCCGAAAGTGCCGATTGGTCCCTCCGTCCGTTTGTCGGGAGGTGTGACCTGACGTGTGAACAATCACCTAAGGCCCTCGGTGAGGGCCCCCCACAAGGGAGGAGCGCACCATCGGAGACGCCGGTAATCATGGGGGATTCTTCCGCAATGGTTTCCTCACCTTCCACTATGTCTGCTCACAAACGTAAGTTCACTGAGTCTCAGCCACAGACGGTTCTTCCATCGTTGCCACAGTTCCTTGTTGTCTCTCGGTCTGACGAAGGTCACGACTTTTCCACGGTCAACCCTTTCATTATTCAGAAAGGTGTCGACGCAATTGCGGGTCCTGTAAAGTCTTGTTCCGGATTACGGAATGGCACCCTGTTGTTAGAAACACACAGTGCCCTCCAGGCTCAAAAATTGCTGCGTACGTCTCTGCTCCACACCTTCCCTGTCCGGGTGGAACCGCACCGTACCTTAAATTCCTCGCGTGGAGTCGTTTATACACGCTCCCTCGATGGATTGTCTGACGAAGAAATTCAGCACTACCTGTATGACCAGGGCGTCACGGCTGTTCATCGGGTTATGAAAAGGGTTGACTCGAACATCATTCCAACCTGCACTGTCTTCTTGACATTTGACAAAGTTCAACTCCCATCAAAAATCAAATAAGGCTATGAGATAATTTCCGTTCGCCCTTATGTCCCAAACCCTACGCATTGCTATCAATGTCAGCGGTTCAATCACACCAGCCAGTCCTGTTCCAATCCGGCCAAATGTGTTACGTGTGGCAAGGATGCCCATGAGGGTGCTTGTCCACCCCCATCCCCTCGCTGCATCAACTGTATGGGTGACCACGCTGCTTCCTCTCGAGATTGCCCGGTTTATAAGGACGAAAAGCTCATCCAGGAAATAAGCTGCTCGAAAATTATTCGCCAGTCGACAGCCCACCGTGCCTCAGAAAGGAAAATACAGCACTGTCCTTGCTTCTCCTCGGCCAACAAAGGAGGCGGCCACGCAGACTTGCGACCTCACCTTTAGTACCACGTTCGTCAGATCGGCCAGCGCAAAGATCGCCCGTTCAACCTCACCACTTTCGCCTGCCCACTCAATGGCTCACCCTTCGTCGGGTTCTGCTAAATCTCGAGCCCAAAAGTCAGACGCCAAGTCTTCGAAAAAAGAGCATTCTCGTGAAGAGTTTTTACGTACCGCAACTTCACAACCATCGGTTCCTCCTTCATCTAAACATCATACTTCCAAGAAGGCTACGAAGAAACACAGTTCCTCTCCTTCTCCGCCAAGGCGTGTCCCATCTACAGCACCACCCGGCGGAAATCGCCCTCGGCCGTCTTCTGTGTCGCCGAGGCGCACTGCTGGTGGCCGGTCAACCGGCCAATCGCTGGTGGCAGGAGCTGCTCCTGACCAACCTATGGATCAGGATCTTCTGCCTTCGACTGAATGCCATTCAATGCTGTCGGTCGCAAGCTCTGAGCAGTCGTTGAGTTGACAGCACCCTTGGTCACGTTCCTCCATTTTCTGTTCACCCTATGTCCATTATCCACTGGAATATCCGCGACATTCGAGCCAATCGGGATGAATTGTCGATCCTCTTATGATCCTACTCGCCGGTCATCTTCTGTCTTCAGGAAACAAAGCTGCGTCCCCATGACCGCTTTGTTCTCCCTCATTTTCAGTCCGTCCGATATGACCTCCCCTCTGTTGAAGGCACTCCAGCCCATGGAGGACTCATGATTCTGCTCCATGATACTCTCCATTATCACCCAATCCCCTTAAACAGTTCCTTCCAAGCTGTCGCCGTCCGTCTTTCCCTTTCTGGATACACGTTCTCTCTTTGTACGGTATACATTCCATCGTCCACACCAATGGCACGAGCTGATCTCCTTCATCTTCTTGATCAGCTTCCACCCCCCTATTTGCTGGTTGGGGACTTCAATGCCCACCACCCGCTTTGGGGATCTCCGCATCCTTGTCCACGTGGCTCCCTATTGCTAGACGTCTTCCACCAAGCGGATCTAGTCTGCCTCAACACTGGGATCCCCACATTTTTGTCTGCCTCCACGACAAATTTATCTCATTTGGACCTTGCGGTCGGTACTGTTCCGCTAGCTCGGCGCTTCGAATGATTCGCCCTTGATGATACACACTCGAGTGACCACTTTCCATGTGTTCTTAGACTGCAGCCTCAACTGCCATATATGCGCTCGCGACGCTGGAAGTTTGGCCAAGCCGATTGGACACTTTTTTCGTCTCTAGCGACATTCGATGACCGTCGCTTTCCCAGCGTCGACGATGAGGTCACACATGTTACCGACGTTATTCTCACAGCTGCGGAACGTTCAATACCACGCACCTCCGAATTGCCCCGGCACCCCCCAGTTCCTTGGTGGAACGAGGCATGCCGTGACGCAATACGTGAGCGGCGACGTGCTCTTCGCATTTTCCGTCACCATCCAACTTTGGCCAACTGTATCCGATATAAGCAGCTCCGTGCGCAATGCCGTCGCGTCATCCGCGATAGCAAGAAGGCAAGTTGGAAATTCTTTATTAGCTCATTTAACACCTTCACTCCATCCTCGGAAGTTTGGAGTCGGCTTCGACGGTTCTCAGGCGCGCCTAGTTTCTCCCCGGTCTCTGGGCTCACTGTCACGCATGATACCTTAGTGGACCCCGTCGCAATTTCTAACTCATTGGGTCAGCACTTTGCTGAGATTTCGAGCTCTTCAACTTACCCGCCAGCGTTTCTCCCGAAGAAACGTGCAGCGGAAGTGCGACATCTTGCTTTCTCCTCTCAAAATCACGAAAGCTACAATACTGTTTTCTCCATGCGGGAGCTCCAACATGCCCTCTCTTCTTCTCGCTCTTCCGCCCCAGGACCGGATGGTATCCATGTCCAAATGTTGCTGCATTTATCAACCCATAGTCTGCGTTACCTCCTTCGCCTTTATAATCGAATTTGGACCGACAGTACCTTTCCCAGGCGATGGCGGGAAGCTATTGTCGTTCCCGTTCCGAAACCTGGAAAGGACAAACATCTCCCCTCTAGTTATCGCCCCATTTCTCTCACGAGTAGTGTCTGTAAGGTTTTGGAGCGTATGGTGAATTACCGTTTAGCTTGGTGGCTGGAATCCCGCAGTCTTTTAACACCAGCCCAATGCGGATTCCGAAAGCATCGTTCTGCAGTTGACCATCTTGTTGCTCTCTCCACTTATATCATGAACAATTTTCTCCGGAAACGCCAAACGGTAGCAATATTTTTTGATCTGGAGAGAGCATACGATACCTGTTGGAGGACAGGCATCCTCCGCACACTGTTCTCTTGGGGCTTTCGGGGCGGGCTGCCCCTTTTTCTTCGCGAATTTATGGCAGAGCGCACATTTAGGGTGCGGGTGAACACTACTCTCTCCCGTACTTTCTCCCAAGAAAACGGGGTACCCCAGGGCTCCGTGCTGAGTGTTGTACTGTTTGCCATCGCCATTAATCCAATTATGGATTGTCTCCTTCCTGATGTCTCGGGCTCCCTCTTTGTGGACGATTTTGCGATCTTCTACAGCTCTCAACGGACCAGCCTTCTTGAAAGACGTCTTCAAGGATGTCTCGATTGCCTCCACTCGTGGAGCATCGAAACCGGCTTCCGTTTCTCATCCAGTAAGACCGTTTGTGTTAATTTTTGGCGACGTAAGGAGTTTCTTCCTCCCTCCTTACATCTAGGTCCTGTCAACCTTCCATTTTCCGACGTCGCTAAATTCTTGGGTCTTATGTTTGACAGAAAACTGTGCTGGTCCTCCCACGTTTCCTATCTTTCGGCTCGCTCTCTGCGTTCCCTTAACACCCTCCGTGTCCTGAATGGTACCTCCTGGGGAGCGGACCGAGTGGTCCTTCTCCGCCTCTATCGCGCCTTAGTGCCCTCGAAATTGGATTATGGAAGCATAGTCTACTCCTCTGCTCGGCCGTCTATTCTTCGGCGTCTCGACTCTATCCACCACCGTGAATTACGTTTAGTGTCTGGAGCTTTTTACACCAGCCCTGTGGAAAGCCTTTATGCTGAGACTGCTGAACCTCCGCTGTCCAATCGGCGGGCAGTCCTTTTGAGTCGTTATGCTAGCCATCTGTCTTCCATGCCTGCTAATCCAGCCCATGACCTTTTTTTCGACGCCTCCTTTGATGTAGGGTATGCAGGCCGCTCCTCCGCCCTACTACCCCCGGGAGTCCGCTTCCGTCAACTGCTCCATTCTCTTTCCTTCCGCTTTCCTAAAACCTTCTTGACAACTTGGGGTACAGCACCGCCTTGGCTCCATCCCCGGATCGACTTGCTCCGAGACCTATGTCAATTTCCCAAGGATGGTACCCCTACACTTGTTTACCGTCGGGCATTTGCTGCTCTATGTGCACAAATGACAGACGCCACATTTATTTACACGGACGGCTCGAAAACATCGTTAGGTGTAGGGAGTGCCTATATTGTTGGCAACACCCCAAATCACTTTCGGCTTCCCGACCAGTGTTCTGTTTATACTGCGGAGCTTTACGCTGTTCTCCAGGCTGTCCACTACATCCGCCGCCATCAGCGGATACAGTACGTAATCTGCTCAGATTCTCTCAGCTCTCTCCTAAGTCTCCAAGCTCTTTACCCTGTGCACCCTCTGGTCCACTGGATTCAGGACTGTCTGCGCGTGCTCCACCTGGGGGGCGTCTCGGTGGCATTCCTCTGGCTCCCGGGACACGCTGGTATCTGTGGGAATGAGGCGGCCGATATAGCGGCCAAGGCTGCAGTCTCTCTTCCTCGGCCAGCTATTCAGTCGCTTCCCTTCACCGATCTACGGAGCGGTTTATGTCGCCAAGTTGCTCATTTTTGGCATGCGCATTGGTCAACACTTCTCCATAATAAATTGCGGGAAGTGAAAGCCCTTCCTTGCGCTTGGACCTCTTCCTCCCGAACGCGTCGTCGGGAGGAGGTAATTTTAGCTAGACTCCGGATAGGGCACTGTCTTTTTAGCCATCGACATCTTTTAAGCGGTGATCCTCCCCCACTCTGTCCCCACTGTTCTCAGCTGTGGACGGTCAGACACCTTTTAATTGAATGCCCCTATTTTAATCCGTTACGCTCCCGTCTACAGCTATCGCCTGATCTATCGTCGATTTTAGCAGATGACACGCGCTCAGCCGACCGCGTTCTCCAGTTTATTAGTGACAGTGAAATGACGTCAGTCATTTGAAGCTTTTTTGGGGACAACCAACCCCTTTCTATAGTGGATTTTTAAGCATTCCTTCTGCCTTTAGTTTCTCAAATTTTATGACTTTGTTCCCATTGCTGCTGGTTTTAAATTTCGTTTTTTTCCTGTTTCCTACGTCACGGGCTGGGCGCTAATGACCATAGACGTTTTGCGCCCTAAAAAAAAAAAAAAAAAAAAAAGTAGTTTCAGAGTAGTACGTGTCACTTGTACTGGTTAGCGTATTGGTTTCACGTTTTTCTGTAGATTGAGTGTTTTGGGTGTTTGACATAGGACATCTCATACAGATAGGGTCAGGAAAAATTCACATGAATGCCAACATGAAATCATTGATTTTTAGTGATGCAACACAAAGTTGATGGTTTTTTGTAAAACGCCCTGAAATTTGGCATTTTTTCCTTTTCCATGTAAAAGTGTCATAAATCTAAAGGCAGAAATTTACTAATATTGGTAACACATAGTTATTGAATGTTGAAATTATATTTTGACCTTTTCTCAACACAGTGGTTTGTGTATAATTTTAAAATGGCTGTTCGTTTCCCATGTAAAGAATTATGGTTCTGCGTGGATGTGACGTTGACCAAAAATACCCAACTTCCAACCAACTGCATTTTGGTAAGTTTAGCAGTGTGACATTTCCAGACACTTTGTATCGTTGATATTGTTGAGCAGGGAAATGCCTAGTGATCTTCTCAGTATCCACGTTTCTGTGACATATAGTGAGCAGTCAGCATCTCTAGGTATTGACCAATGCTTGGTACCATATATGCAACTGGCCTCACCATTCTATGGTATATCTAGACATCTTCTTACCACAAAGAACACCAGTGATGTGCCTTAATCACATCCAGGTTGCTTTGATTCTTGCTCGCATATCTTCATTAATATAACCTTCACTTTGTAGTTGAGAAGTAAGGTATCTGAATGTACCCACATTGATGAGAGGAGCTCATTAATTTGTATAGTTCTGAGGTACTTAGTCTTGTGGATGTTTGAATGGAGACCAAATCTTTGCAAACAGTCATAAAATGTTTGGAACTGAGTTTGAAGATCATTCCTGGTATCCACCCCAAGCATTATCTCATCAGTTTACAGTATTGTCCATGGTGCACACTTCTGTCGGTCACACATTATGGATTCATTACAGTGACAAAGGGCAGCAGAAACAGAGCTAAGCCTCTATGTACACCGTCTAGGGAAGCTGTCAGTCAGTACTGCAGAGCATTGCAGCTGGCTGCTAGAGCATCACAGCTGGCTGCTGGTGTTCTTGTGCAGCATTTTTACCCAGTTCACGTGTTTCCTGGATCTTGGTGACTGCAAAGACTTAGCAAATCATCTAATGTGGTACTCGAACAACTGCCTTCTCCAGGTCAGTAAAGTTAAGATGTAGCAACCTCCTTTTCTTGCAGAATTTCTCCATCGGCTGGCTCACAGCAAAAATGGTATTTGGTATGCCACATCCCTTCACAGACCCACATTTATTTATTGAGTGCTGGACTATGTCCCATAGCCTGACATCAAGGGTACATTCTAATATCTTATGTTACTGTAAACAGCTAGACTACTATTAAAGCACATGCATCTAACTCTCAGTAAATGTAATTGGAAATTGGACTTGTATATAATGGCTAGTTTTTAATTGATTGGGAATGGATTTTCATATTGTTACGTCTCGCACAGAATGTCCTCATCCAATCCAGCCAGCATGGATTCTGAAAACATCACTCAAGTGAAACTTAACTTGCAGTTTTCACGCATGACTTATTAAAAGTTTTTGATCAAGGCAGTGAAGTAGATGCAGTATTTCTGGATTTCTGAAAAGCATTTGAGTCAGTACCATGTCTATGCTTATTATTGAAAGAATGATAGTAGGGGGTATCAAGTGAAATTTGTGACTGGAATGAGACTTTTTGGTAGTTGGAACATAGTACGTTACCTTGGATGGAGAGTCATCGACAGGTGTTGTGGTAATCTTGGGTGTGCACCAGGGAAGTGTGTTGGGACTCTTGCTGTTAATATTGTATATTAATGACTTTGTAGACAATATTAATAGTAACCTCAGACTTTTCACAGATGATGCAGTTATGTATAAAGAAGTACTGCCTGAAAGAAGCTGCTTAAATATTCACTCAGATCTTGATAAGATTTCAAAGAGGTGCAAAGATTGGAAATTTGCTTTACGTGTTGAGAAACTGTAAAATCATGTACTTCTCAAAACAGAAAAAGTATCTTATGACTGTAATATTAGTGAGTCATAGTTGGAGCCGGTCAACTCATACAAATACTTAGTTTTACCTCTTTGTAGGGAAATGAAATGGAATGCTCACATAGACTCAGTCACTAGTAAAATAGGTGGTAAACTCCTGGAATATTGCTCAAGTGTGTGGGACCCATACCAGATCTGATTTAGAAGGGATATTGAACATATACAGAGAAGGGCAGCATAAATGGTTACAGGTTTTTTTGACCCATGAGAGTAAGTCATAGATGTGCTGAATAACTTGAACTAGTACTCTCTTGAAGGTAGACGCAACCTATTCAAAGAAAGCCTACTTATGAAGTTTCAAGAACCCACTTTAAATCCTGAGAAATCTTACTTATAAAGTTTCAAGAACTTGCTTTAAATTATGACTCAAGGGATCTACTACAAGTCCCCACATACTGTTCCTGTTGGGATCATGAGGACAAGGTTGGACAAATTACAGTTTGCACAGAGGCATTTAAACAGTCATTCTTCCCCCACTCTGTATGTGAATGGAATGGCGGGGAAAACCCAAGAACTGGTACAATGGGACATACCCTTTACCATGCACTTCAAGGTCGTATGCGGTGTGTGTGTGTGTGTGTGTGTGTGTGTGTGTGTGTGTGTGTGTGTGTGTGTGTGTGTTTGTCTATATATATATATATATATAAAAAGATGTAGATCTGTTTGGAGTATGTTAACAAACTTTGCCCGTGAATACTAAACTTGTTTCCGTTCTTCAAAGAGGGAGTAAAGTGTAATGACCTTTCTTGTGTTTCATGATGAGAAGATGCACTTCACCTTCTATTTGAACTAATTTCAGTCATTTCATCTTCTGTTTTGAATTTTTATCACTCCTTGTCTTACTTGAGGAATTGTACTATAGAGAGCAGTTTTGCTATAAGGCATTCTTTAATAATTTTGCAGATCTAGTTTAGAACCTTGGTGTGGTCCCACATTTTTGTTTTGTATCCTGCAGTGTTTCTTGTTCGAAAGTATATGAATGTTGAGTTTGTAGGACAAAGAGAGGATTTTCATGACTGCTCCACAAGAGATATAGGCGTCCTTTATACATTAGATGCCACATCAGAATGATCGCAGCAAACACAGTCAGTAGATTCCTTACACTTTTTGATAGTCACATTCACAAATCAAAAATTTCACATCGGCTGCTCTCACAGCACTCCAGTTTTGATTAAAAGAAAAATGGAAGTTCAGTCCACTTTGAATTCGCACATCAAGCTATTAGTGGGTCATAGTATAGGATTCTTGGACTCTGGTCATACTTGGTAATTCTATGGATTGTAGTTATGCATAGCTCCACAATTGAAACTGTACAGTTATGAAAATAAATGAAAGATTTTTCACTTCATGCAATGTTAGTTTGGTAAAATTTTATCATTCAAACAATTTGTGATTGCTGTGGACCCTGTTGCAACAAAAAGAATTGAAGCATATATCTTTTTTTTAATTTCATTGGCAAGTATTGCCTCAGAAAAGAACAGTTGTTACTGTGTTTCAAGGGAAGGAGGATGATTAACTCTTAACATACCTTCTTTTATGTGGTCATTGAAACTGGACCACAAACTCAAACTGGCGAAGGAAAGAGGAAAAAAAAATGGGAACCCACACAAAATCTAAATGTGTATGGCAGGAGGGGAGTTTAACATGGATCCTCCTGAACGCAAGTCCAGCATCTCAGTCAGTGTCGTCTTCCTCAGATGGTAAACTTCAGTATAAATTTGTATTCCATTAATGTTATTGTCAGTCATGATATGACAAGTGTGTGGAAGAAAACAATATGCTTGTTGACTGCTTGAAATGCCCAATCTGATGTTTAAGAATGAACCATATGGTGATACAAAACACACAACTGACTGAAAATAATATAATGGACACAAATTACGAAAAGGAAAGTTGCTACTCATTATATAGCAGAGATGCTGAGTTGCAGATAGACACAACAGAAAGACTGTCACAAAAAAGCTTTCAGCCAGCATGGTCTTCATCAAAGTAGATAACACACACGCACGCACACGCAAAACTGCAGTCTCTGGCAACTACTGGAGTCACAGTTGCCAGAGACTGCAGTCGTGTGTGCGAGGTGTTTTTCTTGTGTGTGTGTGTGTGTGTGTGTGTGTGTGTGTGTGTGTGTGTTCTTTTGATGAAGGCCTTGCTTGCCGAATACTTATTTGTGAGTCTTTCTGTCGTGCCTGTCTGCAACTCAGCATCTCTGTTATATGATGAGTAGCAATTCCCTTTTCATAATATTGTTACATTCCATCCTGGATTTTCCATTGTTGGATATAATGGACACAAGAAGATACAAAGCCCTGCTTCTTTCACGTATGGCATTAGTGTGCTTAAATCTATTCAGCACATGTGTATAACAAGCTTGAAAATACAGCTGATTGTGACTCCTGTAACCACATGTAAAGGAGGAAATGAATCTAGTTTCTTCAAGAAAATCAAGGTATTAATAGAAACAGAGCTATAGTATTGGAAATATTATGCAGTATATTTCAGTCTGTGCTCATTGCAAAACGTAACATTAAATTTGGAAACATTTTGTATTATAGCAGGAGAAGAGCCCTGGAAATTAGCTGTAGACTTTCCATTCTTTTTATATTGGCTAGAGGCAATGTATGTATCTCAGTAGTTTAGCTCTTTGTTGAATTGAATGAGAGGAGTTGTTAATTTGTATTCCTGAGTTAATTAGTTGTCTTTTCTATATCTTCCCTTTCTGTTTCTTTTGTTCGTCGGCTATTCTAGAGGCATATTTCCCTTTTTCTGTGCTTCATTGTGAGAGTTTATGCTTTAATATTTTTGCAAACTGTCATAAACAAATGAGGCAAACTGCATTAATTTTGTTCATTAGTTACATGGAACTCTTACTAGTAACCACAATAATGATGCAACTGAAAAGTACCAAACAATATTAACAGTCATTACAGTGCTGCATATGTGCTATAGATTAGTGTTTTATTTAACTGCTTAGAGATATTGTTATACACTGAGGTGACAAAAGTCATAGGATAGGACAGTGTTTTGGCAGAGCTGTTATATATCTCATGTGATTCATGCGAAAAGGTTTCTTACGTGATTATGGCAACTCAGTGGGAATTAATAGCCTTGGAACGTGGAATAGTAGTTGAAGCCAGCCAGATGCATAAGACATTCCATTTCAGAAATAGTTAGGCAAATCACTATTCTGAGAGCCACAGTGTCAAGAGTGTGCTGAGAATACCAAATTTTGGGCATTACCTCTCATAACGGACAACGCATTGGCCGACGGCTTTCACTGAACAACCAAGAGATGGCCTTCACTTAACAACCAAGAGAAATGGCGTTTGCATAGAGTTGTCAATGCTAACAGACAAACAACACTGCTTGCAATAACTGCAGAAATCAATGTAGGACATGTGACAAACATTATGTTAGGACAGTGCAGCAAATTTGGCATTAATAAGCTATGGCAACAGACAACCGATGCAAATGCCTTTTATAACAGCAGAATGTCACCTGCAGTGCCTCTCCTTGGCTTGTGATCATATCAGTTGGACTCTCAGACAACTGGAAAACTGTGGCATGGTCAGATGGGTTCCAATTTCATAGCTGATGGTAGAGTGCGAGTGTGGCACAGACCACATGAAGCCATGCACCCAAGTATTCAACAAGGCATTGTGCAAGATGGTGGTGATTCCGTAATGGTGTCCGCGGTGTTTACATGGAATGAACTGGATCCTCTGGTCCAACTGAACAATCGTTGACTGAAAATGGTTATGTTTGGCTACTTGGAAACCATTTGCAGTCATTGATGTACTTCATGTTTCCGAATGACGATGAAATTTTTATATATGACAGAGTGCCATGTCAGAGAATTCTGAACAATTTGTGCAAATGATTTGACCACCCAGATTGCTGGCATGAATCCCATTGAACATTTATATGATATAATCAAGAGGTCGATTTGTGCACAAAATCCTGCACTGGCAACACTTTAACAATTATGGGTGGCAGTAGAGGTAGCATGGCTCAGTGTTTCTGCAGGGAGCTTCCAAGGACTTGGTGAGTCCGTGCCATATCAAGCTGCTGCACTATGTTGGGCAAAAGGAGCTACGACACGATATTAGGAGGTATCCCATGACTTTTGTCACCTCAGTGTATATGATCTCATTACTCGAGAACAAAACCTTAAGTGAAACTTGGATTTGAATTGGGGGAGATTAAGTAAAGAAACCAGACAGTAAAATTTGTTACCAATTTTATATATTAAAGATTTGCAGTGTAAACACAGATTGTAAGTACAGTTTAAAACATCTATTTGGTCCCACCTTCCACACCTCCTCTCCCATCGTCTCAGTGTTGTATGTAAACTTTGTATAACTTTGAAAGTAAATTTGAATCTTTGACACATCAAATTGAGAAAATCCACAACTGAATCATTATAACATCTTTAAGCGCAGTCTATTAACACTCTTATTTTCCCTATTATCACTGGTGTCCTGTTGTATTGAAAATCATCAGATCTGTTAACGTAAATAAAAAAGTACGTGCCAAATTTGGTTGTACCCTTATTTAACACAC
This sequence comes from Schistocerca piceifrons, assembly GCF_021461385.2. Classification (NCBI taxonomy): domain Eukaryota; kingdom Metazoa; phylum Arthropoda; class Insecta; order Orthoptera; family Acrididae; genus Schistocerca; species Schistocerca piceifrons. The sequence goes on along the minus strand of NC_060140.1, from coordinate 218,326,382 downwards.
ACATGATATATAAATCAGAGTATGAGCTATCAATCAAAATAGCAGAGCAGTCAGTCAGTTTTGACTATTGTATGCAGTGTCCCTCAGAAAGTTGCTCTGCAGCTATGATAGGTATTATATACAGTGTTTTGCTTATCACATGTGTTTCAGATAAATTAAGTGAGGTCAAACTTGGCATGTTCATTATCTGTGTGAACAGATTTGAAGATCTTTAGTAAAGAATGAAACTGGTAATCTTTGTGAAAAAAATGCAATAATAGATTGTATTTGAAGTATTGTTGACTGGTAGATGAATTTATTTTGCATAGCTAACTGAAATTTTTATATTATGTGTAATGTTTTCTTTTTATTTGCAGATCAAGCTGTTTGTATGGGACATGCTGTTTGGTGGGCAAGACGTATACTATTGGGTTTCTAAGGTTCTGTAAGCAAGCAACATTACAGTTCTGTCTCGTCAAACCCCTTATGGCTTTTGTTATAATTTTCCTACAGTCTTTTGGCCATTACCATGATGGTGATTGGAGGTATGTTTGTAAGGAAGTAGTGTTAGAAATATTTCCCACTGCACTTTGAAATTTTTCTCTCTTTTCAGTATATTCCAGCTCTACGTATTTCACTTTTCCCATTGCTCTGATCCCACCCTCCACCCCTCCTCATCTCTGTGAACACCCCTCTCCCTCTCACTCTGTTCTCCCCAATGCTGCTGCCCCCATATCATCAATCCTGTGTATCCTTGCTATACTGACAGTGGTGTGATGGTAATTGAAAAGCTGTGTGGCCGTGTGTTCACTTACAAGGAAGTCAAATTTGTAAGTTTATTCACAATATCTGTTTAAATTAACAAGCTACAGGAATTTAGCATGTCTGGCTTGCTGTACGCAGAATGTTTTCATTTTTAAGACAGATCATAATATCGGTTTGCACTTGGTGTTTTCTCTGTAACAGCTGAATGATAGGTAGTATTGTCCCTGCCCATTACAATATCTTAGTTTGGAATTAGGCATGATAAGAA